>NC_090437.1:302476426-303101426 GCF_031143425.1 Pleurodeles waltl | reverse complement strand
GGACATTGAGGGAGCATGGTGGGAGACCAAGAGTGGGTGGAGTCACAGAGGAAAGGCAGTGCCAGGATGCAGGAGAAGAAGCGGTGTAGGCCAGAGAGCAAGAGTGAGTGCAGGACAGGAGTGGGGTCACTGATGACAAGCAAGCAGAGCCCAGCCCCTCGCATACAAATGGGGTGATTACAAAGGAAGGGATTTGGTGGTGGACATCATCTTTTTATGCCCCCCCTCACTCTCAGAAGGGGTCAAATTTTGGGGAGCAGTGTCAAAAGGGGCATTAGGGTGCATTATTAAGGGGTGCCAGGAGACACAGTCCTCCATTCTAAAGGCTCATCAAAAACCAACAAGAACAAAAGGTAATTCAGCAAGTAGATTTAAAGCCTCTCTGTGGATTTATGTTCAACTGCTCCCTCTAGTAATGTTACATGGCAACTGCAGTTTAATCACTGGATTGAGAAAGGGGCCGTCCTATGCAAATAATCTCCTCCCATGATTACTTCTGTGAGCTTCCGTTGTGATACAATGATAGGACCTTCAACATATGCTCTTCAGCAGATTTGTAAAGTTATCAAATTGCCTTAGGCTAAGGATTGTTCCACTTGAAGGCCCTCAGATAAGTACCCCACCCTCACTTAGCAGGGTACTGAATTACATGCAGTAATCCTCTATACAGAACATGGGCTTTCGTGGGCCTACTGTAAAGGCTGTATGCTAAGACTGGGATGTTTAAAATCCCATAGCACAGCAGCCATAGGTCCAGGTTATAGCAGAGGGTGGGAGTAGAAAGAGAGTGTGAGTCAGGTGATAGGGGTGGAGCAAGAAGAACAGGCAGAGAGCGACCCATATAGAGAGAGGAGGTATAGACAGATAATAGCAGGGGTGGTTGGAGAACTTAGAGGAGGAAGGGGGACATTGAGGGAGCATGGTGGGAGACCAAGAGTGGGTGGAGTCACAGAGGAAAGGCAGTGCCAGGATGCAGGAGAAGAAGCGGTGTAGGCCAGAGAGCAAGAGTGAGTGCAGGACAGGAAGCATAGTGGAGTGGGGTCACTGCTGACAAGCAAGCAGAGCCCACCCCCTCACATGCAAATGGGGTGATTACAAAGGAAGGGATTTGGTGGTGGACATCATCTTTTTATGCCCCCCTCACTCTCAGAAGGGGTCAAATTTTGGGGAGCAGTGTCAAAAGGGGCATTAGGGTGCATTATTAAGGGGTGCCAGGAGACACAGTCCTCCATTCTAAAGGCTCATCAAAAACCAACAAGAACAAAAGGTAATTCAGCAAGTAGATTTAAAGCCTCTCTGTGGATTTATGTTCAACTGCTCCCTCTAGTAATGTTACATGGCAACTGCAGTTTAATCACTGGATTGAGAAAGGGGCCGTCCTATGCAAATAATCTCCTCCCATGATTACTTCTGTGAGCTTCCGTTGTGATACAATGATAGGACCTTCAACATATGCTCTTCAGCAGATTTGTAAAGTTATCAAATTGCCTTAGGCTAAGGATTGTTCCACTTGAAGGCCCTCAGATAAGTACCCCACCCTCACTTAGCAGGGTACTGAATTACATGCAGTAATCCTCTATACAGAACATGGGCGTTCGTGGGCCTATTGTAAAGGCTGTGTGCTAAGACTGGCATGTTTAAAATCCCATAGCACAGCAGCCATAGGTCCAGGTTATAGCAGAGAGTGGGAGTAGAAAGAGAGTGAGAGTCAGGTGATAGGGAAAGAGCAAGAAGGACAGGCAGAGAGAAACCCATATAGAGAGAGGAGGTATAGACAGATAATAGCAGGGGTGGTTGGAGAACTTAGAGGAGGAAGGGGGACATTGAGGGAGCATGGTGGGAGACCAAGAGTGGGTGGAGTCACAGAGGAAAGGCAGTGCCAGGATGCAGGAGAAGAAGTGGTGTAGGCCAGAGAGCAAGAGTGAGTGCAGGACAGGAAGCATAGTGGAGTGGGGTCACTGCTGACAAGCAAGCAGAGCCCAGTCCCTCGCAAACAAATGGGGTGATTACAAAGGAAGGGATTTGGTGGTGGACATCATCTTTTTATGCCCCCCCTCACTCTCAGAAGGGGTTACATTTTGGGGAGCAGTGTCAAAAGGGGCATTAGGGTGCATTATTAAGGGGTGCCAGGAGACACAGTCCTCCATTCTATAGGCTCATCAAAAACCAACAAGAACAACAGGTAATTCAGCAAGTAGATTTAAAGCCTCTCTGTGGATTTATGTTCATACTGCTCCCTCTAGTAATGTTACAAGGCAACTGCAGTTTAATCACTGGATTGAGAAAGGGGCCGTCCTATGCAAATAATCTCCTCCCATGATTACTTCTGTGAGCTTCCGTTGTGATACAATGATAGGACCTTCAACATATGCTCTTCAGCAGATTTGTAAAGTTATCAAATTGCCTTAGGCTAAGGATTGTTCCACTTGAAGGCCCTCAGATAAGTACCCCACCCTCACTTAGCAGGGTACTGAATTACATGTAGTAATCCTCTATACAGAACATGGGCGTTTGTGGGCCTACTGTAAAGGCTGTATGCTAAGACTGGGATGTTTAAAATCCCATAGCACAGCAGCCATAGGTCCATGTTATAGCAGAGGGTGGGAGTAGAAAGAGAGTGTGAGTCAGGTGGTAGGGGTGGAGCAAGAAGGACAGGCAGAGAGAGACCCATATAGAGAGAGGTGGTATAGACAGATAATAGCAGGGGTGGTTGGAGGAGGAAGGGGGACATTGAGGGGGCATGGTGGGAGACCAAGAGTGGGTGGAGTCAGAGGAAAGGCAGTGCCAGGATGCAGGAGAAGAAGTGGTGTAGGCCAGAGAGCAAGAGTGAGTGCAGGACAGGAAGCATAGTGGAGTGGGGTCACTGCTGACAAGCAAGCAGAGCCCAGCCCCTCGCAAACAAATGGGGTGATTACAAAGGAAGGGATTTGGTGGTGGACATCATCTTTTTATGCCCCCCCTCACTCTCAGAAGGGGTTACATTTTGGGGAGCAGTGTCAAAAGGGGCATTAGGGTGCATTATTAAGGGGTGCCAGGAGACACAGTCCTCCATTCTATAGGCTCATCAAAAACCAACAAGAACAACAGGTAATTCAGCAAGTAGATTTAAAGCCTCTCTGTGGATTTATGTTCATACTGCTCCCTCTAGTAATGTTACAAGGCAACTGCAGTTTAATCACTGGATTGAGAAAGGGGCCGTCCTATGCAAATAATCTCCTCCCATGATTACTTCTGTGAGCTTCCGTTGTGATACAATGATAGGACCTTCAACATATGCTCTTCAGCAGATTTGTAAAGTTATCAAATTGCCTTAGGCTAAGGATTGTTCCACTTGAAGGCCCTCAGATAAGTACCCCACCCTCACTTAGCAGGGTACTGAATTACATGCAGTCATCCTCTATACAGAACATGGGCGTTCGTGGGCCTACTGTAAAGGCTGTGTGCTAAGACTGGTATGTTTAAAATCCCATAGCACAGCAGCCATAGGTCCAGGTTATAGCAGAGAGTGGGAGTAGAAAGAGAGTGAGAGTCAGGTGATAGGGAAAGAGCAAGAAGGACAGGCAGAGAGAAACCCATATAGAGAGAGGAGGTATAGACAGATAATAGCAGGGGTGGTTGGAGAACTTAGAGGAGGAAGGGGGACATTGAGGGAGCATGGTGGGAGACCAAGAGTGGGTGGAGTCACAGAGGAAAGGCAGTGCCAGGATGCAGGAGAAGAAGTGGTGTAGGCCAGAGAGCAAGAGTGAGTGCAGGACAGGAAGCATAGTGGAGTGGGGTCACTGCTGACAAGCAAGCAGAGCCCAGCCCCTCGCAAACAAATGGGGTGATTACAAAGGAAGGGATTTGGTGGTGGACATCATCTTTTTATGCCCCCCCTCACTCTCAGAAGGGGTTACATTTTGGGGAGCAGTGTCAAAAGGGGCATTAGGGTGCATTATTAAGGGGTGACAGGAGACACAGTCCTCCATTCTATAGGCTCATCAAAAACCAACAAGAACAACAGGTAATTCAGCAAGTAGATTTAAAGCCTCTCTGTGGATTTATGTTCATACTGCTCCCTCTAGTAATGTTACAAGGCAACTGCAGTTTAATCACTGGATTGAGAAAGGGGCCGTCCTATGCAAATAATCTCCTCCCATGATTACTTCTGTGAGCTTCCGTTGTGATACAATGATAGGACCTTCAACATATGCTCTTCAGCAGATTTGTAAAGTTATCAAATTGCCTTAGGCTAAGGATTGTTCCACTTGAAGGCCCTCAGATAAGTACCCCACCCTCACTTAGCAGGGTACTGAATTACATGCAGTAATCCTCTATACAGAACATGGGCGTTCGTGGGCCTACTGTAAAGGCTGTGTGCTAAGACTGGCATGTTTAAAATCCCATAACACAGCAGCCATAGGTTCAGGTTATAGCAGAGGGTGGGAGTAGAAAGAGAGTGTGAGTCAGGTGATAGGGATAGAGCAAGAAGGACAGGCAGAGAGAAACCCATATAGAGAGAGGAGGTATAGACAGATAATAGCAGGGGTGGTTGGAGAACTTAGAGGAGGAAGGGGGACATTGAGGGAGCATGGTGGGAGACCAAGAGTGGGTGGAGTCACAGAGGAAAGGCAGTGCCAGGATGCAGGAGAAGAAGTGGTGTAGGCCAGAGAGCAAGAGTGAGTGCAGGACAGGAAGCATAGTGGAGTGGGGTCACTGCTGACAAGCAAGCAGAGCCCAGCCCCTCGCAAACAAATGGGGTGATTACAAAGGAAGGGATTTGGTGGTGGACATCATCTTTTTATGCCCCCCCTCACTCTCAGAAGGGGTTACATTTTGGGGAGCAGTGTCAAAAGGGGCATTAGGGTGCATTATTAAGGGGTGCCAGGAGACACAGTCCTCCATTCTATAGGCTCATCAAAAACCAACAAGAACAACAGGTAATTCAGCAAGTAGATTTAAAGCCTCTCTGTGGATTTATGTTCATACTGCTCCCTTTAGTAATGTTACAAGGCAACTGCAGTTTAATCACTGGATTGAGAAAGGGGCCGTCCTATGCAAATAATCTCCTCCCATGATTACTTCTGTGAGCTTCCGTTGTGATACAATGATAGGACCTTCAACATATGCTCTTCAGCAGATTTGTAAAGTTATCAAATTGCCTTAGGCTAAGGATTGTTCCACTTGAAGGCCCTCAGATAAGTACCCCACCCTCACTTAGCAGGGTACTGAATTACATGCAGTAATCCTCTATACAGAACATGGGCGTTCGTGGGCCTACTGTAAAGGCTGTGTGCTAAGACTGGCATGTTTAAAATCCCATAGCACAGTAGCCATAGGTCCAGGTTATAGCAGAGGATGGGAGTAGAAAGAGAGTGTGAGTCAGGTGGTAGGGGTGGAGCAAGAAGGACAGGCAGAGAGAGACCCATATAGAGAGAGGAGGTATAGACAGATAATAGCAGGGGTGGTTGGAGAACTTAGAGGAGGAAGGGGGACATTGAGGGAGCATGGTGGGAGACCAAGAGTGGGTGGAGTCACAGAGGAAAGGCAGTGCCAGGATGCAGGAGAAGAAGTGGTGTAGGCCAGAGAGCAAGAGTGAGTGCAGGACAGGAAGCATAGTGGAGTGGGGTCACTGCTGACAAGCAAGCAGAGCCCAGCCCCTCGCAAACAAATGGGGTGATTACAAAGGAAGGGATTTGGTGGTGGACATCATCTTTTTATGCCCCCCCTCACTCTCAGAAGGGGTTACATTTTGGGGAGCAGTGTCAAAAGGGGCATTAGCGTGCATTATTAAGGGGTGCCAGGAGACACAGTCCTCCATTCTATAGGCTCATCAAAAACCAACAAGAACAACAGGTAATTCAGCAAGTAGATTTAAAGCCTCTTTGTGGATTTATGTTCATACTGCTCCCTCTAGTAATGTTACAAGGCAACTGCAGTTTAATCACTGGATTGAGAAAGGGGCCGTCCTATGCAAATAATCTCCTCCCATGATTACTTCTGTGAGCTTCCGTTGTGATACAATGATAGGACCTTCAACATATGCTCTTCAGCAGATTTGTAAAGTTATCAAATTGCCTTAGGCTAAGGATTGTTCCACTTGAAGGCCCTCAGATAAGTACCCCACCCTCACTTAGCAGGGTACTGAATTACATGCAGTAATCCTCTATACAGAATATGGCAGTTCGTGGGCCTACTGTAAAGGCTGTATGCTAAGACTGGGATGTTTAAAATCCCATAGCACAGCAGCCATAGGTCCAGGTTATAGCAGAGGGTGGGAGTAGAAAGAGAGTGTGAGTCAGGTGGTAGGGGTGGAGCAAGAAGAACAGGCAGAGAGAGACCCATATAGAGAGAGGAGGTATAGACAGATAATAGCAGGGGTGGTTGGAGAACTTAGAGGAAGAAGGGGGACATTGAGGGAGCATGGTGGGAGACCAAGAGTGGGTGGAGTCACAGAGGAAAGGCAGTGCCAGGATGCAGGAGAAGAAGCGGTGTAGGCCAGAGAGCAAGAGTGAGTGCAGGACATGAAGCATAGTGGAGTGGGGTCACTGCTGACAAGCAAGCAGAGCCCACCCCCTCACATGCAAATGGGGTGATTACAAAGGAAGGGATTTGGTGGTGGACATCATCTTTTTATGCCCCCCCTCACTCTCAGAAGGGGTTACATTTTGGGGAGCAGTGTCAAAAGGGGCATTAGGGTGCATTATTAAGGGGTGCCAGGAGACTCAGTTCTCCATTCTATAGGCTCATCAAAAACCAACAAGAAGAACAGGTAATTCAGCAAGTAGATTTAAAGCCTCTCTGTGGATTTATGTTCATACTGCTCCCTCTAGTAATGTTACAAGGCAACTGCAGTTTAATCACTGGATTGAGAAAGGGGCCGTCCTATGCAAATAATCTCCTCCCATGATTACTTCTGTGAGCTTCCGTTGTGATACAATGATAGGACCTTCAACATATGCTCTTCAGCAGATTTGTAAAGTTATCAAATTGCCTTAGGCTAAGGATTGTTCCACTTGAAGGCCCTCAGATAAGTACCCCACCCTCACTTAGCAGGGTACTGAATTACATGCAGTAATCCTCTATACAGAACATGGGCGTTCGTGGGCCTATTGTAAAGGCTGTGTGCTAAGACTGGCATGTTTAAAATCCCATAGCACAGCAGCCATAGGTCCAGGTTATAGCAGAGGGTGGGAGTAGAAAGAGAGTGTGAGTCAGGTGGTAGGGATAGAGCAAGAAGGACAGGCAGAGAGAAACCCATATAGAGAGAGGAGGTATAGACAGATAATAGCAGGGGTGGTTGGAGAACTTAGAGGAGGAAGGGGGACATTGAGGGAGCATGGTGGGAGACCAAGAGTGGGTGGAGTCACAAAGGAAAGGCAGTGCCAGGATGCAGGAGAAGAAGTGGTGTAGGCCAGAGAGCAAGAGTGAGTGCAGGACAGGAAGCATAGTGGAGTGGGGTCACTGCTGACAAGCAAGCAGAGCCCAGTCCCTCGCAAACAAATGGGGTGATTACAAAGGAAGGGATTTGGTGGTGGACATCATCTTTTTATGCCCCCCCTCACTCTCAGAAGGGGTTACATTTTGGGGAGCAGTGTCAAAAGGGGCATTAGGGTGCATTATTAAGGGGTGCCAGGAGACACAGTCCTCCATTCTATAGGCTCATCAAAAACCAACAAGAACAACAGGTAATTCAGCAAGTAGATTTAAAGCCTCTCTGTGGATTTATGTTCATACTGCTCCCTCTAGTAATGTTACAAGGCAACTGCAGTTTAATCACTGGATTGAGAAAGGGGCCGTCCTATGCAAATAATCTCCTCCCATGATTACTTCTGTGAGCTTCCGTTGTGATACAATGATAGGACCTTCAACATATGCTCTTCAGCAGATTTGTAAAGTTATCAAATTGCCTTAGGCTAAGGATTGTTCCACTTGAAGGCCCTCAGATAAGTACCCCACCCTCACTTAGCAGGGTACTGAATTACATGTAGTAATCCTCTATACAGAACATGGGCGTTTGTGGGCCTACTGTAAAGGCTGTATGCTAAGACTGGGATGTTTAAAATCCCATAGCACAGTAGCCATAGATCCAGGTTATAGCAGAGGGTGGGAGTAGAAAGAGAGTGTGAGTCAGGTGGTAGGGGTGGAGCAAGAAGGACAGGCAGAGAGAGACCCATATAGAGAGAGGTGGTATAGACAGATAATAGCAGGGGTGGTTGGAGGAGGAAGGGGGACATTGAGGGGGCATGGTGGGAGACCAAGAGTGGGTGGAGTCAGAGGAAAGGCAGTGCCAGGATGCAGGAGAAGAAGTGGTGTAGGCCAGAGAGCAAGAGTGAGTGCAGGACAGGAAGCATAGTGGAGTGGGGTCACTGCTGACAAGCAAGCAGAGCCCAGCCCCTCGCAAACAAATGGGGTGATTACAAAGGAAGGGATTTGGTGGTGGACATCATCTTTTTATGCCCCCCCTCACTCTCAGAAGGGGTTACATTTTGGGGAGCAGTGTCAAAAGGGGCATTAGGGTGCATTATTAAGGGGTGCCAGGAGACACAGTCCTCCATTCTATAGGCTCATCAAAAACCAACAAGAACAACAGGTAATTCAGCAAGTAGATTTAAAGCCTCTCTGTGGATTTATGTTCATACTGCTCCCTCTAGTAATGTTACAAGGCAACTGCAGTTTAATCACTGGATTGAGAAAGGGGCCGTCCTATGCAAATAATCTCCTCCCATGATTACTTCTGTGAGCTTCCGTTGTGATACAATGATAGGACCTTCAACATATGCTCTTCAGCAGATTTGTAAAGTTATCAAATTGCCTTAGGCTAAGGATTGTTCCACTTGAAGGCCCTCAGATAAGTACCCCACCCTCACTTAGCAGGGTACTGAATTACATGCAGTCATCCTCTATACAGAACATGGGCGTTCGTGGGCCTACTGTAAAGGCTGTGTGCTAAGACTGGTATGTTTAAAATCCCATAGCACAGCAGCCATAGGTCCAGGTTATAGCAGAGAGTGGGAGTAGAAAGAGAGTGTGAGTCAGGTGATAGGGAAAGAGCAAGAAGGACAGGCAGAGAGAAACCCATATAGAGAGAGGAGGTATAGACAGATAATAGCAGGGGTGGTTGGAGAACTTAGAGGAGGAAGGGGGACATTGAGGGAGCATGGTGGGAGACCAAGAGTGGGTGGAGTCACAGAGGAAAGGCAGTGCCAGGATGCAGGAGAAGAAGTGGTGTAGGCCAGAGAGCAAGAGTGAGTGCAGGACAGGAAGCATAGTGGAGTGGGGTCACTGCTGACAAGCAAGCAGAGCCCAGCCCCTTGCAAACAAATGGGGTGATTACAAAGGAAGGGATTTGGTGGTGGACATCATCTTTTTATGCCCCCCCTCACTCTCAGAAGGGGTTACATTTTGGGGAGCAGTGTCAAAAGGGGCATTAGGGTGCATTATTAAGGGGTGCCAGGAGACACAGTCCTCCATTCTATAGGCTCATCAAAAACCAACAAGAACAACAGGTAATTCAGCAAGTAGATTTAAAGCCTCTCTGTGGATTTATGTTCATACTGCTCCCTCTAGTAATGTTACAAGGCAACTGCAGTTTAATCACTGGATTGAGAAAGGGGCCGTCCTATGCAAATAATCTCCTCCCATGATTACTTCTGTGAGCTTCCGTTGTGATACAATGATAGGACCTTCAACATATGCTCTTCAGCAGATTTGTAAAGTTATCAAATTGCCTTAGGCTAAGGATTGTTCCACTTGAAGGCCCTCAGATAAGTACCCCACCCTCACTTAGCAGGGTACTGAATTACATGCAGTAATCCTCTATACAGAACATGGGCGTTCGTGGGCCTACTGTAAAGGCTGTGTGCTAAGACTGGCATGTTTAAAATCCCATAGCACAGTAGCCATAGGTCCAGGTTATAGCAGAGGATGGGAGTAGAAAGAGAGTGTGAGTCAGGTGGTAGGGGTGGAGCAAGAAGGACAGGCAGAGAGAGACCCATATAGAGAGAGGAGGTATAGACAGATAATAGCAGGGGTGGTTGGAGAACTTAGAGGAGGAAGGGGGACATTGAGGGAGCATGGTGGGAGACCAAGAGTGGGTGGAGTCACAGAGGAAAGGCAGTGCCAGGATGCAGGAGAAGAAGTGGTGTAGGCCAGAGAGCAAGAGTGAGTGCAGGACAGGAAGCATAGTGGAGTGGGGTCACTGCTGACAAGCAAGCAGAGCCCAGCCCCTCGCAAACAAATGGGGTGATTACAAAGGAAGGGATTTGGTGGTGGACATCATCTTTTTATGCCCCCCCTCACTCTCAGAAGGGGTTACATTTTGGGGAGCAGTGTCAAAAGGGGCATTAGCGTGCATTATTAAGGGGTGCCAGGAGACACAGTCCTCCATTCTATAGGCTCATCAAAAACCAACAAGAACAACAGGTAATTCAGCAAGTAGATTTAAAGCCTCTTTGTGGATTTATGTTCATACTGCTCCCTCTAGTAATGTTACAAGGCAACTGCAGTTTAATCACTGGATTGAGAAAGGGGCCGTCCTATGCAAATAATCTCCTCCCATGATTACTTCTGTGAGCTTCCGTTGTGATACAATGATAGGACCTTCAACATATGCTCTTCAGCAGATTTGTAAAGTTATCAAATTGCCTTAGGCTAAGGATTGTTCCACTTGAAGGCCCTCAGATAAGTACCCCACCCTCACTTAGCAGGGTACTGAATTACATGCAGTAATCCTCTATACAGAATATGGCAGTTCGTGGGCCTACTGTAAAGGCTGTATGCTAAGACTGGGATGTTTAAAATCCCATAGCACAGCAGCCATAGGTCCAGGTTATAGCAGAGGGTGGGAGTAGAAAGAGAGTGTGAGTCAGGTGGTAGGGGTGGAGCAAGAAGAACAGGCAGAGAGAGACCCATATAGAGAGAGGAGGTATAGACAGATAATAGCAGGGGTGGTTGGAGAACTTAGAGGAGGAAGGGGGACATTGAGGGAGCATGGTGGGAGACCAAGAGTGGGTGGAGTCACAGAGGAAAGGCAGTGCCAGGATGCAGGAGAAGAAGCGGTGTAGGCCAGAGAGCAAGAGTGAGTGCAGGACATGAAGCATAGTGGAGTGGGGTCACTGCTGACAAGCAAGCAGAGCCCACCCCCTCACATGCAAATGGGGTGATTACAAAGGAAGGGATTTGGTGGTGGACATCATCTTTTTATGCCTCCCCTCACTCTCAGAAGGGGTTACAGTTTGGGGAGCAGTGTCAAAAGGGGCATTAGGGTGCATTATTAAGGGGTGCCAGGAGACACAGTCCTCCATTCTATAGGCTCATCAAAAACCAACAAGAACAACAGGTAATTCAGCAAGTAGATTTAAAGCCTCTCTGTGGATTTATGTTCATACTGCTCCCTCTAGTAATGTTACAAGGCAACTGCAGTTTAATCACTGGATTGAGAAAGGGGCCGTCCTATGCAAATAATCTCCTCCCATGATTACTTCTGTGAGCTTCCGTTGTGATACAATGATAGGACCTTCAACATATGCTCTTCAGCAGATTTGTAAAGTTATCAAATTGCCTTAGGCTAAGGATTGTTCCACTTGAAGGCCCTCAGATAAGTATCCCACCCTCACTTAGCAGGGTACTGAATTACATGCAGTAATCCTCTATACAGAACATGGGCGTTTGTGGGCCTACTGTAAAGGCTGTATGCTAAGACTGGGATGTTTAAAATCCCATAGCACAGCAGCCATAGGTCCAGGTTATAGCAGAGGGTGGGAGTAGAAAGAGAGTGTGAGTCAGGTGGTAGGGTTTGAGCAAGAAGGACAGGCAGAGAGAGACCCATATAGAGAGAGGAGGTATAGACAGATAATAGCAGGGGTGGTTGGGGAACTTAGAGGAGGAAGGGGGACATTGAGGGAGCATGGTGGGAGACCAAGAGTGGGTGGAGTCACAGAGGAAAGGCAGTGCCAGGATGCAGGAGAAGAAGTGGTGTAGGCCAGAGAGCAAGAGTGAGTGCAGGACAGGATGCATGGTGGAGTGGGGTCACTGCTGACAAGCAAGCAGAGCCCAGCCCCTCGCATACAAATGGGGTGATTACAAAGGAAGGGATTTGGTGGTGGACATCATCTTTTTATGCCCCCCCTCACTCTCAGAAGGGGTCAAATTTTGGGGAGCAGTGTCAAAAGGGGCATTAGGGTGCATTATTAAGGGGTGCCAGGAGACACAGTCCTCCATTCTAAAGGCTCATCAAAAACCAACAAGAACAAAAGGTAATTCAGCAAGTAGATTTAAAGCCTCTCTGTGGATTTATGTTCAACTGCTCCCTCTAGTAATGTTACATGGCAACTGCAGTTTAATCACTGGATTGAGAAAGGGGCCGTCCTATGCAAATAATCTCCTCCCATGATTACTTCTGTGAGCTTCCGTTGTGATACAATGATAGGACCTTCAACATATGCTCTTCAGCAGATTTGTAAAGTTATCAAATTGCCTTAGGCTAAGGATTGTTCCACTTGAAGGCCCTCAGATAAGTACCCCACCCTCACTTAGCAGGGTACTGAATTACATGCAGTAATCCTCTATACAGAACATGGGCGTTCGTGGGCCTACTGTAAAGGCTGTGTGCTAAGACTGGCAAGTTTAAAATCCCATAGCTCAGCAGCCATAGGTCCAGGTTATAACAGAGGGTGGGAGTAGAAAGAGAGTGTGAGTCAGGTGGTAGGGATAGAGCAAGAAGGACAGGCAGAGAGAAACCCATATAGAGAGAGGAGGTATAGACAGATAATAGCAGGGGTGGTTGGAGAACTTAGAGGAGGAAGGGGGACATTGAGGGAGCATGGTGGGAGACCAAGAGTGGGTGGAGTCACAGAGGAAAGGCAGTGCCAGGATGCAGGAGAAGAAGTGGTGTAGGCCAGAGAGCAAGAGTGAGTGCAGGACAGGAAGCATAGTGGAGTGGGGTCACTGCTGACAAGCAAGCAGAGCCCAGCCCCTCGCAAACAAATGGGGTGATTACAAAGGAAGGGATTTGGTGGTGGACATCATCTTTTTATGTCCCCCCTCGCTCTCAGAAGGGGTTACATTTTGGGGAGCAGTGTCAAAAGGGGCATTAGGGTGCATTATTAAGGGGTGCCAGGAGACACAGTCCTCCATTCTATATTCTCATCAAAAACCAACAAGAACAACAGGTAATTCAGCAAGTAGATTTAAAGCCTCTCTGTGGATTTATATTCATACTGCTCTCTCTAGTAATGTTACAAGGCAACTGCAGTTTAATCACTGGATTGAGAAAGGGGCCGTCCTATGCAAATAATCTCCTCCCATGATTACTTCTGTGAGCTTCCGTTGTGATACAATGATAGGACCTTCAACATATGCTCTTCAGCAGATTTGTAAAGTTATCAAATTGCCTTAGGCTAAGGATTGTTCCACTTGAAGGCCCTCAGATAAGTACCCCACCCTCACTTAGCAGGGTACTGAATTACATGCAGTAATCCTCTATACAGAACATGGGCGTTCGTGGGCCTACTGTAAAGGCTGTATGCTAAGACTGGGATGTTTAAAATCCCATTGCACAGCAGCCATAGGTCCAGGTTATAGCAGAGGGTGGGAGTAGAAAGAGAGTGTGAGTCAGGTGATAGGGGTGGAGCAAGAAGAACAGGCAGAGAGCGACCCATATAGAAAGAGGAGGTATAGACAGATAATAGCAGGGGTGGTTGGAGAACTTAGAGGAGGTAGGGGGACATTGAGGGAGCATGGTGGGAGACCAAGAGTGGGTGGAGTCACAGAGGAAAGGCAGTGCCAGGATGCAGGAGAAGAAGCGGTGTAGGCCAGAGAGCAAGAGTGAGTGCAGGACAGGAAGCATAGTGGAGTGGGGTCACTGCTGACAAGCAAGCAGAGCCCAGCCCCTCGCAAACAAATGGGGTGATTACAAAGGAAGGGATTTGGTGGTGGACATCATCTTTTTATGCCCCCCCTCACTCTCAGAAGGGGTTACATTTTGGGGAGCAGTGTCAAAAGGGGCATTAGGGTGCATTATTAAGGGGTGCCAGGAGACACAGTCCTCCATTCTATAGGCTCATCAAAAACCAACAAGAACAACAGGTAATTCAGCAAGTAGATTTAAAGCCTCTCTGTGGATTTATGTTCATACTGCTCCCTCTAGTAATGTTACAAGGCAACTGCAGTTTAATCACTGGATTGAGAAAGGGGCCGTCCTATGCAAATAATCTCCTCCCATGATTACTTCTGTGAGCTTCCGTTGTGATACAATGATAGGACCTTCAACATATGCTCTTCAGCAGATTTGTAAAGTTATCAAATTGCCTTAGCCTAAGGATTGTTCCACTTGAAGGCCCTCAGATAAGTACCCCACCCTCACTTAGCAGGGTACTGAATTACATGCAGTAATCCTCTATACAGAACATGGGCGTTCGTGGGCCTACTGTAAAGGCTGTGTGCTAAGACTGGCATGTTTAAAATCCCATAGCACAGTAGCCATAGGTCCAGGTTATAGCAGAGGATGGGAGTAGAAAGAGAGTGTGAGTCAGGTGGTAGGGGTGGAGCAAGAAGGACAGGCAGAGAGAGACCCATATAGAGAGAGGAGGTATAGACAGATAATAGCAGGGGTGGTTGGAGAACTTAGAGGAGGAAGGGGGACATTGAGGGAGCATGGTGGGAGACCAAGAGTGGGTGGAGTCACAGAGGAAAGGCAGTGCCAGGATGCAGGAGAAGAAGTGGTGTAGGCCAGAGAGCAAGAGTGAGTGCAGGACAGGAAGCATAGTGGAGTGGGGTCACTGCTGACAAGCAAGCAGAGCCCAGCCCCTCGCAAACAAATGGGGTGATTACAAAGGAAGGGATTTGGTGGTGGACATCATCTTTTTATGCCCCCCCTCACTCTCAGAAGGGGTTACATTTTGGGGAGCAGTGTCAAAAGGGGCATTAGCGTGCATTATTAAGGGGTGCCAGGAGACACAGTCCTCCATTCTATAGGCTCATCAAAAACCAACAAGAACAACAGGTAATTCAGCAAGTAGATTTAAAGCCTCTTTGTGGATTTATGTTCATACTGCTCCCTCTAGTAATGTTACAAGGCAACTGCAGTTTAATCACTGGATTGAGAAAGGGGCCGTCCTATGCAAATAATCTCCTCCCATGATTACTTCTGTGAGCTTCCGTTGTGATACAATGATAGGACCTTCAACATATGCTCTTCAGCAGATTTGTAAAGTTATCAAATTGCCTTAGGCTAAGGATTGTTCCACTTGAAGGCCCTCAGATAAGTACCCCACCCTCACTTAGCAGGGTACTGAATTACATGCAGTAATCCTCTATACAGAATATGGCAGTTCGTGGGCCTACTGTAAAGGCTGTATGCTAAGACTGGGATGTTTAAAATCCCATAGCACAGCAGCCATAGGTCCAGGTTATAGCAGAGGGTGGGAGTAGAAAGAGAGTGTGAGTCAGGTGGTAGGGGTGGAGCAAGAAGAACAGGCAGAGAGAGACCCATATAGAGAGAGGAGGTATAGTCAGATAATAGCAGGGGTGGTTGGAGAACTTAGAGGAGGAAGGGGGACATTGAGGGAGCATGGTGGGAGACCAAGAGTGGGTGGAGTCACAGAGGAAAGGCAGTGCCAGGTTGCAGGAGAAGAAGCGGTGTAGGCCAGAGAGCAAGAGTGAGTGCAGGACATGAAGCATAGTGGAGTGGGGTCACTGCTGACAAGCAAGCAGAGCCCACCCCCTCACATGCAAATGGGGTGATTACAAAGGAAGGGATTTGGTGGTGGACATCATCTTTTTATGCCCCCCCTCACTCTCAGAAGGGGTTACAGTTTGGGGAGCAGTGTCAAAAGGGGCATTAGGGTGCATTATTAAGGGGTGCCAGGAGACACAGTCCTCCATTCTATAGGCTCATCAAAAACCAACAAGAACAACAGGTAATTCAGCAAGTAGATTTAAAGCCTCTCTGTGGATTTATGTTCATACTGCTCCCTCTAGTAATGTTACAAGGCAACTGCAGTTTAATCACTGGATTGAGAAAGGGGCCGTCCTATGCAAATAATCTCCTCCCATGATTACTTCTGTGAGCTTCCGTTGTGATACAATGATAGGACCTTCAACATATGCTCTTCAGCAGATTTGTAAAGTTATCAAATTGCCTTAGGCTAAGGATTGTTCCACTTGAAGGCCCTCAGATAAGTATCCCACCCTCACTTAGCAGGGTACTGAATTACATGCAGTAATCCTCTATACAGAACATGGGCGTTTGTGGGCCTACTGTAAAGGCTGTATGCTAAGACTGGGATGTTTAAAATCCCATAGCACAGCAGCCATAGGTCCAGGTTATAGCAGAGGGTGGGAGTAGAAAGAGAGTGTGAGTCAGGTGGTAGGGTTTGAGCAAGAAGGACAGGCAGAGAGAGACCCATATAGAGAGAGGAGGTATAGACAGATAATAGCAGGGGTGGTTGGGGAACTTAGAGGAGGAAGGGGGACATTGAGGGAGCATGGTGGGAGACCAAGAGTGGGTGGAGTCACAGAGGAAAGGCAGTGCCAGGATGCAGGAGAAGAAGTGGTGTAGGCCAGAGAGCAAGAGTGAGTGCAGGACAGGATGCATGGTGGAGTGGGGTCACTGCTGACAAGCAAGCAGAGCCCAGCCCCTCGCATACAAATGGGGTGATTACAAAGGAAGGGATTTGGTGGTGGACATCATCTTTTTATGCCCCCCCTCACTCTCAGAAGGGGTCAAATTTTGGGGAGCAGTGTCAAAAGGGGCATTAGGGTGCATTATTAAGGGGTGCCAGGAGACACAGTCCTCCATTCTAAAGGCTCATCAAAAACCAACAAGAACAAAAGGTAATTCAGCAAGTAGATTTAAAGCCTCTCTGTGGATTTATGTTCAACTGCTCCCTCTAGTAATGTTACATGGCAACTGCAGTTTAATCACTGGATTGAGAAAGGGGCCGTCCTATGCAAATAATCTCCTCCCATGATTACTTCTGTGAGCTTCCGTTGTGATACAATGATAGGACCTTCAACATATGCTCTTCAGCAGATTTGTAAAGTTATCAAATTGCCTTAGGCTAAGGATTGTTCCACTTGAAGGCCCTCAGATAAGTACCCCACCCTCACTTAGCAGGGTACTGAATTACATGCAGTAATCCTCTATACAGAACATGGGCGTTCGTGGGCCTACTGTAAAGGCTGTGTGCTAAGACTGGCAAGTTTAAAATCCCATAGCTCAGCAGCCATAGGTCCAGGTTATAACAGAGGGTGGGAGTAGAAAGAGAGTGTGAGTCAGGTGGTAGGGATAGAGCAAGAAGGACAGGCAGAGAGAAACCCATATAGAGAGAGGAGGTATAGACAGATAATAGCAGGGGTGGTTGGAGAACTTAGAGGAGGAAGGGGGACATTGAGGGAGCATGGTGGGAGACCAAGAGTGGGTGGAGTCACAGAGGAAAGGCAGTGCCAGGATGCAGGAGAAGAAGTGGTGTAGGCCAGAGAGCAAGAGTGAGTGCAGGACAGGAAGCATAGTGGAGTGGGGTCACTGCTGACAAGCAAGCAGAGCCCAGCCCCTCGCAAACAAATGGGGTGATTACAAAGGAAGGGATTTGGTGGTGGACATCATCTTTTTATGTCCCCCCTCACTCTCAGAAGGGGTTACATTTTGGCGAGCAGTGTCAAAAGGGGCATTAGGGTGCATTATTAAGGGGTGCCAGGAGACACAGTCCTCCATTCTATATTCTCATCAAAAACCAACAAGAACAACAGGTAATTCAGCAAGTAGATTTAAAGCCTCTCTGTGGATTTATGTTCATACTGCTCCCTCTAGTAATGTTACAAGGCAACTGCAGTTTAATCACTGGATTGAGAAAGGGGCCGTCCTATGCAAATAATCTCCTCCCATGATTACTTCTGTGAGCTTCCGTTGTGATACAATGATAGGACCTTCAACATATGCTCTTCAGCAGATTTGTAAAGTTATCAAATTGCCTTAGGCTAAGGATTGTTCCACTTGAAGGCCCTCAGATAAGTACCCCACCCTCACTTAGCAGGGTACTGAATTACATGCAGTAATCCTCTATACAGAACATGGTCGTTCGTGGGCCTACTGTAAAGGCTGTATGCTAAGACTGGGATGTTTAAAATCCCATTGCACAGCAGCCATAGGTCCAGGTTATAGCAGAGGGTGGGAGTAGAAAGAGAGTGTGAGTCAGGTGATAGGGGTGGAGCAAGAAGAACAGGCAGAGAGCGACCCATATAGAAAGAGGAGGTATAGACAGATAATAGCAGGGGTGGTTGTAGAACTTAGAGGAGGTAGGGGGACATTGAGGGAGCATGGTGGGAGACCAAGAGTGGGTGGAGTCACAGAGGAAAGGCAGTGCCAGGATGCAGGAGAAGAAGCGGTGTAGGCCAGAGAGCAAGAGTGAGTGCAGGACAGGAAGCATAGTGGAGTGGGGTCACTGCTGACAAGCAAGCAGAGCCCACCCCCTCACATGCAAATGGGGTGATTACAAAGGAAGGGATTTGGTGGTGGACATCATCTTTTTATGACCCCCCTCACTCTCAGAAGGGGTTACATTTTGGGGAGCAGTGTCAAAAGGGGCATTAGGGTGCATTATTAAGGGGTGAAAAGGAGACACAGTCCTCCATTCTATAGGCTCATCAAAAACCAACAAGAACAACAGGTAATTCAGCAAGTAGATTTAAAGCCTCTCTGTGGATTTTTGTTCATACTGCTCCCTCTAGTAATGTTACAAGGCAACTGCAGTTTAATCACTGGATTGAGAAAGGGGCCGTCCTATGCAAATAATCTCCTCCCATGATTACTTCTGTGAGCTTCCGTTGTGATACAATGATAGGACCTTCAACATATGCTCTTCAGCAGATTTGTAAAGTTATCAAATTGCCTTAGGCTAAGGATTGTTCCACTTGAAGGCCCTCAGATAAGTACCCCACCCTCACTTAGCAGGGTACTGAATTACATGCAGTAATCCTCTATACAGAACATGGGCGTTCGTGGGCCTACTGTAAAGGCTGTGTGCTAAGACTGGCATGTTTAAAATCCCATAGCACAGCAGCCATAGGTCCAGGTTATAGCAGAGGGTGGGAGTAGAAAGAGAGTGTGAGTCAGGTGGTAGGGATAGAGCAAGAAGGACAGGCAGAGAGAAACCCATATAGAGAGAGGAGGTATAGACAGATAATAGCAGCGGTGGTTGGAGAACTTAGAGGAGGAAGGGGGACATTGAGGGAGCATGGTGGGAGACCAAGAGTGGGTGGAGTCACAGAGGAAAGGCAGTGCCAGGATGCAGGAGAAGAAGTGGTGTAGGTCAGAGAGCAAGAGTGAGTGCAGGACAGGAAGCATAGTGGAGTGGGGTCACTGCTGACAAGCAAGCAGAGCCCAGCCCCTCGCAAACAAATGGGGTGATTACAAAGGAAGGGATTTGGTGGTGGACATCATCTTTTTATGCCCCCCCTCACTCTCAGAAGTGGTTACATTTTGGGGAGCAGTGTCAAAAGGGGCATTAGGGTGCATTATTAAGGGGTGCCAGGAGACACAGTCCTCCATTCTATAGGCTCATCAAAAACCAACAAGAACAACAGGTAATTCAGCAAGTAGATTTAAAGCCTCTCTGTGGATTTATGTTCATACTGCTCCCTCTAGTAATGTTACAAGGCAACTGCAGTTTAATCACTGGATTGAGAAAGGGGCCGTCCTATGCAAATAATCTCCTCCCATGATTACTTCTGTGAGCTTCCGTTGTGATACAATGATAGGACCTTCAACATATGCTCTTCAGCAGATTTGTAAAGTTATCAAATTGCCTTAGGCTAAGGATTGTTCCACTTGAAGGCCCTCAGATAAGTACGCCACCCTCACTTAGCAGGGTACTGAATTACATGCAGTAATCCTCTATACAGAACATGGGCGTTCGTGGGCCTACTGTAAAGGCTGTGTGCTAAGACTGGGATGTTTAAAATCCCATAGCACAGCAGCCATAGGTCCAGGTTATAGCAGAGGGTGGGAGTAGAAAGAGAGTGTGAGTCAGGTGGTAGGGGTGGGGCAAGAAAGACAGGCAGAGAGAGACCCATATAGACAGATAATAGCAGTGGTGGTTGGAGAACTTAGAGGAGGAAGGGGGACATTGAGGGAGCATGGTGGGAGACCAAGAGTGGGTGGAGTCACAGAGGAAAGGCAGTGCCAGGATGCAGGAGAAGAAGCGGTGTAGGCCAGAGAGCAAGAGTGAGTGCAGGACAGGAAGCATAGTGGAGTGGGGTCACTGCTGACAAGCAAGCAGAGCCCACCCCCTCACATGCAAATGGGGTGATTACAAAGGAAGGGATTTGGTGGTGGACATCATCTTTTTATGCCCCCCCTCACTCTCAGAAGGGGTTACATTTTGGGGAGCAGTGTCAAAAGGGGCATTAGGGTGCATTATTAAGGGGTGCCAGGAGACACAGTCCTCCATTCTATAGGCTCATCAAAAACCAACAAGAACAACAGGTAATTCAGCAAGTAGATTTAAAGCCTCTCTGTGGATTTATGTTCATACTGCTCCCTCTAGTAATGTTACAAGGCAACTGCAGTTTAATCACTGGATTGAGAAAGGGGCCGTCCTATGCAAATAATCTCCTCCCATGATTACTTCTGTGAGCTTCCGTTGTGATACAATGATAGGACCTTCAACATATGCTCTTCAGCAGATTTGTAAAGTTATCAAATTGCCTTAGGCTAAGGATTGTTCCACTTGAAGGCCCTCAGATAAGTACCCCGCCCTCACTTAGCAGGGTACTGAATTACATGCAGTAATCCTCTATACAGAATATGGCCGTTCGTGGGCCTACTGTAAAGGCTGTATGCTAAGACTGGGATGTTTAAAATCCCATAGCACAGCAGCCATAGGTCCAGGTTATAGCAGAGGGTGGGAGTAGAAAGAGTGTGTGAGTCAGGTGGTAGGGGTGGAGCAAGAAGAACAGGCAGAGAGAGACCCATATAGCGAGAGGAGGTATAGACAGATAATAGCAGGGGTGGTTGGAGAACTTAGAGGAGGAAGGGGGACATTGAGGGAGCATGGTGGGAGACCAAGAGTGGGTGGAGTCACAGAGGAAAGGCAGTGCCAGGATGCAGGAGAAGAAGCGGTGTAGGCCAGAGAGCAAGTGTGAGTGCAGGACATGAAGCATAGTGGAGTGGGGTCACTGCTGACAAGCAAGCAGAGCCCACCCCCTCACATGCAAATGGGGTGATTACAAAGGAAGGGATTTGGTGGTGGACATCATCTTTTTATGCCCCCCCTCACTCTCAGAAGGGGTTACAGTTTGGGGAGCAGTGTCAAAAGGGGCATTAGGGTGCATTATTAAGGGGTGCCAGGAGACACAGTCCTCCATTCTATGGGCTCATCAAAAACCAACAAGAACAACAGGTAATTCAGCAAGTAGATTTAAAGCCTCTCTGTGGATTTATGTTCATACTGCTCCCTCTAGTAATGTTACAAGGCAACTGCAGTTTAATCACTGGATTGAGAAAGGGGCCGTCCTATGCAAATAATCTCCTCCCATGATTACTTCTGTGAGCTTCCGTTGTGATACAATGATAGGACCTTCAACATATGCTCTTCAGCAGATTTGTAAAGTTATCAAATTGCCTTAGGCTAAGGATTGTTCCACTTGAAGGCCCTCAGATAAGTACCCCACCCTCACTTAGCAGGGTACTGAATTACATGCAGTAATCCTCTATACAGAACATGGGCGTTTGTGGGCTTACTGTAAAGGCTGTATGCTAAGACTGGGATGTTTTAAATCCCATAGCACAGCAGCCATAGGTCCAGGTTATAGCAGAGGGTGGGAATAGAAAGAGAGTGTGAGTCAGGTGGTAGGGGTGGAGCAAGAAGGACAGGCAGAGAGAGAACCGTATAGACAGATAATAGCAGGGGTGGTTGGGGAACTTAGCGGAGGAAGGGGGACATTGAGGGAGCAAGGTGGGAGACCAAGGCCCATATTTATACTTTTTGACGCTAAACTGCGCTAACGCAGTTTAACGTCAAAAAGTTTTGCGCCGTCTAACGCCATTCTGAAGCGCCATGCGGGCGCCGTATTTATGGAATGGCGTTAGACGGCGCAATCAGACCGGCGCTGCCTGGTTTGCGTGGGAAAAAAACACGTAGACCAGACAGCGCCGGCGTAGGGGGAAAATGGCGCATGGGCGTCTTAAAATGGGGCAAGTCAGGTTATGTCGAAAAAATCGTCTTAACCCGACTTGCGCCATTTTTTAACGACGCCCATCCCCCATCAACATGACTCCTATCATTGTAAAGATAGGAGTCATGCCCCCTTGCCCAATGGCCATGCCCAGGGGACTTCTGTCCCCTGGGCATGGTCATTGGGCATAGTGGCATGTAGGGGGGCACAAATAAGGCCCCCCTATGCCACCAAAAAAAAATATAAAAAATAAAAAATTATACTTACCTGAACTTACCTGAATGTCCCTGGGGTGGGTCCCTCCATCCTTGGGTGTCCTCCTGGGGTGGGCAATTGTGGCAGGGGGGGTCCCTGGGGGCATGGGAGGGCACCTGTGGGCTCATTTTGAGCCCACAGGCCCCTTAACGCCTGCCCTGAGCAGGCGTTAAAAAGTGGCGCAAATGCGCCGTTTTTAGCCACGCCAACTCCCGGGCGTCTCTTTTGCCCGGGAGTATAAATACCACGTAAAGGCCTGGGAGTCATTTTTTAGACGGGAACGCCTCCCTTGCATATCATTAACGCAAGGAAGGGGTTCACGCTAAAAAATGACGCACATTCCGGGAACTTTGGCGCTATTCGCCTCTAACGCCATAGTATAAATATGGCGTTAGTTGGCGTTAGTTTTGCGTCGAAATTGCGTCAAAAAAAACGACGCAATTTCGGCGCAAACGCAGTATAAATATGGCCCCAAGAGTGGGTGGAGTCACAGAGGAAAGGCAGTGCCAGGATGCAGGAGAAGAAGTGGTGTAGGCCAGAGAGCAAGAGTGAGTGCAGGACAGGATGCATGGTGGAGTGGGGTCACTGCTGACAAGCAAGCAGAGCCCAGCCTCTCGCATACAAATGGGGTGATTACAAAGGAAGGGATTTGGTGGTGGACATCATCTTTTTATGCCCCCCCTCACTCTCAGAAGGGGTCAAATTTTGGGGAGCAGTGTCAAAAGGGGCATTAGGGTGCATTATTAAGGGGTGCCAGGAGACACAGTCCTCCATTCTAAAGGCTCATCAAAAACCAACAAGAACAACAGGTAATTCAGCAAGTAGATTTAAAGCCTCTCTGTGGATTTATGTTCAACTGCTCCCTCTAGTAATGTTACATGGCAACGGCAGTTTAATCACTGGATTGAGAAAGGGGCCGTCCTATGCAAATAATCTCCTCCCATGATTACTTCTGTGAGCTTCCGTTGTGATACAATGATAGGACCTTCAACATATGCTCTTCAGCAGATTTGTAAAGTTATCAAATTGCCTTAGGCTAAGGATTGTTCCACTTGAAGGCCCTCAGATAAGTACCCCACCCTCACTTAGCAGGGTACTGAATTACATGCAGTAATCCTCTATACAGAACATGGGTGTTCGTGGGCCTACTGTAAAGGCTGTATGCTAAGACTCGGATGTTTAAAATCCCATAGCACAGCAGCCATAGGTCCAGGTTATAGCAGAGGGTGGGAGTAGAAAGAGAGTGTGAGTCAGGTGATAGGGGTGGAGCAAGAAGAACAGGCAGAGAGAGACCCATATAGAGAGAGGAGGTATAGACAGATAATAGCAGGGGTGGTTGGAGAACTTAGAGGAGGAAGGGGGACATTGAGGGAGCATGGTGGGAGACCAAGAGTGGGTGGAGTCACAGAGGAAAGGCAGTGCCAGGATGCAGGAGAAGAAGCGGTGTAGGCCAGAGAGCAAGAGTGAGTGCAGGACAGGAAGCATAGTGGAGTGGGGTCACTGCTGACAAGCAAGCAGAGCCCACCGCCTCACATGCAAATGGGGTGATTACAAAGGAAGGGATTTGGTGGTGGACATCATCTTTTTATGCCCCCCCTCACTCTCAGAAGGGGTTACATTTTGGGGAGCAGTGTCAAAAGGGGCATTAGGGTGCATTATTAAGGGGTGCCAGGAGACACAGTCCTCCATTCTATAGGCTCATCAAAAACCAACAAGAACAACAGGTAATTCAGCAAGTAGATTTAAAGCCTCTCTGTGGATTTATGTTCATACTGCTCCCTCTAGTAATGTTACAAGGCAACTGCAGTTTAATCACTGGATTGAGAAAGGGGCCGTCCTATGCAAATAATCTCCTCCCATGATTACTTCTGTGAGCTTCCGTTGTGATACAATGATAGGACCTTCAACATATGCTCTTCAGCAGATTTGTAAAGTTATCAAATTGCCTTAGGCTAAGGATTGTTCCACTTGAAGGCCCTCAGATAAGTACCCCACCCTCACTTAGCAGGGTACTGAATTACATGCAGTAATCCTCTATACAGAACATGGCCGTTCGTGGGCCTACTGTAAAGGCTGTGTGCTAAGACTGGGATGTTTAAAATCCCATTGCACAGCAGCCATAGGTCCAGGTTATAGCAGAGGGTGGGAGTAGAAAGAGAGTATGAGTCAGGTGGTAGGGGTGGAGCAAGAAGGACAGGCAGAGAGAGACCCATATAGAGAGAGGAGGTATAGACAGATAATAGCAGGGGTGGTTGGAGAACTTAGAGGAGGAAGGGGGACATTGAGGGAGCATGGTGGGAGACCAAGAGTGGGTGGAGTCACAGAGGAAAGGCAGTGCCAGGATGCAGGAGAAGAAGCAGTGTAGGCCAGAGAGCAAGAGTGAGTGCAGGACAGGAAGCATAGTGGAGTGGGGTCACTGCTGACAAGCAAGCAGAGCCCACCCCCTCACATGCAAATGGGGTGATTACAAAGGAAGGGATTTGGTGGTGGACATCATCTTTTTATGCCCCCCCTCACTCTCAGAAGGGGTTACATTTTGGGGAGCAGTGTCAAAAGGGGCATTAGGGTGCATTATTAAGGGGTGCCAGGAGACTCAGTTCTCCATTCTATAGGCTCATCAAAAACCAACAAGAACAACAGGTAATTCAGCAAGTAGATTTAAAGCCTCTCTGTGGATTTATGTTCATACTGCTCCCTCTAGTAATGTTACAAGGCAACTGCAGTTTAATCACTGGATTGAGAAAGGGGCCGTCCTATGCAAATAATCTCCTCCCATGATTACTTCTGTGAGCTTCCGTTGTGATACAATGATAGGACCTTCAACATATGCTCTTCAGCAGATTTGTAAAGTTATCAAATTGCCTTAGGCTAAGGATTGTTCCACTTGAAGGCCCTCAGATAAGTACCCCACCCTCACTTAGCAGGGTACTGAATTACATGCAGTAATCCTCTATACAGAACATGGGCGTTCGGGGGCCTACTCTAAAGGCTGTGTGCTAAGACTGGCATGTTTAAAATCCCATAGCACAGCAGCCATAGGTCCAGGTTATAGCAGAGGGTGGGAGTAGAAAGAGAGTGTGAGTCAGGTGGTAGGGATAGAGCAAGAAGGACAGGCAGAGAGAAACCCATATAGAGAGTGGAGGTATAGACAGATAATAGCAGGGGTGGTTGGAGAACTTAGAGGAGGAAGGGGGACATTGAGGGAGCATGGTGGGAGACCAAGAGTGGGTGGAGTTACAGAGGAAAGGCAGTGCCAGGATGCAGGAGAAGAAGTGGTGTAGGCCAGAGAGCAAGAGTGAGTGCAGGACAGGAAGCATAGTGGAGTGGAGTCACTGCTGACAAGCAAGCAGAGCCCAGCCCCTCGCAAACAAATGGGGTGATTACAAAGGAAGGGATTTGGTGGTGGACATCATCTTTTTATGCCCCCCCTCACTCTCAGAAGGGGTTACATTTTGGGGAGCAGTGTCAAAAGGGGCATTAGGGTGCATTATTAAGGGGTGCCAGGAGACACAGTCCTCCATTCTATAGGCTCATCAAAAACCAACAAGAACAACAGGTAATTCAGCAAGTAGATTTAAAGCCTCTCTGTGGATTTATGTTCATACTGCTCCCTCTAGTAATGTTACAAGGCAACTGCAGTTTAATCACTGGATTGAGAAAGGGGCCGTCCTATGCAAATAATCTCCTCCCATGATTACTTCTGTGAGCTTCCGTTGTGATACAATGATAGGACCTTCAACATATGCTCTTCAGCAGATTTGTAAAGTTATCAAATTGCCTTAGGCTAAGGATTGTTCCACTTGAAGGCCCTCAGATAAGTACCCCACCCTCACTTAGCAGGGTACTGAATTACATGCAGTAATCCTCTATACAGAACATGGGCGTTCGTGGGCCTACTGTAAAGGCTGTGTGCTAAGACTGGCATGTTTAAAATCCCATAGCACAGCAGCCATAGGTCCAGGTTATAGCAGAGGGTGGGAGTAGAAAGAGAGTGTGAGTCAGGTGATAGGGGTGGAGCAAGAAGAACAGGCAGAGAGAGACCCATATAGAGAGAGGAGGTATAGACAGATAATAGCAGGGGTGGTTGGAGAACTTAGAGGAGGAAGGGGGACATTGAGGGAGCATGGTGGGAGACCAAGAGTGGGTGGAGTCACAGAGGAAAGGCAGTGCCAGGATGCAGGAGAAGAAGCGGTGTAGGCCAGAGAGCAAGAGTGAGTGCAGGACAGGAAGCATAGTGGAGTGGGGTCACTGCTGACAAGCAAGCAGAGCCCACCCCCTCACATGCAAATGGGGTGATTACAAAGGAAGGGATTTGGTGGTGGACATCATCTTTTTATGCCCCCCCTCACTCTCAGAAGGGGTTACATTTTGGGGAGCAGTGTCAAAAGGGGCATTAGGGTGCATTATTAAGGGGTGCCAGGAGACACAGTCCTCCATTCTATAGGCTCATCAAAAACCAACAAGAACAACAGGTAATTCAGCAAGTAGATTTAAAGCCTCTCTGTGGATTTATGTTCATACTGCTCCCTCTAGTAATGTTACAAGGCAACTGCAGTTTAATCACTGGATTGAGAAAGGGGCCGTCCTATGCAAATAATCTCCTCCCATGATTACTTCTGTGAGCTTCCGTTGTGATACAATGATAGGACCTTCAACATATGCTCTTCAGCAGATTTGTAAAGTTATCAAATTGCCTTAGGCTAAGGATTGTTCCACTTGAAGGCCCTCAGATAAGTACGCCACCCTCACTTAGCAGGGTACTGAATTACATGCAGTAATCCTCTATACAGAACATGGGCGTTCGTGGGCCTACTGTAAAGGCTGTGTGCTAAGACTGGGATGTTTAAAATCCCATAGCACAGCAGCCATAGGTCCAGGTTATAGCAGAGGGTGGGAGTAGAAAGAGAGTGTGAGTCAGGTGGTAGGGGTGGAGCAAGAAGGACAGGCAGAGAGAGACCCATATAGAGAGAGGAGGTATAGACAGATAATAGCAGTGGTGGTTGGATAACTTAGAGGAGGAAGGGGGACATTGAGGGAGCATGGTGGGAGACCAAGAGTGGGTGGAGTCACAGAGGAAAGGCAGTGCCAGGATGCAGGAGAAGAAGCGGTGTAGGCCAGAGAGCAAGAGTGAGTGCAGGACAGGAAGCATAGTGGAGTGGGGTCACTGCTGACAAGCAAGCAGAGCCCACCCCCTCACATGCAAATGGGGTGATTACAAAGGAAGGGATTTGGTGGTGGACATCATCTTTTTATGCCCCCCCTCACTCTCAGAAGGGGTTACATTTTGGGGAGCAGTGTCAAAAGGGGCATTAGGGTGCATTATTAAGGGGTGCCAGGAGACACAGTCCTCCATTCTATAGGCTCATCAAAAACCAACAAGAACAACAGGTAATTCAGCAAGTAGATTTAAAGCCTCTCTGTGGATTTATGTTAATACTGCTCCCTCTAGTAATGTTACAAGGCAACTGCAGTTTAATCACTGGATTGAGAAAGGGGCCGTCCTATGCAAATAATCTCCTCCCATGATTACTTCTGTGAGCTTCCGTTGTGATACAATGATAGGACCTTCAACATATGCTCTTCAGCAGATTTGTAAAGTTATCAAATTGCCTTAGGCTAAGGATTGTTCCACTTGAAGGCCCTCAGATAAGTACCCCACCCTCACTTAGCAGGGTACTGAATTACATGCAGTAATCCTCTATACAGAATATGGCCGTTCGTGGGCCTACTGTAAAGGCTGTATGCTAAGACTGGGATGTTTAAAATCCCATAGCACAGCAGCCATAGGTCCAGGTTATAGCAGAGGGTGGGAGTAGAAAGAGAGTGTGAGTCAGGTGGTAGGGGTGGAGCAAGAAGAACAGGCAGAGAGAGACCCATATAGAGAGAGGAGGTATAGACAGATAATAGCAGGGGTGGTTGGAGAACTTAGAGGAGGAAGGGGGACATTGAGGGAGCATGGTGGGAGACCAAGAGTGGGTGGAGTCACAGAGGAAAGGCAGTGCCAGGATGCAGGAGAAGAAGCGGTGTAGGCCAGAGAGCAAGAGTGAGTGCAGGACATGAAGCATAGTGGAGTGGGGTCACTGGTGGCAAGCAAGCAGAGCCCACCCCCTCACATGCAAATGGGGTGATTACAAAGGAAGGGATTTGGTGGTGGACATCATCTTTTTATGCCCCCCCCTCACTCTCAGAAGGGGTTACAGTTTGGGGAGCAGTGTCAAAAGGGGCATTAGGGTGCATTATTAAGGGGTGCCAGGAGACACAGTCCTCCATTCTATAGGCTCATCAAAAACCAACAAGAACAACAGGTAATTCAGCAAGTAGATTTAAAGCCTCTCTGTGGATTTATGTTCATACTGCTCCCTCTAGTAATGTTACAAGGCAACTGCAGTTTAATCACTGGATTGAGAAAGGGGCCGTCCTATGCAAATAATCTCCTCCCATGATTACTTCTGTGAGCTTCCGTTGTGATACAATGATAGGACCTTCAACATATGCTCTTCAGCAGATTTGTAAAGTTATCAAATTGCCTTAGGCTAAGGATTGTTCCACTTGAAGGCCCTCAGATAAGTACCCCACCCTCACTTAGCAGGGTACTGAATTACATGCAGTAATCCTCTATACAGAACATGGGCGTTTGTGGGCCTACTGTAAAGGCTGTATGCTAAGACTGGGATGTTTTAAATCCCATAGCACAGCAGCCATAGGTCCAGGTTATACCAGAGGGTGGGAGTAGAAAGAGAGTGTGAGTCAGGTGGTAGGGGTGGAGAAAGAAGGACAGGCAGAGAGAGACCCATATAGAGAGAGTAGGTATAGACAGATAATAGCAGGGGTGGTTGGGGAACTTAGCGGAGGAAGGGGGACATTGAGGGAGCATGGTGGGAGACCAAGAGTGGGTGGAGTCACAGAGGAAAGGCAGTGCCAGGATGCAGGAGAAGAAGTGGTGTAGGCCAGAGAGCAAGAGTGAGTGCAGGACAGGATGCATGGTGGAGTGGGGTCACTGCTGACAAGCAAGCAGAGCCCAGCCCCTCGCATACAAATGGGGTGATTACAAAGGAAGTGATTTGGTGGTGGACATCATCTTTTTATGCCCCCCCTCACTCTCAGAAGGGGTCAAATTTTGGGGAGCAGTGTCAAAAGGGGCATTAGGGTGCATTATTAAGGGGTGCCAGGAGACACAGTCCTCCATTCTAAAGGCTCATCAAAAACCAACAAGAACAAAAGGTAATTCAGCAAGTAGATTTAAAGCCTCTCTGTGGATTTATGTTCAACTGCTCCCTCTAGTAATGTTACATGGCAACTGCAGTTTAATCACTGGATTGAGAAAGGGGCCGTCCTATGCAAATAATCTCCTCCCATGATTACTTCTGTGAGCTTCCGTTGTGATACAATGATAGGACCTTCAACATATGCTCTTCAGCAGATTTGTAAAGTTATCAAATTGCCTTAGGCTAAGGATTGTTCCACTTGAAGGCCCTCAGATAAGTACCCCACCCTCACTTAGCAGGGTACTGAATTACATGCAGTAATCCTCTATACAGAACATGGGCGTTCGTGGGCCTACTGTAAAGGCTGTATGCTAAGACTGGGATGTTTAAAATCCCATAGCACAGCAGCCATAGGTCCAGGTTATAGCAAAGGGTGGGAGTAGAAAGAGAGTGTGAGTCAGGTGATAGGGGTGGAGCAAGAAGAACTGGCAGAGAGAGACCCATATAGAGAGAGGAGGTATAGACAGATAATAGCAGGGGTGGTTGGAGAACTTAGAGGAGGAAGGGGGACATTGAGGGAGCATGGTGGGAGACCAAGAGTGGGTGGAGTCACAGAGGAAAGGCAGTGCCAGGATGCAGGAGAAGAAGCGGTGTAGGCCAGAGAGCAAGAGTGAGTGCAGGACAGGAAGCATAGTGGAGTGGGGTCACTGCTGACAAGCAAGCAGAGCCCACCCCCTCACATGCAAATGGGGTGATTACAAAGGAAGGGATTTGGTGGTGGACATCATCTTTTTATGCCCCCCCTCACTCTCAGAAGGGGTTACATTTTGGGGAGCAGTGTCAAAAGGGGCATTAGGGTGCATTATTAAGGGGTGCCAGGAGACACAGTCCTCCATTCTATAGGCTCATCAAAAACCAACAAGAACAACAGGTAATTCAGCAAGTAGATTTAAAGCCTCTCTGTGGATTTATGTTCATACTGCTCCCTCTAGTAATGTTAAAAGGCAACTGCAGTTTAATCACTGGATTGAGAAAGGGGCCGTCCTATGCAAATAATCTCCTCCCATGATTACTTCTGTGAGCTTCCGTTGTGATACAATGATAGGACCTTCAACATATGCTCTTCAGCAGATTTGTAAAGTCATCAAATTGCCTTAGGCTAAGGATTGTTCCACTTGAAGGCCCTCAGATAAGTACCCCACCCTCACTTAGCAGGGTACTGAATTACATGCAGTAATCCTCTATACAGAACATGGCCGTTCGTGGGCCTACTGTAAAGGCTGTGTGCTAAGACTGGGATGTTTAAAATCCCATTGCACAGCAGCCATAGGTCCAGGTTATAATAGAGGGTGGGAGTAGAAAGAGAGTGTGAGTCAGGTAGTAGGGGTGGAGCAAGAAGGACAGGCAGAGAGAGACCCATATAGAGAGAGGAGGTATAGACAGATAATAGCAGGGGTGGTTGGAGAACTTAGAGGAGGAAGGGGGACATTGAGGGAGCATGGTGGGAGACCAAGAGTGGGTGGAGTCACAGAGGAAAGGCAGTGCCAGGATGCAGGAGAAGAAGCGGTGTAGGCCAGAGAGCAAGAGTGAGTGCAGGACAGGAAGCATAGTGGAGTGGGGTCACTGCTGACAAGCAAGCAGAGCCCACCCCCTCACATGCAAATGGGGTGATTACAAAGGAAGGGATTTGGTGGTGGACATCATCTTTTTATGCCCCCCCTCACTCTCAGAAGGGGTTACATTTTGGGGAGCAGTGTCAAAAGGGGCATTAGGGTGCATTATTAAGGGGTGCCAGGAGACACAGTTCTCCATTCTATAGGCTCATCAAAAACCAACAAGAACAACAGGTAATTCAGCAAGTAGATTTAAAGCCTCTCTGTGGATTTATGTTCATACTGCTCCCTCTAGTAATGTTACAAGGCAACTGCAGTTTAATCACTGGATTGAGAAAGGGGCCGTCCTATGCAAATAATCTCCTCCCATGATTACTTCTGTGAGCTTCCGTTGTGATACAATGATAGGACCTTCAACATATGCTCTTCAGCAGATTTGTAAAGTTATCAAATTGCCTTAGGCTAAGGATTGTTCCACTTGAAGGCCCTCAGATAAGTACCCCACCCTCACTTAGCAGGGTACTGAATTACATGCAGTAATCCTCTATACAGAACATGGGCGTTCGTGGGCCTACTGTAAAGGCTGTGTGCTAAGACTGGCATGTTTAAAATCCCATAGCACAGCAGCCATAGGTCCAGGTTATAGCAGAGGGTGGGAGTAGAAAGAGAGTGTGAGTCAGGTGGTAGGGATAGAGCAAGAAGGACAGGCAGAGAGAAACCCATATAGAGAGAGGAGGTATAGACAGATAATAGCAGGGGTGGTTGGAGAACTTAGAGGAGGAAGGGGGACATTGAGGGAGCATGGTGGGAGACCAAGAGTGGGTGGAGTCACAGAGGAAAGGCAGTGCCAGGATGCAGGAGAAGAAGTGGTGTAGGCCAGAGAGCAAGAGTGAGTGCAGGACAGGAAGCATAGTGGAGTGGGGTCACTGCTGACAAGCAAGCAGAGCCCAGCCCCTCGCAAACAAATGGGGTGATTACAAAGGAAGGGATTTGGTGGTGGACATCATCTTTTTATGCCCCCCCTCACTCTCAGAAGGGGTTACATTTTGGGGAGCAGTGTCAAAAGGGGCATTAGGGTGCATTATTAAGGGGTGCCAGGAGACACAGTCCTCCATTCTATAGGCTCATCAAAAACCAACAAGAACAACAGGTAATTCAGCAAGTAGATTTAAAGCCTCTCTGTGGATTTATGTTCATGCTGCTCCCTCTAGTAATGTTACAAGGCAACTGCAGTTTAATCACTGGATTGAGAAAGGGGCCGTCCTATGCAAATAATCTCCTCCCATGATTACTTCTGTGAGCTTCCGTTGTGATACAATGATAGGACCTTCAACATATGCTCTTCAGCAGATTTGTAAAGTTATCAAATTGCCTTAGGCTAAGGATTGTTCCACTTGAAGGCCCTCAGATAAGTACCCCACCCTCACTTAGCAGGGTACTGAATTACATGCAGTAATCCTCTATACAGAACATGGGCGTTTGTGGGCCTACTGTAAAGGCTGTATGCTAAGACTGGGATGTTTAAAATCCCATAGCACAGCAGCCATAGGTCCAGGTTATAGCAGAGGGTGGGAGTAGAAAGAGAGTGTGAGTCAGGTGGTAGGGTTTGAGCAAGAAGGACAGGCAGAGAGAGACCCATATAGAGAGAGGAGGTATAGACAGATAATAGCAGGGGTGGTTGGGGAACTTAGAGGAGGAAGGGGGACATTGAGGGAGCATGGTGGGAGACCAAGAGTGGGTGGAGTCACAGAGGAAAGGCAGTGCCAGGATGCAGGAGAAGAAGTGGTGTAGGCCAGAGAGCAAGAGTGAGTGCAGGACAGGATGCATGGTGGAGTGGGGTCACTGCTGACAAGCAAGCAGAGCCCAGCCCCTCGCATACAAATGGGGTGATTACAAAGGAAGGGATTTGGTGGTGGACATCATCTTTTTATGCCCCCCCTCACTCTCAGAAGGGGTCAAATTTTGGGGAGCAGTGTCAAAAGGGGCATTAGGGTGCATTATTAAGGGGTGCCAGGAGACACAGTCCTCCATTCTAAAGGCTCATCAAAAACCAACAAGAACAAAAGGTAATTCAGCAAGTAGATTTAAAGCCTCTCTGTGGATTTATGTTCAACTGCTCCCTCTAGTAATGTTACATGGCAACTGCAGTTTAATCACTGGATTGAGAAAGGGGCCGTCCTATGCAAATAATCTCCTCCCATGATTACTTCTGTGAGCTTCCGTTGTGATACAATGATAGGACCTTCAACATATGCTCTTCAGCAGATTTGTAAAGTTATCAAATTGCCTTAGGCTAAGGATTGTTCCACTTGAAGGCCCTCAGATAAGTACCCCACCCTCACTTAGCAGGGTACTGAATTACATGCAGTAATCCTCTATACAGAACATGGCCGTTCGTGGGCCTACTGTAAAGGCTGTATGCTAAGACTGGGATGTTTAAAATCCCATAGCACAGCAGCCATAGGTCCAGGTTATAGCAGAGGGTGGGAGTAGAAAGAGAGTGTGAGTCAGGTGATAGGGGTGGAGCAAGAAGAACAGGCAGAGAGAGACCCATATAGAGAGAGGAGGTATAGACAGATAATAGCAGGGGTGGTTGGAGAACTTAGAGGAGGAAGGGGGACATTGAGGGAGCATGGTGGGAGACCAAGAGTGGGTGGAGTCACAGAGGAAAGGCAGTGCCAGGATGCAGGAGAAGAAGTGGTGTAGGCCAGAGAGCAAGAGTGAGTGCAGGACAGGAAGCATAGTGGAGTGGGGTCACTGCTGACAAGCAAGCAGAGCCCAGCCCCTCGCAAACAAATGGGGTGATTACAAAGGAAGGGATTTGGTGGTGGACATCATCTTTTTATGCCCCCCCTCACTCTCAGAAGGGGTTACATTTTGGGGAGCAGTGTCAAAAGGGGCATTAGGGTGCATTATTAAGGGGTGCCAGGAGACACAGTCCTCCATTCTATATTCTCATCAAAAACCAACAAGAACAACAGGTAATTCAGCAAGTAGATTTAAAGACTCTCTGTGGATTTATGTTCATACTGCTCCCTCTAGTAATGTTACAAGGCAACTGCAGTTTAATCACTGGATTGAGAAAGGGGCCGTCCTATGCAAATAATCTCCTCCCATGATTACTTCTGTGAGCTTCCGTTGTGATACAATGATAGGACCTTCAACATATGCTCTTCAGCAGATTTGTAAAGTTATCAAATTGCCTTAGGCTAAGGATTGTTCCACTTGAAGGCCCTCAGATAAGTACCCCACCCTCACTTAGCAGGGTACTGAATTACATGCAGTAATCCTCTATACAGAACATGGGCGTTCGTGGGCCTACTGTAAAGGCTGTATGCTAAGACTGGGATGTTTAAAATCCCATTGCACAGCAGCCATAGGTCCAGGTTATAGCAGAGGGTGGGAGTAGAAAGAGAGTGTGAGTCAGGTGATAGGGGTGGAGCAAGAAGAACAGGCAGAGAGCGACCCATATAGAAAGAGGAGGTATAGACAGATAATAGCAGGGGTGGTTGGAGAACTTAGAGGAGGTAGGGGGACATTGAGGGAGCATGGTGGGAGACCAAGAGTGGGTGGAGTCACAGAGGAAAGGCAGTGCCAGGATGCAGGAGAAGAAGCGGTGTAGGCCAGAGAGCAAGAGTGAGTGCAGGACAGGAAGCATAGTGGAGTGGGGTCACTGCTGACAAGCAAGCAGAGCCCACCCCCTCACATGCAAATGGGGTGATTACAAAGGAAGGGATTTGGTGGTGGACATCATCTTTTTATGCCCCCCCTCACTCTCAGAAGGGGTTACATTTTGGGGAGCAGTGTCAAAAGGGGCATTAGGGTGCATTATTAAGGGGTGCCAGGAGACACAGTCCTCCATTCTATAGGCTCATCAAAAACCAACAAGAACAACAGGTAATTCAGCAAGTAGATTTAAAGCCTCTCTGTGGATTTATGTTCATACTGCTCCCTCTAGTAATGTTACAAGGCAACTGCAGTTTAATCACTGGATTGAGAAAGGGGCCGTCCTATGCAAATAATCTTCTCCCATGATTACTTCTGTGAGCTTCCGTTGTGATACAATGATAGGACCTTCAACATATGCTCTTCAGCAGATTTGTAAAGTTATCAAATTGCCTTAGGCTAAGGATTGTTCCACTTGAAGGCCCTCAGATAAGTACCCCACCCTCACTTAGCAGGGTACTGAATTACATGCAGTAATCCTCTATACAGAACATGGGCGTTCGTGGGCCTACTGTAAAGGCTGTGTGCTAAGACTGGCATGTTTAAAATCCCATAGCACAGCAGCCATAGGTCCAGGTTATAGCAGAGGGTGGGAGTAGAAAGAGAGTGTGAGTCAGGTGGTAGGTATAGAGCTAGAAGGACAGGCAGAGAGAAACCCATATAGAGAGAGGAGGTATAGACAGATAATAGCAGCGGTGGTTGGAGAACTTAGAGGAGGAAGGGGGACATTGAGGGAGCATGGTGGGAGACCAAGAGTGGGTGGAGTCACAGAGGAAAGGCAGTGCCAGGATGCAGGAGAAGAAGTGGTGTAGGCCAGAGAGCAAGAGTGAGTGCAGGACAGGAAGCATAGTGGAGTGGGGTCACTGCTGACAAGCAAGCAGAGCCCAGCCCCTCGCAAACAAATGGGGTGATTACAAAGGAAGGGATTTGGTGGTGGACATCATCTTTTTATGCCCCCCCTCACTCTCAGAAGGGGTTACATTTTGGGGAGCAGTGTCAAAAGGGGCATTAGGGTGCATTATTAAGGGGTGCCAGGAGACACAGTCCTCCATTCTATAGGCTCATCAAAAACCAACAAGAACAACAGGTAATTCAGCAAGTAGATTTAAAGCCTCTCTGTGGATTTATGTTCATACTGCTCCCTCTAGTAATGTTACAAGGCAACTGCAGTTTAATCACTGGATTGAGAAAGGGGCCGTCCTATGCAAATAATCTCCTCCCATGATTACTTCTGTGAGCTTCCGTTGTGATACAATGATAGGACCTTCAACATATGCTCTTCAGCAGATTTGTAAAGTTATCAAATTGCCTTAGGCTAAGGATTGTTCCACTTGAAGGCCCTCAGATAAGTACGCCACCCTCACTTAGCAGGGTACTGAATTACATGCAGTAATCCTCTATACAGAACATGGGCGTTCGTGGGCCTACTGTAAAGGCTGTGTGCTAAGACTGGGATGTTTAAAATCCCATAGCACAGCAGCCATAGGTCCAGGTTATAGCAGAGGGTGGGAGTAGAAAGAGAGTGTGAGTCAGGTGGTAGGGGTGGAGCAAGAAGGACAGGCAGAGAGAGACCCATATAGACAGATAATAGCAGTGGTGGTTGGAGAACTTAGAGGAGGAAGGGGGACATTGAGGGTGCATGATGGGAGACCAAGAGTGGGTGGAGTCACAGAGGAAAGGCAGTGCCAGGATGCAGGAGAAGAAGCGGTGTAGGCCAGAGAGCAAGAGTGAGTGCAGGACAGGAAGCATAGTGGAGTGGGGTCACTGCTGACAAGCAAGCAGAGCCCACCCCCTCACATGCAAATGGGGTGATTACAAAGGAAGGGATTTGGTGGTGGACATCATCTTTTTATGCCCCCCCTCACTCTCAGAAGGGGTTACATTTTGGGGAGCAGTGTCAAAAGGGGCATTAGGGTGCATTATTAAGGGGTGCCAGGAGACACAGTCCTCCATTCTATAGGCTCATCAAAAACCAACAAGAACAACAGGTAATTCAGCAAGTAGATTTAAAGCCTCTCTGTGGATTTATGTTCATACTGCTCCCTCTAGTAATGTTACAAGGCAACTGCAGTTTAATCACTGGATTGAGAAAGGGGCCGTCCTATGCAAATAATCTCCTCCCATGATTACTTCTGTGAGCTTCCGTTGTGATACAATGATAGGACCTTCAACATATGCTCTTCAGCAGATTTGTAAAGTTATCAAATTGCCTTAGGCTAAGGATTGTTCCACTTGAAGGCCCTCAGATAAGTACCCCACCCTCACTTAGCAGGGTACTGAATTACATGCAGTAATCCTCTATACAGAATATGGCCGTTCGTGGGCCTACTGTAAAGGCTGTATGCTAAGACTGGGATGTTTAAAATCCCATAGCACAGCAGCCATAGGTCCAGGTTATAGCAGAGGGTGGGAGTAGAAAGAGAGTGTGAGTCAGGTGGTAGGGGTGGAGCAAGAAGAACAGGCAGAGAGAGACCCATATAGAGAGAGGAGGTATAGACAGATAATAGCAGGGGTGGTTGGAGAACTTAGAGGAGGAAGGGGGACATTGAGGGAGCATGGTGGGAGACCAAGAGTGGGTGGAGTCACAGAGGAAAGGCAGTGCCAGGATGCAGGAGAAGAAGCGGTGTAGGCCAGAGAGCAAGAGTGAGTGCAGGACATGAAGCATAGTGGAGTGGGGTCACTGCTGACAAGCAAGCAGAGCCCACCCCCTCACATGCAAATGGGGTGATTACAAAGGAAGGGATTTGGTGGTGGACATCATCTTTTTATGCCCCCCCTCACTCTCAGAAGGGGTTACAGTTTGGGGAGCAGTGTCAAAAGGGGCATTAGGGTGCATTATTAAGGGGTGCCAGGAGACACAGTCCTCCATTCTATGGGCTCATCAAAAACCAACAAGAACAACAGGTAATTCAGCAAGTAGATTTAAAGCCTCTCTGTGGATTTATGTTCATACTGCTCCCTCTAGTAATGTTACAAGGCAACTGCAGTTTAATCACTGGATTGAGAAAGGGGCCGTCCTATGCAAATAATCTCCTCCCATGATTACTTCTGTGAGCTTCCGTTGTGATACAATGATAGGACCTTCAACATATGCTCTTCAGCAGATTTGTAAAGTTATCAAATTGCCTTAGGCTAAGGATTGTTCCACTTGAAGGCCCTCAGATAAGTATCCCACCCTCACTTAGCAGGGTACTGAATTACATGCAGTAATCCTCTATACAGAACATGGGCGTTTGTGGGCCTACTGTAAAGGCTGTATGCTAAGACTGGGATGTTTTAAATCCCATAGCACAGCAGCCATAGGTCCAGGTTATAGCAGAGGGTGGGAATAGAAAGAGAGTGTGAGTCAGGTGGTAGGGGTGGAGCAAAAAGGACAGGCAGAGAGAGAACCGTATAGACAGATAATAGCAGGGGTGGTTGGGGAACTTAGCGGAGGAAGGGGGACATTGAGGGAGCATGGTGGGAGACCAAGAGTGGGTGGAGTCACAGAGGAAAGGCAGTGCCAGGATGCAGGAGAAGAAGTGGTGTAGGCCAGAGAGCAAGAGTGAGTGCAGGACAGGATGCATGGTGGAGTGGGGTCACTGCTGACAAGCAAGCAGAGCCCAGCCCCTCGCATACAAATGGGGTGATTACAAAGGAAGGGATTTGGTGGTGGACATCATCTTTTTATGCCCCCCCTCACTCTCAGAAGGGGTCAAATTTTGGGGAGCAGTGTCAAAAGGGGCATTAGGGTGCATTATTAAGGGGTGCCAGGAGACACAGTCCTCCATTCTAAAGGCTCATCAAAAACCAACAAGAACAAAAGGTAATTCAGCAAGTAGATTTAAAGCCTCTCTGTGGATTTATGTTCAACTGCTCCCTCTAGTAATGTTACATGGCAACTGCAGTTTAATCACTGGATTGAGAAAGGGGCCGTCCTATGCAAATAATCTCCTCCCATGATTACTTCTGTGAGCTTCCGTTGTGATACAATGATAGGACCTTCAACATATGCTCTTCAGCAGATTTGTAAAGTTATCAAATTGCCTTAGGCTAAGGATTGTTCCACTTGAAGGCCCTCAGATAAGTACCCCACCCTCACTTAGCAGGGTACTGAATTACATGCAGTAATCCTCTATACAGAACAAGGGCGTTCGTGGGCCTACTGTAAAGGCTGTATGCTAAGACTCGGATGTTTAAAATCGCATAGCACAGCAGCCATAGGTCCAGGTTATAGCAGAGGGTGGGAGTAGAAAGAGAGTGTGAGTCAGGTGATAGGGGTGGAGCAAGAAGAACAGGCAGAGAGAGACCCATATAGAGAGAGGAGGTATAGACAGATAATAGCAGGGGTGGTTGGAGAACTTAGCGGAGGAAGGGGGACATTGAGGTAGCATGGTGGGAGACCAAGAGTGGGTGGAGTCACAGAGGAAAGGCAGTGCCAGGATGCAGGAGAAGAAGCGGTGTAGGCCAGAGAGCAAGAGTGAGTGCAGGACAGGAAGCATAGTGGAGTGGGGTCACTGCTGACAAGCAAGCAGAGCCCACCGCCTCACATGCAAATGGGGTGATTACAAAGGAAGGGATTTGGTGGTGGACATCATCTTTTTATGCCCCCCCTCACTCTCAGAAGGGGTTACATTTTGGGGAGCAGTGTCAAAAGGGGCATTAGGGTGCATTATTAAGGGGTGCCAGGAGACACAGTCCTCCATTCTATAGGCTCATCAAAAACCAACAAGAACAACAGGTAATTCAGCAAGTAGATTTAAAGCCTCTCTGTGGATTTATGTTCATACTGCTCCCTCTAGTAATGTTACAAGGCAACTGCAGTTTAATCACTGGATTGAGAAAGGGGCCGTCCTATGCAAATAATCTCCTCCCATGATTACTTCTGTGAGCTTCCGTTGTGATACAATGATAGGACCTTCAACATATGCTCTTCAGCAGATTTGTAAAGTTATCAAATTGCCTTAGGCTAAGGTTTGTTCCACTTGAAGGCCCTCAGATAAGTACGCCACCCTCACTTAGCAGGGTACTGAATTACATGCAGTAATCCTCTATACAGAACATGGGCGTTCGTGGGCCTACTGTAAAGGCTGTGTGCTAAGACTGGGATGTTTAAAATCCCATAGCGCAGCAGCCATAGGTCCAGGTTATAGCAGAGGGAGGGAGTAGAAAGAGAGTGTGAGTCAGGTGGTAGGGGTGGAGCAAGAAGGACAGGCAGAGAGAGACCCATATAGAGAGAGGAGGTATAGACAGATAATAGTAGTGGTGGTTGGATAACTTAGAGGAGGAAGGGGGACATTGAGGGAGCATGGTGGGAGACCAAGAGTGGGTGGAGTCACAGAGGAAAGGCAGTGCCAGGATGCAGGAGAAGAAGCGGTGTAGGCCAGAGAGCAAGAGTGAGTGCAGGACAGGAAGCATAGTGGAGTGGGGTCACTGCTGACAAGCAAGCAGAGCCCACCCCCTCACATGCAAATGGGGTGATTACAAAGGAAGGGATTTGGTGGTGGACATCATCTTTTTATGCCCCCCCTCACTCTCAGAAGGGGTTACATTTTGGGGAGCAGTGTCAAAAGGGGCATTAGGGTGCATTATTAAGGGGTGCCAGGAGACACAGTCCTCCATTCTATAGGCTCATCAAAAACCAACAAGAACAACAGGTAATTCAGCAAGTAGATTTAAAGCCTCTCTGTGGATTTATGTTCATACTGCTCCCTCTAGTAATGTTACAAGGCAACTGCAGTTTAATCACTGGATTGAGAAAGGGGCCGTCCTATGCAAATAATCTCCTCCCATGATTACTTCTGTGAGCTTCCGTTGTGATACAATGATAGGACCTTCAACATATGCTCTTCAGCAGATTTGTAAAGTTATCAAATTGCCTTAGGCTAAGGATTGTTCCACTTGAAGGCCCTCAGATAAGTACCCCACCCTCACTTAGCAGGGTACTGAATTACATGCAGTAATCCTCTATACAGAATATGGCCGTTCGTGGGCCTACTGTAAAGGCTGTATGCTAAGACTGGGATGTTTAAAATCCCATAGCACAGCAGCCATAGGTCCAGGTTATAGCAGAGGGTGGGAGTAGAAAGAGAGTGTGAGTCAGGTGGTAGGGGTGGAGCAAGAAGAACAGGCAGAGAGAGACCCATATAGAGAGAGGAGGTATAGACAGATAATAGCAGGGGTGGTTGGAGAACTTAGAGGAGGAAGGGGGACATTGAGGGAGCATGGTGGGAGACCAAGAGTGGGTGGAGTCACAGAGGAAAGGCAGTGCCAGGATGCAGGAGAAGAAGCGGTGTAGGCCAGAGAGCAAGAGTGAGTGCAGGACATGAAGCATAGTGGAGTGGGGTCACTGCTGACAAGCAAGCAGAGCCCACCCCCTCACATGCAAATGGGGTGATTACAAAGGAAGGGATTTGGTGGTGGACATCATCTTTTTATGCCCCCCCTCACTCTCAGAAGGGGTTACAGTTTGGGGAGCAGTGTCAAAAGGGGCATTAGGGTGCTTTATTAAGGGGTGCCAGGAGACACAGTCCTCCATTCTATAGGCTCATCAAAAACCAACAAGAACAACAGGTAATTCAGCAAGTAGATTTAAAGCCTCTCTGTGGATTTATGTTCATACTGCTCCCTCTAGTAATGTTACAAGGCAACTGCAGTTTAATCACTGGATTGAGAAAGGGGCCGTCCTATGCAAATAATCTCCTCCCATGATTACTTCTGTGAGCTTCCGTTGTGATACAATGATAGGACCTTCAACATATGCTCTTCAGCAGATTTGTAAAGTTATCAAATTGCCTTAGGCTAAGGATTGTTCCACTTGAAGGCCCTCAGATAAGTACCCCACCCTCACTTAGCAGGGTACTGAATTACATGCAGTAATCCTCTATACAGAACATGGGCGTTTGTGGGCCTACTGTAAAGGCTGTATGCTAAGACTGGGATGTTTTAAATCCCATAGCACAGCAGCCATAGGTCCAGGTTATAGCAGAGGGTGGGAGTAGAAAGAGAGAGTGAGTCAGGTGGTAGGGGTGGAGAAAGAAGGACAGGCAGAGAGAGACCTGTATAGAGAGAGGAGGTATAGACAGATAATAGCAGGGGTGGTTGGGGAACTTAGCGGAGGAAGGGGGACATTGAGGGAGCATGGTGGGAGACCAAGAGTGGGTGGAGTCACAGAGGAAAGGCAGTGCCAGGATGCAGGAGAAGAAGTGGTGTAGGCCAGAGAGCAAGAGTGAGTGCAGGACAGGATGCATGGTGGAGTGGGGTCACTGCTGACAAGCAAGCAGAGCCCAGCCCCTCGCATACAAATGGGGTGATTACAAAGGAAGGGATTTGGTGGTGGACATCATCTTTTTATGCCCCCCCTCACTCTCAGAAGGGGTCAAATTTTGGGGAGCAGTGTCAAAAGGGGCATTAGGGTGCATTATTAAGGGGTGCCAGGAGACACAGTCCTCCATTCTAAAGGCTCATCAAAAACCAACAAGAACAAAAGGTAATTCAGCAAGTAGATTTAAAGCCTCTCTGTGGATTTATGTTCAACTGCTTCCTCTAGTAATGTTACATGGCAACTGCAGTTTAATCACTGTATTGAGAAAGGGGCCGTCCTATGCAAATAATCTCCTCCCATGATTACTTCTGTGAGCTTCCGTTGTGATACAATGATAGGACCTTCAACATATGCTCTTCAGCAGATTTGTAAAGTTATCAAATTGCCTTAGGCTAAGGATTGTTCCACTTGAAGGCCCTCAGATAAGTACCCCACCCTCACTTAGCAGGGTACTGAATTACATGCAGTAATCCTCTATACAGAACATGGGCGTTCGTGGGCCTACTGTAAAGGCTGTATGCTAAGACTGGGATGTTTAAAATCCCATAGCACAGCAGCCATAGGTCCAGGTTATAGCAGAGGGTGGGAGTAGAAAGAGAGTGTGAGTCAGGTGATAGGGGTAGAGCAAGAAGAACAGGCAGAGAGAGACCCATATAGAGAGAGGAGGTATAGACAGATTATAGCAGGGGTGGTTGGAGAACTTAGAGGAGGAAGGGGGACATTGAGGGAGCATGGTGGGAGACCAAGAGTGGGTGGAGTCACAGAGGAAAGGCAGTGCCAGGATGCAGGAGAAGAAGCGGTGTAGGCCAGAGAGCAAGAGTGAGTGCAGGACAGGAAGCATAGTGGAGTGGGGTCACTGCTGACAAGCAAGCAGAGCCCACCCCCTCACATGCAAATGGGGTGATTACAAAGGAAGGGATTTGGTGGTGGACATCATCTTTTTATGCCCCCCCTCACTCTCAGAAGGGGTTACATTTTGGGGAGCAGTGTCAAAAGGGGCATTAGGGTGCATTATTAAGGGGTACCAGGAGACACAGTCCTCCATTCTATAGGCTCATCAAAAACCAACAAGAACAACAGGTAATTCAGCAAGTAGATTTAAAGCCTCTCTGTGGATTTATGTTCATACTGCTCCCTCTAGTAATGTTACAAGGCAACTGCAGTTTAATCACTGGATTGAGAAAGGGGCCGTCCTATGCAAATAATCTCCTCCCATGATTACTTCTGTGAGCTTCCGTTGTGATACAATGATAGGACCTTCAACATATGCTCTTCAGCAGATTTGTAAAGTTATCAAATTGCCTTAGGCTAAGGATTGTTCCACTTGAAGGCCCTCAGATAAGTACCCCACCCTCACTTAGCAGGGTACTGAATTACATGCAGTAATCCTCTATACAGAACAAGGGCGTTCGTGGGCCTACTGTAAAGGCTGTATGCTAAGACTCGGATGTTTAAAATCGCATAGCACAGCAGCCATAGGTCCAGGTTATAGCAGAGGGTGGGAGTAGAAAGAGAGTGTGAGTCAGGTGATAGGGGTGGAGCAAGAAGAACAGGCAGAGAGAGACCCATATAGAGAGAGGAGGTATAGACAGATAATAGCAGGGGTGGTTGGAGAACTTAGCGGAGGAAGGGGGACATTGAGGTAGCATGGTGGGAGACCAAGAGTGGGTGGAGTCACAGAGGAAAGGCAGTGCCAGGATGCAGGAGAAGAAGCGGTGTAGGCCAGAGAGCAAGAGTGAGTGCAGGACAGGAAGCATAGTGGAGTGGGGTCACTGCTGACAAGCAAGCAGAGCCCACCGCCTCACATGCAAATGGGGTGATTACAAAGGAAGGGATTTGGTGGTGGACATCATCTTTTTATGCCCCCCCTCACTCTCAGAAGGGGTTACATTTTGGGGAGCAGTGTCAAAAGGGGCATTAGGGTGCATTATTAAGGGGTGCCAGGAGACACAGTCCTCCATTCTATAGGCTCATCAAAAACCAACAAGAACAACAGGTAATTCAGCAAGTAGATTTAAAGCCTCTCTGTGGATTTATGTTCATACTGCTCCCTCTAGTAATGTTACAAGGCAACTGCAGTTTAATCACTGGATTGAGAAAGGGGCCGTCCTATGCAAATAATCTCCTCCCATGATTACTTCTGTGAGCTTCCGTTGTGATACAATGATAGGACCTTCAACATATGCTCTTCAGCAGATTTGTAAAGTTATCAAATTGCCTTAGGCTAAGGATTGTTCCACTTGAAGGCCCTCAGATAAGTACGCCACCCTCACTTAGCAGGGTACTGAATTACATGCAGTAATCCTCTATACAGAACATGGGCGTTCGTGGGCCTACTGTAAAGGCTGTGTGCTAAGACTGGGATGTTTAAAATCCCATAGCACAGCAGCCATAGGTCCAGGTTATAGCAGAGGGAGGGAGTAGAAAGAGAGTGTGAGTCAGGTGGTAGGGGTGGAGCAAGAAGGACAGGCAGAGAGAGACCCATATAGAGAGAGGAGGTATAGACAGATAATAGCAGTGGTGGTTGGATAACTTAGAGGAGGAAGGGGGACATTGAGGGAGCATGGTGGGAGACCAAGAGTGGGTGGAGTCACAGAGGAAAGGCAGTGCCAGGATGCAGGAGAAGAAGCGGTGTAGGCCAGAGAGCAAGAGTGAGTGCAGGACAGGAAGCATAGTGGAGTGGGGTCACTGCTGACAAGCAAGCAGAGCCCACCCCCTCACATGCAAATGGGGTGATTACAAAGGAAGGGATTTGGTGGTGGACATCATCTTTTTATGCCCCCCCTCACTCTCAGAAGGGGTTACATTTTGGGGAGCAGTGTCAAAAGGGGCATTAGGGTGCATTATTAAGGGGTGCCAGGAGACACAGTCCTCCATTCTATAGGCTCATCAAAAACCAACAAGAACAACAGGTAATTCAGCAAGTAGATTTAAAGCCTCTCTGTGGATTTATGTTCATACTGCTCCCTCTAGTAATGTTACAAGGCAACTGCAGTTTAATCACTGGATTGAGAAAGGGGCCGTCCTATGCAAATAATCTCCTCCCATGATTACTTCTGTGAGCTTCCGTTGTGATACAATGATAGGACCTTCAACATATGCTCTTCAGCAGATTTGTAAAGTTATCAAATTGCCTTAGGCTAAGGATTGTTCCACTTGAAGGCCCTCAGATAAGTACCCCACCCTCACTTAGCAGGGTACTGAATTACATGCAGTAATCCTCTATACAGAATATGGCCGTTCGTGGGCCTACTGTAAAGGCTGTATGCTAAGACTTGGATGTTTAAAATCCCATAGCACAGCAGCCATAGGTCCAGGTTATAGCAGAGGGTGGGAGTAGAAAGAGAGTGTGAGTCAGGTGGTAGGGGTGGAGCAAGAAGAACAGGCAGAGAGAGACCCATATAGAGAGAGGAGGTATAGACAGATAATAGCAGGGGTGGTTGGAGAACTTAGAGGAGGAAGGGGGACATTGAGGGAGCATGGTGGGAGACCAAGAGTGGGTGGAGTCACAGAGGAAAGGCAGTGCCAGGATGCAGGAGAAGAAGCGGTGTAGGCCAGAGAGCAAGAGTGAGTGCAGGACATGAAGCATAGTGGAGTGGGGTCACTGCTGACAAGCAAGCAGAGCCCACCCCCTCACATGCAAATGGGGTGATTACAAAGGAAGGGATTTGGTGGTGGACATCATCTTTTTATGCCCCCCCTCACTCTCAGAAGGGGTTACAGTTTGGGGAGCAGTGTCAAAAGGGGCATTAGGGTGCATTATTAAGGGGTGCCAGGAGACACAGTCCTCCATTCTATAGGCTCATCAAAAACCAACAAGAACAACAGGTAATTCAGCAAGTAGATTTAAAGCCTCTCTGTGGATTTATGTTCATACTGCTCCCTCTAGTAATGTTACAAGGCAACTGCAGTTTAATCACTGGATTGAGAAAGGGGCCGTCCTATGCAAATAATCTCCTCCCATGATTACTTCTGTGAGCTTCCGTTGTGATACAATGATAGGACCTTCAACATATGCTCTTCAGCAGATTTGTAAAGTTATCAAATTGCCTTAGGCTAAGGATTGTTCCACTTGAAGGCCCTCAGATAAGTACCCCACCCTCACTTACCAGGGTACTGAATTACATGCAGTAATCCTCTATACAGAACATGGGCGTTTGTGGGCCTACTGTAAAGGCTGTATGCTAAGACTGGGATGTTTTAAATCCCATAGCACAGCAGCCATAGGTCCAGGTTATAGCAGAGGGTGGGAGTAGAAAGAGAGAGTGAGTCAGGTGGTAGGGGTGGAGAAAGAAGGACAGGCAGAGAGAGACCTGTATAGAGAGAGGAGGTATAGACAGATAATAGCAGGGGTGGTTGGGGAACTTAGCGGAGGAAGGGGGACATTGAGGGAGCATGGTGGGAGACCAAGAGTGGGTGGAGTCACAGAGGAAAGGCAGTGCCAGGATGCAGGAGAAGAAGTGGTGTAGGCCAGAGAGCAAGAGTGAGTGCAGGACAGGATGCATGGTGGAGTGGGGTCACTGCTGACAAGCAAGCAGAGCCCAGCCCCTCGCATACAAATGGGGTGATTACAAAGGAAGGGATTTGGTGGTGGACATCATCTTTTTATGCCCCCCCTCACTCTCAGAAGGGGTCAAATTTTGGGGAGCAGTGTCAAAAGGGGCATTAGGGTGCATTATTATGGGGTGCCAGGAGACACAGTCCTCCATTCTAAAGGCTCATCAAAAACCAACAAGAACAAAAGGTAATTCAGCAAGTAGATTTAAAGCCTCTCTGTGGATTTATGTTCAACTGCTTCCTCTAGTAATGTTACATGGCAACTGCAGTTTAATCACTGTATTGAGAAAGGGGCCGTCCTATGCAAATAATCTCCTCCCATGATTACTTCTGTGAGCTTCCGTTGTGATACAATGATAGGACCTTCAACATATGCTCTTCAGCAGATTTGTAAAGTTATCAAATTGCCTTAGGCTAAGGATTGTTCCACTTGAAGGCCCTCAGATAAGTACCCCACCCTCACTTAGCAGGGTACTGAATTACATGCAGTAATCCTCTATACAGAACATGGGCGTTCGTGGGCCTACTGTAAAGGCTGTATGCTAAGACTGGGATGTTTAAAATCCCATAGCACAGCAGCCATAGGTCCAGGTTATAGCAGAGGGTGGGAGTAGAAAGAGAGTGTGAGTCAGGTGATAGGGGTAGAGCAAGAAGAACAGGCAGAGAGAGACCCATATAGAGAGAGGAGGTATAGACAGATAATAGCAGGGGTGGTTGGAGAACTTAGAGGAGGAAGGGGGACATTGAGGGAGCATGGTGGGAGACCAAGAGTGGGTGGAGTCACAGAGGAAAGGCAGTGCCAGGATGCAGGAGAAGAAGCGGTGTAGGCCAGAGAGCAAGAGTGAGTGCAGGACAGGAAGCATAGTGGAGTGGGGTCACTGCTGACAAGCAAGCAGAGCCCACCCCCTCACATGCAAATGGGGTGATTACAAAGGAAGGGATTTGGTGGTGGACATCATCTTTTTATGCCCCCCCTCACTCTCAGAAGGGGTTACATTTTGGGGAGCAGTGTCAAAAGGGGCATTAGGGTGCATTATTAAGGGGTGCCAGGAGACACAGTCCTCCATTCTATAGGCTCATCAAAAACCAACAAGAACAACAGGTAATTCAGCAAGTAGATTTAAAGCCTCTCTGTGGATTTATGTTCATACTGCTCCCTCTAGTAATGTTACAAGGCAACTGCAGTTTAATCACTGGATTGAGAAAGGGGCCGTCCTATGCAAATAATCTCCTCCCATGATTACTTCTGTGAGCTTCCGTTGTGATACAATGATAGGACCTTCAACATATGCTCTTCAGCAGATTTGTAAAGTTATCAAATTGCCTTAGGCTAAGGATTGTTCCACTTGAAGGCCCTCAGATAAGTACCCCACCCTCACTTAGCAGGGTACTGAATTACATGCAGTAATCCTCTATACAGAACATGGCCGTTCGTGGGCCTACTGTAAAGGCTGTGTGCTAAGACTGGGATGTTTAAAATCCCATTGCACAGCAGCCATAGGTCCAGGTTATAGTAGAGGGTGGGAGTAGAAAGTGAGTGTGAGTCAGGTAGTAGGGGTGGAGCAAGAAGGACAGGCAGAGAGAGACCCATATAGAGAGAGGAGGTATAGACAGATAATAGCAGGGGTGGTTGGAGAACTTAGAGGAGGAAGGGGGACATTGAGGGAGCATGGTGGGAGACCAAGAGTGGGTGGAGTCACAGAGGAAAGGCAGTGCCAGGATGCAGGAGAAGAAGTGGTGTAGGCCAGAGAGCAAGAGTGAGTGCAGGACAGGAAGCATAGTGGAGTGGGGTCACTGCTGACAAGCAAGCAGAGCCCAGCCCCTCGCAAACAAATGGGGTGATTACAAAGGAAGGGATTTGGTGGTGGACATCATCTTTTTATGCCCCCCCTCACTCTCAGAAGGGGTTACATTTTGGGGAGCAGTGTCAAAAGGGGCATTAGGGTGCATTATTAAGGGGTGCCAGGAGACACAGTCCTCCATTCTATAGGCTCATCAAAAACCAACAAGAACAACAGGTAATTCAGCAAGTAGATTTAAAGCCTCTCTGTGGATTTATGTTCATACTGCTCCCTCTAGTAATGTTACAAGGCAACTGCAGTTTAATCACTGGATTGAGAAAGGGGCCGTCCTATGCAAATAATCTCCTCCCATGATTACTTCTGTGAGCTTCCGTTGTGATACAATGATAGGACCTTCAACATATGCTCTTCAGCAGATTTGTAAAGTTATCAAATTGCCTTAGGCTAAGGATTGTTCCACTTGAAGGCCCTCAGATAAGTACGCCACCCTCACTTAGCAGGGTACTGAATTACATGCAGTAATCCTCTATACAGAACATGGGTGTTCGTGGGCCTACTGTAAAGGCTGTGTGCTAAGACTGGGATGTTTAAAATCCCATAGCACAGCAGCCATAGGTCCAGGTTATAGCAGAGGGTGGGAGTAGAAAGAGAGTGTGAGTCAGGTGGTAGGGGTGGAGCAAGAAGGACAGGCAGAGAGAGACCCACATTGACAGATAATAGCAGTGGTGGTTGGAGAACTTAGAGGAGGAAGGGGGACATTGAGGGAGCATGGTGGGAGACCAAGAGTGGGTGGAGTCACAGAGGAAAGGCAGTGCCAGGATGCAGGAGAAGAAGCGGTGTAGGCCAGAGAGCAAGAGTGAGTGCAGGACAGGAAGCATAGTGGAGTGGGGTCACTGCTGACAAGCAAGCAGAGCCCACCCCCTCACATGCAAATGGGGTGATTACAAAGGAAGGGATTTGGTGGTGGACATCATCTTTTTATGCCCCCCCTCACTCTCAGAAGGGGTTACATTTTGGGGAGCAGTGTCAAAAGGGGCATTAGGGTGCATTATTAAGGGGTGCCAGGAGACACAGTCCTCCATTCTATAGGCTCATCAAAAACCAACAAGAACAACAGGTAATTCAGCAAGTAGATTTAAAGCCTCTCTGTGGATTTATGTTCATACTGCTCCCTCTAGTAATGTTACAAGGCAACTGCAGTTTAATCACTGGATTGAGAAAGGGGCCGTCCTATGCAAATAATCTCCTCCCATGATTACTTCTGTGAGCTTCCGTTGTGATACAATGATAGGACCTTCAACATATGCTCTTCAGCAGATTTGTAAAGTTATCAAATTGCCTTAGGCTAAGGATTGTTCCACTTGAAGGCCCTCAGATAAGTACCCCACCCTCACTTAGCAGGGTACTGAATTACATGCAGTAATCCTCTATACAGAATATGGCCGTTCGTGGGCCTACTGTAAAGGCTGTATGCTAAGACTGGGATGTTTAAAATCCCATAGCACAGCAGCCATAGGTCCAGGTTATAGCAGAGGGTGGGAGTAGAAAGAGAGTGTGAGTCAGGTGGTAGGGGTGGAGCAAGAAGAACAGGCAGAGAGAGACCCATATAGAGAGAGGAGGTATAGACAGATAATAGCAGGGGTGGTTGGAGAACTTAGAGGAGGAAGGGGGACATTGAGGGAGCATGGTGGGAGACCAAGAGTGGGTGGAGTCACAGAGGAAAGGCAGTGCCAGGATGCAGGAGAAGAAGCGGTGTAGGCCAGAGAGCAAGAGTGAGTGCAGGACATGAAGCATAGTGGAGTGGGGTCACTGCTGACAAGCAAGCAGAGCCCACCCCCTCACATGCAAATGGGGTGATTACAAAGGAAGGGATTTGGTGGTGGACATCATCTTTTTATGCCCCCCCTCACTCTCAGAAGGGGTTACAGTTTGGGGAGCAGTGTCAAAAGGGGCATTAGGGTGCATTATTAAGGGGTGCCAGGAGACACAGTCCTCCATTCTATGGGCTCATCAAAAACCAACAAGAACAACAGGTAATTCAGCAAGTAGATTTAAAGCCTCTCTGTGGATTTATGTTCATACTGCTCCCTCTAGTAATGTTACAAGGCAACTGCAGTTTAATCACTGGATTGAGAAAGGGGCCGTCCTATGCAAATAATCTCCTCCCATGATTACTTCTGTGAGCTTCCGTTGTGATACAATGATAGGACCTTCAACATATGCTCTTCAGCAGATTTGTAAAGTTATCAAATTGCCTTAGGCTAAGGATTGTTCCACTTGAAGGCCCTCAGATAAGTACCCCACCCTCACTTAGCAGGGTACTGAATTACATGCAGTAATCCTCTATACAGAACATGGGCGTTTGTGGGCCTACTGTAAAGGCTGTATGCTAAGACTGGGATGTTTTAAATCCCATAGCACAGCAGCCATAGGTCCAGGTTATAGCAGAGGGTGGGAATAGAAAGAGAGTGTGAGTCAGGTGGTAGGGGTGGAGCAAGAAGGACCGGCAGAGAGAGAACCGTATAGACAGATAATCGCAGGGGTGGTTGGGGAACTTAGCGGAGGAAGGGGGACATTGAGGGAGCATGGTGGGAGACCAAGAGTGGGTGGAGTCACAGAGGAAAGGCAGTGACAGGATGCAGGAGAAGAAGTGGTGTAGGCCAGAGAGCAAGAGTGAGTGCAGGACAGGATGCATGGTGGAGTGGGGTCACTGCTGACAAGCAAGCAGAGCCCAGCCCCTCGCATACAAATGGGGTGATTACAAAGGAAGGGATTTGGTGGTGGACATCATCTTTTTATGCCCCCCCTCACTCTCAGAAGGGGTCAAATTTTGGGGAGCAGTGTCAAAAGGGGCATTAGGGTGCATTATTAAGGGGTGCCAGGAGACACAGTCCTCCATTCTAAAGGCTCATCAAAAACCAACAAGAACAAAAGGTAATTCAGCAAGTAGATTTAAAGCCTCTCTGTGGATTTATGTTCAACTGCTCCCTCTAGTAATGTTACATGGCAACTGCAGTTTAATCACTGGATTGAGAAAGGGGCCGTCCTATGCAAATAATCTCCTCCCATGATTACTTCTGTGAGCTTCCGTTGTGATACAATGATAGGACCTTCAACATATGCTCTTCAGCAGATTTGTAAAGTTATCAAATTGCCTTAGGCTAAGGATTGTTCCACTTGAAGGCCCTCAGATAAGTACCCCACCCTCACTTAGCAGGGTACTGAATTACATGCAGTAATCCTCTATACAGAACATGGGCGTTCGTGGGCCTACTGTAAAGGCTGTATGCTAAGACTCGGATGTTTAAAATCGCATAGCACAGCAGCCATAGGTCCAGGTTATAGCAGAGGGGGGGAGTAGAAAGAGAGTGTGAGTCAGGTGATAGGGGCGGAGCAAGAAGAACAGGCAGAGAGAGACCCATATAGAGAGAGGAGGTATAGACAGATAATAGCAGGGGTGGTTGGAGAACTTAGAGGAGGAAGGGGGACATTGAGGGAGCATGGTGGGAGACCAAGAGTGGGTGGAGTCACAGAGGAAAGGCAGTGCCAGGATGCAGGAGAAGAAGCGGTGTAGGCCAGAGAGCAAGAGTGAGTGCAGGACAGGAAGCATAGTGGAGTGGGGTCACTGCTGACAAGCAAGCAGAGCCCACCGCCTCACATGCAAATGGGGTGATTACAAAGGAAGGGATTTGGTGGTGGACATCATCTTTTTATGCCCCCCCTCACTCTCAGAAGGGGTTACATTTTGGGGAGCAGTGTCAAAAGGGGCATTAGGGTGCATTATTAAGGGGTGCCAGGAGACACAGTCCTCCATTCTATAGGCTCATCAAAAACCAACAAGAACAACAGGTAATTCAGCAAGTAGATTTAAAGCCTCTCTGTGGATTTATGTTCATACTGCTCCCTCTAGTAATGTTACAAGGCAACTGCAGTTTAATCACTGGATTGAGAAAGGGGCCGTCCTATGCAAATAATCTCCTCCCATGATTACTTCTGTGAGCTTCCGTTGTGATACAATGATAGGACCTTCAACATATGCTCTTCAGCAGATTTGTAAAGTTATCAAATTGCCTTAGGCTAAGGATTGTTCCACTTGAAGGCCCTCAGATAAGTACCCCACCCTCACTTAGCAGGGTACTGAATTACATGCAGTAATCCTCTATACAGAACATGGCCGTTCGTGGGCCTACTGTTAAGGCTGTGTGCTAAGACTGGGATGTTTAAAATCCCATTGCACAGCAGCCATAGGTCTAGGTTATAGCAGAGGGTGGGAGTAGAAAGAGAGTATGAGTCAGGTGGTAGGGGTGGAGCAAGAAGGACAGGCAGAGAGAGACCCATATAGAGAGAGGAGGTATAGACAGATAATAGCAGGGGTGGTTGGAGAACTTAGAGGAGGAAGGGGGACATTGAGGGAGCATGGTGGGAGACCAAGAGTGGGTGGAGTCACAGAGGAAAGGCAGTGCCAGGATGCAGGAGAAGAAGCGGTGTAGGCCAGAGAGCAAGAGTGAGTGCAGGACAGGAAGCATAGTGGAGTGGGGTCACTGCTGACAAGCAAGCAGAGCCCACCCCCTCACATGCAAATGGGGTGATTACAAAGGAAGGGATTTGGTGGTGGACATCATCTTTTTATGCCCCCCCTCACTCTCAGAAGGGGTTACATTTTGGGGAGCAGTGTCAAAAGGGGCATTAGGGTGCATTATTAAGGGGTGCCAGGAGACACAGTCCTCCATTCTATAGGCTCATCAAAAACCAACAAGAACAACAGGTAATTCAGCAAGTAGATTTAAAGCCTCTCTGTGGATTTATGTTCATACTGCTCCCTCTAGTAATGTTACAAGGCAACTGCAGTTTAATCACTGGATTGAGAAAGGGGCCGTCCTATGCAAATAATCTCCTCCCATGATTACTTCTGTGAGCTTCCGTTGTGATACAATGATAGGACCTTCAACATATGCTCTTCAGCAGATTTGTAAAGTTATCAAATTGCCTTAGGCTAAGGATTGTTCCACTTGAAGGCCCTCAGATAAGTACCCCACCCTCACTTAGCAGGGTACTGAATTACATGCAGTAATCCTCTATACAGAATATGGCCGTTCGTGGGCCTACTGTAAAGGCTGTATGCTAAGACTGGGATGTTTAAAATCCCATAGCACAGCAGCCATAGGTCCAGGTTATAGCAGAGGGTGGGAGTAGAAAGAGAGTGTGAGTCAGGTGGTAGGGGTGGAGCAAGAAGAACAGGCAGAGAGAGACCCATATAGAGAGAGGAGGTATAGACAGATAATAGCAGGGGTGGTTGGAGAACTTAGAGGAGGAAGGGGGACATTGAGGGAGCATGGTGGGAGACCAAGAGTGGGTGGAGTCACAGAGGAAAGGCAGTGCCAGGATGCAGGAGAAGAAGCGGTGTAGGCCAGAGAGCAAGAGTGAGTGCAGGACATGAAGCATAGTGGAGTGGGGTCACTGCTGACAAGCAAGCAGAGCCCACCCCCTCACATGCAAATGGGGTGATTACAAAGGAAGGGATTTGGTGGTGGACATCATCTTTTTATGCCCCCCCTCACTCTCAGAAGGGGTTACAGTTTGGGGAGCAGTGTCAAAAGGGGCATTAGGGTGCATTATTAAGGGGTGCCAGGAGACACAGTCCTCCATTCTATAGGCTCATCAAAAACCAACAAGAACAACAGGTAATTCAGCAAGTAGATTTAAAGCCTCTCTGTGGATTTATGTTCATACTGCTCCCTCTAGTAATGTTACAAGGCAACTGCAGTTTAATCACTGGATTGAGAAAGGGGCCGTCCTATGCAAATAATCTCCTCCCATGATTACTTCTGTGAGCTTCCGTTGTGATACAATGATAGGACCTTCAACATATGCTCTTCAGCAGATTTGTAAAGTTATCAAATTGCCTTAGGCTAAGGATTGTTCCACTTGAAGGCCCTCAGATAAGTACCCCACCCTCACTTAGCAGGGTACTGAATTACATGCAGTAATCCTCTATACAGAACATGGCCGTTCGTGGGCCTACTGTTAAGGCTGTGTGCTAAGACTGGGATGTTTAAAATCCCATTGCACAGCAGCCATAGGTCCAGGTTATAGCAGAGGGTGGGAGTAGAAAGAGAGTATGAGTCAGGTGGTAGGGGTGGAGCAAGAAGGACAGGCAGAGAGAGACCCATATAGAGAGAGGAGGTATAGACAGATAATAGCAGGGGTGGTTGGAGAACTTAGAGGAGGAAGGGGGACATTGAGGGAGCATGGTGGGAGACCAAGAGTGGGTGGAGTCACAGAGGAAAGGCAGTGCCAGGATGCAGGAGAAGAAGCGGTGTAGGCCAGAGAGCAAGAGTGAGTGCAGGACAGGAAGCATAGTGGAGTGGGGTCACTGCTGACAAGCAAGCAGAGCCCACCCCCTCACATGCAAATGGGGTGATTACAAAGGAAGGGATTTGGTGGTGGACATCATCTTTTTATGCCCCCCCTCACTCTCAGAAGGGGTTACATTTTGGGGAGCAGTGTCAAAAGGGGCATTAGGGTGCATTATTAAGGGGTGCCAGGAGACACAGTCCTCCATTCTATAGGCTCATCAAAAACCAACAAGAACAACAGGTAATTCAGCAAGTAGATTTAAAGCCTCTCTGTGGATTTATGTTCATACTGCTCCCTCTAGTAATGTTACAAGGCAACTGCAGTTTAATCACTGGATTGAGAAAGGGGCCGTCCTATGCAAATAATCTCCTCCCATGATTACTTCTGTGAGCTTCCGTTGTGATACAATGATAGGACCTTCAACATATGCTCTTCAGCAGATTTGTAAAGTTATCAAATTGCCTTAGGCTAAGGATTGTTCCACTTGAAGGCCCTCAGATAAGTACCCCACCCTCACTTAGCAGGGTACTGAATTACATGCAGTAATCCTCTATACAGAATATGGCCGTTCGTGGGCCTACTGTAAAGGCTGTATGCTAAGACTGGGATGTTTAAAATCCCATAGCACAGCAGCCATAGGTCCAGGTTATAGCAGAGGGTGGGAGTAGAAAGAGAGTGTGAGTCAGGTGGTAGGGGTGGAGCAAGAAGAACAGGCAGAGAGAGACCCATATAGAGAGAGGAGGTATAGACAGATAATAGCAGGGGTGGTTGGAGAACTTAGAGGAGGAAGGGGGACATTGAGGGAGCATGGTGGGAGACCAAGAGTGGGTGGAGTCACAGAGGAAAGGCAGTGCCAGGATGCAGGAGAAGAAGCGGTGTAGGCCAGAGAGCAAGAGTGAGTGCAGGACATGAAGCATAGTGGAGTGGGGTCACTGCTGACAAGCAAGCAGAGCCCACCCCCTCACATGCAAATGGGGTGATTACAAAGGAAGGGATTTGGTGGTGGACATCATCTTTTTATGCCCCCCCTCACTCTCAGAAGGGGTTACAGTTTGGGGAGCAGTGTCAAAAGGGGCATTAGGGTGCATTATTAAGGGGTGCCAGGAGACACAGTCCTCCATTCTATAGGCTCATCAAAAACCAACAAGAACAACAGGTAATTCAGCAAGTAGATTTAAAGCCTCTCTGTGGATTTATGTTCATACTGCTCCCTCTAGTAATGTTACAAGGCAACTGCAGTTTAATCACTGGATTGAGAAAGGGGCCGTCCTATGCAAATAATCTCCTCCCATGATTACTTCTGTGAGCTTCCGTTGTGATACAATGATAGGACCTTCAACATATGCTCTTCAGCAGATTTGTAAAGTTATCAAATTGCCTTAGGCTAAGGATTGTTCCACTTGAAGGCCCTCAGATAAGTACCCCACCCTCACTTAGCAGGGTACTGAATTACATGCAGTAATCCTCTATACAGAACATGGGCGTTTGTGGGCCTACTGTAAAGGCTGTATGCTAAGACTGGGATGTTTTAAATCCCATAGCACAGCAGCCATAGGTCCAGGTTATAGCAGAGGGTGGGAGTAGAAAGAGAGTGTGAGTCAGGTGGTAGGGGTGGAGAAAGAAGGACAGGCAGAGAGAGACCCATATAGAGAGAGGAGGTATAGACAGATAATAGCAGGGGTGGTTGGACAACTTAGCGGAGGAAGGGGGACATTGAGGGAGCATGGTGGGAGACCAAGAGTGGGTGGAGTCACAGAGGAAAGGCAGTGCCAGGATGCAGGAGATGAAGTGGTGTAGGCCAGAGAGCAAGAGTGAGTGCAGGACAGGATGCATGGTGGAGTGGGGTCACTGCTGACAAGCAAGCAGAGCCCAGCCCCTCGCATACAAATGGGGTGATTACAAAGGAAGGGATTTGGTGGTGGACATCATCTTTTTATGCCCCCCCTCACTCTCAGAAGGGGTCAAATTTTGGGGAGCAGTGTCAAAAGGGGCATTAGGGTGCATTATTAAGGGGTGCCAGGAGACACAGTCCTCCATTCTAAAGGCTCATCAAAAACCAACAAGAACAAAAGGTAATTCAGCAAGTAGATTTAAAGCCTCTCTGTGGATTTATGTTCAACTGCTCCCTCTAGTAATGTTACATGGCAACTGCAGTTTAATCACTGGATTGAGAAAGGGGCCGTCCTATGCAAATAATCTCCTCCCATGATTACTTCTGTGAGCTTCCGTTGTGATACAATGATAGGACCTTCAACATATGCTCTTCAGCAGATTTGTAAAGTTATCAAATTGCCTTAGGCTAAGGATTGTTCCACTTGAAGGCCCTCAGATAAGTACCCCACCCTCACTTAGCAGGGTACTGAATTACATGCAGTAATCCTCTATACAGAACATGGCCGTTCGTGGGCCTACTGTAAAGGCTGTATGCTAAGACTGGGATGTTTAAAATCCCATAGCACAGCAGCCATAGGTCCAGGTTATAGCAGAGGGTGGGAGTAGAAAGAGAGTGTGAGTCAGGTGATAGGGGTGGAGCAAGAAGAACAGGCAGAGAGAGACCCATATAGAGAGAGGAGGTATAGACAGATAATAGCAGGGGTTGTTGGAGAACTTAGAGGAGGAAGGGGGACATTGAGGGAGCATGGTGGGAGACCAAGAGTGGGTGGAGTCACAGAGGAAAGGCAGTGCCAGGATGCAGGAGAAGAAGCGGTGTAGGCCAGAGAGCAAGAGTGAGTGCAGGACAGGAAGCATAGTGGAGTGGGGTCACTGCTGACAAGCAAGCAAAGCCCACCCCCTCACATGCAAATGGGGTGATTACAAAGGAAGGGATTTGGTGGTGGACATCATCTTTTTATGCCCCCCCTCACTCTCAGAAGGGGTTACATTTTGGGGAGCAGTGTCAAAAGGGGCATTAGGGTGCATTATTAAGGGGTGCCAGGAGACACAGTCCTCCATTCTATAGGCTCATCAAAAACCAACAAGAACAACAGGTAATTCAGCAAGTAGATTTAAAGCCTCTCTGTGGATTTATGTTCATACTGCTCCCTCTAGTAATGTTACAAGGCAACTGCAGTTTAATCACTGGATTGAGAAAGGGGCCGTCCTATGCAAATAATCTCCTCCCATGATTACTTCTGTGAGCTTCCGTTGTGATACAATGATAGGACCTTCAACATATGCTCTTCAGCAGATTTGTAAAGTTATCAAATTGCCTTAGGCTAAGGATTGTTCCACTTGAAGGCCCTCAGATAAGTACCCCACCCTCACTTAGCAGGGTACTGAATTACATGCAGTAATCCTCTATACAGAACATGGCCGTTCGTGGGCCTTCTGTAAAGGCTGTGTGCTAAGACTGGGATGTTTAAAATCCCATTGCACAGCAGCCAGAGGTCCAGGTTATAGTAGAGGGTGGGAGTAGAAAGAGAGTGTGAGTCAGGTAGTAGGGGTGGAGCAAGAAGGACAGGCAGAGAGAGACCCATATAGAGAGAGGAGGTATAGACAGATAATAGCAGGGGTGGTTGGAGAACTTAGAGGAGGAAGGGGGACATTGAGGGAGCATGGTGGGAGACCAAGAGTGGGTGGAGTCACAGAGGAAAGGCAGTGCCAGGATGCAGGAGAAGAAGCGGTGTAGGCCAGAGAGCAAGAGTGAGTGCAGGACAGGAAGCATAGTGGAGTGGGGTCACTGCTGACAAGCAAGCAGAGCCCACCCCCTCACATGCAAATGGGGTGATTACAAAGGAAGGGATTTGGTGGTGGACATCATCTTTTTATGCCCCCCCTCACTCTCAGAAGGGGTTACATTTTGGGGAGCAGTGTCAAAAGGGGCATTAGGGTGCATTATTAAGGGGTGCCAGGAGACACAGTTCTCCATTCTATAGGCTCATCAAAAACCAACAAGAACAACAGGTAATTCAGCAAGTAGATTTAAAGCCTCTCTGTGGATTTATGTTCATACTGCTCCCTCTAGTAATGTTACAAGGCAACTGCAGTTTAATCACTGGATTGAGAAAGGGGCCGTCCTATGCAAATAATCTCCTCCCATGATTACTTCTGTGAGCTTCCGTTGTGATACAATGATAGGACCTTCAACATATGCTCTTCAGCAGATTTGTAAAGTTATCAAATTGCCTTAGGCTAAGGATTGTTCCACTTGAAGGCCCTCAGATAAGTACCCCACCCTCACTTAGCAGGGTACTGAATTACATGCAGTAATCCTCTATACAGAACATGGGCGTTCGTGGGCCTACTGTAAAGGCTGTGTGCTAAGATTGGCATGTTTAAAATCCCATAGCACAGCAGCCATAGATCCAGGTTATAGCAGAGGGTGGGAGTAGAAAGAGAGTGTGAGTCAGGTGGTAGGGATAGAGCAAGAAGGACAGGCAGAGAGAAACCCATATAGAGAGAGGAGGTATAGACAGATAATAGCAGGGGTGGTTGGAGAACTTAGAGGAGGAAGGGGGACATTGAGGGAGCATGGTGGGAGACCAAGAGTGGGTGGAGTCACAGAGGAAAGGCAGTGCCAGGATGCAGGAGAAGAAGTGGTGTAGGCCAGAGAGCAAGAGTGAGTGCAGGACAGGAAGCATAGTGGAGTGGGGTCACTGCTGACAAGCAAGCAGAGCCCAGCCCCTCGCAAACAAATGGGGTGATTACAAAGGAAGGGATTTGGTGGTGGACATCATCTTTTTATGCCCCCCCTCACTCTCAGAAGGGGTTACATTTTGGGGAGCAGTGTCAAAAGGGGCATTAGGGTGCATTATTAAGGGGTGCCAGGAGACACAGTCCTCCATTCTATAGGCTCATCAAAAACCAACAAGAACAACAGGTAATTCAGCAAGTAGATTTAAAGCCTCTCTGTGGATTTATGTTCATGCTGCTCCCTCTAGTAATGTTACAAGGCAACTGCAGTTTAATCACTGGATTGAGAAAGGGGCCGTCCTATGCAAATAATCTCCTCCCATGATTACTTCTGTGAGCTTCCGTTGTGATACAATGATAGGACCTTCAACATATGCTCTTCAGCAGATTTGTAAAGTTATCAAATTGCCTTAGGCTAAGGATTGTTCCACTTGAAGGCCCTCAGATAAGTACCCCACCCTCACTTAGCAGGGTACTGAATTACATGCAGTAATCCTCTATACAGAACATGGGCGTTTGTGGGCCTACTGTAAAGGCTGTGTGCTAAGACTGGCATGTTTAAAATCCCATAGTACAGCAGCCATAGGTCCAGGTTATAGCAGAGGGTGGGAGTAGAAAGAGAGTGTGAGTCAGGTGATAGGGATAGAGCAAGAAGGACAGGCAGAGAGAAACCCATATAGAGAGAGGAGGTATAGACAGATAATAGCAGGGGTGGTTGGAAAACTTAGAGGAGGAAGGGGGACATTGAGGGAGCATGGTGGGAGACCAAGAGTGGGTGGAGTCACAGAGGAAAGGCAGTGCCAGGATGCAGGAGAAGAAGTGGTGTAGGCCAGAGAGCAAGAGTGAGTGCAGGACAGGAAGCATAGTGGAGTGGGGTCACTGCTGACAAGTAAGCAGAGCCCAGCCCCTCGCAAACAAATGGGGTGATTACAAAGGAAGGGATTTGGTGGTGGACATCATCTTTTTATGCCCCCCCTCACTCTCAGAAGGGGTTACATTTTGGGGAGCAGTGTCAAAAGGGGCATTAGGGTGCATTATTAAGGGGTGCCAGGAGACACAGTCCTCCATTCTATAGGCTCATCAAAAACCAACAAGAACAACAGGTAATTCAGCAAGTAGATTTAAAGCCTCTCTGTGGATTTATGTTCATACTGCTCCCTCTAGTAATGTTACAAGGCAACTGCAGTTTAATCACTGGATTGAGAAAGGGGCCGTCCTATGCAAATAATCTCCTCCCATGATTACTTCTGTGAGCTTCCGTTGTGATACAATGATAGGACCTTCAACATATGCTCTTCAGCAGATTTGTAAAGTTATCAAATTGCCTTAGGCTAAGGATTGTTCCACTTGAAGGCCCTCAGATAAGTACCCCACCCTCACTTAGCAGGGTACTGAATTACATGCAGTAATCCTCTATACAGAACATGGGCGTTCGTGGGCCTACTGTAAAGGCTGTGTGCTAAGACTGGCATGTTTAAAATCCCATAGCACAGCAGCCATAGGTCCAGGTTATAGCAGAGGGTGGGAGTAGAAAGAGAGTGTGAGTCAGGTGGTAGGCGTGGAGCAAGAAGGACAGGCAGAGAGAGATCCATATAGAGAGAGGAGGTATAGACAGATAATAGCAGGGGTGGTTGGAGAACTTAGAGGAGGAAGGGGGACATTGAGGGAGCATGGTGGGAGACCAAGAGTGGGTGGAGTCACAGAGGAAAGGCAGTGCCAGGATGCAGGAGAAGAAGTGGTGTAGGCCAGAGAGCAAGAGTGAGTGCAGGACCGGAGTGGGGTCACTGCTGACAAGCAAGCAGAGCCCAGCCCCTCGCATACAAATGGGGTGATTACAAAGGAAGGGATTTGGTGGTGGACATCATCTTTTTATGCCCCCCCTCACTCTCAGAAGGGGTTACATTTTGGGGAGCAGTGTCAAAAGGGGCATTAGGGTGCATTATTAAGGGGTGCCAGGAGACACAGTCCTCCATTCTATAGGCTCATCAAAAACCAACAAGAACAACAGGTAATTCAGCAAGTAGATTTAAAGCCTCTCTGTGGATTTATGTTCATACTGCTCCCTCTAGTAATGTTACAAGGCAACTGCAGTTTAATCACTGGATTGAGAAAGGGGCCGTCCTATGCAAATAATCTCCTCCCATGATTACTTCTGTGAGCTTCCGTTGTGATACAATGATAGGACCTTCAACATATGCTCTTCAGCAGATTTGTAAAGTTATCAAATTGCCTTAGGCTAAGGATTGTTCCACTTGAAGGCCCTCAGATAAGTACCCCACCCTCACTTAGCAGGGTACTGAATTACATGCAGTAATCCTCTATACAGAACATGGGCGTTCGTGGGCCTACTGTAAAGGCTGTGTGCTAAGACTGGCATGTTTAAAATCCCATAGCACAGCAGCCATAGGTCCAGGTTATAGCAGAGGGTGGGAGTAGAAAGAGAGTATGAGTCAGGTGGTAGGGATAGAGCAAGAAGGACAGGCAGAGAGAAACCCATATAGAGAGAGGAGGTATAGACAGATAATAGCAGGGGTGGTTGGAGAACTTAGAGGAGGAAGGGGGACATTGAGGGAGCATGGTGGGAGACCAAGAGTGGGTGGAGTCACAGAGGAAAGGCAGTGCCAGGATGCAGGAGAAGAAGTGGTGTAGGCCAGAGAGCAAGAGTGAGTGCAGGACAGGAAGCATAGTGGAGTGGGGTCACTGCTGACAAGCAAGCAGAGCCCAGCCCCTCGCAAACAAATGGGGTGATTACAAAGGAAGGGATTTGGTGGTGGACATCATCTTTTTATGCCCCCCCTCACTCTCAGAAGGGGTTAAATTTTGGGGAGCAGTGTCAAAAGGGGCATTAGCGTGCATTATTAAGGGGTGCCAGGAGACACAGTCCTCCATTCTATAGGCTCATCAAAAACCAACAAGAACAACAGGTAATTCAGCAAGTAGATTTAAAGCCTCTCTGTGGATTTATGTTCATACTGCTCCCTCTAGTAATGTTACAAGGCAACTGCAGTTTAATCACTGGATTGAGAAAGGGGCCGTCCTATGCAAATAATCTCCTCCCATGATTACTTCTGTGAGCTTCCGTTGTGATAAAATGATAGGACCTTCAACATATGCTCTTCAGCAGATTTGTAAAGTTATCAAATTGCCTTAGGCTAAGGATTGTTCCACTTGAAGGCCCTCAGATAAGTACCCCACCCTCACTTAGCAGGGTACTGAATTACATGCAGTAATCCTCTATACAGAACATGGGCGTTCGTGGGCCTACTGTAAAGGCTGTGTGCTAAGACTGGCATGTTTAAAATCCCATAGCACAGCAGCCATAGGTCCAGGTTATAGCAGAGGGTGGGAGTAGAAAGAGAGTGTGAGTCAGGTGGTAGGGATAGAGCAAGAAGGACAGGCAGAGAGAAACCCATATAGAGAGAGGAGGTATAGACAGATAATAGCAGGGGTGGTTGGAGAACTTAGAGGAGGAAGGGGGACATTGAGGGAGCATGGTGGGAGACCAAGAGTGGGTGGAGTCACAGAGGAAAGGCAGTGCCAGGATGCAGGAGAAGAAGCGGTGTAGGCCAGAGAGCAAGAGTGAGTGCAGGACAGGAAGCATAGTGGAGTGGGGTCACTGCTGACAAGCAAGCAGAGCCCACCCCCTCACATGCAAATGGGGTGATTACAAAGGAAAGGATTTGGTGGTGGACATCATCTTTTTATGCCCCCCCTCACTCTCAGAAGGGGTTACATTTTGGGGAGCAGTGTCAAAAGGGGCATTAGGGTGCATTATTAAGGGGTGCCAGGAGACACAGTCCTCCATTCTATAGGCTCATCAAAAACCAACAAGAACAACAGGTAATTCAGCAAGTAGATTTAAAGCCTCTCTGTGGATTTATGTTCATACTGCTCCCTCTAGTAATGTTACAAGGCAACTGCAGTTTAATCACTGGATTGAGAAAGGGACCGTCCTATGCAAATAATCTCCTCCCATGATTACTTCTGTGAGCTTCCGTTGTGATACAATGATAGGACCTTCAACATATGCTCTTCAGCAGATTTGTAAAGTTATCAAATTGCCTTAGGCTAAGGATTGTTCCACTTGAAGGCCCTCAGATAAGTACCCCACCCTCACTTAGCAGGGTACTGAATTACATGCAGTAATCCTCTATACAGAACATGGGCGTTTGTGGGCCTACTGTAAAGGCTGTTTGCTAAGACTGGGATGTTTAAAATCCCATAGCACAGCAGCCATAGGTCCAGGTTATAGCAGAGGGTGGGAGTAGAAAGAGAGTGTGAGTCAGGTGGTAGGCGTGGAGCAAGAAGGACAGGCAGAGAGAGATCCATATAGAGAGAGGAGGTATAGACAGATAATAGCAGGGGTGGTTGGAGAACTTAGAGGAGGAAGGGGGACATTGAGGGAGCATGGTGGGAGACCAAGAGTGGGTGGAGTCACAGAGGAAAGGCAGTGCCAGGATGCAGGAGAAGAAGTGGTGTAGGCCAGAGAGCAAGAGTGAGTGCAGGACCGGAGTGGGGTCACTGCTGACAAGCAAGCAGAGCCCAGCCCCTCGCATACAAATGGGGTGATTACAAAGGAAGGGATTTGGTGGTGGACATCATCTTTTTATGCCCCCCCTCACTCTCAGAAGGGGTAAAATTTTGGGGAGCAGTGTCAAAAGGGGCATTAGGGTGCATTATTAAGGGGTGCCAGGAGACACAGTCCTCCATTCTAAAGGCTCATCAAAAACCAACAAGAACAAAAGGTAATTCAGCAAGTAGATTTAAAGCCTCTCTGTGGATTTATGTTAAACTGCTCCCTCTAGTAATGTTACATGGCAACTGCAGTTTAATCACTGGATTGAGAAAGGGGCCGTCCTATGCAAATAATCTCCTCCCATGATTACTTCTGTGAGCTTCTGTTGTGATACAATGATAGGACCTTCAACATATGCTCTTCAGCAGATTTGTAAAGTTATCAAATTGCCTTAGGCTAAGGATTGTTCCACTTGAAGGCCCTCAGATAAGTACCCCACCCTCACTTAGCAGGGTACTGAATTACATGCAGTAATCCTCTATACAGAACATGGGCGTTCGTGGGCCTACTGTAAAGGCTGTTTGCTAAGACTGGGATGTTTAAAATCCCATAGCACAGCAGCCATAGGTCCAGGTTATAGCAGAGGGTGGGAGTAGAAAGAGAGTGTGAGTCAGGTGATAGGGGTGGAGCAAGAAGAACAGGCAGAGAGCGACCCATATAGAGAGAGGAGGTATAGACAGAAAATAGCAGGGGTGGTTGGAGAACTTAGAGGAGGAAGGGGGACATTGAGGGAGCATGGTGGGAGACCAAGAGTGGGTGGAGTCACAGAGGAAAGGCAGTGCCAGGATGCAGGAGAAGAAGCGGTGTAGGCCAGAGAGCAAGAGTGAGTGCAGGACAGGAAGCATAGTGGAGTGGGGTCACTGCTGACAAGCAAGCAGAGCCCACCCCCTCACATGCAAATGGGGTGATTACAAAGGAAGGGATTTGGTGGTGGACATCATCTTTTTATGCCCCCCCTCACTCTCAGAAGGGGTTACATTTTGGGGAGCAGTGTCAAAAGGGGCATTAGGGTGCATTATTAAGGGGTGCCAGGAGACACAGTCCTCCATTCTATAGGCTCATCAAAAACCAACAAGAACAACAGGTAATTCAGCAAGTAGATTTAAAGCCTCTCTGTGGATTTATGTTCATACTGCTCCCTCTAGTAATGTTACAAGGCAACTGCAGTTTAATCACTGGATTGAGAAAGGGGCCGTCCTATGCAAATAATCTCCTCCCATGATTACTTCTGTGAGCTTCCGTTGTGATACAATGATAGGACCTTCAACATATGCTCTTCAGCAGATTTGTAAAGTTATCAAATTGCCTTAGGCTAAGGATTGTTCCACTTGAAGGCCCTCAGATAAGTACCCCACCCTCACTTAGCAGGGTACTGAATTACATGCAGTAATCCTCTATACAGAACATGGCCGTTCGTGGGCCTACTGTAAAGGCTGTGTGCTAAGACTGGGATGTTTAAAATCCCATTGCACAGCAGCCAGAGGTCCAGGTTATAGTAGAGGGTGGGAGTAGAACGAGAGTGTGAGTCAGGTAGTAGGGGTGGAGCAAGAAGGACAGGCAGAGAGAGACCCATATAGAGAGAGGAGGTATAGACAGATAATAGCAGGGGTGGTTGGAGAACTTAGAGGAGGAAGGGGGACATTGAGGGAGCATGGTGGGAGACCAAGAGTGGGTGGAGTCACAGAGGAAAGGCAGTGCCAGGATGCAGGAGAAGAAGCGGTGTAGGCCAGAGAGCAAGAGTGAGTGCAGGACAGGAAGCATAGTGGAGTGGGGTCACTGCTGACAAGCAAGCAGAGCCCACCCCCTCACATGCAAATGGGGTGATTACAAAGGAAGGGATTTGGTGGTGGACATCATCTTTTTATGCCCCCCCTCACTCTCAGAAGGGGTTACATTTTGGGGAGCAGTGTCAAAAGGGGCATTAGGGTGCATTATTAAGGGGTGCCAGGAGACACAGTTCTCCATTCTATAGGCTCATCAAAAACCAACAAGAACAACAGGTAATTCAGCAAGTAGATTTAAAGCCTCTCTGTGGATTTATGTTCATACTGCTCCCTCTAGTAATGTTACAAGGCAACTGCAGTTTAATCACTGGATTGAGAAAGGGGCCGTCCTATGCAAATAATCTCCTCCCATGATTACTTCTGTGAGCTTCCGTTGTGATACAATGATAGGACCTTCAACATATGCTCTTCAGCAGATTTGTAAAGTTATCAAATTGCCTTAGGCTAAGGATTGTTCCACTTGAAGGCCCTCAGATAAGTACCCCACCCTCACTTAGCAGGGTACTGAATTACATGCAGTAATCCTCTATACAGAACATGGGCGTTCGTGGGCCTACTGTAAAGGCTGTGTGCTAAGATTGGCATGTTTAAAATCCCATAGCACAGCAGCCATAGATCCAGGTTATAGCAGAGGGTGGGAGTAGAAAGAGAGTGTGAGTCAGGTGGTAGGGATAGAGCAAGAAGGACAGGCAGAGAGAAACCCATATAGAGAGAGGAGGTATAGACAGATAATAGCAGGGGTGGTTGGAGAACTTAGAGGAGGAAGGGGGACATTGAGGGAGCATGGTGGGAGACCAAGAGTGGGTGGAGTCACAGAGGAAAGGCAGTGCCAGGATGCAGGAGAAGAAGTGGTGTAGGCCAGAGAGCAAGAGTGAGTGCAGGACAGGAAGCATAGTGGAGTGGGGTCACTGCTGACAAGCAAGCAGAGCCCAGCCCCTCGCAAACAAATGGGGTGATTACAAAGGAAGGGATTTGGTGGTGGACATCATCTTTTTATGCCCCCCCTCACTCTCAGAAGGGGTTACATTTTGGGGAGCAGTGTCAAAAGGGGCATTAGGGTGCATTATTAAGGGGTGCCAGGAGACACAGTCCTCCATTCTATAGGCTCATCAAAAACCAACAAGAACAACAGGTAATTCAGCAAGTAGATTTAAAGCCTCTCTGTGGATTTATGTTCATACTGCTCCCTCTAGTAATGTTACAAGGCAACTGCAGTTTAATCACTGGATTGAGAAAGGGGCCGTCCTATGCAAATAATCTCCTCCCATGATTACTTCTGTGAGCTTCCGTTGTGATACAATGATAGGACCTTCAACATATGCTCTTCAGCAGATTTGTAAAGTTATCAAATTGCCTTAGGCTAAGGATTGTTCCACTTGAAGGCCCTCAGATAAGTACCCCACCCTCACTTAGCAGGGTACTGAATTACATGCAGTAATCCTCTATACAGAGCATGGGCGTTCGTGGGCCTACTGTAAAGGCTGTGTGCTAAGACTGGAATGTTTAAAATCCCATAGCACAGCAGCCATAGGTCCAGGTTATAGCAGAGGGTGGGAGTAGAAAGAGAGTGTGAGTCAGGTGGTAGGGATGGAGCAAGAAGGACAGGCAGAGAGAGACCCATATAGAGATAGGAGGTATAGACAGATAATAGCAGGGGTGGTTGGAGAACTTAGAGGTGGAAGGGGGACATTGAGGGAGCATGGTGGGAGACCAAGAGTGGGTGGAGTCACAGAGGAAAGGCAGTGCCAGGATGCAGGAGAAGAAGCGGTGTAGGCCAGAGAGCAAGAGTGAGTGCAGGACAGGAAGCATAGTGGAGTGGGGTCACTGCTGACAAGCAAGCAGAGCCCACCCCCTCACATGCAAATGGGGTGATTACAAAGGAAGGGATTTGGTGGTGGACATCATCTTTTTATGCCCCCCCTCACTCTCAGAAGGGGTTACATTTTGGGGAGCAGTGTCAAAAGGGGCATTAGGGTGCATTATTAAGGGGTGCCAGGAGACACAGTCCTACATTCTATAGGCTCATCAAAAACCAACAAGAACAACAGGTAATTCAGCAAGTAGATTTAAAGCCTCTCTGTGGATTTATGTTCATACTGCTCCCTCTAGTAATGTTACAAGGCAACTGCAGTTTAATCACTGGATTGAGAAAGGGGCCGTCCTATGCAAATAATCTCCTCCCATGATTACTTCTGTGAGCTTCTGTTGTGATACAATGATAGGACCTTCAACATATGCTCTTCAGCAGATTTGTAAAGTTATCAAATTGCCTTAGGCTAAGGATTGTTCCACTTGAAGGCCCTCAGATAAGTACCCCACCCTCACTTAGCAGGGTACTGAATTACATGCAGTAATCCTCTATACAGAACATGGGCGTTCGTGGGCCTACTGTAAAGGCTGTGTGCTAAGAATGGCATGTTTAAAATCCCATAGCACAGCAGCCATAGGTCCAGGTTATAGCAGAGGGTGGGAGTAGAAAGAGAGTGTGAGTCAGGTGGTAGGGATAGAGCAAGAAGGACAGGCAGAGAGAAACCCATATAGAGAGAGGAGGTATAGACAGATAATAGCAGGGGTGGTTGGAGAACTTAGAGGAAGAAGGGGGACATTGAGGGAGCATGGTGGGAGACCAAGAGTGGGTGGAGTCACAGAGGAAAGGCAGTGCCAGGATGCAGGAGAAGAAGTGGTGTAGGCCAGAGAGCAAGAGTGAGTGCAGGACAGGAAGCATAGTGGAGTGGGGTCACTGCTGACAAGCAAGCAGAGCCCAGCCCCTCGCAAACAAATGGGGTGATTACAAAGGAAGGGATTTGGTGGTGGACATCATCTTTTTATGCCCCCCCTCACTCTCAGAAGGGGTTACATTTTGGGGAGCAGTGTCAAAAGGGGCATTAGGGTGCATTATTAAGGGGTGCCAGGAGACACAGTCCTCCATTCTATAGGCTCATCAAAAACCAACAAGAACAACAGGTAATTCAGCAAGTAGATTTAAAGCCTCTCTGTGGATTTATGTTCATACTGCTCCCTCTAGTAATGTTACAAGGCAACTGCAGTTTAATCACTGGATTGAGAAAGGGGCCGTCCTATGCAAATAATCTCCTCCCATGATTACTTCTGTGAGCTTCCGTTGTGATACAATGATAGGACCTTCAACATATGCTCTTCAGCAGATTTGTAAAGTTATCAAATTGCCTTAGGCTAAGGATTGTTCCACTTGAAGGCCCTCAGATAAGTATGCCACCCTCACTTAGCAGGGTACTGAATTACATGCAGTAATCCTCTATACAGAACATGGGCGTTGTGGGCTTACTGTAAAGGCTGTGTGCTAAGACTGGGATGTTTAAAATCCCATAGCACAGCAGCCATAGGTCCAGGTTATAGCAGAGGGTGGGAGTAGAAAGAGAGTGTGAGTCAGGTGGTAGGGGTGGAGCAAGAAGGACAGGCAGAGAGAGACCCATATAGAGAGAGGAGGTATAGACAGATAATAGCAGGGGTGGTTGGAGAACTTAGAGGAGGAAGGGGGACATTGAGGGAGCATGGAGGGAGACCAAGAGTGGGTGGAGTCACAGAGGAAAGGCAGTGCCAGGATGCAGGAGAAGAAGCGGTGTAGGCCAGAGAGCAAGAGTGAGTGTAGGACAGGAAGCATAGTGGAGTGGGGTCACTGCTGACAAGCAAGCAGAGCCCACCCCCTCACATGCAAATGGGGTGATTACAAAGGAAGGGATTTGGTGGTGGACATCATCTTTTTATGCCCCCCTCACTCTCAGAAGGGGTTACATTTTGGGGAGCAGTGTCAAAAGGGGCATTAGGGTGCATTATTAAGGGGTGCCAGGAGACACAGTCCTCCATTCTATAGGCTCATCAAAAACCAACAAGAACAACAGGTAATTCAGCAAGTAGATTTAAAGCCTCTCTGTGGATTTATGTTCATACTGCTCCCTCTAGTAATGTTACAAGGCAACTGCAGTTTAATCACTGGATTGAGAAAGGGGCCGTCCTATGCAAATAATCTCCTCCCATGATTACTTCTGTGAGCTTCCGTTGTGATACAATGATAGGACCTTCAACATATGCTCTTCAGCAGATTTGTAAAGTTATCAAATTGCCTTAGGCCAAGGATTGTTCCACTTGAAGGCCCTCAGATAAGTACCCCACCCTCACTTAGCAGGGTACTGAATTACATGCAGTAATCCTCTATACAAAATATGGCCGTTTGTGGGCCTACTGTAAAGGCTGTATGCTAAGACTGGGATGTTTAAAATCCCATAGCACAGCAGCCATAGGTCCAGGTTATAGCAGAGGGTGGGAGTAGAAAGAGAGTGTGAGTCAGGTGGTAGGGGTGGAGCAAGAAGAACAGGCAGAGAGAGACCCATATACAGAGAGGAGGTATAGACAGATAATAGCAGGGGTGGTTGGAGAACTTAGAGGAGGAAGGGGGACATTGAGGGAGCATGGTGGGAGACCAAGAGTGGGTGGAGTCACAGAGGAAAGGCAGTGCCAGGATGCAGGAGAAGAAGCGGTGTAGGCCAGAGAGCAAGAGTGAGTGCAGGACAGGAAGCATAGTGGAGTGGGGTCACTGCTGACAAGCAAGCAGAGCCCACCCCCTCACATGCAAATGGGGTGATTACAAAGGAAGGGATTTGGTGGTGGACATCATCTTTTTATGCCCCCCCTCACTCTCAGAAGGGGTTACATTTTGGGGAGCAGTGTCAAAAGGGGCATTAGGGTGCATTATTAAGGGGTGCCAGGAGACACAGTCCTCCATTCTATAGGCTCATCAAAAACCAACAAGAACAACAGGTAATTCAGCAAGTAGATTTAAAGCCTCTCTGTGGATTTATGTTCATACTGCTCCCTCTAGTAATGTTACAAGGCAACTGCAGTTTAATCACTGGATTGAGAAAGGGGCCGTCCTATGCAAATAATCTCCTCCCATGATTACTTCTGTGAGCTTCCGTTGTGATACAATGATAGGACCTTCAACATATGCTCTTCAGCAGATTTGTAAAGTTATCAAATTGCCTTAGGCTAAGGATTGTTCCACTTGAAGGCCCTCAGATAAGTACCCCACCCTCACTTAGCAGGGTACTGAATTACATGCAGTAATCCTCTATACAGAACATGGCTGTTCGTGGGCCTACTGTAAAGACTGTATGCTAAGACTGGGATGTTTAAAATCCCATAGCACAGCAGCCTTAGGTCCAGGTTATAGCAGAGGGTGGGAGTAGAAAGAGAGTGTGAGTCAGGTGGTAGGGGTGGAGCAAGAAGAACAGGCAGAGAAACCCATATAGAGAGAAGAGGTATAGACAGATAATAGCAGGGGTGGTTGGAGAACTTAGAGGAGGAAGGGGGACATTGAGGGAGCATGGTGGGAGACCAAGAGTGGGTGGAGTCACAGAGGAAAGGCAGTGCCAGGATGCAGGAGAAGAAGCGGTGTAGGCCAGAGAGCAAGAGTGAGTGCAGGACAGGAAGCATAGTGGAGTGGGGTCACTGCTGACAAGCAAGCAGAGCGCACCCCCTCACATGCAAATGGGGTGATTACAAAGGAAGGGATTTGGTGGTGGACATCATCTTTTTATGCCCCCCCTCACTCTCAGAAGGGGTTACATTTTGGGGAGCAGTGTCAAAAGGGGCATTAGGGTGCATTATTAAGGGGTGCCAGGAGACACAGTCCTCCATTCTATAGGCTCATCAAAAACCAACAAGAACAACAGGTAATTCAGCAAGTAGATTTAAAGCCTCTCTGTGGATTTATGTTCATACTGCTCCCTCTAGTAATGTTACAAGGCAACTGCAGTTTAATCACTGGATTGAGACAGGGGCCGTCCTATGCAAATAATCTCCTCCCATGATTACTTCTGTGAGCTTCCGTTGTGATACAATGATAGGACCTTCAACATATGCTCTTCAGCAGATTTGTAAAGTTATAAAATTGCCTTAGGCTAAGGATTGTTCCACTTGAAGGCCCTCAGATAAGTACCCCACCCTCACTTAGCAGGGTACTGAATTACATGCAGTAATCCTCTATAGAGAACATGGGCGTTCGTGGGCCTACTGTAAAGGCTGTGTGCTAAGACTGGGATGTTTAAAATCCCATAGCACAGCAGCCATAGGTCCAGGTTATAGCAGAGGGTGGGAGTAGAAAGAGAGTGTGAGTCAGGTGGTAGGAATGGAGTAAGAAGGACAGACAGAGAGAGACCCATATAGAGAGAGGAGGTATAGACAGATAATAGCAGGGGTGGTTGGAGAACTTAGAGGAGGAAGGGGGACATTGAGGGAGCAAGGTGGGAGACCAAGAGTGGGTGGAGTCACAGAGGAAAGGCAGTGCCAGGATGCAGGTGAAGAAGCGGTGTAGGCCAGAGAGCAAGAGTGAGTGCAGGACAGGAAGCATAGTGGAGTGGGGTCACTGCTGACAAGCAAGCAGAGCCCACCCCCTCACATGCAAATGGGGTGATTACAAAGGAAGGGATTTGGTGGTGGACATCATCTTTTTATGCCCCCCCTCACTCTCAGAAGGGGTTACATTTTGGGGAGCAGTGTCAAAAGGGGCATTAGGGTGCATTATTAAGGGGTGCCAGGAGACACAGTCCTCCATTCTATAGGCTCATCAAAAACCAACAAGAACAACAGGTAATTCAGCAAGTAGATTTAAAGCCTCTCTGTGGATTTATGTTCATACTGCTCCCTCTAGTAATGTTACAAGGCAACTGCAGTTTAATCACTGGATTGAGAAAGGGGCCGTCCTATGCAAATAATCTCCTCCCATGATTACTTCTGTGAGCTTCCGTTGTGATACAATGATAGGACCTTCAACATATGCTCTTCAGCAGATTTGTAAAGTTATCAAATTGCCTTAGGCTAAGGATTGTTCCACTTGAAGGCCCTCAGATAAGTACCCCACCCTCACTTAGCAGGGTACTGAATTACATGCAGTAATCCTCTATACAGAACTTGGGCGTTCGTGGGCCTACTGTAGAGGCTGTGTGCTAAGACTGGGATGTTTAAAATCCCATAGCACAGCAGCCATAGGTCCAGGTTATAGCAGAGGGTTGGAGTAGAAAAAGAGTGTGAGTCAGGTGGTAGGGGTGGAGCAAGAAGGACAGGCAGAGAGAGACCCATATAGAGAGAGGAGGTATAGACAGATAATAGCAGGGGTGGTTGGAGAACTTAGAGGAGGAAGGGGGACATTGAGGGAGCATGGTGGGAGACCAAGAGTGGGTGGAGTCACAGAGGAAAGGCAGTGCCAGGATGCAGGAGAAGAAGCGGTGTAGGCCAGAGAGCAAGAGTGAGTGCAGGACAGGAAGCATAGTGGAGTGGGGTCACTGCTGACAAGCAAGCAGAGCCCACCCCCTCACATGCAAATGGGGTGATTACAAAGGAAGGGATTTGGTGGTGGACATCATCTTTTTATGCCCCCCCTCACTCTCAGAAGGGGTTACATTTTGGGGAGCAGTGTCAAAAGGGGCATTAGGGTGCATTATTAAGGGGTGCCAGGAGACACAGTCCTCCATTCTATAGGCTCATCAAAAACCAACAAGAACAACAGGTAATTCAGCAAGTAGATTTAAAGCCTCTCTGTGGATTTATGTTCATACTGCTCCCTCTAGTAATGTTACAAGGCAACTGCAGTTTAATCACTGGATTGCGAAAGGGGCCGTCCTATGCAAATAATCTCCTCCCATGATTACTTCTGTGAGCTTCCGTTGTGATACAATGATAGGACCTTCAACATATGCTCTTCAGCAGATTTGTAAAGTTATCAAATTGCCTTAGGCTAAGGATTGTTCCACTTGAAGGCCCTCAGATAAGTACCCCACCCTCACTTAGCAGGGTACTGAATTACATGCAGTAATCCTCTATACAGAACATGGGCGTTCGTGGGCCTACTGTAGAGGCTGTGTGCTAAGACTGGGATGTTTAAAATCCCATAGCACAGCAGCCATAGGTCCAGGTTATAGCAGAGGGTGGGAGTAGAAAGAGAGTGTGAGTCAGGTGGTAGGGGTGGAGCAAGAAGAACAGGCAGAGAGCGACCCATATAGAGAGAGGAGGTATAGACAGATAATAGCAGGGGTGGTTGGAGAACTTAGAGGAGGAAGGGGGACATTGAGGGAGCATGGTGGGAGACCAAGAGTGGGTGGAGTCACAGAGGAAAGGCAGTGCCAGGATGCAGGAGAAGAAGCGGTGTAGGCCAGAGAGCAAGAGTGAGTGCAGGACTGGAAGCATAGTGGAGTGGGGTCACTGCTGACAAGCAAGCAGAGCCCACCCCCTCACATGCAAATGGGGTGATTACAAAGGAAGGGATTTGGTGGTGGACATCATCTTTTTATGCCCCCCCTCACTCTCAGAAGGGGTTACATTTTGGGGAGCAGTGTCAAAAGGGGCATTAGGGTGCATTATTAAGGGGTGCCAGGAGACACAGTCCTCCATTCTATAGGCTCATCAAAAACCAACAAGAACAACAGGTAATTCAGCAAGTAGATTTAAAGCCTCTCTGTGGATTTATGTTCATACTGCTCCCTCTAGTAATGTTACAAGGCAACTGCAGTTTAATCACTGGATTGAGAAAGGGGCCGTCCTATGCAAATAATCTCCTCCCATGATTACTTCTGTGAGCTTCCGTTGTGATACAATGATAGGACCTTCAACATATGCTCTTCAGCAGATTTGTAAAGTTATCAAATTGCCTTAGGCTAAGGATTGTTCCACTTGAAGGCCCTCAGATAAGTACCCCACCCTCACTTAGCAGGGTACTGAATTACATGCAGTAATCCTCTATACAGAACATGGCCGTTCGTGGGCCTACTGTAAAGACTGTATGCTAAGACTGGGATGTTTAAAATCCCATAGCACAGCAGCCTTAGGTCCAGGTTATAGCAGAGGGTGGGAGTAGAAAGAGAGTGTGAGTCAGGTGGTAGGGGTGGAGCAAGAAGAACAAGCAGAGAGACCCATATAGACAGAAGAGGTATAGACAGATAATAGCAGGGGTGGTTGGAGAACTTAGAGGAGGAAGGGGGACATTGAGGGAGCATGGTGGGAGACCAAGAGTGGGTGGAGTCACAGAGGAAAGGCAGTGCCAGGATGCAGGAGAAGAAGCGGTGTAGGCCAGAGAGCAAGAGTGAGTGCAGGACAGGAAGCATAGTGGAGTGGGGTCACTGCTGACAAGCAAGCAGAGCGCACCCCCTCACATGCAAATGGGGTGATTACAAAGGAAGGGATTTGGTGGTGGACATCATCTTTTTATGCCCCCCCCTCACTCTCAGAAGGGGTTACATTTTGGGGAGCAGTGTCAAAAGGGGCATTAGGGTGCATTATTAAGGGGTGCCAGGAGACACAGTCCTCCATTCTATAGGCTCATCAAAAACCAACAAGAACAACAGGTAATTCAGCAAGTAGATTTAAAGCCTCTCTGTGGATTTATGTTCATACTGCTCCCTCTAGTAATGTTACAAGGCAACTGCAGTTTAATCACTGGATTGAGTCAGGGGCCGTCCTATGCAAATAATCTCCTCCCATGATTACTTCTGTGAGCTTCCGTTGTGATACAATGATAGGACCTTCAACATATGCTCTTCAGCAGATTTGTAAAGTTATAAAATTGCCTTAGGCTAAGGATTGTTCCACTTGAAGGCCCTCAGATAAGTACCCCACCCTCACTTAGCAGGGTACTGAATTACATGCAATAATCCTCTATAGAGAACATGGGCGTTCGTGGGCCTACTGTAAAGGCTGTGTGCTAAGACTGGGATGTTTAAAATCCCATAGCACAGCAGCCATAGGTCCAGGTTATAGCAGAGGGTGGGAGTAGAAAGAGAGTGTGAGTCAGGTGGTAGGAATGGAGTAAGAAGGACAGGCAGAGAGAGACCCATATAGAGAGAGGAGGTATAGACAGATAATAGCAGGGGTGATTGGAGAACTTAGAGGAGGAAGGGGGACATTGAGGGAGCATGGTGGGAGACCAAGAGTGGGTGGAGTCACAGAGGAAAGGCAGTGCCAGGATGCAGGAGAAGAAGCGGTGTAGGCCAGAGAGCAAGAGTGAGTGCAGGACAGGAAGCATAGTGGAGTGGGGTCACTGCTGACAAGCAAGCAGAGCCCACCCCCTCACATGCAAATGGGGTGATTACAAAGGAAGGGATTTGGTGGTGGACATCATCTTTTTATGCCCCCCCCTCACTCTCAGAAGGGGTTACATTTTGGGGAGCAGTGTCAAAAGGGGCATTAGGGTGCATTATTAAGGGGTGCCAGGAGACACAGTCCTCCATTCTATAGGCTCATCAAAAACCAACAAGAACAACAGGTAATTCAGCAAGTAGATTTAAAGCCTCTCTGTGGATTTATGTTCATACTGCTCCCTCTAGTAATGTTACAAGGCAACTGCAGTTTAATCACTGGATTGAGAAAGGGGCCGTCCTATGCAAATAATCTCCTCCCATGATTACTTCTGTGAGCTTCCGTTGTGATACAATGATAGGACCTTCAACATATGCTCTTCAGCAGATTTGTAAAGTTATCAAATTGCCTTAGGCTAAGGATTGTTCCACTTGAAGGCCCTCAGATAAGTACCCCACCCTCACTTAGCAGGGTACTGAATTACATGCAGTAATCCTCTATACAGAACATGGGCGTTCGTGGGCCTACTGTAGAGGCTGTGTGCTAAGACTGGGATGTTTAAAATCCCATAGCACAGCAGCCATAGGTCCAGGTTATAGCAGAGGGTGGGAGTAGAAAGAGAGTGTGAGTCAGGTGGTAGGGGTGGAGCAAGAAGGACAGGCAGAGAGAGACCCATATAGAGAGAGGAGGTATAGACAGATAATAGCAGGGGTGGTTGGAGAACTTAGAGGAGGAAGGGGGACATTGAGGGAGCATGGTGGGAGACCAAGAGTGGGTGGAGTCACAGAGGAAAGGCAGTGCCAGGATGCAGGAGAAGAAGTGGTGTAGGCCAGAGAGCAAGAGTGAGTGCAGGACAGGATGCATGGTGGAGTGGGGTCACTGCTGACAAGCAAGCAGAGCCCAGCCCCTCGCATACAAATGGGGTGATTACAAAGGAAGGGATTTGGTGGTGGACATCATCTTTTTATGCCCCCCCCTCACTCTCAGAAGGGGTCAAATTTTGGGGAGCAGTGTCAAAAGGGGCATTAGGGTGCATTCTTAAGGGGTGCCAGGAGACACAGTCCTCCATTCTAAAGGCTCATCAAAAACCAACAAGAACAAAAGGTAATTCAGCAAGTAGATTTAAAGCCTCTCTGTGGATTTATGTTCAACTGCTCACTCTAGTAATGTTACATGGCAACTGCAGTTTAATCACTGGATTGAGAAAGGGGCCGTCCTATGCAAATAATCTCCTCCCATGATTACTTCTGTGAGCTTCCGTTGTGATACAATGATAGGACCTTCAACATATGCTCTTCAGCAGATTTGTAAAGTTATCAAATTGCCTTAGGCTAAGGATTGTTCCACTTGAAGGCCCTCAGATAAGTACCCCACCCTCACTTAGCAGGGTACTGAATTACATGCAGTAATCCTCTATACAGAACATGGGCGTTCGTGGGCCTACTGTAAAGGCTGTATGTTAAGACTGGGATGTTTAAAATCCCATAGCACAGCAGCCATAGGTCCAGGTTATAGCAGAGGGTGGGAGTAGAAAGAGAGTGTGAGTCAGGTGATAGGGGTGAAGCAAGAAGAACAGACAGAGAGCGACCCATATAGATAGAGGAGGTATAGACAGATAATAGCAGGGGTGGTTGGAGAACTTAGAGGAGGAAGGGGGACATTGAGGGAGCATGGTGGGAGACCAAGAGTGGGTGGAGTCACAGAGGAAAGGCAGTGCCAGGATGCAGGAGAAGAAGCGGTGTAGGCCAGAGAGCAAGAGTGAGTGCAGGACAGGAAGCATAGTGGAGTGGGGTCACTGCTGACAAGCAAGCAGAGCCCACCCCCTCACATGTAAATGGGGTGATTACAAAGGAAGGGATTTGGTGGTGGACATCATCTTTTTATGCCCCCCCTCACTCTCAGAAGGGGTTACATTTTGGGGAGCAGTGTCAAAAGGGGCATTAGGGTGCATTATTAAGGGGTGCCAGGAGACACAGTCCTCCATTCTATAGGCTCATCAAAAACAAACAAGAACAACAGGTTATTCAGCAAGTAGATTTAAAGCCTCTCTGTGGATTTATGTTCATACTGCTCCCTCTAGTAATGTTACAAGGCAACTGCAGTTTAATCACTGGATTGAGAAAGGGGCCGTCCTATGCAAATAATCTCCTCCCATGATTACTTCTGTGAGCTTCCGTTGTGATACAATGATAGGACCTTCAACATATGCTCTTCAGCAGATTTGTAAAGTTATCAAATTGCCTTAGGCTAAGGATTGTTCCACTTGAAGGCCCTCAGATAAGTACCCCACCCTCACTTAGCAGGGTACTGAATTACATGCAGTAATCCTCTATACAGAACATGGGCGTTCGTGGGCCTACTGTAAAGGCTGTGTGCTAAGACTGGGATGTTTAAAATCCCATTGCACAGCAGCCATAGGTCCAGGTTATAGCAGAGGTTGGGAGTAGAAAGAGAGTGTGAGTCAGGTGGTAGGGGTGGAGCAAGAAGGACAGGCAGAGAGAGACCCATATAGAGAGAGGAGGTATAGACAGATAATAGCAGGGGTGGTTGGAGAACTTAGAGGAGGAAGGGGGACATTGAGGGAGCATGGTGGGAGACCAAGAGTGGGTGGAGTCACAGAGGAAAGGCAGTGCCAGGATGCAGGAGAAGAAGCGGTGTAGGCCAGAGAGCAAGAGTGAGTGCAGGACAGGAAGCATAGTGGAGTGGGGTCACTGCTGACAAGCAAGCAGAGCCCACCCCCTCACATGCAAATGGGGTGATTACAAAGGAAGGGATTTGGTGGTGGACATCATCTTTTTATGCCCCCCCTCACTCTCAGAAGGGGTTACATTTTGGGGAGCAGTGTCAAAAGGGGCATTAGGGTGCATTATTAAGGGGTGCCAGGAGACACAGTCCTCCATTCTATAGGCTCATCAAAAACCAACAAGAACAACAGGTAATTCAGCAAGTAGATTTAAAGCCTCTCTGTGGATTTATGTTCATACTGCTCCCTCTAGTAATGTTACAAGGCAACTGCAGTTTAATCACTGGATTGAGAAAGGGGCCGTCCTATGCAAATAATCTCCTCCCATGATTACTTCTGTGAGCTTCCGTTGTGATACAATGATAGGACCTTCAACATATGCTCTTCAGCAGATTTGTAAAGTTATCAAATTGCCTTAGGCTAAGGATTGTTCCACTTGAAGGCCCTCAGATAAGTACCCCACCCTCACTTAGCAGGGTACTGAATTACATGCAGTAATCCTCTATACAGAACATGGGCGTTCGTGGGCCTACTGTAGAGGCTGTGTGCTAAGACTGGGATGTTTAAAATCCCATAGCACAGCAGCCATAGGTCCAGGTTATAGCAGAGGGTGGGAGTAGAAAGAGAGTGTGAGTCAGGTGGTAGGGGTGGAGCAAGAAGAACAGGCAGAGAGCCCCATATAGAGAGAGGAGGTATAGACAGATAATAGCAGGGGTGGTTGGAGAACTTAGAGGAGGAAGGGGGACATTGAGGGAGCATGGTGGGAGACCAAGAGTGGGTGGAGTCACAGAGGAAAGGCAGTGCCAGGATGCAGGAGAAGAAGCGGTGTAGGCCAGAGAGCAAGAGTGAGTGCAGGACAGGAAGCATAGTGGAGTGGGGTCACTGCTGACAAGCAAGCAGAGCCCACCCCCTCACATGCAAATGGGGTGATTACAAAGGAAGGGATTTGGTGGTGGACATCATCTTTTTATGCCCCCCCTCACTCTCAGAAGGGGTTACATTTTGGGGAGCAGTGTCAAAAGGGGCATTAGGGTGCATTATTAAGGGGTGCCAGGAGACACAGTCCTCCATTCTATAGGCTCATCAAAAACCAACAAGAACAACAGGTAATTCAGCAAGTAGATTTAAAGCCTCTCTGTGGATTTATGTTCATACTGCTCCCTCTAGTAATGTTACAAGGCAACTGCAGTTTAATCACTGGATTGCGAAAGGGGCCGTCCTATGCAAATAATCTCCTCCCATGATTACTTCTGTGAGCTTCCGTTGTGATACAATGATAGGACCTTCAACATATGCTCTTCAGCAGATTTGTAAAGTTATCAAATTGCCTTAGGCTAAGGATTGTTCCACTTGAAGGCCCTCAGATAAGTACCCCACCCTCACTTAGCAGGGTACTGAATTACATGCAGTAATCCTCTATACAGAACATGGGCGTTCGTGGGCCTACTGTAGAGGCTGTGTGCTAAGACTGGGATGTTTAAAATCCCATAGCACAGCAGCCATAGGTCCAGGTTATAGCAGAGGGTGGGAGTAGAAAGAGAGTGTGAGTCAGGTGGTAGGGGTGGAGCAAGAAGAACAGGCAGAGAGCGACCCATATAGAGAGAGGAGGTATAGACAGATAATAGCAGGGGTGGTTGGAGAACTTAGAGGAGGAAGGGGGACATTGAGGGAGCATGGTGGGAGACCAAGAGTGGGTGGAGTCACAGAGGAAAGGCAGTGCCAGGATGCAGGAGAAGAAGCGGTGTAGGCCAGAGAGCAAGAGTGAGTGCAGGACTGGAAGCATAGTGGAGTGGGGTCACTGCTGACAAGCAAGCAGAGCCCACCCCCTCACATGCAAATGGGGTGATTACAAAGGAAGGGATTTGGTGGTGGACATCATCTTTTTATGCCCCCCCTCACTCTCAGAAGGGGTTACATTTTGGGGAGCAGTGTCAAAAGGGGCATTAGGGTGCATTATTAAGGGGTGCCAGGAGACACAGTCCTCCATTCTATAGGCTCATCAAAAACCAACAAGAACAACAGGTAATTCAGCAAGTAGATTTAAAGCCTCTCTGTGGATTTATGTTCATACTGCTCCCTCTAGTAATGTTACAAGGCAACTGCAGTTTAATCACTGGATTGAGAAAGGGGCCGTCCTATGCAAATAATCTCCTCCCATGATTACTTCTGTGAGCTTCCGTTGTGATACAATGATAGGACCTTCAACATATGCTCTTCAGCAGATTTGTAAAGTTATCAAATTGCCTTAGGCTAAGGATTGTTCCACTTGAAGGCCCTCAGATAAGTACCCCACCCTCACTTAGCAGGGTACTGAATTACATGCAGTAATCCTCTATACAGAACATGGCCGTTTGTGGGCCTACTGTAAAGACTGTATGCTAAGACTGGGATGTTTAAAATCCCATAGCACAGCAGCCTTAGGTCCAGGTTATAGCAGAGGGTGGGAGTAGAAAGAGAGTGTGAGTCAGGTGGTAGGGGTGGAGCAAGAAGAACAAGCAGAGAGACCCATATAGACAGAAGAGGTATAGACAGATAATAGCAGGGGTGGTTGGAGAACTTAGAGGAGGAAGGGGGACATTGAGGGAGCATGGTGGGAGACCAAGAGTGGGTGGAGTCACAGAGGAAAGGCAGTGCCAGGATGCAGGAGAAGAAGCGGTGTAGGCCAGAGAGCAAGAGTGAGTGCAGGACAGGAAGCATAGTGGAGTGGGGTCACTGCTGACAAGCAAGCAGAGCGCACCCCCTCACATGCAAATGGGGTGATTACAAAGGAAGGGATTTGGTGGTGGACATCATCTTTTTATGCCCCCCCCTCACTCTCAGAAGGGGTTACATTTTGGGGAGCAGTGTCAAAAGGGGCATTAGGGTGCATTATTAAGGGGTGCCAGGAGACACAGTCCTCCATTCTATAGGCTCATCAAAAACCAACAAGAACAACAGGTAATTCAGCAAGTAGATTTAAAGCCTCTCTGTGGATTTATGTTCATACTGCTCCCTCTAGTAATGTTACAAGGCAACTGCAGTTTAATCACTGGATTGAGTCAGGGGCCGTCCTATGCAAATAATCTCCTCCCATGATTACTTCTGTGAGCTTCCGTTGTGATACAATGATAGGACCTTCAACATATGCTCTTCAGCAGATTTGTAAAGTTATAAAATTGCCTTAGGCTAAGGATTGTTCCACTTGAAGGCCCTCAGATAAGTACCCCACCCTCACTTAGCAGGGTACTGAATTACATGCAATAATCCTCTATAGAGAACATGGGCGTTCGTGGGCCTACTGTAAAGGCTGTGTGCTAAGACTGGGATGTTTAAAATCCCATAGCACAGCAGCCATAGGTCCAGGTTATAGCAGAGGGTGGGAGTAGAAAGAGAGTGTGAGTCAGGTGGTAGGAATGGAGTAAGAAGGACAGGCAGAGAGAGACCCATATAGAGAGAGGAGGTATAGACAGATAATAGCAGGGGTGATTGGAGAACTTAGAGGAGGAAGGGGGACATTGAGGGAGCATGGTGGGAGACCAAGAGTGGGTGGAGTCACAGAGGAAAGGCAGTGCCAGGATGCAGGAGAAGAAGCGGTGTAGGCCAGAGAGCAAGAGTGAGTGCAGGACAGGAAGCATAGTGGAGTGGGGTCACTGCTGACAAGCAAGCAGAGCCCACCCCCTCACATGCAAATGGGGTGATTACAAAGGAAGGGATTTGGTGGTGGACATCATCTTTTTATGCCCCCCCCTCACTCTCAGAAGGGGTTACATTTTGGGGAGCAGTGTCAAAAGGGGCATTAGGGTGCATTATTAAGGGGTGCCAGGAGACACAGTCCTCCATTCTATAGGCTCATCAAAAACCAACAAGAACAACAGGTAATTCAGCAAGTAGATTTAAAGCCTCTCTGTGGATTTATGTTCATACTGCTCCCTCTAGTAATGTTACAAGGCAACTGCAGTTTAATCACTGGATTGAGAAAGGGGCCGTCCTATGCAAATAATCTCCTCCCATGATTACTTCTGTGAGCTTCCGTTGTGATACAATGATAGGACCTTCAACATATGCTCTTCAGCAGATTTGTAAAGTTATCAAATTGCCTTAGGCTAAGGATTGTTCCACTTGAAGGCCCTCAGATAAGTACCCCACCCTCACTTAGCAGGGTACTGAATTACATGCAGTAATCCTCTATACAGAACATGGGCGTTCGTGGGCCTACTGTAGAGGCTGTGTGCTAAGACTGGGATGTTTAAAATCCCATAGCACAGCAGCCATAGGTCCAGGTTATAGCAGAGGGTGGGAGTAGAAAGAGAGTGTGAGTCAGGTGGTAGGGGTGGAGCAAGAAGGACAGGCAGAGAGAGACTCTTATAGAGAGAGGAGGTATAGACAGATAATAGCAGGGGTGGTTGGAGAACTTAGAGGAGGAAGGGGGACATTGAGGGAGCATGGTGGGAGACCAAGAGTGGGTGGAGTCACAGAGGAAAGGCAGTGCCAGGATGCAGGAGAAGAAGTGGTGTAGGCCAGAGAGCAAGAGTGAGTGCAGGACAGGATGCATGGTGGAGTGGGGTCACTGCTGACAAGCAAGCAGAGCCCAGCCCCTCGCATACAAATGGGGTGATTACAAAGGAAGGGATTTGGTGGTGGACATCATCTTTTTATGCCCCCCCCTCACTCTCAGAAGGGGTCAAATTTTGGGGAGCAGTGTCAAAAGGGGCATTAGGGTGCATTCTTAAGGGGTGCCAGGAGACACAGTCCTCCATTCTAAAGGCTCATCAAAAACCAACAAGAACAAAAGGTAATTCAGCAAGTAGATTTAAAGCCTCTCTGTGGATTTATGTTCAACTGCTCACTCTAGTAATGTTACATGGCAACTGCAGTTTAATCACTGGATTGAGAAAGGGGCCGTCCTATGCAAATAATCTCCTCCCATGATTACTTCTGTGAGCTTCCGTTGTGATACAATGATAGGACCTTCAACATATGCTCTTCAGCAGATTTGTAAAGTTATCAAATTGCCTTAGGCTAAGGATTGTTCCACTTGAAGGCCCTCAGATAAGTACCCCACCCTCACTTAGCAGGGTACTGAATTACATGCAGTAATCCTCTATACAGAACATGGGCGTTCGTGGGCCTACTGTAAAGGCTGTATGTTAAGACTGGGATGTTTAAAATCCCATAGCACAGCAGCCATAGGTCCAGGTTATAGCAGAGGGTGGGAGTAGAAAGAGAGTGTGAGTCAGGTGATAGGGGTGAAGCAAGAAGAACAGACAGAGAGCGACCCATATAGATAGAGGAGGTATAGACAGATAATAGCAGGGGTGGTTGGAGAACTTAGAGGAGGAAGGGGGACATTGAGGGAGCATGGTGGGAGACCAAGAGTGGGTGGAGTCACAGAGGAAAGGCAGTGCCAGGATGCAGGAGAAGAAGCGGTGTAGGCCAGAGAGCAAGAGTGAGTGCAGGACAGGAAGCATAGTGGAGTGGGGTCACTGCTGACAAGCAAGCAGAGCCCACCCCCTCACATGTAAATGGGGTGATTACAAAGGAAGGGATTTGGTGGTGGACATCATCTTTTTATGCCCCCCCTCACTCTCAGAAGGGGTTACATTTTGGGGAGCAGTGTCAAAAGGGGCATTAGGGTGCATTATTAAGGGGTGCCAGGAGACACAGTCCTCCATTCTATAGGCTCATCAAAAACAAACAAGAACAACAGGTTATTCAGCAAGTAGATTTAAAGCCTCTCTGTGGATTTATGTTCATACTGCTCCCTCTAGTAATGTTACAAGGCAACTGCAGTTTAATCACTGGATTGAGAAAGGGGCCGTCCTATGCAAATAATCTCCTCCCATGATTACTTCTGTGAGCTTCCGTTGTGATACAATGATAGGACCTTCAACATATGCTCTTCAGCAGATTTGTAAAGTTATCAAATTGCCTTAGGCTAAGGATTGTTCCACTTGAAGGCCCTCAGATAAGTACCCCACCCTCACTTAGCAGGGTACTGAATTACATGCAGTAATCCTCTATACAGAACATGGGCGTTCGTGGGCCTACTGTAAAGGCTGTGTGCTAAGACTGGGATGTTTAAAATCCCATTGCACAGCAGCCATAGGTCCAGGTTATAGCAGAGGTTGGGAGTAGAAAGAGAGTGTGAGTCAGGTGGTAGGGGTGGAGCAAGAAGGACAGGCAGAGAGAGACCCATATAGAGAGAGGAGGTATAGACAGATAATAGCAGGGGTGGTTGGAGAACTTAGAGGAGGAAGGGGGACATTGAGGGAGCATGGTGGGAGACCAAGAGTGGGTGGAGTCACAGAGGAAAGGCAGTGCCAGGATGCAGGAGAAGAAGCGGTGTAGGCCAGAGAGCAAGAGTGAGTGCAGGACAGGAAGCATAGTGGAGTGGGGTCACTGCTGACAAGCAAGCAGAGCCCACCCCCTCACATGCAAATGGGGTGATTACAAAGGAAGGGATTTGGTGGTGGACATCATCTTTTTATGCCCCCCCTCACTCTCAGAAGGGGTTACATTTTGGGGAGCAGTGTCAAAAGGGGCATTAGGGTGCATTATTAAGGGGTGCCAGGAGACACAGTCCTCCATTCTATAGGCTCATCAAAAACCAACAAGAACAACAGGTAATTCAGCAAGTAGATTTAAAGCCTCTCTGTGGATTTATGTTCATACTGCTCCCTCTAGTAATGTTACAAGGCAACTGCAGTTTAATCACTGGATTGAGAAAGGGGCCGTCCTATGCAAATAATCTCCTCCCATGATTACTTCTGTGAGCTTCCGTTGTGATACAATGATAGGACCTTCAACATATGCTCTTCAGCAGATTTGTAAAGTTATCAAATTGCCTTAGGCTAAGGATTGTTCCACTTGAAGGCCCTCAGATAAGTACCCCACCCTCACTTAGCAGGGTACTGAATTACATGCAGTAATCCTCTATACAGAACATGGGCGTTCGTGGGCCTACTGTAGAGGCTGTGTGCTAAGACTGGGATGTTTAAAATCCCATAGCACAGCAGCCATAGGTCCAGGTTATAGCAGAGGGTGGGAGTAGAAAGAGAGTGTGAGTCAGGTGGTAGGGGTGGAGCAAGAAGAACAGGCAGAGAGCCCCATATAGAGAGAGGAGGTATAGACAGATAATAGCAGGGGTGGTTGGAGAACTTAGAGGAGGAAGGGGGACATTGAGGGAGCATGGTGGGAGACCAAGAGTGGGTGGAGTCACAGAGGAAAGGCAGTGCCAGGATGCAGGAGAAGAAGCGGTGTAGGCCAGAGAGCAAGAGTGAGTGCAGGACAGGAAGCATAGTGGAGTGGGGTCACTGCTGACAAGCAAGCAGAGCCCACCCCCTCACATGCAAATGGGGTGATTACAAAGGAAGGGATTTGGTGGTGGACATCATCTTTTTATGCCCCCCCTCACTCTCAGAAGGGGTTACATTTTGGGGAGCAGTGTCAAAAGGGGCATTAGGGTGCATTATTAAGGGGTGCCAGGAGACACAGTCCTCCATTCTATAGGCTCATCAAAAACCAACAAGAACAACAGGTAATTCAGCAAGTAGATTTGAAGCCTCTCTGTGGATTTATGTTCATACTGCTCCCTCTAGTAATGTTACAAGGCAACTGCAGTTTAATCACTGGATTGAGAAAGGGGCCGTCCTATGCAAATAATCTCCTCCCATGATTACTTCTGTGAGCTTCCGTTGTGATACAATTATAGGACCTTCAACATATGCTCTTCAGCAGATTTGTAAAGTTATCAAATTGCCTTAGGCTAAGGATTGTTCCACTTGAAGGCCCTCAGATAAGTACCCCACCCTCACTTAGCAGGGTACTGAATTACATGCAGTAATCCTCTATACAGAATATGGCCGTTCGTGGGCCTACTGTAAAGGCTGTATGCTAAGACTGGGATGTTTAAAATCCCATAGCACAGCAGCCTTAGGTCCAGGTTATAGCAGAGGGTGGGAGTAGAAAGAGAGTGTGAGTCAGGTGGTAGGGGTGGAGCAAGAAGAACAGGCAGAGAGAGACCCATATATAGAGAGGAGGTATAGACAGATAATAGCAGGGGTGGTTGGAGAACTTAGAGGAGGAAGGGGGACATTGAGGGAGCATGGTGGGAGACCAAGAGTGGGTGGAGTCACAGAGGAAAGGCAGTGCCAGGATGCAGGAGAAGAAGCGGTGTAGGCCAGAGAGCAAGAGTGAGTGCAGGACAGGAAGCATAGTGGAGTGGGGTCACTGCTGACAAGCAAGCAGAGCCCACCCCCTCACATGCAAATGGGGTGATTACAAAGGAAGGGATTTGGTGGTGGACATCATCTTTTTATGCCCCCCCTCACTCTCAGAAGGGGTTACATTTTGGGGAGCAGTGTCAAAAGGGGCATTAGGGTGCATTATTAAGGGGTGCCAGGAGACACAGTCCTCCATTCTATAGGCTCATCAAAAACCAACAAGAACAACAGGTAATTCAGCAAGTAGATTTAAAGCCTCTCTGTGGATTTATGTTCATACTGCTCCCTCTAGTAATGTTACAAGGCAACTGCAGTTTAATCACTGGATTGAGACAGGGGCCGTCCTATGCAAATAATCTCCTCCCATGATTACTTCTGTGAGCTTCCGTTGTGATACAATGATAGGACCTTCAACATATGCTCTTCAGCAGATTTGTAAAGTTATAAAATTGCTTTAGGCTAAGGATTGTTCCACTTGAAGGCCCTCAGATAAGTACCCCACCCTCACTTAGCAGGGTACTGAATTACATGCAGTAATCCTCTATAGAGAACATGGGCGTTTGTGGGCCTACTGTAAAGGCTGTGTGCTAAGACTGGAATGTTTAAAATTCCATAGCACAGCAGCCATAGGTCCAGGTTATAGCAGAGGGTGGGAGTAGAAAGAGAGTGTGAGTCAGGTGGTAGGAATGGAGTAAGAAGGACAGGCAGAGAGAGACCCATATAGAGAGAGGAGGTATAGACAGATAATAGCAGGGGTGATTGGAGAACTTAGAGGAGGAAGGGGGACATTGAGGGAGCATGGTGGGAGACCAAGAGTGGGTGGAGTCACAGAGGAAAGGCAGTGCCAGGATGCAGGAGAAGAAGCGGTGTAGGCCAGAGAGCAAGAGTGAGTGCAGGACAGGAAGCATAGTGGAGTGGGGTCACTGCTGACAAGCAAGCAGAGCCCACCCCCTCACATGCAAATGGGGTGATTACAAAGGAAGGGATTTGGTGGTGGACATCATCTTTTTATGCCCCCCCTCACTCTCAGAAGGGGTTACATTTTGGGGAGCAGTGTCAAAAGGGGCATTAGGGTGCATTATTAAGGGGTGCCAGGAGACACAGTCCTCCATTCTATAGGCTCATCAAAAACCAACAAGAACAACAGGTAATTCAGCAAGTAGATTTAAAGCCTCTCTGTGGATTTATGTTCATACTGCTCCCTCTAGTAATGTTACAAGGCAACTGCAGTTTAATCACTGGATTGAGAAAGGGGCCGTCCTATGCAAATAATCTCCTCCCATGATTACTTCTGTGAGCTTCCGTTGTGATACAATGATAGGACCTTCAACATATGCTCTTCAGCAGATTTGTAAAGTTATCAAATTGCCTTAGGCTAAGGATTGTTCCACTTGAAGGCCCTCAGATAAGTACCCCACCCTCACTTAGCAGGGTACTGAATTACATGCAGTAATCCTCTATACAGAACATGGGCGTTTGTGGGCCTACTGTAAAGGCTGTATGCTAAGACTGGGATGTTTAACATCCCATAGCACAGCAGCCATAGGTCCAGGTTATAGCAGAGGGTGGGAGTAAAAAGAGAGTGTGAGTCAGCTGGTAGGGGTGGAGCAAGAAGGACAGGCAGAGAGAGACCCATATAGAGAGAGGAGGTATAGACAGATAATAGCAGGGGTGGTTGGGGAACTTAGAGGAGGAAGGGGGACATTGAGGGAGCATGGTGGGAGACCAAGAGTGGGTGGAGTCACAGAGGAAAGGCAGTGCCAGGATGCAGGAGAAGAAGTGGTGTAGGCCAGAGAGCAAGAGTGAGTGCAGGACAGGATGCATGGTGGAGTGGGGTCACTGCTGACAAGCAAGCAGAGCCCAGCCCCTCGCATACAAATGGGGTGATTACAAAGGAAGGGATTTGGTGGTGGACATCATCTTTTTATGCCCCCCCCTCACTCTCAGAAGAGGTTACATTTTGGGAAGCAGTGTCAAAAGGGGCATTAGGGTGCATTATTAAGGGGTGCCAGGAGACACAGTTCTCCATTCTATAGGCTCATCAAAAACCAACAAGAACAACAGGTAATTCAGCAAGTAGATTTAAAGCCTCTCTGTGGATTTATGTTCATACTACTCCCTCTAGTAATGTTACAAGGCAACTGCAGTTTAATCACTGGATTGAGAAAGGGGCCGTCCTATGCAAATAATCTCCTCCCATGATTACTTCTGTGAGCTTCCGTTGTGATACAATGATAGGACCTTCAACATATGCTCTTCAGCAGATTTGTAAAGTTATCAAATTGCCTTAGGCTAAGGATTGTTCCACTTGAAGGCCCTCAGATAAGTACCCCACCCTCACTTAGCAGGGTACTGAATTACATGCAGTAATCCTCTATACAGACCATGGGCGTTCGTGGGCCTATTGTAAAGGCTGTGTGCTAAGGCTGGCATGTTTAAAATCCCATAGCACAGCAGCCATAGGTCCAGGTTATAGCAGAGGGTGGGAGTAGAAAGAGAGTGTGAGTCAGGTGGTAGGGATAGAGCAAGAAGGACAGGCAGAGAAAAACCCATATAGAGAGAGGAGGTATAGACAGATAATAGCAGGGGTGGTTGGAGAACTTAGAGGAGGAAGGGGGACATTGAGGGAGCATGGTGGGAGACCAAGAGTGGGTGGAGTCACAGAGGAAAGGCAGTGCCAGGATGCAGGAGAAGAAGCGGTGTAGGCCAGAGAGCAAGAGTGAGTGCAGGACAGGAAGCATAGTGGAGTGGGGTCACTGCTGACAAGCAAGCAGAGCCCACCCCCTCACATGCAAATGGGGTGATTACAAAGGAAGGGATTTGGTGGTGGACATCATCTTTTTATGCCCCCCCTCACTCTCAGAAGGGGTTACATTTTGGGGAGCAGTGTCAAAAGGGGCATTAGGGTGCATTATTAAGGGGTGCCAGGAGACACAGTCCTCCATTCTATAGGCTCATCAAAAACCAACAAGAACAACAGGTAATTCAGCAAGTAGATTTAAAGCCTCTCTGTGGATTTATGTTCATACTGCTCCCTCTAGTAATGTTACAAGGCAACTGCAGTTTAATCACTGGATTGAGAAAGGGGCCGTCCTATGCAAATAATCTCCTCCCATGATTACTTCTGTGAGCTTCCGTTGTGATACAATGATAGGACCTTCAACATATGCTCTTCAGCAGATTTGTAAAGTTATCAAATTGCCTTAGGCTAAGGATTGTTCCACTTGAAGGCCCTCAGATAAGTACCCCACCCTCACTTAGCAGGGTACTGAATTACATGCAGTAATCCTCTATACAGAACATGGGCGTTTGTGGGCCTACTGTAAAGGCTGTATGCTAAGACTGGGATGTTTAAAATCCCATAGCACAGCAGCCATAGGTCCAGGTTATAGCAGAGGGTGGGAGTAAAAAGAGAGTGTGAGTCAGCTGGTAGGGGTGGAGCAAGAAGGACAGGCAGAGAGAGACCCATATAGAGAGAGGAGGTATAGACAGATAATAGCAGGGGTGGTTGGGGAACTTAGAGGAGGAAGGGGGACATTGAGGGAGCATGGTGGGAGACCAAGAGTGGGTGGAGTCACAGAGGAAAGGCAGTGCCAGGATGCAGGAGAAGAAGTGGTGTAGGCCAGAGAGCAAGAGTGAGTGCAGGACAGGATGCATGGTGGAGTGGGGTCACTGCTGACAAGCAAGCAGAGCCCAGCTCCTCGCATACAAATGGGGTGATTACAAAGGAAGGGATTTGGTGGTGGACATCATCTTTTTATGCCCCCCCCTCACTCTCAGAAGGGGTCAAATTTTGGGGAGCAGTGTCAAAAGGGGCATTAGGGTGCATTCTTAAGGGGTGCCAGGAGACACAGTCCTCCATTCTAAAGGCTCATCAAAAACCAACAAGAACAAAAGGTAATTCAGCAAGTAGATTTAAAGCCTCTCTGTGGATTTATGTTCAACTGCTCCCTCTAGTAATGTTACATGGCAACTGCAGTTTAATCACTGGATTGAGAAAGGGGCCGTCCTATGCAAATAATCTCCTCCCATGATTACTTCTGTGAGCTTCCGTTGTGATACAATGATAGGACCTTCAACATATGCTCTTCAGCAGATTTGTAAAGTTATCAAATTGCCTTAGGCTAAGGATTGTTCCACTTGAAGGCCCTCAGATAAGTACCCCACCCTCACTTAGCAGGGTACTGAATTACATGCAGTAATCCTCTATACAGAACATGGGCGTTCGTGGGCCTACTGTAAAGGCTGTATGTTAAGACTGGGATGTTTAAAATCCCATAGCACAGCAGCCATAGGTCCAGGTTATAGCAGAGGGTGGGAGTAGAAAGAGAGTGTGAGTCAGGTGATAGGGGTGGAGCAAGAAGAACAGACAGAGAGCGACCCATATAGATAGAGGAGGTATAGACAGATAATAGCAGGGGTGGTTGGAGAACTTAGAGGAGGACGGGGGACATTGAGGGAGCATGGTGGGAGACCAAGAGTGGGTGGAGTCACAGAGGAAAGGCAGTGCCAGGATGCAGGAGAAGAAGCGGTGTAGGCCAGAGAGCAAAAGTGAGTGCAGGACAGGAAGCATAGTGGAGTGGGGTCACTGCTGACAAGCAAGCAGAGCCCACCCCCTCACATGCAAATGGGGTGATTACAAAGGAAGGGATTTGGTGGTGGACATCATCTTTTTATGCCCCCCCTCACTCTCAGAAGGGGTTACATTTTGGGGAGCAGTGTCAAAAGGGGCATTAGGGTGCATTATTAAGGGGTGCCAGGAGACACAGTCCTCCATTCTATAGGCTCATCAAAAACCAACAAGAACAACAGGTAATTCAGCAAGTAGATTTAAAGCCTCTCTGTGGATTTATGTTCATACTGCTCCCTCTAGTAATGTTACAAGGCAACTGCAGTTTAATCACTGGATTGAGAAAGGGGCCGTCCTATGCAAATAATCTCCTCCCATGATTACTTCTGTGAGCTTCCGTTGTGATACAATGATAGGACCTTCAACATATGCTCTTCAGCAGATTTGTAAAGTTATCAAATTGCCTTAGGCTAAGGATTGTTCCACTTGAAGGCCCTCAGATAAGTACCCCACCCTCACTTAGCAGGGTACTGAATTACATGCAGTAATCCTCTATACAGAATATGGCCGTTCGTGGGCCTACTGTAAAGGCTGTATGCTAAGACTGGGATGTTTAAAATCCCATAGCACAGCAGCCATAGGTCCAGGTTATAGCAGAGGGTGGGAGTAGAAAGAGAGTGTGAGTCAGGTGGTAGGGGTGGAGCAAGAAGAACAGGCAGAGAGAGACCCATATAGAGAGAGGAGGTATAGACAGATAATAGCAGGGGTGGTTGGAGAACTTAGAGGAGGAAGGGGGACATTGAGGGAGCATGGTGGGAGACCAAGAGTGGGTGGAGTCACAGAGGAAAGGCAGTGCCAGGATGCAGGAGAAGAAGCGGTGTAGGCCAGAGAGCAAGAGTGAGTGCAGGACATGAAGCATAGTGGAGTGGGGTCACTGCTGACAAGCAAGCAGAGCCCACCCCCTCACATGCAAATGGGGTGATTACAAAGGAAGGGATTTGGTGGTGGACATCATCTTTTTATGCCCCCCCTCACTCTCAGAAGGGGTTACAGTTTGGGGAGCAGTGTCAAAAGGGGCATTAGGGTGCATTATTAAGGGGTGCCAGGAGACACAGTCCTCCATTCTATGGGCTCATCAAAAACCAACAAGAACAACAGGTAATTCAGCAAGTAGATTTAAAGCCTCTCTGTGGATTTATGTTCATACTGCTCCCTCTAGTAATGTTACAAGGCAACTGCAGTTTAATCACTGGATTGAGAAAGGGGCCGTCCTATGCAAATAATCTCCTCCCATGATTACTTCTGTGAGCTTCCGTTGTGATACAATGATAGGACCTTCAACATATGCTCTTCAGCAGATTTGTAAAGTTATCAAATTGCCTTAGGCTAAGGATTGTTCCACTTGAAGGCCCTCAGATAAGTACCCCACCCTCACTTAGCAGGGTACTGAATTACATGCAGTAATCCTCTATACAGAACATGGGCGTTTGTGGGCCTACTGTAAAGGCTGTATGCTAAGACTGGGATGTTTTAAATCCCATAGCACAGCAGCCATAGGTCCAGGTTATAGCAGAGGGTGGGAATAGAAAGAGAGTGTGAGTCAGGTGGTAGGGGTGGAGCAAGAAGGACAGGCAGAGAGAGAACCGTATAGACAGATAATAGCAGGGGTGGTTGGGGAACTTAGCGGAGGAAGGGGGACATTGAGGGAGCATGGTGGGAGACCAAGAGTGGGTGGAGTCACAGAGGAAAGGCAGTGCCAGGATGCAGGAGAAGAAGTGGTGTAGGCCAGAGAGCAAGAGTGAGTGCAGGACAGGATGCATGGTGGAGTGGGGTCACTGCTGACAAGCAAGCAGAGCCCAGCCCCTCGCATACAAATGGGGTGATTACAAAGGAAGGGATTTGGTGGTGGACATCATCTTTTTATGCCCCCCCTCACTCTCAGAAGGGGTCAAATTTTGGGGAGCAGTGTCAAAAGGGGCATTAGGGTGCATTATTAAGGGGTGCCAGGAGACACAGTCCTCCATTCTAAAGGCTCATCAAAAACCAACAAGAACAAAAGGTAATTCAGCAAGTAGATTTAAAGCCTCTCTGTGGATTTATGTTCAACTGCTCCCTCTAGTAATGTTACATGGCAACTGCAGTTTAATCACTGGATTGAGAAAGGGGCCGTCCTATGCAAATAATCTCCTCCCATGATTACTTCTGTGAGCTTCCGTTGTGATACAATGATAGGACCTTCAACATATGCTCTTCAGCAGATTTGTAAAGTTATCAAATTGCCTTAGGCTAAGGATTGTTCCACTTGAAGGCCCTCAGATAAGTACCCCACCCTCACTTAGCAGGGTACTGAATTACATGCAGTAATCCTCTATACAGAACATGGGCGTTCGTGGGCCTACTGTAAAGGCTGTATGCTAAGACTCGGATGTTTAAAATCGCATAGCACAGCAGCCATAGGTCCAGGTTATAGCAGAGGGGGGGAGTAGAAAGAGAGTGTGAGTCAGGTGATAGGGGTGGAGCAAGAAGAACAGGCAGAGAGAGACCCATATAGAGAGAGGAGGTATAGACAGATAATAGCAGGGGTGGTTGGGGAACTTAGAGGAGGAAGGGGGACATTGAGGGAGCATGGTGGGAGACCAAGAGTGGGTGGAGTCACAGAGGAAAGGCAGTGCCAGGATGCAGGAGAAGAAGCGGTGTAGGCCAGAGAGCAAGAGTGAGTGCAGGACAGGAAGCATAGTGGAGTGGGGTCACTGCTGACAAGCAAGCAGAGCCCACCGCCTCACATGCAAATGGGGTGATTACAAAGGAAGGGATTTGGTGGTGGACATCATCTTTTTATGCCCCCCCTCACTCTCAGAAGGGGTTACATTTTGGGGAGCAGTGTCAAAAGGGGCATTAGGGTGCATTATTAAGGGGTGCCAGGAGACACAGTCCTCCATTCTATAGGCTCATCAAAAACCAACAAGAACAACAGGTAATTCAGCAAGTAGATTTAAAGCCTCTCTGTGGATTTATGTTCATACTGCTCCCTCTAGTAATGTTACAAGGCAACTGCAGTTTAATCACTGGATTGAGAAAGGGGCCGTCCTATGCAAATAATCTCCTCCCATGATTACTTCTGTGAGCTTCCGTTGTGATACAATGATAGGACCTTCAACATATGCTCTTCAGCAGATTTGTAAAGTTATCAAATTGCCTTAGGCTAAGGATTGTTCCACTTGAAGGCCCTCAGATAAGTACCCCACCCTCACTTAGCAGGGTACTGAATTACATGCAGTAATCCTCTATACAGAATATGGCCGTTCGTGGGCCTACTGTAAAGGCTGTATGCTAAGACTGGGATGTTTAAAATCCCATAGCACAGCAGCCATAGGTCCAGGTTATAGCAGAGGGTGGGAGTAGAAAGAGAGTGTGAGTCAGGTGGTAGGGGTGGAGCAAGAAGAACAGGCAGAGAGAGACCCATATAGAGAGAGGAGGTATAGACAGATAATAGCAGGGGTGGTTGGAGAACTTAGAGGAGGAAGGGGGACATTGAGGGAGCATGGTGGGAGACCAAGAGTGGGTGGAGTCACAGAGGAAAGGCAGTGCCAGGATGCAGGAGAAGAAGCGGTGTAGGCCAGAGAGCAAGAGTGAGTGCAGGACATGAAGCATAGTGGAGTGGGGTCACTGCTGACAAGCAAGCAGAGCCCACCCCCTCACATGCAAATGGGGTGATTACAAAGGAAGGGATTTGGTGGTGGACATCATCTTTTTATGCCCCCCCTCACTCTCAGAAGGGGTTACAGTTTGGGGAGCAGTGTCAAAAGGGGCATTAGGGTGCATTATTAAGGGGTGCCAGGAGACACAGTCCTCCATTCTATAGGCTCATCAAAAACCAACAAGAACAACAGGTAATTCAGCAAGTAGATTTAAAGCCTCTCTGTGGATTTATGTTCATACTGCTCCCTCTAGTAATGTTACAAGGCAACTGCAGTTTAATCACTGGATTGAGAAAGGGGCCGTCCTATGCAAATAATCTCCTCCCATGATTACTTCTGTGAGCTTCCGTTGTGATACAATGATAGGACCTTCAACATATGCTCTTCAGCAGATTTGTAAAGTTATCAAATTGCCTTAGGCTAAGGATTGTTCCACTTGAAGGCCCTCAGATAAGTACCCCACCCTCACTTAGCAGGGTACTGAATTACATGCAGTAATCCTCTATACAGAACATGGGCGTTTGTGGGCCTACTGTAAAGGCTGTATGCTAAGACTGGGATGTTTTAAATCCCATAGCACAGCAGCCATAGGTCCAGGTTATAGCAGAGGGTGGGAGTAGAAAGAGAGTGTGAGTCAGGTGGTAGGGGTGGAGAAAGAAGGACAGGCAGAGAGAGACCCATATAGAGAGAGGAGGTATAGACAGATAATAGCAGGGGTGGTTGGGGAACTTAGCGGAGGAAGGGGGACATTGAGGGAGCATGGTGGGAGACCAAGAGTGGGTGGAGTCACAGAGGAAAGGCAGTGCCAGGATGCAGGAGAAGAAGTGGTGTAGGCCAGAGAGCAAGAGTGAGTGCAGGACAGGATGCATGGTGGAGTGGGGTCACTGCTGACAAGCAAGCAGAGCCCAGCCCCTCGCATACAAATGGGGTGATTACAAAGGAAGGGATTTGGTGGTGGACATCATCTTTTTATGCCCCCCCTCACTCTCAGAAGGGGTCAAATTTTGGGGAGCAGTGTCAAAAGGGGCATTAGGGTGCATTATTAAGGGGTGCCAGGAGACACAGTCCTCCATTCTAAAGGCTCATCAAAAACCAACAAGAACAAAAGGTAATTCAGCAAGTAGATTTAAAGCCTCTCTGTGGATTTATGTTCAACTGCTCCCTCTAGTAATGTTACATGGCAACTGCAGTTTAATCACTGGATTGAGAAAGGGGCCGTCCTATGCAAATAATCTCCTCCCATGATTACTTCTGTGAGCTTCCGTTGTGATACAATGATAGGACCTTCAACATATGCTCTTCAGCAGATTTGTAAAGTTATCAAATTGCCTTAGGCTAAGGATTGTTCCACTTGAAGGCCCTCAGATAAGTACCCCACCCTCACTTAGCAGGGTACTGAATTACATGCAGTAATCCTCTATACAGAACATGGGCGTTCGTGGGCCTACTGTAAAGGCTGTATGCTAAGACTGGGATGTTTAAAATCCTATAGCACAGCAGCCATAGGTCCAGGTTATAGCAGAGGGTGGGAGTAGAAAGAGAGTGTGAGTCAGGTGATAGGGGTGGAGCAAGAAGAACAGGCAGAGAGAGACCCATATAGAGAGAGGAGGTATAGACAGATAATAGCAGGGGTTGTTGGAGAACTTAGAGGAGGAAGGGGGACATTGAGGGAGCATGGTGGGAGACCAAGAGTGGGTGGAGTCACAGAGGAAAGGCAGTGCCAGGATGCAGGAGAAGAAGCGGTGTAGGCCAGAGAGCAAGAGTGAGTGCAGGACAGGAAGCATAGTGGAGTGGGGTCACTGCTGACAAGCAAGCAGAGCCCACCCCCTCACATGCAAATGGGGTGATTACAAAGGAAGGGATTTGGTGGTGGACATCATCTTTTTATGCCCCCCCTCACTCTCAGAAGGGGTTACATTTTGGGGAGCAGTGTCAAAAGGGGCATTAGGGTGCATTATTAAGGGGTGCCAGGAGACACAGTCCTCCATTCTATAGGCTCATCAAAAACCAACAAGAACAACAGGTAATTCAGCAAGTAGATTTAAAGCCTCTCTGTGGATTTATGTTCATACTGCTCCCTCTAGTAATGTTACAAGGCAACTGCAGTTTAATCACTGGATTGAGAAAGGGGCCGTCCTATGCAAATAATCTCCTCCCATGATTACTTCTGTGAGCTTCCGTTGTGATACAATAATAGGACCTTCAACATATGCTCTTCAGCAGATTTGTAAAGTTATCAAATTGCCTTAGGCTAAGGATTGTTCCACTTGAAGGCCCTCAGATAAGTACCCCACCCTCACTTAGCAGGGTACTGAATTACATGCAGTAATCCTCTATACAGAACATGGCCGTTCGTGGGCCTACTGTAAAGGCTGTGTGCTAAGACTGGGATGTTTAAAATCCCATTGCACAGCAGCCAGAGGTCCAGGTTATAGTAGAGGGTGGGAGTAGAAAGAGAGTGTGAGTCAGGTAGTAGGGGTGGAGCAAGAAGGACAGGCAGAGAGAGACCCATATAGAGAGAGGAGGTATAGACAGATAATAGCAGGGGTGGTTGGAGAACTTAGAGGAGGAAGGGGGACATTGAGGGAGCATGGTGGGAGACCAAGAGTGGGTGGAGTCACAGAGGAAAGGCAGTGCCAGGATGCAGGAGAAGAAGCGGTGTAGGCCAGAGAGCAAGAGTGAGTGCAGGACAGGAAGCATAGTGGAGTGGGGTCACTGCTGACAAGCAAGCAGAGCCCACCCCCTCACATGCAAATGGGGTGATTACAAAGGAAGGGATTTGGTGGTGGACATCATCTTTTTATGCCCCCCCTCACTCTCAGAAGGGGTTACATTTTGGGGAGCAGTGTCAAAAGGGGCATTAGGGTGCATTATTAAGGGGTGCCAGGAGACACAGTTCTCCATTCTATAGGCTCATCAAAAACCAACAAGAACAACAGGTAATTCAGCAAGTAGATTTAAAGCCTCTCTGTGGATTTATGTTCATACTGCTCCCTCTAGTAATGTTACAAGGCAACTGCAGTTTAATCACTGGATTGAGAAAGGGGCCGTCCTATGCAAATAATCTCCTCCCATGATTACTTCTGTGAGCTTCCGTTGTGATACAATGATAGGACCTTCAACATATGCTCTTCAGCAGATTTGTAAAGTTATCAAATTGCCTTAGGCTAAGGATTGTTCCACTTGAAGGCCCTCAGATAAGTACCCCACCCTCACTTAGCAGGGTACTGAATTACATGCAGTAATCCTCTATACAGAACATGGGCGTTCGTGGGCCTACTGTAAAGGCTGTGTGCTAAGATTGGCATGTTTAAAATCCCATAGCACAGCAGCCATAGATCCAGGTTATAGCAGAGGGTGGGAGTAGAAAGAGAGTGTGAGTCAGGTGGTAGGGATAGAGCAAGAAGGACAGGCAGAGAGAAACCCATATAGAGAGAGGAGGTATAGACAGATAATAGCAGGGGTGGTTGGAGAACTTAGAGGAGGAAGGGGGACATTGAGGGAGCATGGTGGGAGACCAAGAGTGGGTGGAGTCACAGAGGAAAGGCAGTGCCAGGATGCAGGAGAAGAAGTGGTGTAGGCCAGAGAGCAAGAGTGAGTGCAGGACAGGAAGCATAGTGGAGTGGGGTCACTGCTGACAAGCAAGCAGAGCCCAGCCCCTCGCAAACAAATGGGGTGATTACAAAGGAAGGGATTTGGTGGTGGACATCATCTTTTTATGCCCCCCCTCACTCTCAGAAGGGGTTACATTTTGGGGAGCAGTGTCAAAAGGGGCATTAGGGTGCATTATTAAGGGGTGCCAGGAGACACAGTCCTCCATTCTATAGGCTCATCAAAAACCAACAAGAACAACAGGTAATTCAGCAAGTAGATTTAAAGCCTCTCTGTGGATTTATGTTCATGCTGCTCCCTCTAGTAATGTTACAAGGCAACTGCAGTTTAATCACTGGATTGAGAAAGGGGCCGTCCTATGCAAATAATCTCCTCCCATGATTACTTCTGTGAGCTTCCGTTGTGATACAATGATAGGACCTTCAACATATGCTCTTCAGCAGATTTGTAAAGTTATCAAATTGCCTTAGGCTAAGGATTGTTCCACTTGAAGGCCCTCAGATAAGTACCCCACCCTCACTTAGCAGGGTACTGAATTACATGCAGTAATCCTCTATACAGAACATGGGCGTTTGTGGGCCTACTGTAAAGGCTGTGTGCTAAGACTGGCATGTTTAAAATCCCATAGTACAGCAGCCATAGGTCCAGGTTATAGCAGAGGGTGGGAGTAGAAAGAGAGTGTGAGTCAGGTGATAGGGATAGAGCAAGAAGGACAGGCAGAGAGAAACCCATATAGAGAGAGGAGGTATAGACAGATAATAGCAGGGGTGGTTGGAAAACTTAGAGGAGGAAGGGGGACATTGAGGGAGCATGGTGGGAGACCAAGAGTGGGTGGAGTCACAGAGGAAAGGCAGTGCCAGGATGCAGGAGAAGAAGTGGTGTAGGCCAGAGAGCAAGAGTGAGTGCAGGACAGGAAGCATAGTGGAGTGGGGTCACTGCTGACAAGTAAGCAGAGCCCAGCCCCTCGCAAACAAATGGGGTGATTACAAAGGAAGGGATTTGGTGGTGGACATCATCTTTTTATGCCCCCCCTCACTCTCAGAAGGGGTTACATTTTGGGGAGCAGTGTCAAAAGGGGCATTAGGGTGCATTATTAAGGGGTGCCAGGAGACACAGTCCTCCATTCTATAGGCTCATCAAAAACCAACAAGAACAACAGGTAATTCAGCAAGTAGATTTAAAGCCTCTCTGTGGATTTATGTTCATACTGCTCCCTCTAGTAATGTTACAAGGCAACTGCAGTTTAATCACTGGATTGAGAAAGGGGCCGTCCTATGCAAATAATCTCCTCCCATGATTACTTCTGTGAGCTTCCGTTGTGATACAATGATAGGACCTTCAACATATGCTCTTCAGCAGATTTGTAAAGTTATCAAATTGCCTTAGGCTAAGGATTGTTCCACTTGAAGGCCCTCAGATAAGTACCCCACCCTCACTTAGCAGGGTACTGAATTACATGCAGTAATCCTCTATACAGACCATGGGCGTTCGTGGGCCTACTGTAAAGGCTGTGTGCTAAGACTGGCATGTTTAAAATCCCATAGCACAGCAGCCATAGGTCCAGGTTATAGCAGAGGGTGGGAGTAGAAAGAGAGTGTGAGTCAGGTGGTAGGGATAGAGCAAGAAGGACAGGCAGAGAGAAACCCATATAGAGAGAGGAGGTATAGACAGATAATAGCAGGGGTGGTTGGAGAACTTAGAGGAGGAAGGGGGACATTGAGGGAGCATGGTGGGAGACCAAGAGTGGGTGGAGTCACAGAGGAAAGGCAGTGCCAGGATGCAGGAGAAGAAGCGGTGTAGGCCAGAGAGCAAGAGTGAGTGCAGGACAGGAAGCATAGTGGAGTGGGGTCACTGCTGACAAGCAAGCAGAGCCCACCCCCTCACATGCAAATGGGGTGATTACAAAGGAAAGGATTTGGTGGTGGACATCATCTTTTTATGCCCCCCCTCACTCTCAGAAGGGGTTACATTTTGGGGAGCAGTGTCAAAAGGGGCATTAGGGTGCATTATTAAGGGGTGCCAGGAGACACAGTCCTCCATTCTATAGGCTCATCAAAAACCAACAAGAACAACAGGTAATTCAGCAAGTAGATTTAAAGCCTCTCTGTGGATTTATGTTCATACTGCTCCCTCTAGTAATGTTACAAGGCAACTGCAGTTTAATCACTGGATTGAGAAAGGGACCGTCCTATGCAAATAATCTCCTCCCATGATTACTTCTGTGAGCTTCCGTTGTGATACAATGATAGGACCTTCAACATATGCTCTTCAGCAGATTTGTAAAGTTATCAAATTGCCTTAGGCTAAGGATTGTTCCACTTGAAGGCCCTCAGATAAGTACCCCACCCTCACTTAGCAGGGTACTGAATTACATGCAGTAATCCTCTATACAGAACATGGGCGTTTGTGGGCCTACTGTAAAGGCTGTTTGCTAAGACTGGGATGTTTAAAATCCCATAGCACAGCAGCCATAGGTCCAGGTTATAGCAGAGGGTGGGAGTAGAAAGAGAGTGTGAGTCAGGTGGTAGGCGTGGAGCAAGAAGGACAGGCAGAGAGAGATCCATATAGAGAGAGGAGGTATAGACAGATAATAGCAGGGGTGGTTGGAGAACTTAGAGGAGGAAGGGGGACATTGAGGGAGCATGGTGGGAGACCAAGAGTGGGTGGAGTCACAGAGGAAAGGCAGTGCCAGGATGCAGGAGAAGAAGTGGTGTAGGCCAGAGAGCAAGAGTGAGTGCAGGACAGGAGTGGGGTCACTGCTGACAAGCAAGCAGAGCCCAGCCCCTCGCATACAAATGGGGTGATTACAAAGGAAGGGATTTGGTGGTGGACATCATCTTTTTATGCCCCCCCTCACTCTCAGAAGGGGTCAAATTTTGGGGAGCAGTGTCAAAAGGGGCATTAGGGTGCATTATTAAGGGGTGCCAGGAGACACAGTCCTCCATTCTAAAGGCTCATCAAAAACCAACAAGAACAAAAGGTAATTCAGCAAGTAGATTTAAAGCCTCTCTGTGGATTTATGTTAAACTGCTCCCTCTAGTAATGTTACATGGCAACTGCAGTTTAATCACTGGATTGAGAAAGGGGCCGTCCTATGCAAATAATCTCCTCCCATGATTACTTCTGTGAGCTTCTGTTGTGATACAATGATAGGACCTTCAACATATGCTCTTCAGCAGATTTGTAAAGTTATCAAATTGCCTTAGGCTAAGGATTGTTCCACTTGAAGGCCCTCAGATAAGTACCCCACCCTCACTTAGCAGGGTACTGAATTACATGCAGTAATCCTCTATACATAACATGGGCGTTCGTGGGCCTACTGTAAAGGCTGTATGCTAAGACTGGGATGTTTAAAATCCCATAGCACAGCAGCCATAGGTCCAGGTTATAGCAGAGGGTGGGAGTAGAAAGAGAGTGTGAGTCAGGTGATAGGGGTGGAGCAAGAAGAACAGGCAGAGAGCGACCCCTATAGAGAGAGGAGGTATAGACAGAAAATAGCAGGGGTGGTTGGAGAACTTAGAGGAGGAAGGGGGACATTGAGGGAGCATGGTGGGAGACCAAGAGTGGGTGGAGTCACAGAGGAAAGGCAGTGCCAGGATGCAGGAGAAGAAGCGGTGTAGGCCAGAGAGCAAGAGTGAGTGCAGGACAGGAAGCATAGTGGAGTGGGGTCACTGCTGACAAGCAAGCAGAGCCCACCCCCTCACATGCAAATGGGGTGATTACAAAGGAAAGGATTTGGTGGTGGACATCATCTTTTTATGCCCCCCCTCACTCTCAGAAGGGGTTACATTTTGGGGAGCAGTGTCAAAAGGGGCATTAGGGTGCATTATTAAGGGGTGCCAGGAGACACAGTCCTCCATTCTATAGGCTCATCAAAAACCAACAAGAACAACAGGTAATTCAGCAAGTAGATTTAAAGCCTCTCTGTGGATTTATGTTCATACTGCTCCCTCTAGTAATGTTACAAGGCAACTGCAGTTTAATCACTGGATTGAGAAAGGGGCCGTCCTATGCAAATAATCTCCTCCCATGATTACTTCTGTGAGCTTCCGTTGTGATACAATGATAGGACCTTCAACATATGCTCTTCAGCAGATTTGTAAAGTTATCAAATTGCCTTAGGCTAAGGATTGTTCCACTTGAAGGCCCTCAGATAAGTACCCCACCCTCACTTAGCAGGGTACTGAATTACATGCAGTAATCCTCTATACAGAACATGGCCGTTCGTGGGCCTACTGTAAAGGCTGTATGCTAAGACTGGGATGTTTAAAATCCCATAGCACAGCAGCCTTAGGTCCAGGTTATAGCAGAGGGTGGGAGTAGAAAGAGAGTGTGAGTCAGGTGGTAGGGGTGGAGCAAGAAGAACAGGCAGAGAGAGACCCATATAGAGAGAGGAGGTATAGACAGATAATAGCAGGGGTGGTTGAAGAACTTAGAGGAGGAAGGGGGACATTGAGGGAGCATGGTGAGAGACCAAGAGTGGGTGGAGTCACAGAGGAAAGGCAGTGCCAGGATGCAGGAGAAGAAGCGGTGTAGGCCAGAGAGCAAGAGTGAGTGCAGGACAGGAAGCATAGTGGAGTGGGGTCACTGCTGACAAGCAAGCAGAGCGCACCCCCTCACATGCAAATGGGGTGATTACAATGGAAGGGATTTGGTGGTGGACATCATCTTTTTATGCCCCCCCTCACTCTCAGAAGGGGTTACATTTTGGGGAGCAGTGTCAAAAGGGGCATTAGGGTGCAATATTAAGGGGTGCCAGGAGACACAGTCCTCCATTCTATAGGCTCATCAAAAACCAACAAGAACAACAGGTAATTCAGCAAGTAGATTTAAAGCCTCTCTGTGGATTTATGTTCATACTGCTCCCTCTAGTAATGTTACAAGGCAACTGCAGTTTAATCACTGGATTGAGAAAGGGGCCGTCCTATGCAAATAATCTCCTCCCATGATTACTTCTGTGAGCTTCCGTTGTGATACAATGATAGGACCTTCAACATATGCTCTTCAGCAGATTTGTAAAGTTATCAAATTGCCTTAGGCTAAGGATTGTTCCACTTGAAGGCCCTCAGATAAGTACCCCACCCTCACTTAGCAGGGTACTGAATTACATGCAGTAATCCTCTATACAGAACATGGGCGTTCGTGGGCCTACTGTAAAGGCTGTGTGCTAAGACTGGAATGTTTAAAATCCCATAGCACAGCAGCCATAGGTCCAGGTTATAGCAGAGGGTGGGAGTAGAAAGAGAGTGTGAGTTAGGTGGTAGGGATGGAGCAAGAAGGACAGGCAGAGAGAGACCCATATAGAGATAGGAGGTATAGACAGATAATAGCAGGGGTGGTTGGAGAACTTAGAGGTGGAAGGGGGACATTGAGGGAGCATGGTGGGAGACCAAGAGTGGGTGGAGTCACAGAGGAAAGGCAGTGCCAGGATGCAGGAGAAGAAGCGGTGTAGGCCAGAGAGCAAGAGTGAGTGCAGGACAGGAAGCATAGTGGAGTGGGGTCACTGCTGACAAGCAAGCAGAGCCCACCCCCTCACATGCAAATGGGGTGATTACAAAGGAAGGGATTTGGTGGTGGACATCATCTTTTTATGCCCCCCCTCACTCTCAGAAGGGGTTACATTTTGGGGAGCAGTGTCAAAAGGGGCATTAGGGTGCATTATTAAGGGGTGCCAGGAGACACAGTCCTCCATTCTATAGGCTCATCAAAAACCAACAAGAACAACAGGTAATTCAGCAAGTAGATTTAAAGCCTCTCTGTGGATTTATGTTCATACTGCTCCCTCTAGTAATGTTACAAGGCAACTGCAGTTTAATCACTGGATTGAGAAAGGGGCCGTCCTATGCAAATAATCTCCTCCCATGATTACTTCTGTGAGCTTCCATTGTGATACAATGATAGGACCTTCAACATATGCTCTTCAGCAGATTTGTAAAGTTATCAAATTGCCTTAGGCTAAGGATTGTTCCACTTGAAGGCCCTCAGATAAGTACCCCACCCTCACTTAGCAGGGTACTGAATTACATGCAGTAATCCTCTATACAGAACATGGGCGTTCGTGGGCCTACTGTCGAGGCTGTGTGCTAAGACTGGGATGTTTAAAATCCCATAGCACAGCAGCCATAGGTCCAGGTTATAGCAGAGGGTGGGAGTAGAAAGAGAGTGTGAGTCAGGTGGTAGGGGTGGAGCAAGAAGAACAGGCAGAGAGCGACCCATATAGAGAGAGGAGGTATAGACAGATAATAGCAGGGGTGGTTGGAGAACTTAGAGGAGGAAGGGGGACATTGAGGGAGCATGGTGGGAGACCAAGAGTGGGTGGAGTCACAGAGGAAAGGCAGTGCCAGGATGCAGGAGAAGAAGCGGTGTAGGCCAGAGAGCAAGAGTGAGTGCAGGACAGGAAGCATAGTGGAGTGGGGTCACTGCTGACAAGCAAGCAGAGCCCACTCCCTCACATGCAAATGGGGTGATTACAAAGGAAGGGATTTGGTGGTGGACATCATCTTTTTATGCCCCCCCTCACTCTCAGAAGGGGTTACATTTTGGGGAGCAGTGTCAAAAGGGGCATTAGGGTGCATTATTAAGGGGTGCCAGGAGACACAGTCCTCCATTCTATAGGCTCATCAAAAACCAACAAGAACAACAGGTAATTCAGCAAGTAGATTTAAAGCCTCTCTGTGGATTTATGTTCATACTGCTCCCTCTAGAAATGTTACAAGGCAACTGCAGTTTAATCACTGGATAGAGAAAGGGGCCGTCCTATGCAAATAATCTCCTCCCATGATTACTTCTGTGAGCTTCTGTTGTGATACAATGATAGGACCTTCAACATATGCTCTTCAGCAGATTTGTAAAGTTATCAAATTGCCTTAGGCTAAGGATTGTACCACTTGAAGGCCCTCAGATAAGTACCCCACCCTCACTTAGCAGGGTACTGAATTACATGCAGTAATCCTCTATACAGAACATGGGCGTTCGTGGGCCTACTGTAAAGGCTGTGTGCTAAGAATGGCATGTTTAAAATCCCATAGCACAGCAGCCATAGGTCCAGGTTATAGCAGAGGGTGGGAGTAGAAAGAGAGTGTGAGTCAGGTGGTAGGGATAGAGCAAGAAGGACAGGCAGAGAGAAACCCATATAGAGAGAGGAGGTATAGACAGATAATAGCAGGGGTGGTTGGAGAACTTAGAGGAAGAAGGGGGACATTGAGGGAGCATGGTGGGAGACCAAGAGTGGGTGGAGTCACAGAGGAAAGGCAGTGCCAGGATGCAGGAGAAGAAGTGGTGTAGGCCAGAGAGCAAGAGTGAGTGCAGGACAGGAAGCATAGTGGAGTGGGGTCACTGCTGACAAGCAAGCAGAGCCCAGCCCCTCGCAAACAAATGGGGTGATTACAAAGGAAGGGATTTGGTGGTGGACATCATCTTTTTATGCCCCCCCTCACTCTCAGAAGGGGTTACATTTTGGGGAGCAGTGTCAAAAGGGGCATTAGGGTGCATTATTAAGGGGTGCCAGGAGACACAGTCCTCCATTCTATAGGCTCATCAAAAACCAACAAGAACAACAGGTAATTCAGCAAGTAGATTTAAAGCCTCTCTGTGGATTTATGTTCATACTGCTCCCTCTAGTAATGTTACAAGGCAACTGCAGTTTAATCACTGGATTGAGAAAGGGGCCGTCCTATGCAAATAATCTCCTCCCATGATTACTTCAGTGAGCTTCCGTTGTGATACAATGATAGGACCTTCAACATATGCTCTTCAGCAGATTTGTAAAGTTATCAAATTGTTTCTTAGGCTAAGGATTGTTCCACTTGAAGGCCCTCAGATAAGTATGCCACCCTCACTTAGCAGGGTACTGAATTACATGCAGTAATCCTCTATACAGAACATGGGCGTTGTGGGCTTACTGTAAAGGCTGTGTGCTAAGACTGGGATGTTTAAAATCCCATAGCACAGCAGCCATAGGTCCAGGTTATAGCAGAGGGTGGGAGTAGAAAGAGAGTGTGAGTCAGGTGGTAGGGGTGGAGCAAGAAGGACAGGCAGAGAGAGACCCATATAGAGAGAGGAGGTATAGACAGATAATAGCAGGGGTGGTTGGAGAACTTAGAGGAGGAAGGGGGACATTGAGGGAGCATGGAGGGAGACCGAGAGTGGGTGGAGTCACAGAGGAAAGGCAGTGCCAGGATGCAGGAGAAGAAGCGGTGTAGGCCAGGAAGCATAGTGGAGTGGGGTCACTGCTGACAAGCAAGCAGAGCCCACCCCCTCACATGCAAATGGGGTGATTACAAAGGAAGGGATTTGGTGGTGGACATCATCTTTTTATGCCCCCCTCACTCTCAGAAGGGGTTACATTTTGGGGAGCAGTGTCAAAAGGGGCATTAGGGTGCATTATTAAGGGGTGCCAGGAGACACAGTCCTCCATTCTATAGGCTCATCAAAAACCAACAAGAACAACAGGTAATTCAGCAAGTAGATTTAAAGCCTCTCTGTGGATTTATGTTCATACTGCTCCCTCTAGTAATGTTACAAGGCAACTGCAGTTTAATCACTGGATTGAGAAAGGGGCCGTCCTATGCAAATAATCTCCTCCCATGATTACTTCTGTGAGCTTCCGTTGTGATACAATGATAGGACCTTCAACATATGCTCTTCAGCAGATTTGTAAAGTTATCAAATTGCCTTAGGCTAAGGATTGTTCCACTTGAAGGCCCTCAGATAAGTACCCCACCCTCACTTAGCAGGGTACTGAATTACATGCAGTAATCCTCTATACAAAATATGGCCGTTTGTGGGCCTACTGTAAAGGCTGTATGCTAAGACTGGGATGTTTAAAATCCCATAGCACAGCAGCCATAGGTCCAGGTTATAGCAGAGGGTGGGAGTAGAAAGAGAGTGTGAGTCAGGTGGTAGGGGTGGAGCAAGAAGAACAGGCAGAGAGAGACCCATATACAGAGAGGAGGTATAGACAGATAATAGCAGGGGTGGTTGGAGAACTTAGAGGAGGAAGGGGGACATTGAGGGAGCATGGTGGGAGACCAAGAGTGGGTGGAGTCACAGAGGAAAGGCAGTGCCAGGATGCAGGAGAAGAAGCGGTGTAGGCCAGAGAGCAAGAGTGAGTGCAGGACAGGAAGCATAGTGGAGTGGGGTCACTGCTGACAAGCAAGCAGAGCCCACCCCCTCACATGCAAATGGGGTGATTACAAAGGAAGGGATTTGGTGGTGGACATCATCTTTTTATGCCCCCCCTCACTCTCAGAAGGGGTTACATTTTGGGGAGCAGTGTCAAAAGGGGCATTAGGGTGCATTATTAAGGGGTGCCAGGAGACACAGTCCTCCATTCTATAGGCTCATCAAAAACCAACAAGAACAACAGGTAATTCAGCAAGTAGATTTAAAGCCTCTCTGTGGATTTATGTTCATACTGCTCCCTCTAGTAATGTTACAAGGCAACTGCAGTTTAATCACTGGATTGAGAAAGGGGCCGTCCTATGCAAATAATCTCCTCCCATGATTACTTCTGTGAGCTTCCGTTGTGATACAATGATAGGACCTTCAACATATGCTCTTCAGCAGATTTGTAAAGTTATCAAATTGCCTTAGGCTAAGGATTGTTCCACTTGAAGGCCCTCAGATAAGTACCCCACCCTCACTTAGCAGGGTACTGAATTACATGCAGTAATCCTCTATACAGAACATGGCTGTTCGTGGGCCTACTGTAAAGACTGTATGCTAAGACTGGGATGTTTAAAATCCCATAGCACAGCAGCCTTAGGTCCAGGTTATAGCAGAGGGTGGGAGTAGAAAGAGAGTGTGAGTCAGGTGGTAGGGGTGGAGCAAGAAGAACAGGCAGAGAAACCCATATAGAGAGAAGAGGTATAGACAGATAATAGCAGGGGTGGTTGGAGAACTTAGAGGAGGAAGGGGGACATTGAGGGAGCATGGTGGGAGACCAAGAGTGGGTGGAGTCACAGAGGAAAGGCAGTGCCAGGATGCAGGAGAAGAAGCGGTGTAGGCCAGAGAGCAAGAGTGAGTGCAGGACAGGAAGCATAGTGGAGTGGGGTCACTGCTGACAAGCAAGCAGAGCGCACCCCCTCACATGCAAATGGGGTGATTACAAAGGAAGGGATTTGGTGGTGGACATCATCTTTTTATGCCCCCCCTCACTCTCAGAAGGGGTTACATTTTGGGGAGCAGTGTCAAAAGGGGCATTAGGGTGCATTATTAAGGGGTGCCAGGAGACACAGTCCTCCATTCTATAGGCTCATCAAAAACCAACAAGAACAACAGGTAATTCAGCAAGTAGATTTAAAGCCTCTCTGTGGATTTATGTTCATACTGCTCCCTCTAGTAATGTTACAAGGCAACTGCAGTTTAATCACTGGATTGAGACAGGGGCCGTCCTATGCAAATAATCTCCTCCCATGATTACTTCTGTGAGCTTCCGTTGTGATACAATGATAGGACCTTCAACATATGCTCTTCAGCAGATTTGTAAAGTTATAAAATTGCCTTAGGCTAAGGATTGTTCCACTTGAAGGCCCTCAGATAAGTACCCCACCCTCACTTAGCAGGGTACTGAATTACATGCAGTAATCCTCTATAGAGAACATGGGCGTTCGTGGGCCTACTGTAAAGGCTGTGTGCTAAGACTGGGATGTTTAAAATCCCACAGCACAGCAGCCATAGGTCCAGGTTATAGCAGAGGGGGGGAGTAGAAAGAGAGTGTGAGTCAGGTGGTAGGAATGGAGTAAGAAGGACAGACAGAGAGAGACCCATATAGAGAGAGGAGGTATAGACAGATAATAGCAGGGGTGGTTGGAGAACTTAGAGGAGGAAGGGGGACATTGAGGGAGCATGGTGGGAGACCAAGAGTGGGTGGAGTCACAGAGGAAAGGCAGTGCCAGGATGCAGGTGAAGAAGCGGTGTAGGCCAGAGAGCAAGAGTGAGTGCAGGACAGGAAGCATAGTGGAGTGGGGTCACTGCTGACAAGCAAGCAGAGCCCACCCCCTCACATGCAAATGGGGTGATTACAAAGGAAGGGATTTGGTGGTGGACATCATCTTTTTATGCCCCCCCTCACTCTCAGAAGGGGTTACATTTTGGGGAGCAGTGTCAAAAGGGGCATTAGGGTGCATTATTAAGGGGTGCCAGGAGACACAGTCCTCCATTCTATAGGCTCATCAAAAACCAACAAGAACAACAGGTAATTCAGCAAGTAGATTTAAAGCCTCTCTGTGGATTTATGTTCATACTGCTCCCTCTAGTAATGTTACAAGGCAACTGCAGTTTAATCACTGGATTGAGAAAGGGGCCGTCCTATGCAAATAATCTCCTCCCATGATTACTTCTGTGAGCTTCCGTTGTGATACAATGATAGGACCTTCAACATATGCTCTTCAGCAGATTTGTAAAGTTATCAAATTGCCTTAGGCTAAGGATTGTTCCACTTGAAGGCCCTCAGATAAGTACCCCACCCTCACTTAGCAGGGTACTGAATTACATGCAGTAATCCTCTATACAGAACATGGGCGTTCGTGGGCCTACTGTAGAGGCTGTGTGCTAAGACTGGGATGTTTAAAATCCCATAGCACAGCAGCCATAGGTCCAGGTTATAGCAGAGGGTTGGAGTAGAAAGAGAGTGTGAGTCAGGTGGTAGGGGTGGAGCAAGAAGGACAGGCAGAGAGAGACCCATATAGAGAGAGGAGGTATAGACAGATAATAGCAGGGGTGGTTGGAGAACTTAGAGGAGGAAGGGGGACATTGAGGGAGCATGGTGGGAGACCAAGAGTGGGTGGAGTCACAGAGGAAAGGCAGTGCCAGGATGCAGGAGAAGAAGCGGTGTAGGCCAGAGAGCAAGAGTGAGTGCAGGACAGGAAGCATAGTGGAGTGGGGTCACTGCTGACAAGCAAGCAGAGCCCACCCCCTCACATGCAAATGGGGTGATTACAAAGGAAGGGATTTGGTGGTGGACATCATCTTTTTATGCCCCCCCTCACTCTCAGAAGGGGTTACATTTTGGGGAGCAGTGTCAAAAGGGGCATTAGGGTGCATTATTAAGGGGTGCCAGGAGACACAGTCCTCCATTCTATAGGCTCATCAAAAACCAACAAGAACAACAGGTAATTCAGCAAGTAGATTTAAAGCCTCTCTGTGGATTTATGTTCATACTGCTCCCTCTAGTAATGTTACAAGGCAACTGCAGTTTAATCACTGGATTGCGAAAGGGGCCGTCCTATGCAAATAATCTCCTCCCATGATTACTTCTGTGAGCTTCCGTTGTGATACAATGATAGGACCTTCAACATATGCTCTTCAGCAGATTTGTAAAGTTATCAAATTGCCTTAGGCTAAGGATTGTTCCACTTGAAGGCCCTCAGATAAGTACCCCACCCTCACTTAGCAGGGTACTGAATTACATGCAGTAATCCTCTATACAGAACATGGGCGTTCGTGGGCCTACTGTAGAGGCTGTGTGCTAAGACTGGGATGTTTAAAATCCCATAGCACAGCAGCCATAGGTCCAGGTTATAGCAGAGGGTGGGAGTAGAAAGAGAGTGTGAGTCAGGTGGTAGGGGTGGAGCAAGAAGAACAGGCAGAGAGCGACCCATATAGAGAGAGGAGGTATAGACAGATAATAGCAGGGGTGGTTGGAGAACTTAGAGGAGGAAGGGGGACATTGAGAGAGCATGGTGGGAGACCAAGAGTGGGTGGAGTCACAGAGGAAAGGCAGTGCCAAGATGCAGGAGAAGAAGCGGTGTAGGCCAGAGAGCAAGAGTGAGTGCAGGACAGGAAGCATAGTGGAGTGGGGTCACTGCTGACAAGCAAGCAGAGCCCACCCCCTCACATGCAAATGGGGTGATTACAAAGGAAGGGATTTGGTGGTGGACATCATCTTTTTATGCCCCCCCTCACTCTCAGAAGGGGTTACATTTTGGGGAGCAGTGTCAAAAGGGGCATTAGGGTGCATTATTAAGGGGTGCCAGGAGACACAGTCCTCCATTCTATAGGCTCATCAAAAACCAACAAGAACAACAGGTAATTCAGCAAGTAGATTTAAAGCCTCTCTGTGGATTTATGTTCATACTGCTCCCTCTAGTAATGTTACAAGGCAACTGCAGTTTAATCACTGGATTGAGAAAGGGGCCGTCCTATGCAAATAATCTCCTCCCATGATTACTTCTGTGAGCTTCCGTTGTGATACAATGATAGGACCTTCAACATATGCTCTTCAGCAGATTTGTAAAGTTATCAAATTGCCTTAGGCTAAGGATTGTTCCACTTGAAGGCCCTCAGATAAGTACCCCACCCTCACTTAGCAGGGTACTGAATTACATGCAGTAATCCTCTATACAGAACATGGCCGTTCGTGGGCCTACTGTAAAGACTGTATGCTAAGACTGGGATGTTTAAAATCCCATAGCACAGCAGCTTTAGGTCCAGGTTATAGCAGAGGGTGGGAGTAGAAAGAGAGTGTGAGTCAGGTGGTAGGGGTGGAGCAAGAAGAACAGGCAGAGAGACCCATATAGACAGAAGAGGTATAGACAGATAATAGCAGGGGTGGTTGGAGAACTTAGAGGAGGAAGGGGGACATTGAGGGAGCATGGTGGGAGACCAAGAGTGGGTGGAGTCACAGAGGAAAGGCAGTGCCAGGATGCAGGAGAAGAAGCGGTGTAGGCCAGAGAGCAAGAGTGAGTGCAGGACAGGAAGCATAGTGGAGTGGGGTCACTGCTGACAAGCAAGCAGAGCGCACCCCCTCACATGCAAATGGGGTGATTACAAAGGAAGGGATTTGGTGGTGGACATCATCTTTTTATGCCCCCCCCTCACTCTCAGAAGGGGTTACATTTTGGGGAGCAGTGTCAAAAGGGGCATTAGGGTGCATTATTAAGGGGTGCCAGGAGACACAGTCCTCCATTCTATAGGCTCATCAAAAACCAACAAGAACAACAGGTAATTCAGCAAGTAGATTTAAAGCCTCTCTGTGGATTTATGTTCATACTGCTCCCTCTAGTAATGTTACAAGGCAACTGCAGTTTAATCACTGGATTGAGTCAGGGGCCGTCCTATGCAAATAATCTCCTCCCATGATTACTTCTGTGAGCTTCCGTTGTGATACAATGATAGGACCTTCAACATATGCTCTTCAGCAGATTTGTAAAGTTATAAAATTGCCTTAGGCTAAGGATTGTTCCACTTGAAGGCCCTCAGATAAGTACCCCACCCTCACTTAGCAGGGTACTGAATTACATGCAATAATCCTCTATAGAGAACATGGGCGTTCGTGGGCCTACTGTAAAGGCTGTGTGCTAAGACTGGGATGTTTAAAATCCCATAGCACAGCAGCCATAGGTCCAGGTTATAGCAGAGGGTGGGAGTAGAAAGAGAGTGTGAGTCAGGTGGTAGGAATGGAGTAAGAAGGACAGGCAGAGAGAGACCCATATAGAGAGAGGAGGTATAGACAGATAATAGCAGGGGTGATTGGAGAACTTAGAGGAGGAAGGGGGACATTGAGGGAGCATGGTGGGAGACCAAGAGTGGGTGGAGTCACAGAGGAAAGGCAGTGCCAGGATGCAGGAGAAGAAGCGGTGTAGGCCGGAGAGCAAGAGTGAGTGCAGGACAGGAAGCATAGTGGAGTGGGGTCACTGCTGACAAGCAAGCAGAGCCCACCCCCTCACATGCAAATGGGGTGATTACAAAGGAAGGGATTTGGTGGTGGACATCATCTTTTTATGCCCCCCCTCACTCTCAGAAGGGGTTACATTTTGGGGAGCAGTGTCAAAAGGGGCATTAGGGTGCATTATTAAGGGGTGCCAGGAGACACAGTCCTCCATTCTATAGGCTCATCAAAAACCAACAAGAACAACAGGTAATTCAGCAAGTAGATTTAAAGCCTCTCTGTGGATTTATGTTCATACTGCTCCCTCTAGTAATGTTACAAGGCAACTGCAGTTTAATCACTGGATTGAGAAAGGGGCCGTCCTATGCAAATAATCTCCTCCCATGATTACTTCTGTGAGCTTCCGTTGTGATACAATGATAGGACCTTCAACATATGCTCTTCAGCAGATTTGTAAAGTTATCAAATTGCCTTAGGCTAAGGATTGTTCCACTTGAAGGCCCTCAGATAAGTACCCCACCCTCACTTAGCAGGGTACTGAATTACATGCAGTAATCCTCTATACAGAACATGGGCGTTCGTGGGCCTACTGTAGAGGCTGTGTGCTAAGACTGGGATGTTTAAAATCCCATAGCACAGCAGCCATAGGTCCAGGTTATAGCAGAGGGTGGGAGTAGAAAGAGAGTGTGAGTCAGGTGGGAGGGGTGGAGCAAGAAGGACAGGCAGAGAGAGACCCATATAGAGTGAGGAGGTATAGACAGATAATAGCAGGGGTGGTTGGAGAACTTAGAGGAGGAAGGGGGACATTGAGGGAGCATGGTGGGAGACCAAGAGTGGGTGGAGTCACAGAGGAAAGGCAGTGCCAGGATGCAGGAGAAGAAGTGGTGTAGGCCAGAGAGCAAGAGTGAGTGCAGGACAGGATGCATGGTGGAGTGGGGTCACTGCTGACAAGCAAGCAGAGCCCAGCCCCTCGCATACAAATGGGGTGATTACAAAGGAAGGGATTTGGTGGTGGACATCATCTTTTTATGCCCCCCCCTCACTCTCAGAAGGGGTCAAATTTTGGGGAGCAGTGTCAAAAGGGGCATTAGGGTGCATTCTTAAGGGGTGCCAGGAGACACAGTCCTCCATTCTAAAGGCTCATCAAAAACCAACAAGAACAAAAGGTAATTCAGCAAGTAGATTTAAAGCCTCTCTGTGGATTTATGTTCAACTGCTCACTCTAGTAATGTTACATGGCAACTGCAGTTTAATCACTGGATTGAGAAAGGGGCCGTCCTATGCAAATAATCTCCTCCCATGATTACTTCTGTGAGCTTCCGTTGTGATACAATGATAGGACCTTCAACATATGCTCTTCAGCAGATTTGTAAAGTTATCAAATTGCCTTAGGCTAAGGATTGTTCCACTTGAAGGCCCTCAGATAAGTACCCCACCCTCACTTAGCAGGGTACTGAATTACATGCAGTAATCCTCTATACAGAACATGGGCGTTCGTGGGCCTACTGTAAAGGCTGTATGTTAAGACTGGGATGTTTAAAATCCCATAGCACAGCAGCCATAGGTCCAGGTTATAGCAGAGGGTGGGAGTAGAAAGAGAGTGTGAGTCAGGTGATAGGGGTGAAGCAAGAAGAACAGACAGAGAGCGACCCATATAGATAGAGGAGGTATAGACAGATAATAGCAGGGGTGGTTGGAGAACTTAGAGGAGGAAGGGGGACATTGAGGGAGCATGGTGGGAGACCAAGAGTGGGTGGAGTCACAGAGGAAAGGCAGTGCCAGGATGCAGGAGAAGAAGCGGTGTAGGCCAGAGAGCAAGAGTGAGTGCAGGACAGGAAGCATAGTGGAGTGGGGTCACTGCTGACAAGCAAGCAGAGCCCACCCCCTCACATGTAAATGGGGTGATTACAAAGGAAGGGATTTGGTGGTGGACATCATCTTTTTATGCCCCCCCTCACTCTCAGAAGGGGTTACATTTTGGGGAGCAGTGTCAAAAGGGGCATTAGGGTGCATTATTAAGGGGTGCCAGGAGACACAGTCCTCCATTCTATAGGCTCATCAAAAACAAACAAGAACAACAGGTTATTCAGCAAGTAGATTTAAAGCCTCTCTGTGGATTTATGTTCATACTGCTCCCTCTAGTAATGTTACAAGGCAACTGCAGTTTAATCACTGGATTGAGAAAGGGGCCGTCCTATGCAAATAATCTCCTCCCATGATTACTTCTGTGAGCTTCCGTTGTGATACAATGATAGGACCTTCAACATATGCTCTTCAGCAGATTTGTAAAGTTATCAAATTGCCTTAGGCTAAGGATTGTTCCACTTGAAGGCCCTCAGATAAGTACCCCACCCTCACTTAGCAGGGTACTGAATTACATGCAGTAATCCTCTATACAGAACATGGGCGTTCGTGGGCCTACTGTAAAGGCTGTGTGCTAAGACTGGGATGTTTAAAATCCCATTGCACAGCAGCCATAGGTCCAGGTTATAGCAGAGGTTGGGCTTAGAAAGAGAGTGTGAGTCAGGTGGTAGGGGTGGAGCAAGAAGGACAGGCAGAGAGAGACCCATATAGAGAGAGGAGGTATAGACAGATAATAGCAGGGGTGGTTGGAGAACTTAGAGGAGGAAGGGGGACATTGAGGGAGCATGGTGGGAGACCAAGAGTGGGTGGAGTCACAGAGGAAAGGCAGTGCCAGGATGCAGGAGAAGAAGCGGTGTAGGCCAGAGAGCAAGAGTGAGTGCAGGACAGGAAGCATAGTGGAGTGGGGTCACTGCTGACAAGCAAGCAGAGCCCACCCCCTCACATGCAAATGGGGTGATTACAAAGGAAGGGATTTGGTGGTGGACATCATCTTTTTATGCCCCCCCTCACTCTCAGAAGGGGTTACATTTTGGGGAGCAGTGTCAAAAGGGGCATTAGGGTGCATTATTAAGGGGTGCCAGGAGACACAGTCCTCCATTCTATAGGCTCATCAAAAACCAACAAGAACAACAGGTAATTCAGCAAGTAGATTTAAAGCCTCTCTGTGGATTTATGTTCATACTGCTCCCTCTAGTAATGTTACAAGGCAACTGCAGTTTAATCACTGGATTGAGAAAGGGGCCGTCCTATGCAAATAATCTCCTCCCATGATTACTTCTGTGAGCTTCCGTTGTGATACAATGATAGGACCTTCAACATATGCTCTTCAGCAGATTTGTAAAGTTATCAAATTGCCTTAGGCTAAGGATTGTTCCACTTGAAGGCCCTCAGATAAGTACCCCACCCTCACTTAGCAGGGTACTGAATTACATGCAGTAATCCTCTATACAGAACATGGGCGTTCGTGGGCCTACTGTAGAGGCTGTGTCCTAAGACTGGGATGTTTAAAATCCCATAGCACAGCAGCCATAGGTCCAGGTTATAGCAGAGGGTGGGAGTAGAAAGAGAGTGTGAGTCAGGTGGTAGGGGTGGAGCAAGAAGAACAGGCAGAGAGCGACCCATATAGAGAGAGGAGGTATAGACAGATAATAGCAGGGGTGGTTGGAGAACTTAGAGGAGGAAGGGGGACATTGAGGGAGCATGGTGGGAGACCAAGAGTGGGTGGAGTCACAGAGGAAAGGCAGTGCCAGGATGCAGGAGAAGAAGCGGTGTAGGCCAGAGAGCAAGAGTGAGTGCAGGACAGGAAGCATAGTGGAGTGGGGTCACTGCTGACAAGCAAGCAGAGCCCACCCCCTCACATGCAAATGGGGTGATTACAAAGGAAGGGATTTGGTGGTGGACATCATCTTTTTATGCCCCCCCTCACTCTCAGAAGGGGTTACATTTTGGGGAGCAGTGTCAAAAGGGGCATTAGGGTGCATTATTAAGGGGTGCCAGGAGACACAGTCCTCCATTCTATAGGCTCATCAAAAACCAACAAGAACAACAGGTAATTCAGCAAGTAGATTTGAAGCCTCTCTGTGGATTTATGTTCATACTGCTCCCTCTAGTAATGTTACAAGGCAACTGCAGTTTAATCACTGGATTGAGAAAGGGGCCGTCCTATGCAAATAATCTCCTCCCATGATTACTTCTGTGAGCTTCCGTTGTGATACAATGATAGGACCTTCAACATATGCTCTTCAGCAGATTTGTAAAGTTATCAAATTGCCTTAGGCTAAGGATTGTTCCACTTGAAGGCCCTCAGATAAGTACCCCAACCTCACTTAGCAGGGTACTGAATTACATGCAGTAATCCTCTATACAGAATATGGCCGTTCGTGGGCCTACTGTAAAGGCTGTATGCTAAGACTGGGATGTTTAAAATCCCATAGCACAGCAGCCATAGGTCCAGGTTATAGCAGAGGGTGGGAGTAGAAAGAGAGTGTGTGTCAGGTGGTAGGGGTGGAGCAAGAAGAACAGGCAGAGAGAGACCCATATAGAGAGAGGAGGTATAGACAGATAATAGCAGGGGTGGTTGGAGAACTTAGAGGAGGAAGGGGGACATTGAGGGAGCATGGTGGGAGACCAAGAGTGGGTGGAGTCACAGAGGAAAGGCAGTGCCAGGATGCAGGAGAAGAAGCGGTGTAGGCCAGAGAGCAAGAGTGAGTGCAGGACAGGAAGCATAGTGGAGTGGGGTCACTGCTGACAAGCAAGCAGAGCCCACCCCCTCACATGCAAATGGGGTAATTACAAAGGAAGGGATTTGGTGGTGGACATCATCTTTTTATGCCCCCCCTCACTCTCAGAAGGGGTTACATTTTGGGGAGCAGTGTCAAAAGGGGCATTAGGGTGCATTATTAAGGGGTGCCAGGAGACACAGTCCTCCATTCTATAGGCTCATCAAAAACCAACAAGAACAACAGGTAATTCAGCAAGTAGATTTAAAGCCTCTCTGTGGATTTATGTTCATACTGCTCCCTCTAGTAATGTTACAAGGCAACTGCAGTTTAATCACTGGATTGAGAAAGGGGCCGTCCTATGCAAATAATCTCCTCCCATGATTACTTCTGTGAGCTTCCGTTGTGATACAATGATAGGACCTTCAACATATGCTCTTCAGCAGATTTGTAAAGTTATCAAATTGCCTTAGGCTAAGGATTGTTCCACTTGAAGGCCCTCAGATAAGTACCCCACCCTCACTTAGCAGGGTACTGAATTACATGCAGTAATCCTCTATAGAGAACATGGCCGTTCGTGGGCCTACTGTAAAGACTGTGGGCCGTATTTATACTCCGTTTGCGCAGAATTTGCGTTGTTTTTTTTGATGCAAATTCGACGCTAAACTAACGCCAACTAACGCCATATTTATACTATGGCGTTAGAGGCGAATAGCGCCAAAGTTCCCGGAATGTGCGTCATTTTTTAGCGTCAACCCCTTCCTTGCGTTAATGATATGCAAGGGAGGCGTTCCCGTCTAAAAAATGACTCCCAGGCCTTTACGTGGTATTTATACTCCCGGGCAAAAGAGACGCCTGGGAGTGGGCGTGGCTAAAAACGGCGCATTTGCGCCGCTTTTTAACGCCTGGGTCAGGCATGGCGTTAAGGGACAAGTGGGCTCAAAATGAGCCCAGAGTGCCCTCCCCTGCCCCCAGGGACCCCCCCTGCCACCCTTGCCCACCCCAGGAGGACACCCAAGGCTGGAGGGACCCACCCCAGGGACATTCAGGTAAGTTTTTTTTTATTTTGTTTTAATAATTTTTTTTGGCATAGGGGGGCCTGATTTGTGCCCCCCTACATGCCACTATGCCCAATGACCATGCCCAGGGGACAGAAGTCCCCTGGGCATGGCCATTGGGCAAGGGGGCATGACTCCTATCTTTACAATGATAGGAGTCATGTTGATGGGGGATGGGCGTCGAAAATAAATGGCGCAAGTCGGGTTACGACGATTTTTTCGACGTAACCTGACTTGCCCCATTTTAAGACGCCCATGCGCCATTTTCCCCCTACGCCGGCGCTGCCTGGTGTACGTGGTTTTTCTCGCGCACACCAGGCAGCGCCGGTCTGCTTGCGCCGGCTAACGCCATTCAATAAATACGGCGCCCGCATGGCGCTTCAGAATGGCGTTAGCCGGCGCAAAACTTTTTGACGCTAAACTGCGTTAGCGCAGTTTAGCGTCAAAAAGTATAAATATGGGCCTGTATGCTAAGACTGGGATGTTTAAAATCCCATAGCACAGCAGCCTTAGGTCCAGGTTATAGCAGAGGGTGGGAGTAGAAAGAGAGTGTGAGTCAGGTGGTAGGGGTGGAGCAAGAAGAACAGGCAGAGAGACCCATTTAGAGAGAAGAGGTATAGACAGATAATAGCAGGGGTGGTTGGAGAACTTAGAGGAGGAAGGGGGACATTGAGGGAGCATGGTGGGAGACCAAGAGTGGGTGGAGTCACAGAGGAAAGGCAGTGCCAGGATGCAGGAGAAGAAGCGGTGTAGGCCAGAGAGCAAGAGTGAGTGCAGGACAGGAAGCATAGTGGAGTGGGGTCACTGCTGACAAGCAAGCAGAGCGCACCCCCTCACATGCAAATGGGGTGATTACAAAGGAAGGGATTTGGTGGTGGACATCATCTTTTTATGCCCCCCCCTCACTCTCAGAAGGGGTTACATTTTGGGGAGCAGTGTCAAAAGGGGCATTAGGGTGCATTATTAAGGGGTGCCAGGAGACACAGTCCTCCATTCTATAGGCTCATCAAAAACCAACAAAAACAACAGGTAATTCAGCAAGTAGATTTAAAGCCTCTCTGTGGATTTATGTTCATACTGCTCCCTCTAGTAATGTTACAAGGCAACTGCAGTTTAATCACTGGATTGAGACAGGGGCCGTCCTATGCAAATAATCTCCTCCCATGATTACTTCTGTGAGCTTCCGTTGTGATACAATGATAGGACCTTCAACATATGCTCTTCAGCAGATTTGTAAAGTTATAAAATTGCTTTAGGCTAAGGATTGTTCCACTTGAAGGCCCTCAGATAAGTACCCCACCCTCACTTAGCAGGGTACTGAATTACATGCAGTAATCCTCTATAGAGAACATGGGCGTTTGTGGGCCTACTGTAAAGGCTGTGTGCTAAGACTGGAATGTTTAAAATTCCATAGCACAGCAGCCATAGGTCCAGGTTATAGCAGAGGGTGGGAGTAGAAAGAGAGTGTGAGTCAGGTGGTAGGAATGGAGTAAGAAGGACAGGCAGAGAGAGACCCATATAGAGAGAGGAGGTATAGACAGATAATAGCAGGGGTGATTGGAGAACTTAGAGGAGGAAGGGGGACATTGAGGGAGCATGGTGGGAGACCAAGAGTGGGTGGAGTCACAGAGGAAAGGCAGTGCCAGGATGCAGGAGAAGAAGCGGTGTAGGCCAGAGAGCAAGAGTGAGTGCAGGACAGGAAGCATAGTGGAGTGGGGTCACTGCTGACAAGCAAGCAGAGCCCACCCCCTCACATGCAAATGGGGTGATTACAAAGGAAGGGATTTGGTGGTGGACATCATCTTTTTATGCCCCCCCTCACTCTCAGAAGGGGTTACATTTTGGGGAGCAGTGTCAAAAGGGGCATTAGGGTGCATTATTAAGGGGTGCCAGGAGACACAGTCCTCCATTCTATAGGCTCATCAAAAACCAACAAGAACAACAGGTAATTCAGCAAGTAGATTTAAAGCCTCTCTGTGGATTTATGTTCATACTGCTCCCTCTAGTAATGTTACAAGGCAACTGCAGTTTAATCACTGGATTGAGAAAGGGGCCGTCCTATGCAAATAATCTCCTCCCATGATTACTTCTGTGAGCTTCCGTTGTGATACAATGATAGGACCTTCAACATATGCTCTTCAGCAGATTTGTAAAGTTATCAAATTGCCTTAGGCTAAGGATTGTTCCACTTGAAGGCCCTCAGATAAGTACCCCACCCTCACTTAGCAGGGTACTGAATTACATGCAGTAATCCTCTATACAGAACATGGGCGTTCGTGGGCCTACTGTAGAGGCTGTGTGCTAAGACTGGGATGTTTAAAATCCCATAGCACAGCAGCCATAGGTCCAGGTTATAGCAGAGGGTGGGAGTAGAAAGAGAGTGTGAGTCAGGTGGTAGGGGTGGAGCAAGAAGGACAGGCAGAGAGAGACCCATATAGAGAGAGGAGGTATAGACAGATAATAGCAGGGGTGGTTGGAGAACTTAGAGGAGGAAGGGGGACATTGAGGGAGCATGGTGGGAGACCAAGAGTGGGTGGAGTCACAGAGGAAAGGCAGTGCCAGGATGCAGGAGAAGAAGCGGTGTAGGCCAGAGAGCAAGAGTGAGTGCAGGACAGGAAGCATAGTGGAGTGGGGTCACTGCTGACAAGCAAGCAGAGCCCACCCCCTCACATGCAAATGGGGTGATTACAAAGGAAGGGATTTGGTGGTGGACATCATCTTTTTATGCCCCCCCTCACTCTCAGAAGGGGTTACATTTTGGGGAGCAGTGTCAAAAGGGGCATTAGGGTGCATTATTAAGGGGTGCCAGGAGACACAGTCCTCCATTCTATAGGCTCATCAAAAACCAACAAGAACAACAGGTAATTCAGCAAGTAGATTTAAAGCCTCTCTGTGGATTTATGTTCATACTGCTCCCTCTAGTAATGTTACAAGGCAACTGCAGTTTAATCACTGGATTGAGAAAGGGGCCGTCCTATGCAAATAATCTCCTCCCATGATTACTTCTGTGAGCTTCCGTTGTGATACAATGATAGGACCTTCAACATATGCTCTTCAGCAGATTTGTAAAGTTATCAAATTGCCTTAGGCTAAGGATTGTTCCACTTGAAGGCCCTCAGATAAGTACCCCACCCTCACTTAGCAGGGTACTGAATTACATGCAGTAATCCTCTATACAGAACATGGGCGTTTGTGGGCCTACTGTAAAGGCTGTATGCTAAGACTGGGATGTTTAACATCCCATAGCACAGCAGCCATAGGTCCAGGTTATAGCAGAGGGTGGGAGTAAAAAGAGAGTGTGAGTCAGCTGGTAGGGGTGGAGCAAGAAGGACAGGCAGAGAGAGACCCATATAGAGAGAGGAGGTATAGACAGATAATAGCAGGGGTGGTTGGGGAACTTAGAGGAGGAAGGGGGACATTGAGGGAGCATGGTGGGAGACCAAGAGTGGGTGGAGTCACAGAGGAAAGGCAGTGCCAGGATGCAGGAGAAGAAGTGGTGTAGGCCAGAGAGCAAGAGTGAGTGCAGGACAGGATGCATGGTGGAGTGGGGTCACTGCTGACAAGCAAGCAGAGCCCAGCCCCTCGCATACAAATGGGGTGATTACAAAGGAAGGGATTTGGTGGTGGACATCATCTTTTTATGCCCCCCCCTCACTCTCAGAAGGGGTTACATTTTGGGAAGCAGTGTCAAAAGGGGCATTAGGGTGCATTATTAAGGGGTGCCAGGAGACACAGTTCTCCATTCTATAGGCTCATCAAAAACCAACAAGAACAACAGGTAATTCAGCAAGTAGATTTAAAGCCTCTCTGTGGATTTATGTTCATACTGCTCCCTCTAGTAATGTTACAAGGCAACTGCAGTTTAATCACTGGATTGAGAAAGGGGCCGTCCTATGCAAATAATCTCCTCCCATGATTACTTCTGTGAGCTTCCGTTGTGATACAATGATAGGACCTTCAACATATGCTCTTCAGCAGATTTGTAAAGTTATGAAATTGCCTTAGGCTAAGGATTGTTCCACTTGAAGGCCCTCAGATAAGTACCCCACCCTCACTTAGCAGGGTACTGAATTACATGCAGTAATCCTCTATACAGAACATGGGCGTTCGTGGGCCTACTGTAAAGGCTGTGTGCTAAGACTGGCATGTTTAAAATCCCATAGCACAGCAGCCATAGGTCCAGGTTATAGCAGAGGGTGGGAGTAGAAAGAGAGTGTGAGTCAGGTGGTAGGGATAGAGCAAGAAGGACAGGCAGAGAAAAACCCATATAGAGAGAGGAGGTATAGACAGATAATAGCAGGGGTGGTTGGAGAACTTAGAGGAGGAAGGGGGACATTGAGGGAGCATGGTGGGAGACCAAGAGTGGGTGGAGTCACAGAGGAAAGGCAGTGCCAGGATGCAGGAGAAGAAGCGGTGTAGGCCAGAGAGCAAGAGTGAGTGCAGGACAGGAAGCATAGTGGAGTGGGGTCACTGCTGACAAGCAAGCAGAGCCCACCCCCTCACATGCAAATGGGGTGATTTCAAAGGAAGGGATTTGGTGGTGGACATCATCTTTTTATGCCCCCCCTCACTCTCAGAAGGGGTTACATTTTGGGGAGCAGTGTCAAAAGGGGCATTAGGGTGCATTATTAAGGGGTGCCAGGAGACACAGTCCTCCATTCTATAGGCTCATCAAAAACCAACAAGAACAACAGGTAATTCAGCAAGTAGATTTAAAGCCTCTCTGTGGATTTATGTTCATACTGCTCCCTCTAGTAATGTTACAAGGCAACTGCAGTTTAATCACTGGATTGAGAAAGGGGCCGTCCTATGCAAATAATCTCCTCCCATGATTACTTCTGTGAGCTTCCGTTGTGATACAATGATAGGACCTTCAACATATGCTCTTCAGCAGATTTGTAAAGTTATCAAATTGCCTTAGGCTAAGGATTGTTCCACTTGAAGGCCCTCAGATAAGTACCCCACCCTCACTTAGCAGGGTACTGAATTACATGCAGTAATCCTCTATACAGAACATGGGCGTTTGTGGGCCTACTGTAAAGGCTGTATGCTAAGACTGGGATGTTTAAAATCCCATAGCACAGCAGCCATAGGTCCAGGTTATAGCAGAGGGTGGGAGTAAAAAGAGAGTGTGAGTCAGCTGGTAGGGGTGGAGCAAGAAGGACAGGCAGAGAGAGACCCATATAGAAAGAGGAGGTATAGACAGATAATAGCAGGGGTGGTTGGGGAACTTAGAGGAGGAAGGGGGACATTGAGGGAGCATGGTGGGAGACCAAGAGTGGGTGGAGTCACAGAGGAAAGGCAGTGCCAGGATGCAGGAGAAGAAGTGGTGTAGGCCAGAGAGCAAGAGTGAGTGCAGGACAGGATGCATGGTGGAGTGGGGTCACTGCTGACAAGCAAGCAGAGCCCAGCTCCTCGCATACAAATGGGGTGATTACAAAGGAAGGGATTTGGTGGTGGACATCATCTTTTTATGCCCCCCCCTCACTCTCAGAAGGGGTCAAATTTTGGGGAGCAGTGTCAAAAGGGGCATTAGGGTGCATTCTTAAGGGGTGCCAGGAGACACAGTCCTCCATTCTAAAGGCTCATCAAAAACCAACAAGAACAAAAGGTAATTCAGCAAGTAGATTTAAAGCCTCTCTGTGGATTTATGTTCAACTGCTCCCTCTAGTAATGTTACATGGCAACTGCAGTTTAATCACTGGATTGAGAAAGGGGCCGTCCTATGCAAATAATCTCCTCCCATGATTACTTCTGTGAGCTTCCGTTGTGATACAATGATAGGACCTTCAACATATGCTCTTCAGCAGATTTGTAAAGTTATCAAATTGCCTTAGGCTAAGGATTGTTCCACTTGAAGGCCCTCAGATAAGTACCCCACCCTCACTTAGCAGGGTACTGAATTACATGCAGTAATCCTCTATACAGAACATGGGCGTTCGTGGGCCTACTGTAAAGGCTGTATGTTAAGACTGGGATGTTTAAAATCCTATAGCACAGCAGCCATAGGTCCAGGTTATAGCAGAGGGTGGGAGTAGAAAGAGAGTGTGAGTCAGGTGATAGGGGTGGAGCAAGAAGAACAGACAGAGAGCGACCCATATAGATAGAGGAGGTATAGACAGATAATAGCAGGGGTGGTTGGAGAACTTAGAGGAGGACGGGGGACATTGAGGGAGCATGGTGGGAGACCAAGAGTGGGTGGAGTCACAGAGGAAAGGCAGTCCCAGGATGCAGGAGAAGAAGCGGTGTAGGCCAGAGAGCAAGAGTGAGTGCAGGACAGGAAGCATAGTGGAGTGGGGTCACTGCTGACAAGCAAGCAGAGCCCACCCCCTCACATGCAAATGGGGTGATTACAAAGGAAGGGATTTGGTGGTGGACATCATCTTTTTATGCCCCCCCTCACTCTCAGAAGGGGTTACATTTTGGGGAGCAGTGTCAAAAGGGGCATTAGGGTGCATTATTAAGGGGTGCCAGGAGACACAGTCCTCCATTCTAAAGGCTCATCAAAAACCAACAAGAACAAAAGGTAATTCAGCAAGTAGATTTAAAGCCTCTCTGTGGATTTATGTTCAACTGCTCCCTCTAGTAATGTTACATGGCAACTGCAGTTTAATCACTGGATTGAGAAAGGGGCCGTCCTATGCAAATAATCTCCTCCCATGATTACTTCTGTGAGCTTCCGTTGTGATACAATGATAGGACCTTCAACATATGCTCTTCAGCAGATTTGTAAAGTTATCAAATTGCCTTAGGCTAAGGATTGTTCCACTTGAAGGCCCTCAGATAAGTACCCCACCCTCACTTAGCAGGGTACTGAATTACATGCAGTAATCCTCTATACAGAACATGGGCGTTCGTGGGCCTACTGTAAAGGCTGTATGTTAAGACTGGGATGTTTAAAATCCCATAGCACAGCAGCCATAGGTCCAGGTTATAGCAGAGGGTGGGAGTAGAAAGAGAGTGTGAGTCAGGTGATAGGGGTGAAGCAAGAAGAACAGACAGAGAGCGACCCATATAGATAGAGGAGGTATAGACAGATAATAGCAGGGGTGGTTGGAGAACTTAGAGGAGGAAGGGGGACATTGAGGGAGCATGGTGGGAGACCAAGAGTGGGTGGAGTCACAGAGGAAAGGCAGTGCCAGGATGCAGGAGAAGAAGCGGTGTAGGCCAGAGAGCAAGAGTGAGTGCAGGACAGGAAGCATAGTGGAGTGGGGTCACTGCTGACAAGCAAGCAGAGCCCACCCCCTCACATGTAAATGGGGTGATTACAAAGGAAGGGATTTGGTGGTGGACATCATCTTTTTATGCCCCCCCTCACTCTCAGAAGGGGTTACATTTTGGGGAGCAGTGTCAAAAGGGGCATTAGGGTGCATTATTAAGGGGTGCCAGGAGACACAGTCCTCCATTCTATAGGCTCATCAAAAACAAACAAGAACAACAGGTTATTCAGCAAGTAGATTTAAAGCCTCTCTGTGGATTTATGTTCATACTGCTCCCTCTAGTAATGTTACAAGGCAACTGCAGTTTAATCACTGGATTGAGAAAGGGGCCGTCCTATGCAAATAATCTCCTCCCATGATTACTTCTGTGAGCTTCCGTTGTGATACAATGATAGGACCTTCAACATATGCTCTTCAGCAGATTTGTAAAGTTATCAAATTGCCTTAGGCTAAGGATTGTTCCACTTGAAGGCCCTCAGATAAGTACCCCACCCTCACTTAGCAGGGTACTGAATTACATGCAGTAATCCTCTATACAGAACATGGGCGTTCGTGGGCCTACTGTAGAGGCTGTGTGCTAAGACTGGGATGTTTAAAATCCCATAGCACAGCAGCCATAGGTCCAGGTTATAGCAGAGGGTGGGAGTAGAAAGAGAGTGTGAGTCAGGTGGTAGGGGTGGAGCAAGAAGGACAGGCAGAGAGAGACCCATATAGAGAGAGGAGGTATAGACAGATAATAGCAGGGGTGGTTGGAGAACTTAGAGGAGGAAGGGGGACATTGAGGGAGCATGGTGGGAGACCAAGAGTGGGTGGAGTCACAGAGGAAAGGCAGTGCCAGGATGCAGGAGAAGAAGCGGTGTAGGCCAGAGAGCAAGAGTGAGTGCAGGACAGGAAGCATAGTGGAGTGGGGTCACTGCTGACAAGCAAGCAGAGCCCACCCCCTCACATGCAAATGGGGTGATTACAAAGGAAGGGATTTGGTGGTGGACATCATCTTTTTATGCCCCCCCTCACTCTCAGAAGGGGTTACATTTTGGGGAGCAGTGTCAAAAGGGGCATTAGGGTGCATTATTAAGGGGTGCCAGGAGACACAGTCCTCCATTCTATAGGCTCATCAAAAACCAACAAGAACAACAGGTAATTCAGCAAGTAGATTTAAAGCCTCTCTGTGGATTTATGTTCATACTGCTCCCTCTAGTAATGTTACAAGGCAACTGCAGTTTAATCACTGGATTGAGAAAGGGGCCGTCCTATGCAAATAATCTCCTCCCATGATTACTTCTGTGAGCTTCCGTTGTGATACAATGATAGGACCTTCAACATATGCTCTTCAGCAGATTTGTAAAGTTATCAAATTGCCTTAGGCTAAGGATTGTTCCACTTGAAGGCCCTCAGATAAGTACCCCACCCTCACTTAGCAGGGTACTGAATTACATGCAGTAATCCTCTATACAGAACATGGGCGTTTGTGGGCCTACTGTAAAGGCTGTATGCTAAGACTGGGATGTTTAACATCCCATAGCACAGCAGCCATAGGTCCAGGTTATAGCAGAGGGTGGGAGTAAAAAGAGAGTGTGAGTCAGCTGGTAGGGGTGGAGCAAGAAGGACAGGCAGAGAGAGACCCATATAGAGAGAGGAGGTATAGACAGATAATAGCAGGGGTGGTTGGGGAACTTAGAGGAGGAAGGGGGACATTGAGGGAGCATGGTGGGAGACCAAGAGTGGGTGGAGTCACAGAGGAAAGGCAGTGCCAGGATGCAGGAGAAGAAGTGGTGTAGGCCAGAGAGCAAGAGTGAGTGCAGGACAGGATGCATGGTGGAGTGGGGTCACTGCTGACAAGCAAGCAGAGCCCAGCCCCTCGCATACAAATGGGGTGATTACAAAGGAAGGGATTTGGTGGTGGACATCATCTTTTTATGCCCCCCCCTCACTCTCAGAAGGGGTTACATTTTGGGAAGCAGTGTCAAAAGGGGCATTAGGGTGCATTATTAAGGGGTGCCAGGAGACACAGTTCTCCATTCTATAGGCTCATCAAAAACCAACAAGAACAACAGGTAATTCAGCAAGTAGATTTAAAGCCTCTCTGTGGATTTATGTTCATACTGCTCCCTCTAGTAATGTTACAAGGCAACTGCAGTTTAATCACTGGATTGAGAAAGGGGCCGTCCTATGCAAATAATCTCCTCCCATGATTACTTCTGTGAGCTTCCGTTGTGATACAATGATAGGACCTTCAACATATGCTCTTCAGCAGATTTGTAAAGTTATGAAATTGCCTTAGGCTAAGGATTGTTCCACTTGAAGGCCCTCAGATAAGTACCCCACCCTCACTTAGCAGGGTACTGAATTACATGCAGTAATCCTCTATACAGAACATGGGCGTTCGTGGGCCTACTGTAAAGGCTGTGTGCTAAGACTGGCATGTTTAAAATCCCATAGCACAGCAGCCATAGGTCCAGGTTATAGCAGAGGGTGGGAGTAGAAAGAGAGTGTGAGTCAGGTGGTAGGGATAGAGCAAGAAGGACAGGCAGAGAAAAACCCATATAGAGAGAGGAGGTATAGACAGATAATAGCAGGGGTGGTTGGAGAACTTAGAGGAGGAAGGGGGACATTGAGGGAGCATGGTGGGAGACCAAGAGTGGGTGGAGTCACAGAGGAAAGGCAGTGCCAGGATGCAGGAGAAGAAGCGGTGTAGGCCAGAGAGCAAGAGTGAGTGCAGGACAGGAAGCATAGTGGAGTGGGGTCACTGCTGACAAGCAAGCAGAGCCCACCCCCTCACATGCAAATGGGGTGATTTCAAAGGAAGGGATTTGGTGGTGGACATCATCTTTTTATGCCCCCCCTCACTCTCAGAAGGGGTTACATTTTGGGGAGCAGTGTCAAAAGGGGCATTAGGGTGCATTATTAAGGGGTGCCAGGAGACACAGTCCTCCATTCTATAGGCTCATCAAAAACCAACAAGAACAACAGGTAATTCAGCAAGTAGATTTAAAGCCTCTCTGTGGATTTATGTTCATACTGCTCCCTCTAGTAATGTTACAAGGCAACTGCAGTTTAATCACTGGATTGAGAAAGGGGCCGTCCTATGCAAATAATCTCCTCCCATGATTACTTCTGTGAGCTTCCGTTGTGATACAATGATAGGACCTTCAACATATGCTCTTCAGCAGATTTGTAAAGTTATCAAATTGCCTTAGGCTAAGGATTGTTCCACTTGAAGGCCCTCAGATAAGTACCCCACCCTCACTTAGCAGGGTACTGAATTACATGCAGTAATCCTCTATACAGAACATGGGCGTTTGTGGGCCTACTGTAAAGGCTGTATGCTAAGACTGGGATGTTTAAAATCCCATAGCACAGCAGCCATAGGTCCAGGTTATAGCAGAGGGTGGGAGTAAAAAGAGAGTGTGAGTCAGCTGGTAGGGGTGGAGCAAGAAGGACAGGCAGAGAGAGACCCATATAGAGAGAGGAGGTATAGACAGATAATAGCAGGGGTGGTTGGGGAACTTAGAGGAGGAAGGGGGACATTGAGGGAGCATGGTGGGAGACCAAGAGTGGGTGGAGTCACAGAGGAAAGGCAGTGCCAGGATGCAGGAGAAGAAGTGGTGTAGGCCAGAGAGCAAGAGTGAGTGCAGGACAGGATGCATGGTGGAGTGGGGTCACTGCTGACAAGCAAGCAGAGCCCAGCTCCTCGCATACAAATGGGGTGATTACAAAGGAAGGGATTTGGTGGTGGACATCATCTTTTTATGCCCCCCCCTCACTCTCAGAAGGGGTCAAATTTTGGGGAGCAGTGTCAAAAGGGGCATTAGGGTGCATTCTTAAGGGGTGCCAGGAGACACAGTCCTCCATTCTAAAGGCTCATCAAAAACCAACAAGAACAAAAGGTAATTCAGCAAGTAGATTTAAAGCCTCTCTGTGGATTTATGTTCAACTGCTCCCTCTAGTAATGTTACATGGCAACTGCAGTTTAATCACTGGATTGAGAAAGGGGCCGTCCTATGCAAATAATCTCCTCCCATGATTACTTCTGTGAGCTTCCGTTGTGATACAATGATAGGACCTTCAACATATGCTCTTCAGCAGATTTGTAAAGTTATCAAATTGCCTTAGGCTAAGGATTGTTCCACTTGAAGGCCCTCAGATAAGTACCCCACCCTCACTTAGCAGGGTACTGAATTACATGCAGTAATCCTCTATACAGAACATGGGCGTTCGTGGGCCTACTGTAAAGGCTGTATGTTAAGACTGGGATGTTTAAAATCCTATAGCACAGCAGCCATAGGTCCAGGTTATAGCAGAGGGTGGGAGTAGAAAGAGAGTGTGAGTCAGGTGATAGGGGTGGAGCAAGAAGAACAGACAGAGAGCGACCCATATAGATAGAGGAGGTATAGACAGATAATAGCAGGGGTGGTTGGAGAACTTAGAGGAGGACGGGGGACATTGAGGGAGCATGGTGGGAGACCAAGAGTGGGTGGAGTCACAGAGGAAAGGCAGTCCCAGGATGCAGGAGAAGAAGCGGTGTAGGCCAGAGAGCAAGAGTGAGTGCAGGACAGGAAGCATAGTGGAGTGGGGTCACTGCTGACAAGCAAGCAGAGCCCACCCCCTCACATGCAAATGGGGTGATTACAAAGGAAGGGATTTGGTGGTGGACATCATCTTTTTATGCCCCCCCTCACTCTCAGAAGGGGTTACATTTTGGGGAGCAGTGTCAAAAGGGGCATTAGGGTGCATTATTAAGGGGTGCCAGGAGACACAGTCCTCCATTCTAAAGGCTCATCAAAAACCAACAAGAACAAAAGGTAATTCAGCAAGTAGATTTAAAGCCTCTCTGTGGATTTATGTTCAACTGCTCCCTCTAGTAATGTTACATGGCAACTGCAGTTTAATCACTGGATTGAGAAAGGGGCCGTCCTATGCAAATAATCTCCTCCCATGATTACTTCTGTGAGCTTCCGTTGTGATACAATGATAGGACCTTCAACATATGCTCTTCAGCAGATTTGTAAAGTTATCAAATTGCCTTAGGCTAAGGATTGTTCCACTTGAAGGCCCTCAGATAAGTACCCCACCCTCACTTAGCAGGGTACTGAATTACATGCAGTAATCCTCTATACAGAACATGGCCGTTTGTGGGCCTACTGTAAAAGATGTATGCTAAGACTGGGATGTTTAAAATCCCATAGCATAGCAGCCATAGGTCCAGGTTAAAGCAGAGGGTGGGAGTAGAAAGAGAGTGTGAGTCAGGTGGTAGGGGTGGAGCAAGAAGAACAGGCAGAGAGAGACCCATATAGAGAGAGGAGGTATAGACAGATAATAGCAGGGGTGGTTGGAGAACTTAGAGGAGGAAGGGGGACATTGAGGGAGCATGGTGGGAGACCAAGAGTGGGTGGAGTCACAGAGGAAAGGCAGTGCCAGGATGCAGGAGAAGAAGCGGTGTAGGCCAGAGAGCAAGAGTGAGTGCAGGACAGGAAGCATAGTGGAGTGGGGTCACTGCTGACAAGCAAGCAGAGCCCACCCCCTCACATGCAAATGGGGTGATTACAAAGGAAGGGATTTGGTGGTGGACATCATCTTTTTATGCCCCCCCTCACTCTCAGAAGGGGTTACATTTTGGGGAGCAGTGTCAAAAGGGGCATTAGGGTGCATTATTAAGGGGTGCCAGGAGACACAGTCCTCCATTCTAAAGGCTCATCAAAAACCAACAAGAACAAAAGGTAATTCAGCAAGTAGATTTAAAGCCTCTCTGTGGATTTATGTTCAACTGCTCCCTCTAGTAATGTTACATGGCAACTGCAGTTTAATCACTGGATTGAGAAAGGGGCCGTCCTATGCAAATAATCTCCTCCCATGATTACTTCTGTGAGCTTCCGTTGTGATACAATGATAGGACCTTCAACATATGCTCTTCAGCAGATTTGTAAAGTTATCAAATTGCCTTAGGCTAAGGATTGTTCCACTTGAAGGCCCTCAGATAAGTACCCCACCCTCACTTAGCAGGGTACTGAATTACATGCAGTAATCCTCTATACAGAACATGGCCGTTTGTGGGCCTACTGTAAAAGATGTATGCTAAGACTGGGATGTTTAAAATCCCATAGCATAGCAGCCATAGGTCCAGGTTAAAGCAGAGGGTGGGAGTAGAAAGAGAGTGTGAGTCAGGTGGTAGGGGTGGAGCAAGAAGAACAGGCAGAGAGAGACCCATATAGAGAGAGGAGGTATAGACAGATAGTAGCAGGGGTGGTTGGAGAACTTAGAGGAGGAAGGGGGACATTGAGGGAGCATGGTGGGAGACCAAGAGTGGGTGGAGTCACAGAGGAAAGGCAGTGCCAGGATGCAGGAGAAGAAGCGGTGTAGGCCAGAGAGCAAGAGTGAGTGCAGGACAGGAAGCATAGTGGAGTGGGGTCACTGCTGACAAGCAAGCAGAGCCCACCCCCTCACATGCAAATGGGGTGATTACAAAGGAAGGGATTTGGTGGTGGACATCATCTTTTTATGCCCCCCCTCACTCTCAGAAGGGGTTACATTTTGGGGAGCAGTGTCAAAAGGGGCATTAGGGTGCATTATTAAGGGGTGCCAGGAGACACAGTTCTCCATTCTATAGGCTCATCAAAAACCAACAAGAACAACAGGTAATTCAGCAAGTAGATTTAAAGCCTCTCTGTGGATTTATGTTCATACTGCTCCCTCTAGTAATGTTACAAGGCAACTGCAGTTTAATCACTGGATTGAGAAAGGGGCCGTCCTATGCAAATAATCTCCTCCCATGATTACTTCTGTGAGCTTCCGTTGTGATACAATGATAGGACCTTCAACATATGCTCTTCAGCAGATTTGTAAAGTTATCAAATTGCCTTAGGATAAGGATTGTTCCACTTGAAGGCCCTCAGATAAGTACCCCACCCTCACTTAGCAGGGTACTGAATTACATGCAGTAATCCTCTATACAGAACATCTGCGTTCGTGGGCCTACTGTAAAGGCTGTGTGCTAAGACTGGCATGTTTAAAATCCCATAGCACAGCAGCCATAGGTCCAGGTTATAGCAGAGGGTGGGAGTAGAAAGAGAGTGTGAGTCAGGTGGTAGGGATAGAGCAAGAAGGACAGGCAGAGAGAAACCCATATAGAGAGAGGATGTATAGACAGATAATAGCAGGGGTGGTTGGAGAACTTAGAGGAGGAAGGGGGACATTGAGGGAGCATGGTGGGAGACCAAGAGTGGGTGGAGTCACAGAGGAAAGGCAGTGCCAGGATGCAGGAGAAGAAGCGGTGTAGGCGCAAGAGTGAGTGCAGGACAGGAAGCATAGTGGAGTGGGGTCACTGCTGACAAGCAAGCAGAGCCCACCCCCTCACATGCAAATGGGGTGATTACAAAGGAAGGGATTTGGTGGTGGACATCATCTTTTTATGCCCCCCCTCACTCTCAGAAGGGGTTACATTTTGGGGAGCAGTGTCAAAAGGGGCATTAGGGTGCATTATTAAGGGGTGCCAGGAGACACAGTCCTCCATTCTATAGGCTCATCAAAAACCAACAAGAACAACAGGTAATTCAGCAAGTAGATTTAAAGCCTCTCTGTGGATTTATGTTCATACTGCTCCCTCTAGTAATGTTACAAGGCAACTGCAGTTTAATCACTGGATTGAGAAAGGGGCCGTCCTATGCAAATAATCTCCTCCCATGATTACTTCTGTGAGCTTCCGTTGTGATACAATGATAGGACCTTCAACATATGCTCTTCAGCAGATTTGTAAAGTTATCAAATTGCCTTAGGCTAAGGATTGTTCCACTTGAAGGCCCTCAGATAAGTACCCCACCCTCACTTAGCAGGGTACTGAATTACATGCAGTAATCCTCTATACAGAACATGGGCGTTTGTGGGCCTACTGTAAAGGCTGTATGCTAAGACTGGGATGTTTAAAATCCCATAGCACAGCAGCCATAGGTCCAGGTTATAGCAGAGGGTGGGAGTAAGAAGAGAGTGTGAGTCAGCTGGTAGGGGTGGAGCAAGAAGGACAGGCAGAGAGAGACCCATATAGAGAGAGGAGGTATAGACAGATAATAGCAGGGGTGGTTGGGGAACTTAGAGGAGGAAGGGGGACATTGAGGGAGCATGGTGGGAGACCAAGAGTGGGTGGAGTCACAGAGGAAAGGCAGTGCCAGGATGCAGGAGAAGAAGTGGTGTAGGCCAGAGAGCAAGAGTGAGTACAGGACAGGATGCATGGTGGAGTGGGGTCACTGCTGACAAGCAAGCAGAGCCCAGCCCCTCGCATACAAATGGGGTGATTACAAAGGAAGGGATTTGGTGGTGGACATCATCTTTTTATGCCCCCCCCTCACTCTCAGAAGGGGTCAAATTTTGGGGAGCAGTGTCAAAAGGGGCATTAGGGTGCATTCTTAAGGGGTGCCAGGAGACACAGTCCTCCATTCTAAAGGCTCATCAAAAACCAACAAGAACAAAAGGTAATTCAGCAAGTAGATTTAAAGCCTCTCTGTGGATTTATGTTCAACTGCTCCCTCTAGTAATGTTACATGGCAACTGCAGTTTAATCACTGGATTGAGAAAGGGGCCGTCCTATGCAAATAATCTCCTCCCATGATTACTTCTGTGAGCTTCCGTTGTGATACAATGATAGGACCTTCAACATATGCTCTTCAGCAGATTTGTAAAGTTATGAAATTGCCTTAGGCTAAGGATTGTTCCACTTGAAGGCCCTCAGATAAGTACCCCACCCTCACTTAGCAGGGTACTGAATTACATGCAGTAATCCTCTATACAGAACATGGGCGTTCGTGGGCCTACTGTAAAGGCTGTGTGCTAAAACTGCCATGTTTAAAATCCCATAGCACAGCAGCCATAGGTCCAGGTTATAGCAGAGGGTGGGAGTAGAAAGAGAGTGTGAGTCAGGTGGTAGGGATAGAGCAAGAAGGACAGGCAGAGAGAAACCCATATAGAGAGAGGAGGTATAGACAGATAATAGCAGGGGTGATTGGAGAACTTAGAGGAGGAAGGGGGACATTGAGGGAGCATGGTGGGAGACCAAGAGTGGGTGGAGTCACAGAGGAAAGGCAGTGCCAGGATGCAGGAGAAGAAGTGGTGTAGGCCAGAGAGCAAGAGTGAGTGCAGGACAGGAAGCATAGTGGAGTGGGGTCACTGCTGACAAGCAAGCAGAGCCCAGCCCCTCGCATACAAATGGGGTGATTACAAAGGAAGGGATTTGGTGGTGGACATCATCTTTTTATACCCCCCTCACTCTCAGAAGGGGTTACATTTTGGGGAGCAGTGTCAAAAGGGGCATTAGGGTGCATTATTAAGGGGTGCCAGAAGACACAGTCCTCCATTCTATAGGCTCATCAAAAACAAACAAGAACAACAGGTTATTCAGCAAGTAGATTTAAAGCCTCTCTGTGGATTTATGTTCATACTGCTCCCTCTAGTAATGTTACAAGGCAACTGCAGTTTAATCACTGGATTGAGAAAGGGGCCGTCCTATGCAAATAATCTCCTCCCATGATTACTTCTGTGAGCTTCCGTTGTGATACAATGATAGGACCTTCAACATATGCTCTTCAGCAGATTTGTAAAGTTATCAAATTGCCTTAGGCTAAGGATTGTTCCACTTGAAGGCCCTCAGATAAGTACCCCACCCTCACTTAGCAGGGTACTGAATTACATGCAGTAATCCTCTATACAGAACATGGGCGTTCGTGGGCCTACTGTAAAGGCTGTGTGCTAAGATTGGGATGTTTAAAATCCCATTGCACAGCAGCCATAGGTCCAGGTTACAGCAGAGGTTGGGAGTAGAAAGAGAGTGTGAGTCAGGTGGTAGGGGTGGAGCAAGAAGGACAGGCAGAGAGAGACCCATATAGAGAGAGGAGGTATAGACAGATAATAGCAGGGGTGGTTGGAGAACTTAGAGGAGGAAGGGGACATTGAGGGAGCATGGTGGGAGACCAAGAGTGGGTGGAGTCACAGAGGAAAGGCAGTGCCAGGATGCAGGAGAAGAAGCGGTGTAGGCCAGAGAGCAAGAGTGAGTGCAGGACAGGAAGCATAGTGGAGTGGGGTCACTGCTGACAAGCAAGCAGAGCCCACCCCCTCACATGCAAATGGGGTGATTACAAAGGAAGGGATTTGGTGGTGGACATCATCTTTTTATGCCCCCCCTCACTCTCAGAAGGGGTTACATTTTGGGGAGCAGTGTCAAAAGGGGCATTAGGGTGCATTATTAAGGGGTGCCAGGAGACACAGTCCTCCATTCTATAGGCTCATCAAAAACCAACAAGAACAACAGGTAATTCAGCAAGTAGATTTAAAGCCTCTCTGTGGATTTATGTTCATACTGCTCCCTCTAGTAATGTTACAAGGCAACTGCAGTTTAATCACTGGATTGAGAAAGGGGCCGTCCTATGCAAATAATCTCCTCCCATGATTACTTCTGTGAGCTTCCGTTGTGATACAATGATAGGACCTTCAACATATGCTCTTCAGCAGATTTGTAAAGTTATCAAATTGCCTTAGGCTAAGGATTGTTCCACTTGAAGGCCCTCAGATAAGTACCCCACCCTCACTTAGCAGGGTACTGAATTACATGCAGTAATCCTCTATACAGAACATGGGCGTTCGTGGGCCTGCTGTAAAGGCTGTGTGCTAAAACTGCCATGTTTAAAATCCCATAGCACAGCAGCCATAGGTCCAGGTTATAGCAGAGGGTGGGAGTAGAAAGAGAGTGTGAGTCAGGTGGTAGGGATAGAGCAAGAAGGACAGGCAGAGAGAAACCCATATAGAGAGAGGAGGTATAGACAGATAATAGCAGGGGTGATTGGAGAACTTAGAGGAGGAAGGGGGACATTGAGGGAGCATGGTGGGAGACCAAGAGTGGGTGGAGTCACAGAGGAAAGGCAGTGCCAGGATGCAGGAGAAGAAGTGGTGTAGGCCAGAGAGCAAGAGTGAGTGCAGGACAGGAAGCATAGTGGAGTGGGGTCACTGCTGACAAGCAAGCAGAGCCCAGCCCCTCGCATACAAATGGGGTGATTACAAAGGAAGGGATTTGGTGGTGGACATCATCTTTTTATGCCCCCCCTCACTCTCAGAAGGGGTTACATTTTGGGGAGCAGTGTCAAAAGGGGCATTAGGGTGCATTATTAAGGGGTGCCAGGAGACACAGTCCTCCATTCTAAAGGCTCATCCAAAACCAACAAGAACAAAAGGTAATTCAGCAAGTAGATTTAAAGCCTCTCTGTGGATTTATGTTCAACTGCTCCCTCTAGTAATGTTACATGGCAACTGCAGTTTAATCACTGGATTGAGAAAGGGGCCGTCCTACGCAAATAATCTCCTCCCATGATTACTTCTGTGAGCTTCCGTTGTGATACAATGATAGGACCTTCAACATATGCTCTTCAGCAGATTTGTAAAGTTATCAAATTGCCTTAGGCTAAGGATTGTTCCACTTGAAGGCCCTCAGATAAGTACCCCACCCTCACTTAGCAGGGTACTGAATTACATGCAGTAATCCTCTATACAGAACATGGCCGTTCGTGGGCCTACTGTAAAGGATGTATGCTAAGACTGGGATGTTTAAAATCCCATAGCACAGCAGCCATAGGTCCAGGTTATAGCAGAGGGTGGGAGTAGAAAGAGAGTGTGAGTCAGGTGGTAGGGGTGGAGCAAGAAGAACAGGCAGAGAGAGACCCATATAGAGAGAGGAGGTATAGACAGATAATAGCAGGGGTGGTTGGAAAACTTAGAGGAGGAAGGGGGACATTGAGGGAGCATGGTGGGAGACCAAGAGTGGGTGGAGTCACAGAGGAAAGGCAGTGCCAGGATGCAGGAGAAGAAGCGGTGTAGGCCAGAGAGCAAGAGTGAGTGCAGGACATGAAGCATAGTGGAGTGGGGTCACTGCTGACAAGCAAGCAGAGCCCACCCCCTCACATGCAAATGGGGTGATTACAAAGGAAGGGATTTGGTGGTGGACATCATCTTTGTATGCCCCCCCTCACTCTCAGAAGGGGTTACAGTTTGGGGAGCAGTGTCAAAAGGGGCATTAGGGTGCATTATTAAGGGGTGCCAGGAGACACAGTCCTCCATTCTATAGGCTCATCAAAAACCAACAAGAACAACAGGTAATTCAGCAAGTAGATTTAAAGCCTCTCTGTGGATTTATGTTCATACTGCTCCCTCTAGTAATGTTACAAGGCAACTGCAGTTTAATCACTGGATTGAGAAAGGGGCCGTCCTATGCAAATAATCTCCTCCCAAGATTACTTCTGTGAGCTTCCGTTGTGATACAATGATAGGACCTTCAACATATGCTCTTCAGCAGATTTGTAAAGTTATCAAATTGCCTTAGGCTAAGGATTGTTCCACTTGAAGGCCCTCAGATAAGTACCCCACCCTCACTTAGCAGGGTACTGAATTACATGCAGTAATCCTCTATACAGAACATGGGCGTTTGTGGGCCTACTGTAAAGGTTGTATGCTAAGACTGGGATGTTTAAAATCCCATAGCACAGCAGCCATATGTTCAGGTTATAGCAGAGGGTGGGAGTAGAAAAAAAGTGTGAGTCAGGTGGTAGGGGTGGAGCAAGAAGGTCAGGCAGAGAGAGACCCATATAGAGAGAGGAGGTATAGACAGATAATAGCAGGGGTGGTTGGGGAACTTAGAGGAGGTAGGGGGACATTGAGGGAGCATGGTGGGAGACCAAGAGTGGGTGGAGTCACAGAGGAAAGGCAGTGCCAGGATGCAGGAGAAGAAGTGGTGTAGGCCAGAGAGCAAGAGTGAGTGCAGGACAGGATGCATGGTGGAGTGGGGTCACTGCTGACAAGCAAGCAGAGCCCAGCCCCTCGCATACAAATGGGGTGATTACAAAGGAAGGGATTTGGTGGTGGACATCATCTTTTTATGCCCCCCCTCACTCTCAGAAGGGGTCAAATTTTGGGGAGCAGTGTCAAAAGGGGCATTAGGGTGCATTATTAAGGGGTGCCAGGAGACACAGTCCTCCATTCTAAAGGCTCATCAAAAACCAACAAGAACAAAAGGTAATTCAGCAAGTAGATTTAAAGCCTCTCTGTGGATTTATGTTCAACTGCTCCCTCTAGTAATGTTACATGGCAACTGCAGTTTAATCACTGGATTGAGAAAGGGGCCGTCCTATGCAAATAATCTCCTCCCATGATTACTTCTGTGAGCTTCCGTTGTGATACAATGATAGGACCTTCAACATATGCTCTTCAGCAGATTTGTAAAGTTATCAAATTGCCTTAGGCTAAGGATTGTTCCACTTGAAGGCCCTCAGATAAGTACCCCACCCTCACTTAGCAGGGTACTGAATTACATGCAGTAATCCTCTATACAAAACATGGGCGTTCGTGGGCCTACTGTAAAGGCTGTATGCTAAGACTGGGATGTTTAAAATCCCATAGCACAGCAGCCATAGGTCCAGGTTATAGCAGAGGGTGGGAGTAGAAAGAGATTGTGAGTCAGGTGGTAGGGGTGGAGCAAGAAGGACAGGCAGAGAGAGACCCATTTAGAGAGAGGAGGTATAGACAGATAATAGCAGGGGTGGTTGGAGAACTTAGAGGAGGAAGGGGGACATTGAGGGAGCATGGTGGGAGGCCAAGAGTGGGTGGAGTCACAGAGGAAAGGCAGTGCCAGGATGCAGGAGAAGAAGTGGTGTAGGCCAGAGAGCAAGAGTGAGTGCAGGACAGGATGCATGGTGGAGTGGGGTCACTGCTGACAAGCAAGCAGAGCCCAGCCCCTCGCATACAAATGGGGTGATTACAAAGGAAGGGATTTGGTGGTGGACATCATCTTTTTATGCCCCCCCTCACTCTCAGAAGGGGTCAAATTTTGGGGAGCAGTGTCAAAAGGGGCATTAGGGTGCATTATTAAGGGGTGCCAGGAGACACAGTCCTCCATTCTAAAGGCTCATCAAAAACCAACAAGAACAAAAGGTAATTCAGCAAGTAGATTTAAAGCCTCTCTGTGGATTTATGTTCAACTGCTCCCTCTAGTAATGTTACATGGCAACTGCAGTTTAATCACTGGATTGAGAAAGGGGCCGTCCTATGCAAATAATCTCCTCCCATGATTACTTCTGTGAGCTTCCGTTGTGATACAATGATAGGACCTTCAACATATGCTCTTCAGCAGATTTGTAAAGTTATCAAATTGCCTTAGGCTAAGGATTGTTCCACTTGAAGGCCCTCAGATAAGTACCCCACCCTCACTTAGCAGGGTACTGAATTACATGCAGTAATCCTCTATTCAGAACATGGGCGTTCGTGGGCCTACTGTAAAGGCTGTATGCTAAGACTGGGATGTTTAAAATCCCATAGCACAGCAGCCATAGGTCCAGGTTATAGCAGAGGGTGGGAGTAGAAAGAGAGTGTGAGTCAGGTGATAGGGGTGGAGCAAGAAGAACAGGCAGAGAGCGACCCATATAGAGTGAGGAGGTATAGACAGATAATAGCAGGGGTGGTTGGAGAACTTAGAGGAGGAAGGGGGACATTGAGGGAGCATGGTGGGAGACCAAGAGTGGGTGGAGTCACAGAGGAAAGGCAGTGCCAGGATGCAGGAGAAGAAGCGGTGTAGGCCAGAGAGCAAGAGTGAGTGCAGGACAGGAAGCATAGTGGAGTGGGGTCACTGCTGACAAGCAAGCACAGCCCACCCCCTCACATGCAAATGGGGTGATTACAAAGGAAGGGATTTGGTGGTGGACATCATCTTTTTATGCCCCCCTCACTCTCAGAAGGGGTTACATTTGGGGAGCAGTGTCAAAAGGGGCATTAGGGTGCATTATTAAGGGGTGCCAGGAGACACAGTCCTCCATTCTATAGGCTCATCAAAAACCAACAAGAACAACAGGTAATTCAGCAAGTAGATTTAAGGCCTCTCTGTGGATTTATGTTCATACTGCTCCCTCTAGTAATGTTACAAGGCAACTGCAGTTTAATCACTGGATTGAGAAAGGGGCCGTCCTATGCAAATAATCTCCTCCCATGATTACTTCTGTGAGCTTCCGTTGTGATACAATGATAGGACCTTCAACATATGCTCTTCAGCAGATTTGTAAAGTTATCAAATTGCCTTAGGCTAAGGATTGTTCCACTTGAAGGCCCTCAGATAAGTACCCCACCCTCACTTAGCAGGGTATTGAATTACATGCAGTAATCCTCTATACAGAACATGGGCGTTCGTGGGCCTACTGTAAAGGCTGTGTGCTAAGACTGGGATGTTTAAAATCCCATAGCACAGCAGCCATAGGTCCAGGTTATAGCAGAGGGTGGGAGTAGAAAGAGAGTGTGAGTCAGGTGGTAGGGGTGGAGCAAGAAGGACAGGCAGAGAGAGACCCATATAGAGAGAGGAGGTATAGACAGATAATAGCAGGGGTGGTTGGAGAACTTAGAGGAGGAAGGGGGACATTGAGGGAGCATGGTGGGAGACCAAGAGTGGGTGGAGTCACAGAGGAAAGGCAGTGCCAGGATGCAGGAGAAGAAGCGGTGTAGGCCAGAGAGCAAGAGTGAGTGCAGGACAGGAAGCATAGTGGAGTGGGGTCACTGCTGACAAGCAAGCAGAGCCCACCCCCTCACATGCAAATGGGGTGATTACAAAGGAAGGGATTTGGTGGTGGACATCATCTTTTTATGCCCCCCCTCACTCTCAGAAGGGGTTACATTTTGGGGAGCAGTGTCAAAAGGGGCATTAGGGTGCATTATTAAGGGGTGCCAGGAGACACAGTCCTCCATTCTATAGGCTCATCAAAAACCAACAAGAACAACAGGTAATTCAGCAAGTAGATTTAAAGCATCTCTGTGGATTTATGTTCATACTGCTCCCTCTAGTAATGTTACAAGGCAACTGCAGTTTAATCACTGGATTGAGAAAGGGGCCGTCCTATGCAAATAATCTCCTCCCATGATTACTTCTGTGAGCTTCCGTTGTGATACAATGATAGGACCTTCAACATATGCTCTTCAGCAGATTTGTAAAGTTATCAAATTGCCTTAGGCTAAGGATTGTTCCACTTGAAGGCCCTCAGATAAGTACCCCACCCTCACTTAGCAGGGTACTGAATTACATGCAGTAATCCTCTATACAGAACATGGGCGTTTGTGGGCCTACTGTAAAGGCTGTATGCTAAGACTGGGATGTTTAAAATCCCATAGCACAGCAGCCATAGGTCCAGGTTATAGCAGAGGGTGGGAGTAGAAAGAGAGTGTGAGTCAGGTGGTAGGGGTCGAGCAAGAAGGACAGGCAGAGAGAGATCCATATAGAGAGAGGAGGTATAGACAGATAATAGCAGGGGTGGTTGGGGAACTTAGAGGAGGAAGGGGGACATTGAGGGAGCATGGTGGGAGACCAAGAGTGGGTGGAGTCACAGAGGAAAGGCAGTGCCAGGATGCAGGAGAAGAAGTGGTGTAGGCCAGAGAGCAAGAGTGAGTGCAGGACAGGATGCATGGTGGAGTGGGGTCACTGCTGACAAGCAAGCAGAGCCCAGCCCCTCGCATACAAATGAGGTGATTACAAAGGAAGGGATTTGGTGGTGGACATCATCTTTTTATGCCCCCCCTCACTCTCAGAAGGGGTCAAATTTTGGGGAGCAGTGTCAAAAGGGGCATTAGGGTGCATTATTAAGGGGTGCCAGGAGACACAGTCCTCCATTCTAAAGGCTCATCAAAAACCAACAAGAACAACAGGTAATTCAGCAAGTAGATTTAAAGCCTCTCTGTGGATTTATGTTCAACTGCTCCCTCTAGTAATGTTACATGGCAACTGCAGTTTAATCACTGGATTGAGAAAGGGGCCGTCCTACGCAAATAATCTCCTCCCATGATTACTTCTGTGAGCTTCCGTTGTGATACAATGATAGGACCTTCAACATATGCTCTTCAGCAGATTTGTAAAGTTATCAAATTGCCTTAGGCTAAGGATTGTTCCACTTGAAGGCCCTCAGATAAGTACCCCACCCTCACTTAGCAGGGTACTGAATTACATGCAGTAATCCTCTATACAGGACATGTGTGTTCGTGGGCCTACTGTAGAGGCTGTGTGCTAAGACTGGGATGTTTAAAATCCCATAGCACAGCAGCCTTTGGTCCAGGTTATAGCAGAGGGTGGGAGTAGAAAGAGAGTGTGAGTCAGGTGGTAGGGGTGGAGCAAGAAGGACAGGCACAGAGAGACCCATATAGAGAGAGGAGGTATAAACAGATAATAGCAGGGGTGGTTGGAGAACTTAGAGGAGGAAGGGGGACATTGAGAGAGCATGGTGGGAGACCAAGCCCCGTATTTATACTCTGGTTGCGCCGAATTTGCGTCGTTTTTTTCGACGCAAATTTGATGCTAAACGTGCCCGGAGTGTGCGTCATTTTTTAGCGTGAACCCCTTCCTTGCGTTAATGATATGCAAGGGAGGCGTTCCCGTCTTAAAAAATGACTCCCAGGCCTTTACGTGGTATTTATACTCCCGGACAAAAATGACGCCCGGGAGTGGGCTTGGCCAAAAACGGCGCATTTGCGCCGCTTTTTAACGCCTGGGTCAGGCATGGCGTTAAGGGACAAGTGGGCTCAAAATGAGCCCAGAGTGCCCTCCCCTGCCCCCAGGGACCCCCCCTGCCACCCTTGGCCACCCCAGGAGGACACCCAAGGATGGAGGGACCCATCCCATGGACATTAAGGTAAGTTCAGGTAAGTTTTTATTTTTTTATTTTTTGTGGCATAGGGGGGCCTGATTTGTGCCCCCCTACATGCCACTATGCCCAATGACCATGCCCAGGGGACAGAAGTCCCCTGGGCATGGCCATTGGGCAAGGGGGCATGACTCCTATCTTTACAATGATAGGAGTCATGTTGATGGGGGATGGGCGTCGAAAAAAAATGGCGCAAGTCGGGTTACGACGATTTTTTTCGACGTAACCTGACTTGCCCCATTTTAAGACGCCCATACGCCATTTTCCCCCTACGCCGGCGCTGTCTGGTGTACGTGGCTTTTTTCCACGCAAACCAGGCAGCGCCGGTCTGCTTGCACCGGCTAACGCCATTCCATAAATACGGCGCCCGCATGGCGCTTCAGAATCGCGTTAGACGGCGCAAAATTTTTTGACGCTAAACTGCGTTAGCGCAGTTTAGCGTCAAAAAGTATAAATATGGGCCCAAGAGTGGGTGGAGTCACAGAGGAAAGGCAGTGCCAGGATGCAGGAGAAGAAGCGGTGTAGGCCAGAGAGCAAGAGTGAGTGCAGGACAGGAAGCATAGTGGAGTGGGGTCACTGCTGACAAGCAAGCAGAGCCCACCCCCTCACATGCAAATGGGGTGATTACAAAGGAAGGGATTTGGTGGTGGACATCATCTTTTTATGCCCCCCCTCACTCTCAGAAGGGGTTACATTTTGGGGAGCAGTGTCAAAAGGGGCATTAGGGTGCATTATTAAGGGGTGCCAGGAGACACAGTCCTCCATTCTATAGGCTCATCAAAAACCAACAAGAACAACAGGTAATTCAGCAAGTAGATTTAAAGCCTCTCTGTGGATTTATGTTCATACTGCTCCCTCTAGTAATGTTACATGGCAACTGCAGTTTAATCACTGGATTGAGAAAGGGGCCGTCCTATGCAAATAATCTCCTCCCATGATTACTTCTGTGAGCTTCCGTTGTGATACAATGATAGGACCTTCAACATATGCTCTTCAGCAGATTTGTAAAGTTATCAAATTGCCTTAGGCTAAGGATTGTTCCACTTGAAGGCCCTCAGATAAGTACCCCACCCTCACTTAGCAGGGTACTGAATTACATGCAGTAATCCTCTATACAGAACATGGGCGTTCGTGGGCCTACTGTAAAGGCTGTATGCTAAGACTGGGATGTTTAAAATCCCATAGCACAGCAGCCATAGGTCCAGGTTATAGCAGAGGGTGGGAGTAGAAAGAGAGTGTGAGTCAGGTGGTAGGGGTGGAGCAAGAAGGACAGGCAGAGAGAGACCCATATAGAGAGAGGAGGTATAGACAGATAATAGCAGGGGTGGTTGGAGAACTTAGAGGAGGAAGGGGGACATTGAGAGAGCATGGTGGGAGACCAAGCCGAATTCGACGCTAAACTAACTCCAACTAACGCCATATTTATACTATGGCGTTGCGTTAATGATATGCAAGGGAGGCGTTCCTGTCTTAAAAAATGACTCCCAGGCCTTTACGTGGTATTTATACTCCCGTGCAAAAATGACACCCGGGAGTGGGCTTGGCCAAAAACGGCGCATTTGCGCCGCTTTTTAACGCCTGGGTCAGGCATGGCGTTAAGGGACAATTGGGCTCAAAATGAGCCCAGAGTGCCCTCCCCTGCCCCCAGGGACCCCCCCTGCCACCCTTGGCCACCCCAGGAGGACACCCAAGGATGGAGGGACCCATCCCATGGACATTAAGGTAAGTTCAGGTAAGTTTTTATTTTTTTATTTTTTGTGGCATAGGGGGGCCTGATTTGTGCCCCCCTACATGCCACTATGCCCAATGACCATGCCCAGGGGACAGAAGTCCCCTGGGCATGGCCATTGGGCAAGGGGGCATGACTTCTATCTTTACAATGATAGGAGTCATGTTGATGGGGGATGGGCGTCGAAAAAAAATGGCGCAAGTCGGGTTACGACGATTTTTTCGACGTAACCTGACTTGCCCCATTTTAAGACGCCCATACGCCATTTTCCCCCTACGCCGGCGCTGTCTGGTGTACGTGGCTTTTTTCCACGCAAACCAGGCAGCGCCGGTCTGCTTGCACCGGCTAACGCCATTCCATAAATACGGCGCCCGCATGGCGCTTCAGAATGGCGTTAGACGGCGCAAAATTTTTTGACGCTAAACTGCGTTAGCGCAGTTTAGCGTCAAAAAGTATAAATATGGGCCCAAGAGTGGGTGGAGTCACAGAGGAAAGGCAGTGCCAGGATGCAGGAGAAGAAGCGGTGTAGGCCAGAGAGCAAGAGTGAGTGCAGGACAGGAAGCATAGTGGAGTGGGGTCACTGCTGACAAGCAAGCAGAGCACACCCCCTCACATGCAAATGGGGTGATTACAAAGGAAGGGATTTGGTGGTGGACATCATCTTTTTATGCCCCCCCTCACTCTCAGAAGGGGTTACATTTTGGGGAGCAGTGTCAAAAGGGGCATTAGGGTGCATTATTAAGGGGTGCCAGGAGACACAGTCCTCCATTCTATAGGCTCATCAAAAACCAACAAGAACAACAGGTAATTCAGCAAGTAGATTTAAAGCCTCTCTGTGGATTTATGTTCATACTGCTCCCTCTAGTAATGTTACAAGGCAACTGCAGTTTAATCACTGGATTGAGAAAGGGGCCGTCCTATGCAAATAATCTCCTCCCATGATTACTTCTGTGAGCTTCCGTTGTGATACAATGATAGGACCTTCAACATATGCTCTTCAGCAGATTTGTAAAGTTATCAAATTGCCTTAGGCTAAGGATTGTTCCACTTGAAGGCCCTCAGATAAGTACCCCACCCTCACTTAGCAGGGTACTGAATTACATGCAGTAATCCTCTATACAGAACATGGGCGTGTGGGCCTACTGTAAAGGCTGTGTGCTAAGACTGGGATGTTTAAAATCCCATAGCACAGCAGCCATAGGTCCAGGTTATAGCAGAGGGTGGGAGTAGAAAGAGAGTGTGAGTCAGGTGGTAGGGATGGAGCAAGAAGGACAGGCAGAGAGAGACCCATATAGAGAGAGGAGGTATAGACAGATAATAGCAGGGGTGGTTGGAGAACTTAGAGGAGGAAGGGGGACATTGAGGGAGCATGGTGGGAGACCAAGAGTGGGTGGAGTCACAGAGGAAAGGCAGTGCCAGGATGCAGGAGAAGAAGCGGTGTAGGCCAGAGAGCAAGAGTGAGTGCAGGACAGGAAGCATAGTGGAGTGGGGTCACTGCTGACAAGCAAGCAGAGCCCACCCCCTCACATGCAAATGGGGTGATTACAAAGGAAGGGATTTGGTGGTGGACATCATCTTTTTATGCCCCCCCTCACTCTCAGAAGGGGTTACATTTTGGGGAGCAGTGTCAAAAGGGGCATTAGGGTGCATTATTAAGGGGTGCCAGGAGACACAGTCTTCCATTCTATAGGCTCATCAAAAACCAACAAGAACAACAGGTAATTCAGCAAGTAGATTTAAAGCCTCTCTGTGGATTTATGTTCATACTGCTCCCTCTAGTAATGTTACAAGGCAACTGCAGTTTAATCACTGGATTGAGAAAGGGGCCGTCCTATGCAAATAATCTCCTCCCATGATTACTTCTGTGAGCTTCCGTTGTGATACAATGATAGGACCTTCAACATATGCTCTTCAGCAGATTTGTAAAGTTATCAAATTGCCTTAGGCTAAGGATTGTTCCACTTGAAGGCCCTCAGATAAGTACCCCACCCTCACTTAGCAGGGTACTGAATTACATGCAGTAATCCTCTATACAGAACATGTGTGTTCGTGGGCCTACTGTAGAGGCTGTGTGCTAAGACTGGGATGTTTAAAATCCCATAGCACAGCAGCCATAGGTCCAGGTTATAGCAGAAGGTGGGAGTAGAAAGAGAGTGTGAGTCAGGTGGTAGGGGTGGAGCAAGAAGGACAGGCAGAGAGAGACCCATATAGAGAGAGGAGGTATAGACAGATAATAGCAGGGGTGGTTGGAGAACTTAGAGGAGGAAGGGGGACATTGAGGGAGCATGGTGGGAGTCCAAGAGTGGGTGGAGTCACAGAGGAAAGGCAGTGCCAGGATGCAGGAGAAGAAGCGGTGTAGGCCAGAGAGCAAGAGTGAGTGCAGGACAGGAAGCATAGTGGAGTGGGGTCACTGCTGACAAGCAAGCAGAGCCCACCCCCTCACATGCAAATGGGGTGATTACAAAGGAAGGGATTTGGTGGTGGACATCATCTTTTTATGCCCCCCCTCACTCTCAGAAGGGGTTACATTTTGGGGAGCAGTGTCAAAAGGGGCATTAGGGTGCATTATTAAGGGGTGCCAGGAGACACAGTCCTCCATTCTATAGGCTCATCAAAAACCAACAAGAACAACAGGTAATTCAGCAAGTAGATTTAAAGCCTCTCTGTGGATTTATGTTCAACTGCTCCCTCTAGTAATGTTACATGGCAACTGCAGTTTAATCACTGGATTGAGAAAGGGGGCGTCCTATGCAAATAATCTCCTCCCATGATTACTTCTGTGAGCTTCCGTTGTGATACAATGATAGGACCTTCAACATATGCTCTTCAGCAGATTTGTAAAGTTATCAAATTGCCTTAGGCTAAGGATTGTTCCACTTGAAGGCCCTCAGATAAGTACCCCACCCTCACTTAGCAGGGTACTGAATTACATGCAGTAATCCTCTATACAGAACATGGGCGTTCGTGGGCCTACTGTAAAGGCTGTATGCTAAGACTGGGATGTTTAAAATCCCATAGCACAGCAGCCGTAGGTCCAGGTTATAGCAGAGGGTGGGAGTAGAAAGAGAGTGTGAGTCAGGTGGTAGGGGTGGAGCAAGAAGGACAGGCAGAGAGAGACCCATATAGAGAGAGGAGGTATAGACAGATAATAGCAGGGGTGGTTGGAGAACTTAGAGGAGGAAGGGGGACATTGAGGGAGCATGGTGAGAGACCAAGAGTGGGTGGAGTCACAGAGGAAAGGCAGTGCCAGGATGCAGGAGAAGAAGCGGTGTAGGCCAGAGAGCAAGAGTGAGTGCAGGACAGGAAGCATAGTGGAGTGGGGTCACTGCTGACAAGCAAGCAGAGCCCACCCCCTCACATACAAATGGGGTGATTACAAAGGAAGGGATTTGGTGGTGGACATCATCTTTTTATGCCCCCCCTCACTCTCAGAAGGGGTTACATTTTGGGGAGCAGTGTCAAAAGGGGCATTAGGGTGCATTATTAAGGGGTGCCAGGAGACACAGTCCTCCATTCTATAGGCTCATCAAAAACCAACAAGAACAACAGGTAATTCAGCAAGTAGATTTAAAGCCTCTCTGTGGATTTATGTTCATACTGCTCCCTCTAGTAATGTTACAAGGCAACTGCAGTTTAATCACTGGATTGAGAAAGGGGCCGTCCTATGCAAATAATCTCCTCCCATGATTACTTCTGTGAGCTTCCGTTGTGATACAATGATAGGACCTTCAACATATGCTCTTCAGCAGATTTGTAAAGTTATCAAATTGCCTTAGGCTAAGGATTGTTCCACTTGAAGGCCCTCAGATAAGTACCCCACCCTCACTTAGCAGGGTACTGAATTACATGCAGTAATCCTCTATACAGAACATGGGCGTTCGTGGGCCTACTGTACAGGCTGTGTGCTAAGACTGGCATGTTTAAAATCCCATAGCACAGTAGCCATAGGTCCAGGTTATAGCAGAGGGTGGGAGTCAGGTGGTAGGGATAGAGCAAGAAGGACAGGCAGAGAGAAACCCATATAGAGAGAGGAGGTATAGACAGATAATAGCAGGGGTGGTTGGAGAACTTAGAGGAGGAAGGGGGACATTGAGGGAGCATGGTGGGAGACCAAGAGTGGGTGGAGTCACAGAGGAAAGGCAGTGCCAGGATGCAGGAGAAGAAGTGGTGTAGGCCAGAGAGCAAGAGTGAGTGCAGGACAGGAAGCATAGTGGAGTGGGGTCACTGCTGACAAGCAAGCAGAGCCCAGCCCCTCGCAAACAAATGGGGTGATTACAAAGGAAGGGATTTGGTGGTGGACATCATCTTTTTATGCCCCCCCTCACTCTCAGAAGGGGTTACATTTTGGCGAGCAGTGTCAAAAGGGGCATTAGGGTGCATTATTAAGGGGTGCCAGGAGACACAGTCCTCCATTCTATAGGCTCATCAAAAACCAACAAGAACAACAGGTAATTCAGCAAGTAGATTTAAAGCCTCTCTGTGGATTTATGTTCATACTGCTCCCTCTAGTAATGTTACAAGGCAACTGCAGTTTAATCACTGGATTCAGAAAGGGGCCGTCCTATGCAAATAATCTCCTCCCATGATTACTTCTGTGAGCTTCCGTTGTGATACAATGATAGGACCTTCAACATATGCTCTTCAGCAGATTTGTAAAGTTATCAAATTGCCTTAGGCTAAGGATTGTTCCACTTGAAGGCCCTCAGATAAGTACGCCACCCTCACTTAGCAGGGTACTGAATTACATGCAGTAATCCTCTATACAGAACATGGGCGTTCGTGGGCCTACTGTAAAGGCTGTGTGTTAAGACTGCGATGTTTAAAATCCCATAGCACAGCAGGCATAGGTCCAGGTTATAGCAGATGGTGGGAGTAGAAAGAGAGTGTGAGTCAGGTGGTAGGGGTGGAGCAAGAAGGACAGGCAGAGAGAGACCCATATAGAGAGAGGAGGTATAGACAGATAATAGCAGGGGTGGTTGGAGAACTTAGAGGAGGAAGGGGAGCATGGTGGGAGACCAAGAGTGGGTGGAGTCACAGAGGAAAGGCAGTGCCAGGATGCAGGAGAAGAAGCGGTGTAGGCCAGAGAGCAAGAGTGAGTGCAGGACAGGAAGCATAGTGGAGTGGGGTCACTGCTGACAAGCAAGCAGAGCCCACCCCCTCACATGCAAATGGGGTGATTACAAAGGAAGGGATTTGGTGGTGGACATCATCTTTTTATGCCCCCCCTCACTCTCAGAAGGGGTTACATTTTGGGGAGCAGTGTCAAAAGGGGCATTAGGGTGCATTATTAAGGGGTGCCAGGAGACACAGTCCTCCATTCTATAGGCTCATCAAAAACCAACAAGAACAACAGGTAATTCAGCAAGTAGATTTAAAGCCTCTCTGTGGATTTATGTTCATACTGCTCCCTCTAGTAATGTTACAAGGCAACTGCAGTTTAATCACTGGATTGAGAAAGGGGCCGTCCTATGCAAATAATCTCCTCCCATGATTACTTCTGTGAGCTTCCGTTGTGATACAATGATAGGACCTTCAACATATGCTCTTCAGCAGATTTGTAAAGTTATCAAATTGCCTTAGGCTAAGGATTGTTCCACTTGAAGGCCCTCAGATAAGTACCCCACCCTCACTTAGCAGGGTACTGAATTACATGCAGTAATCCTCTATACAGAATATGGCCGTTTGTGGGCCTACTGTAAAGGCTGTATGCTAAGACTGGGATGTTTAAAATCCCATAGCACAGCAGCTATAGGTCCAGGTTATAGCAGAGGGTGGGAGTAGAAAGAGAGTGGGAGTCAGGTGGTAGGGGTGGAGCAAGAAGAACAGGCAGAGAGAGACCCATATAGAGAGAGGAGGTATAGACAGATAATAGCAGGGGTGGTTGGAGAACTTAGAGGAGGAAGGGGGACATTGAGGGAGCATGGTGGGAGACCAAGAGTGGGTGGAGTCACAGAGGAAAGGCAGTGCCAGGATGCAGGAGAAGAAGCGGTGTAGGCCAGAGAGCAAGAGTGAGTGCAGGACAGGAAGCATAGTGGAGTGGGGTCGCTGCTGACAAGCAAGCAGAGCCCACCCCCTCACATGCAAATGGGGTGATTACAAAGGAAGGGATTTGGTGGTGGACATCATCTTTTTATGCCCCCCCTCACTCTCAGAAGGGGTTACATTTTGGGGAGCAGTGTCAAAAGGGGCATTAGGGTGCATTATTAAGGGGTGCCAGGAGACACAGTCCTCCATTCTATAGGCTCATCAAAAACCAACAAGAACAACAGGTAATTCAGCAAGTAGATTTAAAGCCTCTCTGTGGATTTATGTTCATACTGCTCCCTCTAGTAATGTTACAAGGCAACTGCAGTTTAATCACTGGATTGAGAAAGGGGCCGTCCTATGCAAATAATCTCCTCCCATGATTACTTCTGTGAGCTTCCGTTGTGATACAATGATAGGACCTTCAACATATGCTCTTCAGCAGATTTGTAAAGTTATCAAATTGCCTTAGGCTAAGGATTGTTCCACTTGAAGGCCCTCAGATAAGTACCCCACCCTCACTTAGCAGGGTACTGAATTACATGCAGTAATCCTCTATACAGAACATGGCCGTTCGTGGGCCTACTGTAAAGGCTGTATGCTAAGACTGGGATGTTTAAAATCCCATAGCACAGCAGCCTTAGGTCCAGGTCATAGCAGAGGGTGGGAGTAGAAAGAGAGTGTGAGTCAGGTGGTAGGGGTGGAGCAAGAAGAACAGGCAGAGAGAGACCCATATAGAGAGAGGAGGTATAGACAGATAATAGCAGGGGTGGTTGGAGAACTTAGAGGAGGAAGGGGGACATTGAGTGAGCATGGTGGGAGACCAAGAGTGGGTGGAGTCACAGAGGAAAGGCAGTGCCAGGATGCAGGAGAAGAAGCGGTGTAGGCCAGAGAGCAAGAGTGAGTGCAGGACAGGAAGCATAGTGGAGTGGGGTCACTGCTGACAAGCAAGCAGAGCGCACCCCCTCACATGCAAATGGGGTGATTACAAAGGAAGGGATTTGGTGGTGGACATCATCTTTTTATGCCCCCCCTCACTCTCAGAAGGGGTTACATTTTGGGGAGCAGTGTCAAAAGGGGCATTAGGGTGCATTATTAAGGGGTGCCAGGAGACACAGTCCTCCATTCTATAGGCTCATCAAAAACCAACAAGAACAACAGGTAATTCAGCAAGTAGATTTAAAGCCTCTCTGTGGATTTATGTTCATACTGCTCCCTCTAGTAATGTTACAAGGCAACTGCAGTTTAATCACTGGATTGAGAAAGGGGCCGTCCTATGCAAATAATCTCCTCCCATGATTACTTCTGTGAGCTTCCGTTGTGATACAATGATAGGACCTTCAACATATGCTCTTCAGCAGATTTGTAAAGTTATCAAATTGCCTTAGGCTAAGGATTGTTCCACTTGAAGGCCCTCAGATAAGTACCCCACCCTCACTTAGCAGGGTACTGAATTACATGCAGTAATCCTCTATACAGAACATGGGCGTTCGTGGGCCTACTGTAAAGGCTGTGTGCTAAGACTGGCATGTTTAAAATCCCATAGCACAGTAGCCATAGGTCCAGGTTATAGCAGAGGGTGGGAGTAGAAAGAGAGTGTGAGTCAGGTGGTAGGGATAGAGCAAGAAGGACAGGCAGAGAGAAACCCATATAGAGAGAGGAGGTATAGACAGATAATAGCAGGGGTGGTTGGAGAACTTAGAGGAGGAAGGGGGACATTGAGGGAGCATGGTGGGAGACCAAGAGTGGGTGGAGTCACAGAGGAAAGGCAGTGCCAGGATGCAGGAGAAGAAGTGGTGTAGGCCAGAGAGCAAGAGTGAGTGCAGGACAGGAAGCATAGTGGAGTGGGGTCACTGCTGACAAGCAAGCAGAGCCCAGCCCCTCGCAAACAAATGGGGTGATTACAAAGGAAGGGATTTGGTGGTGGACATCATCTTTTTATGCCCCCCCTCACTCTCAGAAGGGGTTACATTTTGGGGAGCAGTGTCAAAAGGGGCATTAGGGTGCATTATTAAGGGGTGCCAGGAGACACAGTCCTCCATTCTATAGGCTCATCAAAAACCAACAAGAACAACAGGTAATTCAGCAAGTAGATTTAAAGCCTCTCTGTGGATTTATGTTCATACTGCTCCCTCTAGTAATGTTACAAGGCAACTGCAGTTTAATCACTGGATTCAGAAAGGGGCCGTCCTATGCAAATAATCTCCTCCCATGATTACTTCTGTGAGCTTCCGTTGTGATACAATGATAGGACCTTCAACATATGCTCTTCAGCAGATTTGTAAAGTTATCAAATTGCCTTAGGCTAAGGATTGTTCCACTTGAAGGCCCTCAGATAAGTACGCCACCCTCACTTAGCAGGGTACTGAATTACATGCAGTAATCCTCTATACAGAACATGGGCGTTCGTGGGCCTACTGTAAAGGCTGTGTGTTAAGACTGCGATGTTTAAAATCCCATAGCACAGCAGGCATAGGTCCAGGTTATAGCAGATGGTGGGAGTAGAAAGAGAGTGTGAGTCAGGTGGTAGGGGTGGAGCAAGAAGGACAGGCAGAGAGAGACCCATATAGAGAGAGGAGGTATAGACAGATAATAGCAGGGGTGGTTGGAGAACTTAGAGGAGGAAGGGGAGCATGGTGGGAGACCAAGAGTGGGTGGAGTCACAGAGGAAAGGCAGTGCCAGGATGCAGGAGAAGAAGCGGTGTAGGCCAGAGAGCAAGAGTGAGTGCAGGACAGGAAGCATAGTGGAGTGGGGTCACTGCTGACAAGCAAGCAGAGCCCACCCCCTCACATGCAAATGGGGTGATTACAAAGGAAGGGATTTGGTGGTGGACATCATCTTTTTATGCCCCCCCTCACTCTCAGAAGGGGTTACATTTTGGGGAGCAGTGTCAAAAGGGGCATTAGGGTGCATTATTAAGGGGTGCCAGGAGACACAGTCCTCCATTCTATAGGCTCATCAAAAACCAACAAGAACAACAGGTAATTCAGCAAGTAGATTTAAAGCCTCTCTGTGGATTTATGTTCATACTGCTCCCTCTAGTAATGTTACAAGGCAACTGCAGTTTAATCACTGGATTGAGAAAGGGGCCGTCCTATGCAAATAATCTCCTCCCATGATTACTTCTGTGAGCTTCCGTTGTGATACAATGATAGGACCTTCAACATATGCTCTTCAGCAGATTTGTAAAGTTATCAAATTGCCTTAGGCTAAGGATTGTTCCACTTGAAGGCCCTCAGATAAGTACCCCACCCTCACTTAGCAGGGTACTGAATTACATGCAGTAATCCTCTATACAGAATATGGCCGTTTGTGGGCCTACTGTAAAGGCTGTATGCTAAGACTGGGATGTTTAAAATCCCATAGCACAGCAGCCATAGGTCCAGGTTATAGCAGAGGGTGGGAGTAGAAAGAGAGTGGGAGTCAGGTGGTAGGGGTGGAGCAAGAAGAACAGGCAGAGAGAGACCCATATAGAGAGAGGAGGTATAGACAGATAATAGCAGGGGTGGTTGGAGAACTTAGAGGAGGAAGGGGGACATTGAGGGAGCATGGTGGGAGACCAAGAGTGGGTGGAGTCACAGAGGAAAGGCAGTGCCAGGATGCAGGAGAAGAAGCGGTGTAGGCCAGAGAGCAAGAGTGAGTGCAGGACAGGAAGCATAGTGGAGTGGGGTCACTGCTGACAAGCAAGCAGAGCCCACCCCCTCACATGCAAATGGGGTGATTACAAAGGAAGGGATTTGGTGGTGGACATCATCTTTTTATGCCCCCCCTCACTCTCAGAAGGGGTTACATTTTGGGGAGCAGTGTCAAAAGGGGCATTAGGGTGCATTATTAAGGGGTGCCAGGAGACACAGTCTTCCATTCTATAGGCTCATCAAAAACCAACAAGAACAACAGGTAATTCAGCAAGTAGATTTAAAGCCTCTCTGTGGATTTATGTTCATACTGCTCCCTCTAGTAATGTTACAAGGCAACTGCAGTTTAATCACTGGATTGAGAAAGGGGCCGTCCTATGCAAATAATCTCCTCCCATGATTACTTCTGTGAGCTTCCGTTGTGATACAATGATAGGACCTTCAACATATGCTCTTCAGCAGATTTGTAAAGTTATCAAATTGCCTTAGGCTAAGGATTGTTCCACTTGAAGGCCCTCAGATAAGTACCCCACCCTCACTTAGCAGGGTACTGAATTACATGCAGTAATCCTCTATACAGAACATGTGTGTTCGTGGGCCTACTGTAGAGGCTGTGTGCTAAGATTGGGATGTTTAAAATCCCATAGCACAGCAACCATAGGTCCAGGTTATAGCAGAGGGTGGGAGTAGAAAGAGAGTGTGAGTCAGGTGGTAGGGGTGGAGCAAGAAGGACAGGCAGAGAGAGACCCATATAGAGAGAGGAGGTATAGACAGATAATAGCAGGGGTGGTTGGAGAACTTAGAGGAGGAAGGGGGACATTGAGGGAGCATGGTGGGAGTCCAAGAGTGGGTGGAGTCACAGAGGAAAGGCAGTGCCAGGATGCAGGAGAAGAAGCGGTGTAGGCCAGAGAGCAAGAGTGAGTGCAGGACAGGAAGCATAGTGGAGTGGGGTCCCTGCTGACAAGCAAGCAGAGCCCACCCCCTCACATGCAAATGGGGTGATTACAAAGGAAGGGATTTGGTGGTGGACATCATCTTTTTATGCCCCCCCTCACTCTCAGAAGGGGTTACATTTTGGGGAGCAGTGTCAAAAGGGGCATTAGGGTGCATTATTAAGGGGTGCCAGGAGACACAGTCCTCCATTCTATAGGCTCATCAAAAACCAACAAGAACAACAGGTAATTCAGCAAGTAGATTTAAAGCCTCTCTGTGGATTTATGTTCAACTGCTCCCTCTAGTAATGTTACATGGCAACTGCAGTTTAATCACTGGATTGAGAAAGGGGGCGTCCTATGCAAATAATCTCCTCCCATGATTACTTCTGTGAGCTTCCGTTGTGATACAATGATAGGACCTTCAACATATGCTCTTCAGCAGATTTGTAAAGTTATCAAATTGCCTTAGGCTAAGGATTGTTCCACTTGAAGGCCCTCAGATAAGTACCCCACCCTCACTTAGCAGGGTACTGAATTACATGCAGTAATCCTCTATACAGAACATGGGAGTTCGTGGGCCTACTGTAAAGGCTGTATGCTAAGACTGGGATGTTTAAAATCCCATAGCACAGCAGCCGTAGGTCCAGGTTATAGCAGAGGGTGGGAGTAGAAAGAGAGTGTGAGTCAGGTGGTAGGGGTGGAGCAAGAAGGACAGGCAGAGAGAGACCCATATAGAGAGAGGAGGTATAGACAGATAATAGCAGGGGTGGTTGGAGAACTTAGAGGAGGAAGGGGGACATTGAGGGAGCATGGTGGGAGACCAAGAGTGGGTGGAGTCACAGAGGAAAGGCAGTGCCAGGATGCAGGAGAAGAAGCGGTGTAGGCCAGAGAGCAAGAGTGAGTGCAGGACAGGAAGCATAGTGGAGTGGGGTCACTGCTGACAAGCAAGCAGAGCCCACCCCCTCACATACAAATGGGGTGATTACAAAGGAAGGGATTTGGTGGTGGACATCATCTTTTTATGCCCCCCCTCACTCTCAGAAGGGGTTACATTTTGGGGAGCAGTGTCAAAAGGGGCATTAGGGTGCATTATTAAGGGGTGCCAGGAGACACAGTCCTCCATTCTATAGGCTCATCAAAAACCAACAAGAACAACAGGTAATTCAGCAAGTAGATTTAAAGCCTCTCTGTGGATTTATGTTCATACTGCTCCCTCTAGTAATGTTACAAGGCAACTGCAGTTTAATCACTGGATTGAGAAAGGGGCCGTCCTATGCAAATAATCTCCTCCCATGATTACTTCTGTGAGCTTCCGTTGTGATACAATGATAGGACCTTCAACATATGCTCTTCAGCAGATTTGTAAAGTTATCAAATTGCCTTAGGCTAAGGATTGTTCCACTTGAAGGCCCTCAGATAAGTACCCCACCCTCACTTAGCAGGGTACTGAATTACATGCAGTAATCCTCTATACAGAACATGGGCGTTCGTGGGCCTACTGTACAGGCTGTGTGCTAAGACTGGCATGTTTAAAATCCCATAGCACAGTAGCCATAGGTCCAGGTTATAGCAGAGGGTGGGAGTAGAAAGAGAGTGTGAGTCAGGTGGTAGGGATAGAGCAAGAAGGACAGGCAGAGAGAAACCCATATAGAGAGAGGAGGTATAGACAGATAATAGCAGGGGTGGTTGGAGAACTTAGAGGAGGAAGGGGGACCTTGAGGGAGCATGGTGGGAGACCAAGAGTGGGTGGAGTCACAGAGGAAAGGCAGTGCCAGGATGCAGGAGAAGAAGTGGTGTAGGCCAGAGAGCAAGAGTGAGTGCAGGACAGGAAGCATAGTGGAGTGGGGTCACTGCTGACAAGCAAGCAGAGCCCAGCCCCTCGCAAACAAATGGGGTGATTACAAAGGAAGGGATTTGGTGGTGGACATCATCTTTTTATGCCCCCCCTCACTCTCAGAAGGGGTTACATTTTGGGGAGCAGTGTCAAAAGGGGCATTAGGGTGCATTATTAAGGGGTGCCAGGAGACACAGTCCTCCATTCTATAGGCTCATCAAAAACCAACAAGAACAACAGGTAATTCAGCAAGTAGATTTAAAGCCTCTCTGTGGATTTATGTTCATACTGCTCCCTCTAGTAATGTTACAAGGCAACTGCAGTTTAATCACTGGATTCAGAAAGGGGCCGTCCTATGCAAATAATCTCCTCCCATGATTACTTCTGTGAGCTTCCGTTGTGATACAATGATAGGACCTTCAACATATGCTCTTCAGCAGATTTGTAAAGTTATCAAATTGCCTTAGGCTAAGGATTGTTCCACTTGAAGGGCCTCAGATAAGTACGCCACCCTCACTTAGCAGGGTACTGAATTACATGCAGTAATCCTCTATACAGAACATGGGCGTTCGTGGGCCTACTGTAAAGGCTGTGTGTTAAGACTGCGATGTTTAAAATCCCATAGCACAGCAGGCATAGGTCCAGGTTATAGCAGATGGTGGGAGTAGAAAGAGAGTGTGAGTCAGGTGGTAGGGGTGGAGCAAGAAGGACAGGCAGAGAGAGACCCATATAGAGAGAGGAGGTATAGACAGATAATAGCAGGGGTGGTTGGAGAACTTAGAGGAGGAAGGGGAGCATGGTGGGAGACCAAGAGTGGGTGGAGTCACAGAGGAAAGGCAGTGCCAGGATGCAGGAGAAGAAGCGGTGTAGGCCAGAGAGCAAGAGTGAGTGCAGGACAGGAAGCATAGTGGAGTGGGGTCACTGCTGACAAGCAAGCAGAGCCCACCCCCTCACATGCAAATGGGGTGATTACAAAGGAAGGGATTTGGTGGTGGACATCATCTTTTTATGCCCCCCCTCACTCTCAGAAGGGGTTACATTTTGGGGAGCAGTGTCAAAAGGGGCATTAGGGTGCATTATTAAGGGGTGCCAGGAGACACAGTCCTCCATTCTATAGGCTCATCAAAAACCAACAAGAACAACAGGTAATTCAGCAAGTAGATTTAAAGCCTCTCTGTGGATTTATGTTCATACTGCTCCCTCTAGTAATGTTACAAGGCAACTGCAGTTTAATCACTGGATTGAGAAAGGGGCCGTCCTATGCAAATAATCTCCTCCCATGATTACTTCTGTGAGCTTCCGTTGTGATACAATGATAGGACCTTCAACATATGCTCTTCAGCAGATTTGTAAAGTTATCAAATTGCCTTAGGCTAAGGATTGTTCCACTTGAAGGCCCTCAGATAAGTACCCCACCCTCACTTAGCAGGGTACTGAATTACATGCAGTAATCCTCTATACAGAATATGGCCGTTTGTGGGCCTACTGTAAAGGCTGTATGCTAAGACTGGGATGTTTAAAATCCCATAGCACAACAGCCATAGGTCCAGGTTATAGCAGAGGGTGGGAGTAGAAAGAGAGTGGGAGTCAGGTGGTAGGGGTGGAGCAAGAAGAACAGGCAGAGAGAGACCCATATAGAGAGAGGAGGTATAGACAGATAATAGCAGGGGTGGTTGGAGAACTTAGAGGAGGAAGGGGGACATTGAGGGAGCATGGTGGGAGACCAAGAGTGGGTGGAGTCACAGAGGAAAGGCAGTGCCAGGATGCAGGAGAAGAAGCGGTGTAGGCCAGAGAGCAAGAGTGAGTGCAGGACAGGAAGCATAGTGGAGTGGGGTCGCTGCTGACAAGCAAGCAGAGCCCACCCCCTCACATGCAAATGGGGTGATTACAAAGGAAGGGATTTGGTGGTGGACATCATCTTTTTATGCCCCCCCTCACTCTCAGAAGGGGTTACATTTTGGGGAGCAGTGTCAAAAGGGGCATTAGGGTGCATTATTAAGGGGTGCCAGGAGACACAGTCCTCCATTCTATAGGCTCATCAAAAACCAACAAGAACAACAGGTAATTCAGCAAGTAGATTTAAAGCCTCTCTGTGGATTTATGTTCATACTGCTCCCTCTAGTAATGTTACAAGGCAACTGCAGTTTAATCACTGGATTGAGAAAGGGGCCGTCCTATGCAAATAATCTCCTCCCATGATTACTTCTGTGAGCTTCCGTTGTGATACAATGATAGGACCTTCAACATATGCTCTTCAGCAGATTTGTAAAGTTATCAAATTGCCTTAGGCTAAGGATTGTTCCACTTGAAGGCCCTCAGATAAGTACCCCACCCTCACTTAGCAGGGTACTGAATTACATGCAGTAATCCTCTATACAGAACATGGCCGTTCGTGGGCCTACTGTAAAGGCTGTATGCTAAGACTGGGATGTTTAAAATCCCATAGCACAGCAGCCTTAGGTCCAGGTCATAGCAGAGGGTGGGAGTAGAAAGAGAGTGTGAGTCAGGTGGTAGGGGTGGAGCAAGAAGAACAGGCAGAGAGAGACCCATATAGAGAGAGGAGGTATAGACAGATAATAGCAGGGGTGGTTGGAGAACTTAGAGGAGGAAGGGGGACATTGAGTGAGCATGGTGGGAGACCAAGAGTGGGTGGAGTCACAGAGGAAAGGCAGTGCCAGGATGCAGGAGAAGAAGCGGTGTAGGCCAGAGAGCAAGAGTGAGTGCAGGACAGGAAGCATAGTGGAGTGGGGTCACTGCTGACAAGCAAGCAGAGCGCACCCCCTCACATGCAAATGGGGTGATTACAAAGGAAGGGATTTGGTGGTGGACATCATCTTTTTATGCCCCCCCTCACTCTCAGAAGGGGTTACATTTTGGGGAGCAGTGTCAAAAGGGGCATTAGGGTGCATTATTAAGGGGTGCCAGGAGACACAGTCCTCCATTCTATAGGCTCATCAAAAACCAACAAGAACAACAGGTAATTCAGCAAGTAGATTTAAAGCCTCTCTGTGGATTTATGTTCATACTGCTCCCTCTAGTAATGTTACAAGGCAACTGCAGTTTAATCACTGGATTGAGAAAGGGGCCGTCCTATGCAAATAATCTCCTCCCATGATTACTTCTGTGAGCTTCCGTTGTGATACAATGATAGGACCTTCAACATATGCTCTTCAGCAGATTTGTAAAGTTATCAAATTGCCTTAGGCTAAGGATTGTTCCACTTGAAGGCCCTCAGATAAGTACCCCACCCTCACTTAGCAGGGTACTGAATTACATGCAGTAATCCTCTATACAGAACATGGGCGTTCGTGGGCCTACTGTAAAGGCTGTGTGCTAAGACTGGCATGTTTAAAATCCCATAGCACAGTAGCCATAGGTTCAGGTTATAGCAGAGGGTGGGAGTAGAAAGAGAGTGTGAGTCAGGTGGTAGGGATAGAGCAAGAAGGACAGGCAGAGAGAAACCCATATAGAGAGAGGAGGTATAGACAGATAATAGCAGGGGTGGTTGGAGAACTTAGAGGAGGAAGGGGGACATTGAGGGAGCATGGTGGGAGACCAAGAGTGGGTGGAGTCACAGAGGAAAGGCAGTGCCAGGATGCAGGAGAAGAAGTGGTGTAGGCCAGAGAGCAAGAGTGAGTGCAGGACAGGAAGCATAGTGGAGTGGGGTCACTGCTGACAAGCAAGCAGAGCCCAGCCCCTCGCAAACAAATGGGGTGATTACAAAGGAAGGGATTTGGTGGTGGACATCATCTTTTTATGCCCCCCCTCACTCTCAGAAGGGGTTACATTTTGGGGAGCAGTGTCAAAAGGGGCATTAGGGTGCATTATTAAGGGGTGCCAGGAGACACAGTCCTCCATTCTATAGGCTCATCAAAAACCAACAAGAACAACAGGTAATTCAGCAAGTAGATTTAAAGCCTCTCTGTGGATTTATGTTCATACTGCTCCCTCTAGTAATGTTACAAGGCAACTGCAGTTTAATCACTGGATTCAGAAAGGGGCCGTCCTATGCAAATAATCTCCTCCCATGATTACTTCTGTGAGCTTCCGTTGTGATACAATGATAGGACCTTCAACATATGCTCTTCAGCAGATTTGTAAAGTTATCAAATTGCCTTAGGCTAAGGATTGTTCCACTTGAAGGCCCTCAGATAAGTACGCCACCCTCACTTAGCAGGGTACTGAATTACATGCAGTAATCCTCTATACAGAACATGGGCGTTCGTGGGCCTACTGTAAAGGCTGTGTGTTAAGACTGCGATGTTTAAAATCCCATAGCACAGCAGGCATAGGTCCAGGTTATAGCATATGGTGGGAGTAGAAAGAGAGTGTGAGTCAGGTGGTAGGGGTGGAGCAAGAAGGACAGGCAGAGAGAGACCCATATAGAGAGAAGAGGTATAGACAGATAATAGCAGGGGTGGTTGGAGAACTTAGAGGAGGAAGGGGAGCATGGTGGGAGACCAAGAGTGGGTGGAGTCACAGAGGAAAGGCAGTGCCAGGATGCAGGAGAAGAAGCGGTGTAGGCCAGAGAGCAAGAGTGAGTGCAGGACAGGAAGCATAGTGGAGTGGGGTCACTGCTGACAAGCAAGCAGAGCCCACCCCCTCACATGCAAATGGGGTGATTACAAAGGAAGGGATTTGGTGGTGGACATCATCTTTTTATGCCCCCCCTCACTCTCAGAAGGGGTTACATTTTGGGGAGCAGTGTCAAAAGGGGCATTAGGGTGCATTATTAAGGGGTGCCAGGAGACACAGTCCTCCATTCTATAGGCTCATCAAAAACCAACAAGAACAACAGGTAATTCAGCAAGTAGATTTAAAGCCTCTCTGTGGATTTATGTTCATACTGCTCCCTCTAGTAATGTTACAAGGCAACTGCAGTTTAATCACTGGATTGAGAAAGGGGCCGTCCTATGCAAATAATCTCCTCCCATGATTACTTCTGTGAGCTTCCGTTGTGATACAATGATAGGACCTTCAACATATGCTCTTCAGCAGATTTGTAAAGTTATCAAATTGCCTTAGGCTAAGGATTGTTCCACTTGAAGGCCCTCAGATAAGTACCCCACCCTCACTTAGCAGGGTACTGAATTACATGCAGTAATCCTCTATACAGAATATGGCCGTTTGTGGGCCTACTGTAAAGGCTGTATGCTAAGACTGGGATGTTTAAAATCCCATAGCACAGCAGCCATAGGTCCAGGTTATAGCAGAGGGTGGGAGTAGAAAGAGAGTGGGAGTCAGGTGGTAGGGGTGGAGCAAGAAGAACAGGCAGAGAGAGACCCCTATAGAGAGAGGAGGTATAGACAGATAATAGCAGGGGTGGTTGGAGAACTTAGAGGAGGAAGGGGGACATTGAGGGAGCATGGTGGGAGACCAAGAGTGGGTGGAGTCACAGAGGAAAGGCAGTGCCAGGATGCAGGAGAAGAAGCGGTGTAGGCCAGAGAGCAAGAGTGAGTGCAGGACAGGAAGCATAGTGGAGTGGGGTCGCTGCTGACAAGCAAGCAGAGCCCACCCCCTCACATGCAAATGGGGTGATTACAAAGGAAGGGATTTGGTGGTGGACATCATCTTTTTATGCCCCCCCTCACTCTCAGAAGGGGTTACATTTTGGGGAGCAGTGTCAAAAGGGGCATTAGGGTGCATTATTAAGGGGTGCCAGGAGACACAGTCCTCCATTCTATAGGCTCATCAAAAACCAACAAGAACAACAGGTAATTCAGCAAGTAGATTTAAAGCCTCTCTGTGGATTTATGTTCATACTGCTCCCTCTAGTAATGTTACAAGGCAACTGCAGTTTAATCACTGGATTGAGAAAGGGGCCGTCCTATGCAAATAATCTCCTCCCATGATTACTTCTGTGAGCTTCCGTTGTGATACAATGATAGGACCTTCAACATATGCTCTTCAGCAGATTTGTAAAGTTATCAAATTGCCTTAGGCTAAGGATTGTTCCACTTGAAGGCCCTCAGATAAGTACCCCACCCTCACTTAGCAGGGTACTGAATTACATGCAGTAATCCTCTATACAGAACATGGCCGTTCGTGGGCCTACTGTAAAGGCTGTATGCTAAGACTGGGATGTTTAAAATCCCATAGCACAGCAGCCTTAGGTCCAGGTCATAGCAGAGGGTGGGAGTAGAAAGAGAGTGTGAGTCAGGTGGTAGGGGTGGAGCAAGAAGAACAGGTAGAGAGAGGAGGTATAGACAGATAATAGCAGGGGTGGTTGGAGAACTTAGAGGAGGAAGGGGGACATTGAGTGAGCATGGTGGGAGACCAAGAGTGGGTGGAGTCACAGAGGAAAGGCAGTGCCAGGATGCAGGAGAAGAAGCGGTGTAGGCCAGAGAGCAAGAGTGAGTGCAGGACAGGAAGCATAGTGGAGTGGGGTCACTGCTGACAAGCAAGCAGAGCGCACCCCCTCACATGCAAATGGGGTGATTACAAAGGAAGGGATTTGGTGGTGGACATCATCTTTTTATGCCCCCCCTCACTCTCAGAAGGGGTTACATTTTGGGGAGCAGTGTCAAAAGGGGCATTAGGGTGCATTATTAAGGGGTGCCAGGAGACACAGTCCTCCTTTCTATAGGCTCATCAAAAACCAACAAGAACAACAGGTAATTCAGCAAGTAGATTTAAAGCCTCTCTGTGGATTTATGTTCATACTGCTCCCTCTAGTAATGTTACAAGGCAACTGCAGTTTAATCACTGGATTGAGAAAGGGGCCGTCCTATGCAAATAATCTCCTCCCATGATTACTTCTGTGAGCTTCCGTTGTGATACAATGATAGGACCTTCAACATATGCTCTTCAGCAGATTTGTAAAGTTATCAAATTGCCTTAGGCTAAGGATTGTTCCACTTGAAGGCCCTCAGATAAGTACCCCACCCTCACTTAGCAGGGTACTGAATTACATGCAGTAATCCTCTATACAGAACATGGGCGTTCGTGGGCCTTCTGTAGAGGCTGTGTGCTAAGACTGGGATGTTTAAAATCCCATAGCACAGCAGCCATAGGTCCAGGTTATAGCAGAGGGTGGGAGTAGAAAGAGAGTGTGAGTCAGGTGGTAGGGGTGGAGCAAGAAGGACAGGCAGAGAGAGACCCATATAGAGAGAGGAGGTATAGACAGATAATAGCAGGGGTGGTTGGAGAACTTAGAGGAGGAAGGGGGACATTGAGGGAGCATGGTGGGAGACCAAGAGTGGGTGGAGTCACAGAGGAAAGGCAGTGCCAGGATGCAGGAGAAGAAGCGGTGTAGGCCAGAGAGCAAGAGTGAGTGCAGGACAGGAAGCATAGTGGAGTGGGGTCACTGCTGACAAGCAAGCAGAGCCCACCCCCTCACATGCAAATGGGGTGATTACAAAGGAAGGGATTTGGTGGTGGACATCATCTTTGTATGCCCCCCCTCACTCTCAGAAGGGGTTACATTTTGGGGAGCAGTGTCAAAAGGGGCATTAGGGTGCATTATTAAGGGGTGCCAGGAGACACAGTCCTCCATTCTATAGGCTCATCAAAAACCAACAAGAACAACAGGTAATTCAGCAAGTAGATTTAAAGCCTCTCTGTGGATTTATGTTCATACTGCTCCCTCTAGTAATGTTACAAGGCAACTGCAGTTTAATCACTGGATTGAGAAAGGGGCCGTCCTATGCAAATAATCTCCTCCCATGATTACTTCTGTGAGCTTCCGTTGTGATACAATGATAGGACCTTCAACATATGCTCTTCAGCAGATTTGTAAAGTTATCAAATTGCCTTAGGCTAAGGATTGTTCCACTTGAAGGCCCTCAGATAAGTACCCCACCCTCACTTAGCAGGGTACTGAATTACATGCAGTAATCCTCTATACAGAACATGGGCGTTCGTGGGCCTACTGTAAAGGCTGTGTGCTAAGACTGGCATGTTTAAAATCCCATAGCACAGTAGCCATAGGTCCAGGTTATAGCAGAGGGTGGGAGTAGAAAGAGAGTGTGAGTCAGGTGGTAGGGATAGAGCAAGAAGGACAGGCAGAGAGAAACCCATATAGAGAGAGGAGGTATAGACAGATAATAGCAGGGGTGGTTGGAGAACTTAGAGGAGGAAGGGGGACATTGAGGGAGCATGGTGGGAGACCAAGAGTGGGTGGAGTCACAGAGGAAAGGCAGTGCCAGGATGCAGGAGAAGAAGTGGTGTAGGCCAGAGAGCAAGAGTGAGTGCAGGACAGGAAGCATAGTGGAGTGGGGTCACTGCTGACAAGCAAGCAGAGCCCAGCCCCTCGCAAACAAATGGGGTGATTACAAAGGAAGGGATTTGGTGGTGGACATCATCTTTTTATGCCCCCCCTCACTCTCAGAAGGGGTTACATTTTGGGGAGCAGTGTCAAAAGGGGCATTAGGGTGCATTATTAAGGGGTGCCAGGAGACACAGTCCTCCATTCTATAGGCTCATCAAAAACCAACAAGAACAACAGGTAATTCAGCAAGTAGATTTAAAGCCTCTCTGTGGATTTATGTTCATACTGCTCCCTCTAGTAATGTTACAAGGCAACTGCAGTTTAATCACTGGATTCAGAAAGGGGCCGTCCTATGCAAATAATCTCCTCCCATGATTACTTCTGTGAGCTTCCGTTGTGATACAATGATAGGACCTTCAACATATGCTCTTCAGCAGATTTGTAAAGTTATCAAATTGCCTTAGGCTAAGGATTGTTCCACTTGAAGGCCCTCAGATAAGTACGCCACCCTCACTTAGCAGGGTACTGAATTACATGCAGTAATCCTCTATACAGAACATGGGCGTTCGTGGGCCTACTGTAAAGGCTGTGTGTTAAGACTGCGATGTTTAAAATCCCATAGCACAGCAGGCATAGGTCCAGGTTATAGCAGATGGTGGGAGTAGAAAGAGAGTGTGAGTCAGGTGGTAGGGGTGGAGCAAGAAGGACAGGCAGAGAGAGACCCATATAGAGAGAGGAGGTATAGACAGATAATAGCAGGGGTGGTTGGAGAACTTAGAGGAGGAAGGGGAGCATGGTGGGAGACCAAGAGTGGGTGGAGTCACAGAGGAAAGGCAGTGCCAGGATGCAGGAGAAGAAGCGGTGTAGGCCAGAGAGCAAGAGTGAGTGCAGGACAGGAAGCATAGTGGAGTGGGGTCACTGCTGACAAGCAAGCAGAGCCCACCCCCTCACATGCAAATGGGGTGATTACAAAGGAAGGGATTTGGTGGTGGACATCATCTTTTTATGCCCCCCCTCACTCTCAGAAGGGGTTACATTTTGGGGAGCAGTGTCAAAAGGGGCATTAGGGTGCATTATTAAGGGGTGCCAGGAGACACAGTCCTCCATTCTATAGGCTCATCAAAAACCAACAAGAACAACAGGTAATTCAGCAAGTAGATTTAAAGCCTCTCTGTGGATTTATGTTCATACTGCTCCCTCTAGTAATGTTACAAGGCAACTGCAGTTTAATCACTGGATTGAGAAAGGGGCCGTCCTATGCAAATAATCTCCTCCCATGATTACTTCTGTGAGCTTCCGTTGTGATACAATGATAGGACCTTCAACATATGCTCTTCAGCAGATTTGTAAAGTTATCAAATTGCCTTAGGCTAAGGATTGTTCCACTTGAAGGCCCTCAGATAAGTACCCCACCCTCACTTAGCAGGGTACTGAATTACATGCAGTAATCCTCTATACAGAATATGGCCGTTTGTGGGCCTACTGTAAAGGCTGTATGCTAAGACTGGGCTGTTTAAAATCCCATAGCACAGCAGCCATAGGTCCAGGTTATAGCAGAGGGTGGGAGTAGAAAGAGAGTGGGAGTCAGGTGGTAGGGGTGGAGCAAGAAGAACAGGCAGAGAGAGACCCATATAGAGAGAGGAGGTATAGACAGATAATAGCAGGGGTGGTTGGAGAACTTAGAGGAGGAAGGGGGACATTGAGGGAGCATGGTGGGAGACCAAGAGTGGGTGGAGTCACAGAGGAAAGGCAGTGCCAGGATGCAGGAGAAGAAGCGGTGTAGGCCAGAGAGCAAGAGTGAGTGCAGGACAGGAAGCATAGTGGAGTGGGGTCGCTGCTGACAAGCAAGCAGAGCCCACCCCCTCACATGCAAATGGGGTGATTACAAAGGAAGGGATTTGGTGGTGGACATCATCTTTTTATGCCCCCCCTCACTCTCAGAAGGGGTTACATTTTGGGGAGCAGTGTCAAAAGGGGCATTAGGGTGCATTATTAAGGGGTGCCAGGAGACACAGTCCTCCATTCTATAGGCTCATCAAAAACCAACAAGAACAACAGGTAATTCAGCAAGTAGATTTAAAGCCTCTCTGTGGATTTATGTTCATACTGCTCCCTCTAGTAATGTTACAAGGCAACTGCAGTTTAATCACTGGATTGAGAAAGGGGCCGTCCTATGCAAATAATCTCCTCCCATGATTACTTCTGTGAGCTTCCGTTGTGATACAATGATAGGACCTTCAACATATGCTCTTCAGCAGATTTGTAAAGTTATCAAATTGCCTTAGGCTAAGGATTGTTCCACTTGAAGGCCCTCAGATAAGTACCCCACCCTCACTTAGCAGGGTACTGAATTACATGCAGTAATCCTCTATACAGAACATGGGCGTTTGTGGGCCTACTGTAAAGGCTGTATGCTAAGACTGGGATGTTTAAAATCCCATAGCACAGCAGCCATATGTTCAGGTTATAGCAGAGGGTGGGAGTAGAAAGAAAGTGTGAGTCAGGTGGTAGGGGTGGAGCAAGAAGGACAGGCAGAGAGAGACCCATATAGAGAGAGGAGGTATAGACAGATAATAGCAGGGGTGGTTGGGGAACTTAGAGGAGGTAGGGGGACATTGAGGGAGCATGGTGGGAGACCAAGAGTGGGTGGAGTCACAGAGGAAAGGCAGTGCCAGGATGCAGGAGAAGAAGTGGTGTAGGCCAGAGAGCAAGAGTGAGTGCAGGACAGGATGCATGGTGGAGTGGGGTCACTGCTGACAAGCAAGCAGAGCCCAGCCCCTCGCATACAAATGGGGTGATTACAAAGGAAGGGATTTGGTGGTGGACATCATCTTTTTATGCCCCCCCCTCACTCTCAGAAGGGGTCAAATTTTGGGGAGCAGTGTCAAAAGGGGCATTAGGGTGCATTATTAAGGGGTGCCAGGAGACACAGTCCTCCATTCTAAAGGCTCATCAAAAACCAACAAGAACAAAAGGTAATTCAGCAAGTAGATTTAAAGCCTCTCTGTGGATTTATGTTCAACTGCTCCCTCTAGTAATGTTACATGGCAACTGCAGTTTAATCACTGGATTGAGAAAGGGGCCGTCCTATGCAAATAAACTCCTCCCATGATTACTTCTGTGAGCTTCCGTTGTGATACAATGATAGGACCTTCAACATATGCTCTTCAGCAGATTTGTAAAGTTATCAAATTGCCTTAGGCTAAGGATTGTTCCACTTGAAGGCCCTCAGATAAGTACCCCACCCTCACTTAGCAGGGTACTGAATTACATGCAGTAATCCTCTATACAGAACATGGGCGTTCGTGGGCCTACTGTAAAGGCTGTATGCTAAGACTGGGATGTTTAAAATCCCATAGCACAGCAGCCATAGGTCCAGGTTATAGCAGAGGGTGGGAGTAGAAAGAGATTGTGAGTCAGGTGGTAGGGGTGGAGCAAGAAGGACAGGCAGAGAGAGACCCATATAGAGAGAGGAGGTATAGACAGATAATCGCAGGGGTGGTTGGGGAACTTAGAGGAGGAAGGGGGACATTGAGGGAGCATGGTGGGAGGCCAAGAGTGGGTGGAGTCACAGAGGAAAGGCAGTGCCAGGATGCAGGAGAAGAAGTGGTGTAGGCCAGAGAGCAAGAGTGAGTGCAGGACAGGATGCATGGTGGAGTGGGGTCACTGCTGACAAGCAAGCAGAGCCCAGCCCCTCGCATACAAATGGGGTGATTACAAAGGAAGGGATTTGGTGGTGGACATCATCTTTTTATGCCCCCCCTCACTCTCAGAAGGGGTCAAATTTTGGGGAGCAGTGTCAAAAGGGGCATTAGGGTGCATTATTAAGGGGTGCCAGGAGACACAGTCCTCCATTCTAAAGGCTCATCAAAAACCAACAAGAACAAAAGGTAATTCAGCAAGTAGATTTAAAGCCTCTCTGTGGATTTATGTTCAACTGCTCCCTCTAGTAATGTTACATGGCAACTGCAGTTTAATCACTGGATTGAGAAAGGGGCCGTCCTATGCAAATAATCTCCTCCCATGATTACTTCTGTGAGCTTCCGTTGTGATACAATGATATGACCTTCAACATATGCTCTTCAGCAGATTTGTAAAGTTATCAAATTGCCTTAGGCTAAGGATTGTTCCACTTGAAGGCCCTCAGATAAGTACCCCACCCTCACTTAGCAGGGTACTGAATTACATGCAGTAATCCTCTATACAGAACATGGGTGTTCGTGGGCCTACTGTAAAGGCTGTATGCTAAGACTGGGATGTTTAAAATCCCATAGCACAGCAGCCATAGGTCCAGGTTATAGCAGAGGGTGGGAGTAGAAAGAGAGTGTGAGTCAGGTGATAGGGGTGGAGCAAGAAGAACAGGCAGAGAGCGACCCATATAGAGAGAGGAGGTATAGACAGATAATAGCAGGGGTGGTTGGAGAACTTAGAGGAGGAAGGGGGACATTGAGGGAGCATGGTGGGAGACCAAGAGTGGGTGGAGTCACAGAGGAAAGGCAGTGCCAGGATGCAGGAGAAGAAGCGGTGTAGGCCAGAGAGCAAGAGTGAGTGCAGGACAGGAAGCATAGTGGAGTGGGGTCACTGCTGACAAGCAAGCACAGCCCACCCCCTCACATGCAAATGGGGTGATTACAAAGGAAGGGATTTGGTGGTGGACATCATCTTTTTATGCCCCCCTCACTCTCAGAAGGGGTTACATTTTGGGGAGCAGTGTCAAAAGGGGCATTAGGGTGCATTATTAAGGGGTGCCAGGAGACACAGTCCTCCATTCTATAGGCTCATCAAAAACCAACAAGAACAACAGGTAATTCAGCAAGTAGATTTAAGGCCTCTCTGTGGATTTATGTTCATACTGCTCCCTCTAGTAATGTTACAAGGCAACTGCAGTTTAATCACTGGATTGAGAAAGGGGCCGTCCTATGCAAATAATCTCCTCCCATGATTACTTCTGTGAGCTTCCGTTGTGATACAATGATAGGACCTTCAACATATGCTCTTCAGCAGATTTGTAAAGTTATCAAATTGCCTTAGGCTAAGGATTGTTCCACTTGAAGGCCCTCAGATAAGTACCCCACCCTCACTTAGCAGGGTACTGAATTACATGCAGTAATACTCTATACAGAACATGGGCGTTCGTGGGCCTACTGTAAAGGCTGTGTGCTAAGACTGGGATGTTTAAAATCCCATAGCACAGCAGCCATAGGTCCAGGTTATAGCAGAGGGTGGGAGTAGAAAGAGAGTGTGAGTCAGGTGGTAGGGGTGGAGCAAGAAGGACAGGCAGAGAGAGACCCATATAGAGAGAGGAGGTATAGACAGATAATAGCAGGGGTGGTTGGAGAACTTAGAGGAGGAAGGGGGACATTGAGGGAGCATGGTGGGAGACCAAGAGTGGGTGGAGTCACAGAGGAAAGGCAGTGCCAGGATGCAGGAGAAGAAGCGGTGTAGGCCAGAGAGCAAGAGTGAGTGCAGGACAGGAAGCATAGTGGAGTGGGGTCACTGCTGACAAGCAAGCAGAGCCCACCCCCTCACATGCAAATGGGGTGATTACAAAGGAAGGGATTTGGTGGTGGACATCATCTTTTTATGCCCCCCCTCACTCTCAGAAGGGGTTACATTTTGGGGAGCAGTGTCAAAAGGGGCATTAGGGTGCATTATTAAGGGGTGCCAGGAGACACAGTCCTCCATTCTATAGGCTCATCAAAAACCAACAAGAACAACAGGTAATTCAGCAAGTAGATTTAAAGCATCTCTGTGGATTTATGTTCATACTGCTCCCTCTAGTAATGTTACAAGGCAACTGCAGTTTAATCACTGGATTGAGAAAGGGGCCGTCCTATGCAAATAATCTCCTCCCATGATTACTTCTGTGAGCTTCCGTTGTGATACAATGATAGGACCTTCAACATATGCTCTTCAGCAGATTTGTAAAGTTATCAAATTGCCTTAGGCTAAGGATTGTTCCACTTGAAGGCCCTCAGATAAGTACCCCACCCTCACTTAGCAGGGTACTGAATTACATGCAGTAATCCTCTATACAGAACATGGGCGTTTGTGGGCCTACTGTAAAGGCTGTATGCTAAGACTGGGATGTTTAAAATCCCATAGCACAGCAGCCATAGGTCCAGGTTATAGCAGAGGGTGGGAGTAGAAAGAGAGTGTGAGTCAGGTGGTAGGGGTGGAGCAAGAAGAACAGGCAGAGAGAGATCCATATAGAGAGAGGAAGTATAGACAGATAATAGCAGGGGTGGTTGGGGAACTTAGAGGAGGAAGGGGGACATTGAGGGAGCATGGTGGGAGACCAAGAGTGGGTGGAGTCACAGAGGAAAGGCAGTGCCAGGATGCAGGAGAAGAAGTGGTGTAGGCCAGAGAGCAAGAGTGAGTGCAGGACAGGATGCATGGTGGAGTGGGGTCACTGCTGACAAGCAGGCAGAGCCCACCCCCTCACATGCAAATGGGGTGATTACAAAGGAAGGGATTTGGTGGTGGACATCATCTTTTTATGCCCCCCCTCACTCTCAGAAGGGGTTACATTTTGGGGAGCAGTGTCAAAAGGGGCATTAGGGTGCATTATTAAGGGGTGCCAGGAGACCCAGTCCTCCATTCTATAGGCTCATCAAAAACCAACAAGAACAACAGGTAATTCAGCAAGTAGATTTAAAGCCTCTCTGTGGATTTATGTTCATACTGCTCCCTCTAGTAATGTTACAAGGCAACTGCAGTTTAATCACTGGATTGAGAAAGGGGCCGTCCTATGCAAATAATCTCCTCCCATGATTACTTCTGTGAGCTTCCGTTGTGATACAATGATAGGACCTTCAACATATGCTCTTCAGCAGATTTGTAAAGTTATCAAATTGCCTTAGGCTAAGGATTGTTCCACTTGAAGGCCCTCAGATAAGTACGCCACCCTCACTTAGCAGGGTACTGAATTACATGCAGTAATCCTCTATACAGAACATGGTCGTTCGTGGGCCTACTGTAAAGGCTGTGTGCTAAGACTGGGATGTTTAAAATCCCATAGCACAGCAGCCATAGGTCCAGGTTATAGCAGAGGGTGGGAGTAGAAAGAGAGTGTGAGTCAGGTGGTAGGGGTGGAGCAAGAAAGACAGGCAGAGAGAGACCCATATAGAGAGAGGAGGTATAGACAGATAATAGCAGGGGTGGTTGGAGAACTTAGAGGAGGAAGGGGGTCATTGAGGGAGCATGGTGGGAGACCAAGAGTGGGTGGAGTCACAGAGGAAAGGCAGTGCCAGGATGCAGGAGAAGAAGCGGTGTAGGCCAGAGAGCAAGAGTGAGTGCAGGACAGGAAGCATAGTGGAGTGGGGTCACTGCTGACAAGCAAGCAGAGCCCACCCCCTCACATGCAAATGGGGTGATTACAAAGGAAGGGATTTGGTGGTGGACATCATCTTTTTATGCCCCCTCTCACTCTCAGAAGGGGTTACATTTTGGGGAGCAGTGTCAAAAGGGGCATTAGGGTGCATTATTAAGGGGTGCCAGGAGACACAGTCCTCCATTCTATAGGCTCATCAAAAACCAACAAGAACAACAGGTAATTCAGCAAGTAGATTTAAAGCCTCTCTGTGGATTTATGTTCATACTGCTCCCTCTAGTAATGTTACAAGGCAACTGCAGTTTAATCACTGGATTGAGAAAGGGGCCGTCCTATGCAAATAATCTCCTCCCATGATTACTTCTGTGAGCTTCCGTTGTGATACAATGATAGGACCTTCAACATATGCTCTTCAGCAGATTTGTAAAATATCAAATTGCCTTAGGCTAAGGATTGTTCCACTTGAAGGCCCTCAGATAAGTACCCCACCCTCACTTAGCAGGGTACTGAATTACATGCAGTAATCCTCTATTCAGAACATGGGCGTTCGTGGGCCTACTGTAAAGGCTGTATGCTAAGACTGGGATGTTTAAAATCCCATAGCACAGCAGCCATAGGTCCAGGTTATAGCAGAGGGTGGGAGTAGAAAGAGAGTGTGAGTCAGGTGGTAGGGGTGGAGCAAAAAGGACAGGCAGAGAGAGACCCATATAGAGAGAGGAGGTATAGACAGGTAATAGCAGGGGTGGTTGGAGAACTTAGAGGAGGAAGGGGGACATTGAGGGAGCATGGTGGGAGACCAAGAGTGGGTGGAGTCACAGAGGAAAGGCAGTGCCAGGATGCAGGAGAAGAAGCGGTGTAGGCCAGAGAGCAAGAGTGAGTGCAGGACAGGAAGCATAGTGGAGTGGGTCACTGCTGACAAGCAAGCAGAGCCCACCCCCTCACATACAAATGGGGTGATTACAAAGGAAGGGATTTGGTGGTGGACATCATCTTTTTATGCCCCCCCTCACTCTCAGAAGGGGTTACATTTTGGGGAGCAGTGTCAAAAGGGGCATTAGGGTGCATTATTAAGGGGTGCCAGGAGACACAGTCCTCCATTCTACAGGCTCATCAAAAACCAACAAGAACAACAGGTAATTCAGCAAGTAGATTTAAAGCCTCTCTGTGGATTTATGTTCATACTGCTCCCTCTAGTAATGTTACAAGGCAACTGCAGTTTAATCACTGGATTGAGAAAGGGGCCGTCCTATGCAAATAATCTCCTCCCATGATTACTTCTGTGAGCTTCCGTTGTGATACAATGATAGGACCTTCAACATATGCTCTTCAGCAGATTTGTAAAGTTATCAAATTGCCTTAGGCTAAGGATTGTTCCACTTGAAGGCCCTCAGATAAGTACGCCACCCTCACTTAGCAGGGTACTGAATTACATGCAGTAATCCTCTATACAGAACATGGTCGTTTGTGGGCCTACTGTAAAGGCTGTGTGCTAAGACTGGTATGTTTAAAATCCCATAGCACAGCAGCCATAGGTCCAGGTTATAGCAGAGGGTGGGAGTAGAAAGAGAGTGTGAGTCAGGTGGTAGGGGTGGAGCAAGAAGGACAGGCAGACAGAGACCCATATAGAGAGTGGAGGTATAGACAGATAATAGCAGGGGTGGTTGGAGAACTTAGAGGAGGAAGGGGGACATTGAGGGAGCATGGTGGGAGACCAAGACTGGGTGGAGTCACAGAGGAAAGGCAGTGCCAGGATGCAGGAGAAGAAGCGGTGTAGGCCAGAGAGCAAGAGTGAGTGCAGGACAGGAAGCATAGTGGAGTGGGGTCACTGCTGACAAGCAAGCAGAGCCCACCCCCTCACATGCAAATGGGGTGATTACAAAGGAAGGGATTTGGTGGTGGACATCATCTTTTTATGCCCCCCCTCACTCTCAGAAGGGGTTACATTTTGGGGAGCAGTGTCAAAAGGGGCATTAGGGTGCATTATTAAGGGGTGCCAGGAGACACAGTCCTCCATTCTATAGGCTCATCAAAAACCAACAAGAACAACAGGTAATTCAGCAAGTAGATTTAAAGCCTCTCTGTGGATTTATGTTCATACTGCTCCCTCTAGTAATGTTACAAGGCAACTGCAGTTTAATCACTGGATTGAGAAAGGGGCCGTCCTATGCAAATAATCTCCTCCCATGATTACTTCTGTGAGCTTCCGTTGTGATACAATGATAGGACCTTCAACATATGCTCTTCAGCAGATTTGTAAAGTTATCAAATTGCCTTAGGCTAAGGATTGTTCCACTTGAAGGCCCTCAGATAAGTACCCCACCCTCACTTAGCAGGGTACTGAATTACATGCAGTAATCCTCTATACAGAATATGGCCGTTTGTGGGCCTACTGTAAAGGCTGTATGCTAAGACTGGGATGTTTAAAATCCCATAGCACAGCAGCCATAGGTCCAGGTTATAGCAGAGGGTGGGAGTAGAAAGAGAGTGTGAGTCAGGTGGTAGGGGTGGAGCAAGAAGAACAGGCAGAGAGAGACCCATATAGAGAGAGGAGATATAGACAGATAATAGCAGGGGTGGTTGGAGAACTTAGAGGAGGAAGGGGGACATTGAGGGAGCATGGTGGGAGACCAAGAGTGGGTGGAGTCACAGAGGAAAGGCAGTGCCAGGATGCAGGAGAAGAAGCGGTGTAGGCCAGAGAGCAAGAGTGAGTGCAGGACAGGAAGCATAGTGGAGTGGGGTCACTGCTGACAAGCAGGCAGAGCCCACCCCCTCACATGCAAATGGGGTGATTACAAAGGAAGGGATTTGGTGGTGGACATCATCTTTTTATGCCCCCCCTCACTCTCAGAAGGGGTTACATTTTGGGGAGCAGTGTCAAAAGGGGCATTAGGGTGCATTATTAAGGGGTGCCAGGAGACACAGTCCTCCATTCTATAGGCTCATCAAAAACCAACAAGAACAACAGGTAATTCAGCAAGTAGATTTAAAGCCTCTCTGTGGATTTATGTTCATACTGCTCCCTCTAGTAATGTTACAAGGCAACTGCAGTTTAATCACTGGATTGAGAAAGGGGCCGTCCTATGCAAATAATCTCCTCCCATGATTACTTCTGTGAGCTTCCGTTGTGATACAATGATAGGACCTTCAACATATGCTCTTCAGCAGATTTGTAAAGTTATCAAATTGCCTTAGGCTAAGGATTGTTCCACTTGAAGGCCCTCAGATAAGTACCCCACCCTCACTTAGCAGGGTACTGAATTACATGCAGTAATCCTCTATACAGAACATGGCCGTTCGTGGGCCTACTGTAAAGGCTGTATGCTAAGACTGGGATGTTTAAAATCCCATAGCACAGCAGCCTTAGGTCCAGGTTATAGCAGAGGGTGGGAGTAGAAAGAGAGTGTGAGTCAGGTGGTAGGGGTGGAGCAAGAAGAACAGGCAGAGATAGACCCATATAGAGAGAGGAGGTATAGACAGATAATAGCAGGGGTGGTTGGAGAACTTAGAGGAGGAAGGGGTACATTGAGGGAGCATGGTGGGAGACCAAGAGTGGGTGGAGTCACAGAGGAAAGGCAGTGCCAGGATGCAGGAGAAGAAGCGGTGTAGGCCAGAGAGCAAGAGTGAGTGCAGGACAGGAAGCATAGTGGAGTGGGGTCACTGCTGACAAGCAAGCAGAGCGCACCCCCTCACATGCAAATGGGGTGATTACAAAGGAAGGGATTTGGTGGTGGACATCATCTTTTTATGCCCCCCCTCACTCTCAGAAGGGGTTACATTTTGGGGAGCAGTGTCAAAAGGGGCATTAGGGTGCATTATTAAGGGGTGCCAGGAGACACAGTCCTCCATTCTATAGGCTCATCAAAAACCAACAAGAACAACAGGTAATTCAGCAAGTAGATTTAAAGCCTCTCTGTGGATTTATGTTCATACTGCTCCCTCTAGTAATGTTACAAGGCAACTGCAGTTTAATCACTGGATTGAGAAAGGGGCCGTCCTATGCAAATAATCTCCTCCCATGATTACTTCTGTGAGCTTCCGTTGTGATACAATGATAGGACCTTCAACATATGCTCTTCAGCAGATTTGTAAAGTTATCAAATTGCCTTAGGCTAAGGATTGTTCCACTTGAAGGCCCTCAGATAAGTACCCCACCCTCATTTAGCAGGGTACTGAATTACATGCAGTAATCCTCTATACAGAACATGGGCGTTCGTGGGCCTACTGTAGAGGCTGTGTGCTAAGACTGGGATGTTTAAAATCCCATAGCACAGCAGCCATAGGTTCAGGTTATAGCAGAGGGTGGGAGTAGAAAGAGAGTGTGACTCAGGTGGTAGGGGTGGAGCAAGAAGGACAGGCAGAGAGAGACCCATATAGAGAGAGGAGGTATAGACAGATAATAGCAGGGGTGGTTGGAGAACTTAGAGGAGGAAGGGGGACATTGAGGGAGCATGGTGGGAGACCAAGAGTGGGTGGAGTCACAGAGGAAAGGCAGTCCCAGGATGCAGGAGAAGAAGCGGTGTAGGCCAGAGAGCAAGAGTGAGTGCAGGACAGGAAGCATAGTGGAGTGGGGTCCCTGCTGACAAGCAAGCAGAGCCCACCCCCTCACATGCAAATGGGGTGATTACAAAGGAAGGGATTTGGTGGTGGACATCATCTTTTTATGCCCCCCCTCACTCTCAGAAGGGGTTACATTTTGGGGAGCAGTGTCAAAAGGGGCATTAGGGTGCATTATTAAGGGGTGCCAGGAGACACAGTCCTCCATTCTATAGGCTCATCAAAAACCAACAAGAACAACAGGTAATTCAGCAAGTAGATTTAAAGCCTCTCTGTGGATTTATGTTCATACTGCTCCCTCTAGTAATGTTACAAGGCAACTGCAGTTTAATCACTGGATTCAGAAAGGGGCCGTCCTATGCAAATAATCTCCTCCCATGATTACTTCTGTGAGCTTCCGTTGTGATACAATGATAGGACCTTCAACATATGCTCTTCAGCAGATTTGTAAAGTTATCAAATTGCCTTAGGCTAAGGATTGTTCCACTTGAAGGCCCTCAGATAAGTACCCCACCCTCACTTAGCAGGGTACTGAATTACATGCAGTAATCCTCTATACAGAACATGGGCGTTCGTGGGCCTACTGTAAAGGCTGTATACTAAGACTGGGATGTTTAAAATCCCATAGCACAGCAGCCATAGGTCCAGGTTATAGCAGAGAGTGGGAGTAGAAAGAGAGTGTGAGTCAGGTGGTAGGGATGGAGCAAGAAGGACAGGCAGAGAGAGACCCATATAGAGAGAGGAGGTATAGACAGATAATAGCAGGGGTGGTTGGAGAACTTAGAGGAGGAAGGGGGACATTGAGGGAGCATGGTGGGAGACCAAGAGTGGGTGGAGTCACAGAGGAAAGGCAGTGCCAGGATGCAGGAGAAGAAGCGGTGTAGGCCAGAGAGCAAGAGTGAGTGCAGGACAGGAAGCATAGTGGAGTGGGGTCCCTGCTGACAAGCAAGCAGAGCCCACCCCCTCACATGCAAATGGGGTGATTACAAAGGAAGGGATTTGGTGGTGGACATCATCTTTTTATGCCCCCCCTCACTCTCAGAAGGGGTTACATTTTGGGGAGCAGTGTCAAAAGGGGCATTAGGGTGCATTATTAAGGGGTGCCAGGAGACACAGTCCTCCATTCTATAGGCTCATCAAAAACCAACAAGAACAACAGGTAATTCAGCAAGTAGATTTAAAGCATCTCTGTGGATTTATGTTCATACTGCTCCCTCTAGTAATGTTACAAGGCAACTGCAGTTTAATCACTGGATTGAGAAAGGGGCCGTCCTATGCAAATAATCTCCTCCCATGATTACTTCTGTGAGCTTCCGTTGTGATACAATGATAGGACCTTCAACATATGCTCTTCAGCAGATTTGTAAAGTTATCAAATTGCCTTAGGCTAAGGATTGTTCCACTTGAAGGCCCTCAGATAAGTACCCCACCCTCACTTAGCAGGGTACTGAATTACATGCAGTAATCCTCTATACAGAACATGGGCGTTTGTGGGCCTACTGTAAAGGCTGTATGCTAAGACTGGGATGTTTAAAATCCCATAGCACAGCAGCCATAGGTCCAGGTTATAGCAGAGGGTGGGAGTAGAAAGAGAGTGTGAGTCAGGTGGTAGGGGTGGAGCAAGAAGAACAGGCAGAGAGAGATCCATATAGAGAGAGGAAGTATAGACAGATAATAGCAGGGGTGGTTGGGGAACTTAGAGGAGGAAGGGGGACATTGAGGGAGCATGGTGGGAGACCAAGAGTGGGTGGAGTCACAGAGGAAAGGCAGTGCCAGGATGCAGGAGAAGAAGTGGTGTAGGCCAGAGAGCAAGAGTGAGTGCAGGACAGGATGCATGGTGGAGTGGGGTCACTGCTGACAAGCAGGCAGAGCCCACCCCCTCACATGCAAATGGGGTGATTACAAAGGAAGGGATTTGGTGGTGGACATCATCTTTTTATGCCCCCCCTCACTCTCAGAAGGGGTTACATTTTGGGGAGCAGTGTCAAAAGGGGCATTAGGGTGCATTATTAAGGGGTGCCAGGAGACACAGTCCTCCATTCTATAGGCTCATCAAAAACCAACAAGAACAACAGGTAATTCAGCAAGTAGATTTAAAGCCTCTCTGTGGATTTATGTTCATACTGCTCCCTCTAGTAATGTTACAAGGCAACTGCAGTTTAATCACTGGATTGAGAAAGGGGCCGTCCTATGCAAATAATCTCCTCCCATGATTACTTCTGTGAGCTTCCGTTGTGATACAATGATAGGACCTTCAACATATGCTCTTCAGCAGATTTGTAAAGTTATCAAATTGCCTTAGGCTAAGGATTGTTCCACTTGAAGGCCCTCAGATAAGTACGCCACCCTCACTTAGCAGGGTACTGAATTACATGCAGTAATCCTCTATACAGAACATGGTCGTTCGTGGGCCTACTGTAAAGGCTGTGTGCTAAGACTGGGATGTTTAAAATCCCATAGCACAGCAGCCATAGGTCCAGGTTATAGCAGAGGGTGGGAGTAGAAAGAGAGTGTGAGTCAGGTGGTAGGGGTGGAGCAAGAAAGACAGGCAGAGAGAGACCCATATAGAGAGAGGAGGTATAGACAGATAATAGCAGGGGTGATTGGAGAACTTAGAGGAGGAAGGGGGTCATTGAGGGAGCATGGTGGGAGACCAAGAGTGGGTGGAGTCACAGAGGAAAGGCAGTGCCAGGATGCAGGAGAAGAAGCGGTGTAGGCCAGAGAGCAAGAGTGAGTGCAGGACAGGAAGCATAGTGGAGTGGGGTCACTGCTGACAAGCAAGCAGAGCCCACCCCCTCACATGCAAATGGGGTGATTACAAAGGAAGGGATTTGGTGGTGGACATCATCTTTTTATGCCCCCTCTCACTCTCAGAAGGGGTTACATTTTGGGGAGCAGTGTCAAAAGGGGCATTAGAGTGCATTATTAAGGGGTGCCAGGAGACACAGTCCTCCATTCTATAGGCTCATCAAAAACCAACAAGAACAACAGGTAATTCAGCAAGTAGATTTAAAGCCTCTCTGTGGATTTATGTTCATACTGCTCCCTCTAGTAATGTTACAAGGCAACTGCAGTTTAATCACTGGATTGAGAAAGGGGCCGTCCTATGCAAATAATCTCCTCCCATGATTACTTCTGTGAGCTTCCGTTGTGATACAATGATAGGACCTTCAACATATGCTCTTCAGCAGATTTGTAAAATATCAAATTGCCTTAGGCTAAGGATTGTTCCACTTGAAGGCCCTCAGATAAGTACCCCACCCTCACTTAGCAGGGTACTGAATTACATGCAGTAATCCTCTATTCAGAACATGGGCGTTCGTGGGCCTACTGTAAAGGCTGTATGCTAAGACTGGGATGTTTAAAATCCCATAGCACAGCAGCCATAGGTCCAGGTTATAGCAGAGGGTGGGAGTAGAAAGAGAGTGTGAGTCAGGTGGTAGGGGTGGAGCAAAAAGGACAGGCAGAGAGAGACCCATATAGAGAGAGGAGGTATAGACAGGTAATAGCAGGGGTGGTTGGAGAACTTAGAGGAGGAAGGGGGACATTGAGGGAGCATGGTGGGAGACCAAGAGTGGGTGGAGTCACAGAGGAAAGGCAGTGCCAGGATGCAGGAGAAGAAGCGGTGTAGGCCAGAGAGCAAGAGTGAGTGCAGGACAGGAAGCATAGTGGAGTGGGTCACTGCTGACAAGCAAGCAGAGCCCACCCCCTCACATACAAATGGGGTGATTACAAAGGAAGGGATTTGGTGGTGGACATCATCTTTTTATGCCCCCCCTCACTCTCAGAAGGGGTTACATTTTGGGGAGCAGTGTCAAAAGGGGCATTAGGGTGCATTATTAAGGGGTGCCAGGAGACACAGTCCTCCATTCTACAGGCTCATCAAAAACCAACAAGAACAACAGGTAATTCAGCAAGTAGATTTAAAGCCTCTCTGTGGATTTATGTTCATACTGCTCCCTCTAGTAATGTTACAAGGCAACTGCAGTTTAATCACTGGATTGAGAAAGGGGCCGTCCTATGCAAATAATCTCCTCCCATGATTACTTCTGTGAGCTTCCGTTGTGATACAATGATAGGACCTTCAACATATGCTCTTCAGCAGATTTGTAAAGTTATCAAATTGCCTTAGGCTAAGGATTGTTCCACTTGAAGGCCCTCAGATAAGTACGCCACCCTCACTTAGCAGGGTACTGAATTACATGCAGTAATCCTCTATACAGAACATGGTCGTTTGTGGGCCTACTGTAAAGGCTGTGTGCTAAGACTGGTATGTTTAAAATCCCATAGCACAGCAGCCATAGGTCCAGGTTATAGCAGAGGGTGGGAGTAGAAAGAGAGTGTGAGTCAGGTGGTAGGGGTGGAGCAAGAAGGACAGGCAGACAGAGACCCATATAGAGAGAGGAGGTATAGACAGATAATAGCAGGGGTGGTTGGAGAACTTAGAGGAGGAAGGGGGACATTGAGGGAGCATGGTGGGAGACCAAGACTGGGTGGAGTCACAGAGGAAAGGCAGTGCCAGGATGCAGGAGAAGAAGCGGTGTAGGCCAGAGAGCAAGAGTGAGTGCAGGACAGGAAGCATAGTGGAGTGGGGTCACTGCTGACAAGCAAGCAGAGCCCACCCCCTCACATGCAAATGGGGTGATTACAAAGGAAGGGATTTGGTGGTGGACATCATCTTTTTATGCCCCCCCTCACTCTCAGAAGGGGTTACATTTTGGGGAGCAGTGTCAAAAGGGGCATTAGGGTGCATTATTAAGGGGTGCCAGGAGACACAGTCCTCCATTCTATAGGCTCATCAAAAACCAACAAGAACAACAGGTAATTCAGCAAGTAGATTTAAAGCCTCTCTGTGGATTTATGTTCATACTGCTCCCTCTAGTAATGTTACAAGGCAACTGCAGTTTAATCACTGGATTGAGAAAGGGGCCGTCCTATGCAAATAATCTCCTCCCATGATTACTTCTGTGAGCTTCCGTTGTGATACAATGATAGGACCTTCAACATATGCTCTTCAGCAGATTTGTAAAGTTATCAAATTGCCTTAGGCTAAGGATTGTTCCACTTGAAGGCCCTCAGATAAGTACCCCACCCTCACTTAGCAGGGTACTGAATTACATGCAGTAATCCTCTATACAGAATATGGCCGTTTGTGGGCCTACTGTAAAGGCTGTATGCTAAGACTGGGATGTTTAAAATCCCATAGCACAGCAGCCATAGGTCCAGGTTATAGCAGAGGGTGGGAGTAGAAAGAGAGTGTGAGTCAGGTGGTAGGGGTGGAGCAAGAAGAACAGGCAGAGAGAGACCCATATAGAGAGAGGAGATATAGACAGATAATAGCAGGGGTGGTTGGAGAACTTAGAGGAGGAAGGGGGACATTGAGGGAGCATGGTGGGAGACCAAGAGTGGGTGGAGTCACAGAGGAAAGGCAGTGCCAGGATGCAGGAGAAGAAGCGGTGTAGGCCAGAGAGCAAGAGTGAGTGCAGGACAGGAAGCATAGTGGAGTGGGGTCACTGCTGACAAGCAGGCAGAGCCCACCCCCTCACATGCAAATGGGGTGATTACAAAGGAAGGGATTTGGTGGTGGACATCATCTTTTTATGCCCCCCCTCACTCTCAGAAGGGGTTACATTTTGGGGAGCAGTGTCAAAAGGGGCATTAGGGTGCATTATTAAGGGGTGCCAGGAGACACAGTCCTCCATTCTATAGGCTCATCAAAAACCAACAAGAACAACAGGTAATTCAGCAAGTAGATTTAAAGCCTCTCTGTGGATTTATGTTCATACTGCTCCCTCTAGTAATGTTACAAGGCAACTGCAGTTTAATCACTGGATTGAGAAAGGGGCCGTCCTATGCAAATAATCTCCTCCCATGATTACTTCTGTGAGCTTCCGTTGTGATACAATGATAGGACCTTCAACATATGCTCTTCAGCAGATTTGTAAAGTTATCAAATTGCCTTAGGCTAAGGATTGTTCCACTTGAAGGCCCTCAGATAAGTACCCCACCCTCACTTAGCAGGGTACTGAATTACATGCAGTAATCCTCTATACAGAACATGGCCGTTCGTGGGCCTACTGTAAAGGCTGTATGCTAAGACTGGGATGTTTAAAATCCCATAGCACAGCAGCCTTAGGTCCAGGTTATAGCAGAGGGTGGGAGTAGAAAGAGAGTGTGAGTCAGGTGGTAGGGGTGGAGCAAGAAGAACAGGCAGAGATAGACCCATATAGAGAGAGGAGGTATAGACAGATAATAGCAGGGGTGGTTGGAGAACTTAGAGGAGGAAGGGGTACATTGAGGGAGCATGGTGGGAGACCAAGAGTGGGTGGAGTCACAGAGGAAAGGCAGTGCCAGGATGCAGGAGAAGAAGCGGTGTAGGCCAGAGAGCAAGAGTGAGTGCAGGACAGGAAGCATAGTGGAGTGGGGTCACTGCTGACAAGCAAGCAGAGCGCACCCCCTCACATGCAAATGGGGTGATTACAAAGGAAGGGATTTGGTGGTGGACATCATCTTTTTATGCCCCCCCTCACTCTCAGAAGGGGTTACATTTTGGGGAGCAGTGTCAAAAGGGGCATTAGGGTGCATTATTAAGGGGTGCCAGGAGACACAGTCCTCCATTCTATAGGCTCATCAAAAACCAACAAGAACAACAGGTAATTCAGCAAGTAGATTTAAAGCCTCTCTGTGGATTTATGTTCATACTGCTCCCTCTAGTAATGTTACAAGGCAACTGCAGTTTAATCACTGGATTGAGAAAGGGGCCGTCCTATGCAAATAATCTCCTCCCATGATTACTTCTGTGAGCTTCCGTTGTGATACAATGATAGGACCTTCAACATATGCTCTTCAGCAGATTTGTAAAGTTATCAAATTGCCTTAGGCTAAGGATTGTTCCACTTGAAGGCCCTCAGATAAGTACCCCACCCTCATTTAGCAGGGTACTGAATTACATGCAGTAATCCTCTATACAGAACATGGGCGTTCGTGGGCCTACTGTAGAGGCTGTGTGCTAAGACTGGGATGTTTAAAATCCCATAGCACAGCAGCCATAGGTTCAGGTTATAGCAGAGGGTGGGAGTAGAAAGAGAGTGTGACTCAGGTGGTAGGGGTGGAGCAAGAAGGACAGGCAGAGAGAGACCCATATAGAGAGAGGAGGTATAGACAGATAATAGCAGGGGTGGTTGGAGAACTTAGAGGAGGAAGGGGGACATTGAGGGAGCATGGTGGGAGACCAAGAGTGGGTGGAGTCACAGAGGAAAGGCAGTCCCAGGATGCAGGAGAAGAAGCGGTGTAGGCCAGAGAGCAAGAGTGAGTGCAGGACAGGAAGCATAGTGGAGTGGGGTCCCTGCTGACAAGCAAGCAGAGCCCACCCCCTCACATGCAAATGGGGTGATTACAAAGGAAGGGATTTGGTGGTGGACATCATCTTTTTATGCCCCCCCTCACTCTCAGAAGGGGTTACATTTTGGGGAGCAGTGTCAAAAGGGGCATTAGGGTGCATTATTAAGGGGTGCCAGGAGACACAGTCCTCCATTCTATAGGCTCATCAAAAACCAACAAGAACAACAGGTAATTCAGCAAGTAGATTTAAAGCCTCTCTGTGGATTTATGTTCATACTGCTCCCTCTAGTAATGTTACAAGGCAACTGCAGTTTAATCACTGGATTCAGAAAGGGGCCGTCCTATGCAAATAATCTCCTCCCATGATTACTTCTGTGAGCTTCCGTTGTGATACAATGATAGGACCTTCAACATATGCTCTTCAGCAGATTTGTAAAGTTATCAAATTGCCTTAGGCTAAGGATTGTTCCACTTGAAGGCCCTCAGATAAGTACCCCACCCTCACTTAGCAGGATACTGAATTACATGCAGTAATCCTCTATACAGAACATGGGCGTTCGTGGGCCTACTGTAAAGGCTGTATACTAAGACTGGGATGTTTAAAATCCCATAGCACAGCAGCCATAGGTCCAGGTTATAGCAGAGAGTGGGAGTAGAAAGAGAGTGTGAGTCAGGTGGTAGGGATGGAGCAAGAAGGACAGGCAGAGAGAGACCCATATAGAGAGAGGAGGTATAGACAGATAATAGCAGGGGTGGTTGGAGAACTTAGAGGAGGAAGGGGGACATTGAGGGAGCATGGTGGGAGACCAAGAGTGGGTGGAGTCACAGGGGAAAGGCAGTGCCAGGATGCAGGAGAAGAAGCGGTGTAGGCCAGAGAGCAAGAGTGAGTGCAGGACAGGAAGCATAGTGGAGTGGGGTCCCTGCTGACAAGCAAGCAGAGCCCACCCCCTCACATGCAAATGGGGTGATTACAAAGGAAGGGATTTGGTGGTGGACATCATCTTTTTATGCCCCCCCTCACTCTCAGAAGGGGTTACATTTTGGGGAGCAGTGTCAAAAGGGACATTAGGGTGCATTATTAAGGGGTGCCAGGAGACACAGTCCTCCATTCTATAGGCTCATCAAAAACCAACAAGAACAACAGGTAATTCAGCAAGTAGATTTAAAGCCTCTCTGTGGATTTATGTTCATACTGCTCCCTCTAGTAATGTTACAAGGCAACTGCAGTTTAATCACTGGATTCAGAAAGGGGCCGTCCTATGCAAATAATCTCCTCCCATGATTACTTCTGTGAGCTTCCGTTGTGATACAATGATAGGTCCTTCAACATATGCTCTTCAGCAGATTTGTAAAGTTATCAAATTGCCTTAGGCTAAGGATTGTTCCACTTGAAGGCCCTCAGATAAGTACCCCACCCTCACTTAGCAGGGTACTGAATTACATGCAGTAATCCTCTATACAGAACATGGGTGTTCGTGGGCCTACTGTAAAGGCTGTATACTAAGACTGGGATGTTTAAAATCCCATAGCACAGCAGCCATAGGTCCAGGTTATAGCAGAGAGTGGGAGTAGAAAGAGAGTGTGAGTCAGGTGGTAGGGATGGAGCAAGAAGGACAGGCAGAGAGAGACCCATATAGAGAGAGGAGGTATAGACAGATAATAGCAGGGGTGGTTGGAGAACTTAGAGGAGGAAGGGGGACATTGAGGGAGCATGGTGGGAGACCAAGAGTGGGTGGAGTCACAGAGGAAAGGCAGTGCCAGGACGCAGGAGAAGAAGTGGTGTAGGCCAGAGAGCAAGAGTGAGTGCAGGACAGGAAGCATAGTGGAGTGGGGTCACTGCTGACAAGCAAGCAGAGCCCAGCCCCTCGCATACAAATGGGGTGATTACAAAGGAAGGGATTTGGTGGTGGACATCATCTTTTTATGCCCCCCCTCACTCTCAGAAGGGGTTACATTTTGGGGAGCAGTGTCAAAAGGGGCATTAGGGTGCATTATTAAGGGGTGCCAGGAGACACAGTCCTCCATTCTATATGCTCATCAAAAACCAACAAGAACAACAGGTAATTCAGCAAGTAGATTTAAAGCCTCTCTGTGGATTTATGTTCAACTGCTCCCTCTAGTAATGTTACATGGCAACTGCAGTTTAATCACTGGATTGAGAAAGGGGCCGTCCTATGCAAATAATCTCCTCCCATGATTACTTCTGTGAGCTTCCGTTGTGATACAATGATAGGACCTTCAACATATGCTCTTCAGCAGATTTGTAAAGTTATCAAATTGCCTTAGGCTAAGGATTGTTCCACTTGAAGGTCCTCAGATAAGTACCCCACCCTCACTTAGCAGGGTACTGAATTACATGCAGTAATCCTCTATACAGAACATGGGCGTTCGTGGGCCTACTGTAAAGGCTGTATGCTAAGACTGGGATGTTTAAAATCCCATAGCACAGCAGCCTTAGGTCCAGGTTATAGCAGAGGGTGGGAGTAGAAAGAGAGTGTGAGTCAGGTGGTAGGGGTGGAGCAAGAAGAACAGGCAGAGATAGACCCATATAGAGAGAGGAGGTATAGACAGATAATAGCAGGGGTGGTTGGAGAACTTAGAGGAGGAAGGGGTACATTGAGGGAGCATGGTGGGAGACCAAGAGTGGGTGGAGTCACAGAGGAAAGGCAGTGCCAGGATGCAGGAGAAGAAGCGGTGTAGGCCAGAGAGCAAGAGTGAGTGCAGGACAGGAAGCATAGTGGAGTGGGGTCACTGCTGACAAGCAAGCAGAGCGCACCCCCTCACATGCAAATGGGGTGATTACAAAGGAAGGGATTTGGTGGTGGACATCATCTTTTTATGCCCCCCCTCACTCTCAGAAGGGGTTACATTTTGGGGAGCAGTGTCAAAAGGGGCATTAGGGTGCATTATTAAGGGGTGCCAGGAGACACAGTCCTCCATTCTATAGGCTCATCAAAAACCAACAAGAACAACAGGTAATTCAGCAAGTAGATTTAAAGCCTCTCTGTGGATTTATGTTCATACTGCTCCCTCTAGTAATGTTACAAGGCAACTGCAGTTTAATCACTGGATTGAGAAAGGGGCCGTCCTATGCAAATAATCTCCTCCCATGATTACTTCTGTGAGCTTCCGTTGTGATACAATGATAGGACCTTCAACATATGCTCTTCAGCAGATTTGTAAAGTTATCAAATTGCCTTAGGCTAAGGATTGTTCCACTTGAAGGCCCTCAGATAAGTACCCCACCCTCATTTAGCAGGGTACTGAATTACATGCAGTAATCCTCTATACAGAACATGGGCGTTCGTGGGCCTACTGTAGAGGCTGTGTGCTAAGACTGGGATGTTTAAAATCCCATAGCACAGCAGCCATAGGTTCAGGTTATAGCAGAGGGTGGGAGTAGAAAGAGAGTGTGACTCAGGTGGTAGGGGTGGAGCAAGAAGGACAGGCAGAGAGAGACCCATATAGAGAGAGGAGGTATAGACAGATAATAGCAGGGGTGGTTGGAGAACTTAGAGGAGGAAGGGGGACATTGAGGGAGCATGGTGGGAGACCAAGAGTGGGTGGAGTCACAGAGGAAAGGCAGTCCCAGGATGCAGGAGAAGAAGCGGTGTAGGCCAGAGAGCAAGAGTGAGTGCAGGACAGGAAGCATAGTGGAGTGGGGTCCCTGCTGACAAGCAAGCAGAGCCCACCCCCTCACATGCAAATGGGGTGATTACAAAGGAAGGGATTTGGTGGTGGACATCATCTTTTTATGCCCCCCCTCACTCTCAGAAGGGGTTACATTTTGGGGAGCAGTGTCAAAAGGGGCATTAGGGTGCATTATTAAGGGGTGCCAGGAGACACAGTCCTCCATTCTATAGGCTCATCAAAAACCAACAAGAACAACAGGTAATTCAGCAAGTAGATTTAAAGCCTCTCTGTGGATTTATGTTCATACTGCTCCCTCTAGTAATGTTACAAGGCAACTGCAGTTTAATCACTGGATTCAGAAAGGGGCCGTCCTATGCAAATAATCTCCTCCCATGATTACTTCTGTGAGCTTCCGTTGTGATACAATGATAGGACCTTCAACATATGCTCTTCAGCAGATTTGTAAAGTTATCAAATTGCCTTAGGCTAAGGATTGTTCCACTTGAAGGCCCTCAGATAAGTACCCCACCCTCACTTAGCAGGGTACTGAATTACATGCAGTAATCCTCTATACAGAACATGGGCGTTCGTGGGCCTACTGTAAAGGCTGTATACTAAGACTGGGATGTTTAAAATCCCATAGCACAGCAGCCATAGGTCCAGGTTATAGCAGAGAGTGGGAGTAGAAAGAGAGTGTGAGTCAGGTGGTAGGGATGGAGCAAGAAGGACAGGCAGAGAGAGACCCATATAGAGAGAGGAGGTATAGACAGATAATAGCAGGGGTGGTTGGAGAACTTAGAGGAGGAAGGGGGACATTGAGGGAGCATGGTGGGAGACCAAGAGTGGGTGGAGTCACAGAGGAAAGGCAGTGCCAGGATGCAGGAGAAGAAGCGGTGTAGGCCAGAGAGCAAGAGTGAGTGCAGGACAGGAAGCATAGTGGAGTGGGGTCCCTGCTGACAAGCAAGCAGAGCCCACCCCCTCACATGCAAATGGGGTGATTACAAAGGAAGGGATTTGGTGGTGGACATCATCTTTTTATGCCCCCCCTCACTCTCAGAAGGGGTTACATTTTGGGGAGCAGTGTCAAAAGGGGCATTAGGGTGCATTATTAAGGGGTGCCAGGAGACACAGTCCTCCATTCTATAGGCTCATCAAAAACCAACAAGAACAACAGGTAATTCAGCAAGTAGATTTAAAGCATCTCTGTGGATTTATGTTCATACTGCTCCCTCTAGTAATGTTACAAGGCAACTGCAGTTTAATCACTGGATTGAGAAAGGGGCCGTCCTATGCAAATAATCTCCTCCCATGATTACTTCTGTGAGCTTCCGTTGTGATACAATGATAGGACCTTCAACATATGCTCTTCAGCAGATTTGTAAAGTTATCAAATTGCCTTAGGCTAAGGATTGTTCCACTTGAAGGCCCTCAGATAAGTACCCCACCCTCACTTAGCAGGGTACTGAATTACATGCAGTAATCCTCTATACAGAACATGGGCGTTTGTGGGCCTACTGTAAAGGCTGTATGCTAAGACTGGGATGTTTAAAATCCCATAGCACAGCAGCCATAGGTCCAGGTTATAGCAGAGGGTGGGAGTAGAAAGAGAGTGTGAGTCAGGTGGTAGGGGTGGAGCAAGAAGAACAGGCAGAGAGAGATCCATATAGAGAGAGGAAGTATAGACAGATAATAGCAGGGGTGGTTGGGGAACTTAGAGGAGGAAGGGGGACATTGAGGGAGCATGGTGGGAGACCAAGAGTGGGTGGAGTCACAGAGGAAAGGCAGTGCCAGGATGCAGGAGAAGAAGTGGTGTAGGCCAGAGAGCAAGAGTGAGTGCAGGACAGGATGCATGGTGGAGTGGGGTCACTGCTGACAAGCAGGCAGAGCCCACCCCCTCACATGCAAATGGGGTGATTACAAAGGAAGGGATTTGGTGGTGGACATCATCTTTTTATGCCCCCCCTCACTCTCAGAAGGGGTTACATTTTGGGGAGCAGTGTCAAAAGGGGCATTAGGGTGCATTATTAAGGGGTGCCAGGAGACACAGTCCTCCATTCTATAGGCTCATCAAAAACCAACAAGAACAACAGGTAATTCAGCAAGTAGATTTAAAGCCTCTCTGTGGATTTATGTTCATACTGCTCCCTCTAGTAATGTTACAAGGCAACTGCAGTTTAATCACTGGATTGAGAAAGGGGCCGTCCTATGCAAATAATCTCCTCCCATGATTACTTCTGTGAGCTTCCGTTGTGATACAATGATAGGACCTTCAACATATGCTCTTCAGCAGATTTGTAAAGTTATCAAATTGCCTTAGGCTAAGGATTGTTCCACTTGAAGGCCCTCAGATAAGTACGCCACCCTCACTTAGCAGGGTACTGAATTACATGCAGTAATCCTCTATACAGAACATGGTCGTTCGTGGGCCTACTGTAAAGGCTGTGTGCTAAGACTGGGATGTTTAAAATCCCATAGCACAGCAGCCATAGGTCCAGGTTATAGCAGAGGGTGGGAGTAGAAAGAGAGTGTGAGTCAGGTGGTAGGGGTGGAGCAAGAAAGACAGGCAGAGAGAGACCCATATAGAGAGAGGAGGTATAGACAGATAATAGCAGGGGTGATTGGAGAACTTAGAGGAGGAAGGGGGTCATTGAGGGAGCATGGTGGGAGACCAAGAGTGGGTGGAGTCACAGAGGAAAGGCAGTGCCAGGATGCAGGAGAAGAAGCGGTGTAGGCCAGAGAGCAAGAGTGAGTGCAGGACAGGAAGCATAGTGGAGTGGGGTCACTGCTGACAAGCAAGCAGAGCCCACCCCCTCACATGCAAATGGGGTGATTACAAAGGAAGGGATTTGGTGGTGGACATCATCTTTTTATGCCCCCTCTCACTCTCAGAAGGGGTTACATTTTGGGGAGCAGTGTCAAAAGGGGCATTAGGGTGCATTATTAAGGGGTGCCAGGAGACACAGTCCTCCATTCTATAGGCTCATCAAAAACCAACAAGAACAACAGGTAATTCAGCAAGTAGATTTAAAGCCTCTCTGTGGATTTATGTTCATACTGCTCCCTCTAGTAATGTTACAAGGCAACTGCAGTTTAATCACTGGATTGAGAAAGGGGCCGTCCTATGCAAATAATCTCCTCCCATGATTACTTCTGTGAGCTTCCGTTGTGATACAATGATAGGACCTTCAACATATGCTCTTCAGCAGATTTGTAAAATATCAAATTGCCTTAGGCTAAGGATTGTTCCACTTGAAGGCCCTCAGATAAGTACCCCACCCTCACTTAGCAGGGTACTGAATTACATGCAGTAATCCTCTATTCAGAACATGGGCGTTCGTGGGCCTACTGTAAAGGCTGTATGCTAAGACTGGGATGTTTAAAATCCCATAGCACAGCAGCCATAGGTCCAGGTTATAGCAGAGGGTGGGAGTAGAAAGAGAGTGTGAGTCAGGTGGTAGGGGTGGAGCAAAAAGGACAGGCAGAGAGAGACCCATATAGAGAGAGGAGGTATAGACAGGTAATAGCAGGGGTGGTTGGAGAACTTAGAGGAGGAAGGGGGACATTGAGGGAGCATGGTGGGAGACCAAGAGTGGGTGGAGTCACAGAGGAAAGGCAGTGCCAGGATGCAGGAGAAGAAGCGGTGTAGGCCAGAGAGCAAGAGTGAGTGCAGGACAGGAAGCATAGTGGAGTGGGTCACTGCTGACAAGCAAGCAGAGCCCACCCCCTCACATACAAATGGGGTGATTACAAAGGAAGGGATTTGGTGGTGGACATCATCTTTTTATGCCCCCCCTCACTCTCAGAAGGGGTTACATTTTGGGGAGCAGTGTCAAAAGGGGCATTAGGGTGCATTATTAAGGGGTGCCAGGAGACACAGTCCTCCATTCTACAGGCTCATCAAAAACCAACAAGAACAACAGGTAATTCAGCAAGTAGATTTAAAGCCTCTCTGTGGATTTATGTTCATACTGCTCCCTCTAGTAATGTTACAAGGCAACTGCAGTTTAATCACTGGATTGAGAAAGGGGCCGTCCTATGCAAATAATCTCCTCCCATGATTACTTCTGTGAGCTTCCGTTGTGATACAATGATAGGACCTTCAACATATGCTCTTCAGCAGATTTGTAAAGTTATCAAATTGCCTTAGGCTAAGGATTGTTCCACTTGAAGGCCCTCAGATAAGTACGCCACCCTCACTTAGCAAGGTACTGAATTACATGCAGTAATCCTCTATACAGAACATGGTCGTTTGTGGGCCTACTGTAAAGGCTGTGTGCTAAGACTGGTATGTTTAAAATCCCATAGCACAGCAGCCATAGGTCCAGGTTATAGCAGAGGGTGGGAGTAGAAAGAGAGTGTGAGTCAGGTGGTAGGGGTGGAGCAAGAAGGACAGGCAGACAGAGACCCATATAGAGAGAGGAGGTATAGACAGATAATAGCAGGGGTGGTTGGAGAACTTAGAGGAGGAAGGGGGACATTGAGGGAGCATGGTGGGAGACCAAGACTGGGTGGAGTCACAGAGGAAAGGCAGTGCCAGGATGCAGGAGAAGAAGCGGTGTAGGCCAGAGAGCAAGAGTGAGTGCAGGACAGGAAGCATAGTGGAGTGGGGTCACTGCTGACAAGCAAGCAGAGCCCACCCCCTCACATGCAAATGGGGTGATTACAAAGGAAGGGATTTGGTGGTGGACATCATCTTTTTATGCCCCCCCTCACTCTCAGAAGGGGTTACATTTTGGGGAGCAGTGTCAAAAGGGGCATTAGGGTGCATTATTAAGGGGTGCCAGGAGACACAGTCCTCCATTCTATAGGCTCATCAAAAACCAACAAGAACAACAGGTAATTCAGCAAGTAGATTTAAAGCCTCTCTGTGGATTTATGTTCATACTGCTCCCTCTAGTAATGTTACAAGGCAACTGCAGTTTAATCACTGGATTGAGAAAGGGGCCGTCCTATGCAAATAATCTCCTCCCATGATTACTTCTGTGAGCTTCCGTTGTGATACAATGATAGGACCTTCAACATATGCTCTTCAGCAGATTTGTAAAGTTATCAAATTGCCTTAGGCTAAGGATTGTTCCACTTGAAGGCCCTCAGATAAGTACCCCACCCTCACTTAGCAGGGTACTGAATTACATGCAGTAATCCTCTATACAGAATATGGCCGTTTGTGGGCCTACTGTAAAGGCTGTATGCTAAGACTGGGATGTTTAAAATCCCATAGCACAGCAGCCATAGGTCCAGGTTATAGCAGAGGGTGGGAGTAGAAAGAGAGTGTGAGTCAGGTGGTAGGGGTGGAGCAAGAAGAACAGGCAGAGAGAGACCCATATAGAGAGAGGAGATATAGACAGATAATAGCAGGGGTGGTTGGAGAACTTAGAGGAGGAAGGGGGACATTGAGGGAGCATGGTGGGAGACCAAGAGTGGGTGGAGTCACAGAGGAAAGGCAGTGCCAGGATGCAGGAGAAGAAGCGGTGTAGGCCAGAGAGCAAGAGTGAGTGCAGGACAGGAAGCATAGTGGAGTGGGGTCACTGCTGACAAGCAGGCAGAGCCCACCCCCTCACATGCAAATGGGGTGATTACAAAGGAAGGGATTTGGTGGTGGACATCATCTTTTTATGCCCCCCCTCACTCTCAGAAGGGGTTACATTTTGGGGAGCAGTGTCAAAAGGGGCATTAGGGTGCATTATTAAGGGGTGCCAGGAGACACAGTCCTCCATTCTATAGGCTCATCAAAAACCAACAAGAACAACAGGTAATTCAGCAAGTAGATTTAAAGCCTCTCTGTGGATTTATGTTCATACTGCTCCCTCTAGTAATGTTACAAGGCAACTGCAGTTTAATCACTGGATTGAGAAAGGGGCCGTCCTATGCAAATAATCTCCTCCCATGATTACTTCTGTGAGCTTCCGTTGTGATACAATGATAGGACCTTCAACATATGCTCTTCAGCAGATTTGTAAAGTTATCAAATTGCCTTAGGCTAAGGATTGTTCCACTTGAAGGCCCTCAGATAAGTACCCCACCCTCACTTAGCAGGGTACTGAATTACATGCAGTAATCCTCTATACAGAACATGGCCGTTCGTGGGCCTACTGTAAAGGCTGTATGCTAAGACTGGGATGTTTAAAATCCCATAGCACAGCAGCCTTAGGTCCAGGTTATAGCAGAGGGTGGGAGTAGAAAGAGAGTGTGAGTCAGGTGGTAGGGGTGGAGCAAGAAGAACAGGCAGAGATAGACCCATATAGAGAGAGGAGGTATAGACAGATAATAGCAGGGGTGGTTGGAGAACTTAGAGGAGGAAGGGGTACATTGAGGGAGCATGGTGGGAGACCAAGAGTGGGTGGAGTCACAGAGGAAAGGCAGTGCCAGGATGCAGGAGAAGAAGCGGTGTAGGCCAGAGAGCAAGAGTGAGTGCAGGACAGGAAGCATAGTGGAGTGGGGTCACTGCTGACAAGCAAGCAGAGCGCACCCCCTCACATGCAAATGGGGTGATTACAAAGGAAGGGATTTGGTGGTGGACATCATCTTTTTATGCCCCCCCTCACTCTCAGAAGGGGTTACATTTTGGGGAGCAGTGTCAAAAGGGGCATTAGGGTGCATTATTAAGGGGTGCCAGGAGACACAGTCCTCCATTCTATAGGCTCATCAAAAACCAACAAGAACAACAGGTAATTCAGCAAGTAGATTTAAAGCCTCTCTGTGGATTTATGTTCATACTGCTCCCTCTAGTAATGTTACAAGGCAACTGCAGTTTAATCACTGGATTGAGAAAGGGGCCGTCCTATGCAAATAATCTCCTCCCATGATTACTTCTGTGAGCTTCCGTTGTGATACAATGATAGGACCTTCAACATATGCTCTTCAGCAGATTTGTAAAGTTATCAAATTGCCTTAGGCTAAGGATTGTTCCACTTGAAGGCCCTCAGATAAGTACCCCACCCTCATTTAGCAGGGTACTGAATTACATGCAGTAATCCTCTATACAGAACATGGGCGTTCGTGGGCCTACTGTAGAGGCTGTGTGCTAAGACTGGGATGTTTAAAATCCCATAGCACAGCAGCCATAGGTTCAGGTTATAGCAGAGGGTGGGAGTAGAAAGAGAGTGTGACTCAGGTGGTAGGGGTGGAGCAAGAAGGACAGGCAGAGAGAGACCCATATAGAGAGAGGAGGTATAGACAGATAATAGCAGGGGTGGTTGGAGAACTTAGAGGAGGAAGGGGGACATTGAGGGAGCATGGTGGGAGACCAAGAGTGGGTGGAGTCACAGAGGAAAGGCAGTCCCAGGATGCAGGAGAAGAAGCGGTGTAGGCCAGAGAGCAAGAGTGAGTGCAGGACAGGAAGCATAGTGGAGTGGGGTCCCTGCTGACAAGCAAGCAGAGCCCACCCCCTCACATGCAAATGGGGTGATTACAAAGGAAGGGATTTGGTGGTGGACATCATCTTTTTATGCCCCCCCTCACTCTCAGAAGGGGTTACATTTTGGGGAGCAGTGTCAAAAGGGGCATTAGGGTGCATTATTAAGGGGTGCCAGGAGACACAGTCCTCCATTCTATAGGCTCATCAAAAACCAACAAGAACAACAGGTAATTCAGCAAGTAGATTTAAAGCCTCTCTGTGGATTTATGTTCATACTGCTCCCTCTAGTAATGTTACAAGGCAACTGCAGTTTAATCACTGGATTCAGAAAGGGGCCGTCCTATGCAAATAATCTCCTCCCATGATTACTTCTGTGAGCTTCCGTTGTGATACAATGATAGGACCTTCAACATATGCTCTTCAGCAGATTTGTAAAGTTATCAAATTGCCTTAGGCTAAGGATTGTTCCACTTGAAGGCCCTCAGATAAGTACCCCACCCTCACTTAGCAGGATACTGAATTACATGCAGTAATCCTCTATACAGAACATGGGCGTTCGTGGGCCTACTGTAAAGGCTGTATACTAAGACTGGGATGTTTAAAATCCCATAGCACAGCAGCCATAGGTCCAGGTTATAGCAGAGAGTGGGAGTAGAAAGAGAGTGTGAGTCAGGTGGTAGGGATGGAGCAAGAAGGACAGGCAGAGAGAGACCCATATAGAGAGAGGAGGTATAGACAGATAATAGCAGGGGTGGTTGGAGAACTTAGAGGAGGAAGGGGGACATTGAGGGAGCATGGTGGGAGACCAAGAGTGGGTGGAGTCACAGAGGAAAGGCAGTGCCAGGATGCAGGAGAAGAAGCGGTGTAGGCCAGAGAGCAAGAGTGAGTGCAGGACAGGAAGCATAGTGGAGTGGGGTCCCTGCTGACAAGCAAGCAGAGCCCACCCCCTCACATGCAAATGGGGTGATTACAAAGGAAGGGATTTGGTGGTGGACATCATCTTTTTATGCCCCCCCTCACTCTCAGAAGGGGTTACATTTTGGGGAGCAGTGTCAAAAGGGACATTAGGGTGCATTATTAAGGGGTGCCAGGAGACACAGTCCTCCATTCTATAGGCTCATCAAAAACCAACAAGAACAACAGGTAATTCAGCAAGTAGATTTAAAGCCTCTCTGTGGATTTATGTTCATACTGCTCCCTCTAGTAATGTTACAAGGCAACTGCAGTTTAATCACTGGATTCAGAAAGGGGCCGTCCTATGCAAATAATCTCCTCCCATGATTACTTCTGTGAGCTTCCGTTGTGATACAATGATAGGTCCTTCAACATATGCTCTTCAGCAGATTTGTAAAGTTATCAAATTGCCTTAGGCTAAGGATTGTTCCACTTGAAGGCCCTCAGATAAGTACCCCACCCTCACTTAGCAGGGTACTGAATTACATGCAGTAATCCTCTATACAGAACATGGGTGTTCGTGGGCCTACTGTAAAGGCTGTATACTAAGACTGGGATGTTTAAAATCCCATAGCACAGCAGCCATAGGTCCAGGTTATAGCAGAGAGTGGGAGTAGAAAGAGAGTGTGAGTCAGGTGGTAGGGATGGAGCAAGAAGGACAGGCAGAGAGAGACCCATATAGAGAGAGGAGGTATAGACAGATAATAGCAGGGGTGGTTGGAGAACTTAGAGGAGGAAGGGGGACATTGAGGGAGCATGGTGGGAGACCAAGAGTGGGTGGAGTCACAGAGGAAAGGCAGTGCCAGGACGCAGGAGAAGAAGTGGTGTAGGCCAGAGAGCAAGAGTGAGTGCAGGACAGGAAGCATAGTGGAGTGGGGTCACTGCTGACAAGCAAGCAGAGCCCAGCCCCTCGCATACAAATGGGGTGATTACAAAGGAAGGGATTTGGTGGTGGACATCATCTTTTTATGCCCCCCCTCACTCTCAGAAGGGGTTACATTTTGGGGAGCAGTGTCAAAAGGGGCATTAGGGTGCATTATTAAGGGGTGCCAGGAGACACAGTCCTCCATTCTATATGCTCATCAAAAACCAACAAGAACAACAGGTAATTCAGCAAGTAGATTTAAAGCCTCTCTGTGGATTTATGTTCAACTGCTCCCTCTAGTAATGTTACATGGCAACTGCAGTTTAATCACTGGATTGAGAAAGGGGCCGTCCTATGCAAATAATCTCCTCCCATGATTACTTCTGTGAGCTTCCGTTGTGATACAATGATAGGACCTTCAACATATGCTCTTCAGCAGATTTGTAAAGTTATCAAATTGCCTTAGGCTAAGGATTGTTCCACTTGAAGGTCCTCAGATAAGTACCCCACCCTCACTTAGCAGGGTACTGAATTACATGCAGTAATCCTCTATACAGAACATGGGCGTTCGTGGGCCTACTGTAAAGGCTGTATGCTAAGACTGGGATGTTTAAAATCCCATAGCACAGCAGCCATAGGTCCAGGTTATAGCAGAGGGTGGGAGTAGAAAGAGAGTGTGAGTCAGGTGGTAGGGGTGGAGCAAGAAGGACAGGCAGAGAGAGACCCATATAGAGAGAGGAGGTATAGACAGATAATAGCAGGGGTGGTTGGAGAACTTAGAGGAGGAAGGGGGTCATTGAGGGAGCATGGTGGGAGACCAAGAGTGGGTGGAGTCACAGAGGAAAGGCAGTGCCAGGATGCAGGAGAAGAAGCGGTGTAGGCCAGAGAGCAAGAGTGAGTGCAGGACAGGAAGCATAGTGGAGTGGGGTCACTGCTGACAAGCAAGCAGAGCCCACCCCCTCACATGCAAATGGGGTGATTACAAAGGAAGGGATTTGGTGGTGGACATCATCTTTTTATGCCCCCCCTCACTCTCAGAAGGGGTTACATTTTGGGGAGCAGTGTCAAAAGGGGCATTAGGGTGCATTATTAAGGGGTGCCAGGAGACACAGTCCTCCATTCTATAGGCTCATCAAAAACCAACAAGAACAACAGGTAATTCAGCAATTAGATTTAAAGCCTCTCTGTGGATTTATGTTCATACTGCTCCCTCTAGTAATGTTACAAGGCAACTGCAGTTTAATCACTGGATTGAGAAAGGGGCCGTCCTATGCAAATAATCTCCTCCCATGATTACTTCTGTGAGCTTCCGTTGTGATACAATGATAGGACCTTCAACATATGCTCTTCAGCAGATTTGTAAAGTTATCAAATTGCCTTAGGCTAAGGATTGTTCCACTTGAAGGCCCTCAGATAAGTACCCCACCCTCACTTAGCAGGGTACTGAATTACATGCAGTAATCCTCTATACAGAACATGGGCGTTCGTGGGCCTACTGTAAAGGCTGTATGCTAAGACTGGGATGTTTAAAATCCCATAGCACAGCAGCCATAGGTCCAGGTTATAGCAGAGGGTGGGAGTAGAAAGAGAGTGTGAGTCAGGTGGTAGGGGTGGAGCAAGAAGGACAGGCAGAGAGAGACCCATATAGAGAGAAGAGGTATAGACAGATAATAGCAGGGGTGGTTGGAGAACTTAGAGGAGGAAGGGGGACATTGAGGGAGCATGGTGGGAGACCAAGAGTGGGTGGAGTCACAGAGGAAAGGCAGTGCCAGGATGCAGGAGAAGAAGCGGTGTAGGCCAGAGAGCAAGAGTGAGTGCAGGACAGGAAGCATAGTGGAGTGGGGTCACTGCTGACAAGCAAGCAGAGCCCACCCCCTTACATACAAATGGGGTGATTACAAAGGAAGGGATTTGGTGGTGGACATCATCTTTTTATGCCCCCCCTCACTCTCAGAAGGGGTTACATTTTGGGGAGCAGTGTCAAAAGGGGCATTAGGGTGCATTATTAAGGGGTGCCAGGAGACACAGTCCTCCATTCTATAGGCTCATCAAAAACCAACAAGAACAACAGGTAATTCAGCAAGTAGATTTAAAGCCTCTCTGTGGATTTATGTTCATACTGCTCCCTCTAGTAATGTTACAAGGCAACTGCAGTTTAATCACTGGATTGAGAAAGGGGCCGTCCTATGCAAATAATCTCCTCCCATGATTACTTCTGTGAGCTTCCGTTGTGATACAATGATAGGACCTTCAACATATGCTCTTCAGCAGATTTGTAAAGTTATCAAATTGCCTTAGGCTAAGGATTGTTCCACTTGAAGGCCCTCAGATAAGTACCCCACCCTCACTTAGCAGGGTACTGAATTACATGCAGTAATCCTCTATACAGAACATGGCCGTTCGTGGGCCTACTGTAAAGGCTGTATGCTAAGACTGGGATGTTTAAAATCCCATAGCACAGCAGCCTTAGGTCCAAGTTATAGCAGAGGGTGGGAATAGAAAGAGAGTGTGAGTCAGGTGGTAGGGGTGGAGCAAGAAGAACAGGCAGAGAGAGACCCATATAGAGAGAGGAGGTATAGACAGATAATAGCAGGGGTGGTTGGAGAACTTAGAGGAGGAAGGGGGACATTGAGGGAGCATGGTGGGAGACAAAGAGTGGGTGGAGTCACAGAGGAAAGGCAGTGCCAGGATGCAGGAGAAGAAGCGGTGTAGGCCAGAGAGCAAGAGTGAGTGCAGAACAGGAAGCATAGTGGAGTGGGGTCACTGCTGACAAGCAAGCAGAGCGCACCCCCTCACATGCAAATGGGGTGATTACAAAGGAAGGGATTTGGTGGTGGACATCATCTTTTTATGCCCCCCCTCACTCTCAGAAGGGGTTACATTTTGGGGAGCAGTGTCAAAAGGGGCATTAGGGTGCATTATTAAGGGGTGCCAGGAGACACAGTCCTCCATTCTATAGGCTCATCAAAAACCAACAAGAACAACAGGTAATTCAGCAAGTAGATTTAAAGCCTCTCTGTGGATGTATGTTCATACTGCTCCCTCTAGTAATCTTACAAGGCAACTGCAGTTTAATCACTGGATTGAGAAAGGGGCCATCCTATGCAAATAATCTCCTCCCATGATTACTTCTGTGAGCTTCCGTTGTGATACAATGATAGGACCTTCAACATATGCTCTTCAGCAGATTTGTAAAGTTATCAAATTGCCTTAGGCTAAGGATTGTTCCACTTGAAGGCCCTCAGATAAGGACCCCACCCTCACTTAGCAGGGTACTGAATTACATGCAGTAATCCTCTATACAGAACATGGGCGTTCGTGGGCCTTCTGTAGAGGCTGTTTGCTAAGACTGGGATGTTTAAAATCCCATAGCACAGCAGCCATAGGTCCAGGTTATAGCAGAGGGTGGGAGTCGAAAGAGAGTGTGAGTCAGGTGGTAGGGGTGGAGCAAGAAGGACAGGCAGAGAGAGACCCATATAGAGAGAGGAGGTATAGACAGATAATAGCAGGGGTGGTTGGAGAACTTAGAGGAGGAAGGGGGACATTGAGGGAGCATGGTGGGAGACCAAGAGTGGGTGGAGTCACAGAGGAAAGGCAGTGCCAGGATGCAGGAGAAGAAGCGGTGTAGGCCAGAGAGCAAGAGTGAGTGCAGGACAGGAAGCATAGTGGAGTGGGGTCACTGCTGACAAGCAAGCAGAGCCCACCCCCTCACATGCAAATGGGGTGATTACAAAGGAAGGGATTTGGTGGTGGACATCATCTTTTTATGCCCCCCCCTCACTCTCAGAAGGGGTTACATTTTGGGGAGCAGTGTCAAAAGGGGCATTAGGGTGCATTATTAAGGGGTGCCAGGAGACACAGTCCTCCATTCTATAGGCTCATCAAAAACCAACAAGAACAACAGGTAATTCAGCAAGTAGATTTAAAGCCTCTCTGTGGATTTATGTTCATACTGCTCCCTCTAGTAATGTTACAAGGCAACTGCAGTTTAATCACTGGATTGAGAAAGGGGCCGTCCTATGCAAATAATCTCCTCCCATGATTACTTCTGTGAGCTTCCGTTGTGATACAATGATAGGACCTTCAACATATGCTCTTCAGCAGATATGTAAAGTTATCAAATTGCCTTAGGCTAAGGATTGTTCCACTTGAAGGCCCTCAGATAAGTACCCCACCCTCACTTAGCAGGGTACTGAATTACATGCAGTAATCCTCTATACAGAACATGGGCGTTCGTGGGCCTACTGTAGAGGTTGTGTGCTAAGACTGGGATGTTTAAAATCCCATAGCACAGCAGCCATAGGTCCAGGTTATAGCAGAGGGTGGGAGTAGAAAGAGAGTGTGAGTCAGGTGGTAGGGGTGGAGCAAGAAGGACAGGCAGAGAGAGACACATATAGAGAGAGGAGGTATAGACAGATAATAGCAGGGGTGGTTGGAGAACTTAGAGGAGGAAGGGGGACATTGAGGGAGCATGGTGGGAGACCAAGAGTGGGTGGAGTCACAGAGGAAAGGCAGTCCCAGGATGCAGGAGAAGAAGCGGTGTAGGCCAGAGAGCAAGAGTGAGTGCAGGACAGGAAGCATAGTGGAGTGGGGTCCCTGCTGACAAGCAAGCAGAGCCCACCCCCTCACATGCAAATGGGGTGATTACAAAGGAAGGGATTTGGTGGTGGACATCATCTTTTTATGCCCCCCCTCACTCTCAGAAGGGGTTACATTTTGGGGAGCAGTGTCAAAAGGGGCATTAGGGTGCATTATTAAGGGGTGCCAGGAGACACAGTCCTCCATTCTATAGGCTCATCAAAAACCAACAAGAACAACAGGTAATTCAGCAAGTAGATTTAAAGCCTCTCTGTGGATTTATGTTCATACTGCTCCCTCTAGTAATGTTACAAGGCAACTGCAGTTTAATCACTGGATTGAGAAAGGGGCCGTCCTATGCAAATAATCTCCTCCCATGATTACTTCTGTGAGCTTCCGTTGTTGTACAATGATAGGACCTTCAACATATGCTCTTCAGCAGATTTGTAAAGTTATCAAATTGCCTTAGGCTAAGGATTGTTCCACTTGAAGGCCCTCAGATAAGTACCCCACCCTCACTTAGCAGGGTACTGAATTACATGCAGTAATCCTCTATACAGAACATGGGCGTTCGTGGGCCTACTGTAGAGGCTGTGTGCTAAGACTGGGATTTTTAAAATCTCATAGCACAGCAGCCATAGGTCCAGGTTATAGGAGAGGGTGGGAGTAGAAAGAGAGTGTGAGTCAGGTGGTAGGGGTGGAGCAAGAAGGACAGGCAGAGAGAGACCCATATAGAGAGAGGAGGTATAGACAGATAATAGCAGGGGTGGTTGGAGAACTTAGAGGAGGAAGGGGGACATTGAGGGAGCATGGTGGGAGACCAAGAGTGGGTGGAGTCACAGAGGAAAGGCAGTGCCAGGATGCAGGAGAAGAAGCGGTGTAGGCCAGAGAGCAAGAGTGAGTGCAGGACAGGAAGCATAGTGGAGTGGGGTCCCTGCTGACAAGCAAGCAGAGCCCACCCCCTCACATGCAAATGGGGTGATTACAAAGGAAGGGATTTGGTGGTGGACATCATCTTTTTATGCCCCCCCTCACTCTCAGAAGGGGTTACATTTTGGGGAGCAGTGTCAAAAGGGGCATTAGGGTGCATTATTAAGGGGTGCCAGGAGACACAGTCCTCCATTCTATAGGCTCATCAAAAACCAAGAACAACAGGTAATTCAGCAAGTAGATTTAAAGCCTCTCTGTGGATTTATGTTCATACTGCTCCCTCTAGTAATGTTACAGGGCAACTGCAGTTTAATCACTGGATTGAGAAAGGGGCCGTCCTATGCAAATAATCTCCTCCCATGATTACTTCTGTGAGCTTCCGTTGTGATACAATGATAGGACCTTCAACATATGCTCTTCAGCAGATTTGTAAAGTTATCAAATTGCCTTAGGCTAAGGATTGTTCCACTTGAAGGCCCTCAGATAAGTACCCCACCCTCACTTAGCAGGGTACTGAATTACATGCAGTAATCCTCTATACAGAACATGGGCGTTCGTGGGCCTACTGTAAAGGCTGTATGCTAAGACTGGGATGTTTAAAATCCCATAGCACAGCAGCCATAGGTCCAGGTTATAGCAGAGGGTGGGAGTAGAAAGAGAGTGTGAGTCAGGTGGTAGGGATGGAGCAAGAAGGACAAACAGAGAGAGACCCATATAGAGAGAGGAGGTATAGACAGATAATAGCAGGGGTGGTTGGAGAACTTAGAGGAGGAAGGGGGACATTGAGGGAGCATGGTGGGAGACCAAGAGTGGGTGGAGTCACAGAGGAAAGGCAGTGCTAGGATGCAGGAGAAGAAGTGGTGTAGGCCAGAGAGCAAGAGTGAGTGCAGGACAGGAAGCATAGTGGAGTGGGGTCACTGCTGACAAGCAAGCAGAGCCCAGCCCCTCGCATACAAATGGGGTGATTACAAAGGAAGGGATTTGGTGGTGGACATCATCTTTTTATGCCCCCCCTCACTCTCAGAAGGGGTTACATTTTGGGGAGCAGTGTCAAAAGGGGCATTAGGGTGCATTATTAAGGGGTGCCAGGAGACACAGTCCTCCATTCTATAGGCTCATCAAAAACCAACAAGAACAACAGGTAATTCAGCAAGTAGATTTAAAGCCTCTCTGTGGATTTATGTTCAACTGCTCCCTCTAGTAATGTTACATGGCAACTGCAGTTTAATCACTGGATTGAGAAAGGGGCCGTCCTATGCAAATAATCTCCTCCCATGATTACTTCTGTGAGCTTCCGTTGTGATACAATGATAGGACCTTCAACATATGCTCTTCAGCAGATTTGTAAAGTTATCAAATTGCCTTAGGCTAAGGATTGTTCCACTTGAAGGCCCTCAGATAAGTACCCCACCCTCACTTAGCAGGGTACTGAATTACATGCAGTAATCCTCTATACAGAACATGGCCGTTCGTGGGCCTACTGTAAAGGCTGTATGCTAAGACTGGGATGTTTAAAATCCCATAGCACAGCAGCCATAGGTCCAGGTTATAGTAGAGGGTGGGAGTAGAAAGAGAGTGTGAGTCAGGTGGTAGGGGTGGAGCAAGAAGGACAGGCAGAGAAAGACCCATATAGAGAGAGGAGGTATAGACAGATAATAGCAGGGGTGGTTGGAGAACTTAGAGGAGGAAGGGGGACATTGAGGGAGCATGGTGGGAGAACAATAGTGGGTGGAGTCACAGAGGAAAGGCAGTGCCAGGATGCAGGAGAAGAAGCGGTGTAGGCCAGAGAGCAAGAGTGAGTGCAGGACAGGAAGCATAGTGGAGTGGGGTCACTGCTGACAAGCAGGCAGAGCCCACCCCCTCACATGCAAATGGGGTGATTACAAAGGAAGGGATTTGGTGGTGGACATCATCTTTTTATGCCCCCCCTCACTCTCAGAAGGGGTTACATTTTGGGGAGCAGTGTCAAAAGGGGCATTAGGGTGCATTATTAAGGGGTGCCAGGAGACACAGTCCTCCATTCTATAGGCTCATCAAAAACCAACAAGAACAACAGGTAATTCAGCAAGTAGATTTAAAGCCTCTCTGTGGATTTATGTTCATACTGCTCCCTCTAGTAATGTTACAAGGCAACTGCAGTTTAATCACTGGATTGAGAAAGGGGCCGTCCTATGCAAATAATCTCCTCCCATGATTACTTCTGTGAGCTTCCGTTGTGATACAATGATAGGACCTTCAACATATGCTCTTCAGCAGATTTGTAAAGTTATCAAATTGCCTTAGGCTAAGGATTGTTCCACTTGAAGGCCCTCAGATAAGTACCCCACCCTCACTTAGCAGGGTACTGAATTACATGCAGTAATCCTCTATACAGAACATGGCCGTTCGTGGGCCTACTGTAAAGGCTGTATGCTAAGACTGGGATGTTTAAAATCCCATAGCACAGCAGCCTTAGGTCCAGGTTATAGCAGAGGGTGGGAGTAGAAAGAGAGTGTGAGTCAGGTGGTAGGGGTGGAGCAAGAAGAACAGGCACAGAGAGACCCATATAGAGAGAGGAGGTATAAACAGATAATAGCAGGGGTGGTTGGAGAACTTAGAGGAGGAAGGGGGACATTGAGGGAGCATGGTGGGAGACCAAGAGTGGGTGGAGTCACAGAGGAAAGGCAGTGCCAGGATGCAGGAGAAGAAGCGGTGTAGGCCAGAGAGCAAGACTGAGTGCAGGACAGGAAGCATAGTGGAGTGGGGTCACTGCTGACAAGCAAGCAGAGCGCACCCCCTCACATGCAAATGGGGTGATTACAAAGGAAGGGATTTGGTGGTGGACATCATCTTTTTATGCCCCCCCTCACTCTCAGAAGGGGTTACATTTTGGGGAGCAGTGTCAAAAGGGGCATTAGGGTGCATTATTAAGGGGTGCCAGGAGACACAGTCCTCCATTCTATAGGCTCATCAAAAACCAACAAGAACAACAGGTAATTCAGCAAGTAGATTTAAAGCCTCTCTGTGGATGTATGTTCATACTGCTCCCTCTAGTAATCTTACAAGGCAACTGCAGTTTAATCACTGGATTGAGAAAGGGGCCATCCTATGCAAATAATCTCCTCCCATGATTACTTCTGTGAGCTTCCGTTGTGATACAATGATAGGACCTTCAACATATGCTCTTCAGCAGATTTGTAAAGTTATCAAATTGCCTTAGGCTAAGGATTGTTCCACTTGAAGGCCCTCAGATAAGTACCCCACCCTCACTTAGCAGGGTACTGAATTACATGCAGTAATCCTCTATACAGAACATGGGAGTTCGTGGGCCTTCTGTAGAGGCTGTGTGCTAAGACTGGGATGTTTAAAATCCCATAGCACAGCAGCCATAGGTCCAGGTTATAGCAGAGGGTGGGAGTAGAAAGAGAGTGTGAGTCAGGTGGTAGGGGTGGAGCAAGAAGGACAGGCAGAGAGAGACCCATATAGAGAGAGGAGGTATAGACAGATAATAGCAGGGGTGGTTGGAGAACTTAGAGGAGGAAGGGGGGCATTGAGGGAGCATGGTGGGAGACCAAGAGTGGGTGGAGTCACAGAGGAAAGGCAGTGCCAGGATGCAGGAGAAGAAGCGGTGTAGGCCAGAGAGCAAGAGTGAGTGCAGGACAGGAAGCATAGTGGAGTGGGGTCACTGCTGACAAGCAAGCAGAGCCCACCCCCTCACATGCAAATGGGGTGATTACAAAGGAAGGGATTTGGTGGTGGACATCATCTTTTTATGCCCCCCCCCTCACTCTCAGAAGGGGTTACATTTTGGGGAGCAGTGTCAAAAGGGGCATTAGGGTGCATTATTAAGGGGTGCCAGGAGACACAGTCCTCCATTCTATAGGCTCATCAAAAACCAACAAGAACAACAGGTAATTCAGCAAGTAGATTTAAAGCCTCTCTGTGGATTTATGTTCATACTGCTCCCTCTAGTAATGTTACAAGGCAACTGCAGTTTAATCACTGGATTGAGAAAGGGGCCGTCCTATGCAAATAATCTCCTCCCATGATTACTTCTGTGAGCTTCCGTTGTGATACAATGATAGGACCTTCAACATATGCTCTTCAGCAGATATGTAAAGTTATCAAATTGCCTTAGGCTAAGGATTGTTCCACTTGAAGGCCCTCAGATAAGTACCCCACCCTCACTTAGCAGGGTACTGAATTACATGCAGTAATCCTCTATACAGAACATGGGCGTTCGTGGGCCTACTGTAGAGGCTGTGTGCTAAGACTGGGATGTTTAAAATCCCATAGCACAGCAGCCATAGGTACAGGTTATAGCAGAGGGTGGGAGTAGAAAGAGAGTGTGAGTCAGGTGGTAGGGGTGGAGCAAGAAGGACAGGCAGAGAGAGACCCATATAGAGAGAGGAGGTATAGACAGATAATAGCAGGGGTGGTTGGAGAACTTAGAGGAGGAAGGGGGACATTGAGGGAGCATGGTGGGAGACCAAGAGTGGGTGGAGTCACAGAGGAAAGGCAGTGCCAGGATGCAGGAGAAGAAGCGGTGTAGGCCAGAGAGCAAGAGTGAGTGCAGGACAGGAAGCATAGTGGAGTGGGGTCCCTGCTGACAAGCAAGCAGAGCCCACCCCCTCACATGCAAATGGGGTGATTACAAAGGAAGGGATTTGGTGGTGGACATCATCTTTTTATGCCCCCCCTCACTCTCAGAAGGGGTTACATTTTGGGGAGCAGTGTCAAAAGGGGCATTAGGGTGCATTATTAAGGGGTGCCAGGAGACACAGTCCTCCATTCTATAGGCTCATCAAAAACCAACAAGAACAACAGGTAATTCAGCAAGTAGATTTAAAGCCTCTCTGTGGATTTATGTTCATACTGCTCCCTCTAGTAATGTTACAAGGCAACTGCAGTTTAATCACTGGATTGAGAAAGGGGCCGTCCTATGCAAATAATCTCCTCCCATGATTACTTCTGTGAGCTTCCGTTGTGATACAATGATAGGACCTTCAACATATGCTCTTCAGCAGATTTGTAAAGTTATCAAATTGCCTTAGGCTAAGGATTGTTCCACTTGAAGGCCCTCAGATAAGTACCCCTACCTCACTTAGCAGGGTACTGAATTACATGCAGTAATCCTCTATACAGAACATGGGCGTTCGTGGGCCTACTGTAAAGGCTGTGTGCTAAGACTGGGATTTTTAAAATCCCATAGCACAGCAGCCATAGGTCCAGGTTATAGGAGAGGGTGGGAGTAGAAAGAGAGTGTGAGTCAGGTGGTAGGGGTGGAGCAAGAAGGACAGGCAGAGAGGGACCCATATAGAGAGAGGAGGTATAGACAGATAATAGCAGGGGTGGTTGGAGAACTTAGAGGAGGAAGGGGGACATTGAGGGAGCATGGTGGGAGACCATGAGTGGGTGGAGTCACAGAGGAAAGGCAGTGCCAGGATGCAGGAGAAGAAGCGGTGTAGGCCAGAGAGCAAGAGTGAGTGCAGGACAGGAAGCATAGTGGAGTGGGGTCCCTGCTGACAAGCAAGCAGAGCCCACCCCCTCACATGCAAATGGGGTGATTACAAAGGAAGGGATTTGGTGGTGGACATCATCTTTTTATGCCCCCCCTCACTCTCAGAAGGGGTTACATTTTGGGGAGCAGTGTCAAAAGGGGCATTAGGGTGCATTATTAAGGGGTGCCAGGAGACACAGTCCTCCATTCTATAGGCTCATCAAAAACCAAGAACAACAGGTAATTCAGCAAGTAGATTTAAAGCCTCTCTGTGGATTTATGTTCATACTGCTCCCTCTAGTAATGTTACAAGGCAACTGCAGTTTAATCACTGGATTGAGAAAGGGGCCGTCCTATGCAAATAATCTCCTCCCATGATTACTTCTGTGAGCTTCCGTTGTGATACAATGATAGGACCTTCAACATATGCTCTTCAGCAGATTTGTAAAGTTATCAAATTGCCTTAGGCTAAGGATTGTTCCACTTGAAGGCCCTCAGATAAGTACCCCACCCTCACTTAGCAGGGTACTGAATTACATGCAGTAATCCTCTATACAGAACATGGGCGTTCGTGGGCCTACTGTAAAGGCTGTATGCTAAGACTGGGATGTTTAAAATCCCATAGCACAGCAGCCATAGGTCCAGGTTATAGCAGAGGGTGGGAGTAGAAAGAGAGTGTGAGTCAGGTGGTAGGGATGGAGCAAGAAGGACAAACCGAGAGAGACCCATATAGAGAGAGGAGGTATAGACAGATAATAGCAGGGGTGGTTGGAGAACTTAGAGGAGGAAGGGGGACATTGAGGGAGCATGGTGGGAGACCAAGAGTGGGTGGAGTCACAGAGGAAAGGCAGTGCTAGGATGCAGGAGAAGAAGTGGTGTAGGCCAGAGAGCAAGAGTGAGTGCAGGACAGGAACCATAGTGGAGTGGGGTCACTGCTGACAAGCAAGCAGAGCCCACCCCCTCACATGCAAATGGGGTGATTACAAAGGAAGGCATTTGGTGGTGGACATCATCTTTTTATGCCCCCCCTCACTCTCAGAAGGGGTTACATTTTGGGGAGCAGTGTCAAAAGGGGCATTAGGGTGCATTATTAAGGGGTGCCAGGAGACACAGTCCTCCATTCTATAGGCTCATCAAAAACCAACAAGAACAACAGGTAATTCAGCAAGTAGATTTAAAGCATCTCTGTGGATTTATGTTCATACTGCTCCCTCTAGTAATGTTACAAGGCAACTGCAGTTTAATCACTGGATTGAGAAAGGGGCCGTCCTATGCAAATAATCTCCTCCCATGATTACTTCTGTGAGCTTCCGTTGTGATACAATGATAGGACCTTCAACATATGCTCTTCAGCAGATTTGTAAAGTTATCAAATTGCCTTAGGCTAAGGATTGTTCCACTTGAAGGCCCTCAGATAAGTACCCCACCCTCACTTAGCAGGGTACTGAATTACATGCAGTAATCCTCTATACAGAACATGGGCGTTTGTGGGCCTACTGTAAAGGCTGTATGCTAAGACTGGGATGTTTAAAATCCCATAGCACAGCAGCCATAGGTCCAGGTTATAGCAGAGGGTGGGAGTAGAAAGAGAGTGTGAGTCAGGTGGTAGGGGTGGAGCAAGAAGGACAGGCAGAGAGAGATCCATATAGAGAGAGGAAGTATAGACAGATAATAGCAGGGGTGGTTGGGGAACTTAGAGGAGGAAGGGGGACATTGAGGGAGCATGGTGGGAGACCAAGAGTGGGTGGAGTCACAGAGGAAAGGCAGTGCCAGGATGCAGGAGAAGAAGTGGTGTAGGCCAGAGAGCAAGAGTGAGTGCAGGACAGGATGCATGGTGGAGTGGGGTCACTGCTGACAAGCAGGCAGAGCCCACCCCCTCACATGCAAATGGGGTGATTACAAAGGAAGGGATTTGGTGGTGGACATCATCTTTTTATGCCCCCCCTCACTCTCAGAAGGGGTTACATTTTGGGGAGCAGTGTCAAAAGGGGCATTAGGGTGCATTATTAAGGGGTGCCAGGAGACACAGTCCTCCATTCTATAGGCTCATCAAAAACCAACAAGAACAACAGGTAATTCAGCAAGTAGATTTAAAGCCTCTCTGTGGATTTATGTTCATACTGCTCCCTCTAGTAATGTTACAAGGCAACTGCAGTTTAATCACTGGATTGAGAAAGGGGCCGTCCTATGCAAATAATCTCCTCCCATGATTACTTCTGTGAGCTTCCGTTGTGATACAATGATAGGACCTTCAACATATGCTCTTCAGCAGATTTGTAAAGTTATCAAATTGCCTTAGGCTAAGGATTGTTCCACTTGAAGGCCCTCAGATAAGTACGCCACCCTCACTTAGCAGGGTACTGAATTACATGCAGTAATCCTCTATACAGAACATGGTCGTTCGTGGGCCTACTGTAAAGGCTGTGTGCTAAGACTGGGATGTTTAAAATCCCATAGCACAGCAGCCATAGGTCCAGGTTATAGCAGAGGGTGGGAGTAGAAAGAGAGTGTGAGTCAGGTGGTAGGGGTGGAGCAAGAAAGACAGGCAGAGAGAGACCCATATAGAGAGAGGAGGTATAGACAGATAATAGCAGGGGTGGTTGGAGAACTTAGAGGAGGAAGGGGATCATTGAGGGAGCATGGTGGGAGACCAAGAGTGGGTGGAGTCACAGAGGAAAGGCAGTGCCAGGATGCAGGAGAAGAAGCGGTGTAGGCCAGAGAGCAAGAGTGAGTGCAGGACAGGAAGCATAGTGGAGTGGGGTCACTGCTGACAAGCAAGCAGAGCCCACCCCCTCACATGCAAATGGGGTGATTACAAAGGAAGGGATTTGGTGGTGGACATCATCTTTTTATGCCCCCTCTCACTCTCAGAAGGGGTTACATTTTGGGGAGCAGTGTCAAAAGGGGCATTAGGGTGCATTATTAAGGGGTGCCAGGAGACACAGTCCTCCATTCTATAGGCTCATCAAAAACCAACAAGAACAACAGGTAATTCAGCAAGTAGATTTAAAGCCTCTCTGTGGATTTATGTTCATACTGCTCCCTCTAGTAATGTTACAAGGCAACTGCAGTTTAATCACTGGATTGAGAAAGGGGCCGTCCTATGCAAATAATCTCCTCCCATGATTACTTCTGTGAGCTTCCGTTGTGATACAATGATAGGACCTTCAACATATGCTCTTCAGCAGATTTGTAAAATATCAAATTGCCTTAGGCTAAGGATTGTTCCACTTGAAGGCCCTCAGATAAGTACCCCACCCTCACTTAGCAGGGTACTGAATTACATGCAGTAATCCTCTATTCAAAACATGGGCGTTCGTGGGCCTACTGTAAAGGCTGTATGCTAAGACTGGGATGTTTAAAATCCCATAGCACAGCAGCCATAGGTCCAGGTTATAGCAGAGGGTGGGAGTAGAAAGAGAGTGTGAGTCAGGTGGTAGGGGTGGAGCAAAAAGGACAGGCAGAGAGAGACCCATATAGAGAGAGGAGGTATAGACAGGTAATAGCAGGGGTGGTTGGAGAACTTAGAGGAGGAAGGGGGACATTGAGGGAGCATGGTGGGAGACCAAGAGTGGGTGGAGTCACAGAGGAAAGGCAGTGCCAGGATGCAGGAGAAGAAGCGGTGTAGGCCAGAGAGCAAGAGTGAGTGCAGGACAGGAAGCATAGTGGAGTGGGTCACTGCTGACAAGCAAGCAGAGCCCACCCCCTCACATACAAATGGGGTGATTACAAAGGAAGGGATTTGGTGGTGGACATCATCTTTTTATGCCCCCCCTCACTCTCAGAAGGGGTTACATTTTGGGGAGCAGTGTCAAAAGGGGCATTAGGGTGCATTATTAAGGGGTGCCAGGAGACACAGTCCTCCATTCTACAGGCTCATCAAAAACCAACAAGAACAACAGGTAATTCAGCAAGTAGATTTAAAGCCTCTCTGTGGATTTATGTTCATACTGCTCCCTCTAGTAATGTTACAAGGCAACTGCAGTTTAATCACTGGATTGAGAAAGGGGCCGTCCTATGCAAATAATCTCCTCCCATGATTACTTCTGTGAGCTTCCGTTGTGATACAATGATAGGACCTTCAACATATGCTCTTCAGCAGATTTGTAAAGTTATCAAATTGCCTTAGGCTAAGGATTGTTCCACTTGAAGGCCCTCAGATAAGTACGCCACCCTCACTTAGCAGGGTACTGAATTACATGCAGTAATCCTCTATACAGAACATGGTCGTTTGTGGGCCTACTGTAAAGGCTGTGTGCTAAGACTGGTATGTTTAAAATCCCATAGCACAGCAGCCATAGGTCCAGGTTATAGCAGAGGGTGGGAGTAGAAAGAGAGTGTGAGTCAGGTGGTAGGGGTGGAGCAAGAAGGACAGGCAGACAGAGACCCATATAGAGAGAGGAGGTATAGACAGATAATAGCAGGGGTGGTTGGAGAACTTAGAGGAGGAAGGGGGACATTGAGGGAGCATGGTGGGAGACCAAGACTGGGTGGAGTCACAGAGGAAAGGCAGTGCCAGGATGCAGGAGAAGAAGCGGTGTAGGCCAGAGAGCAAGAGTGAGTGCAGGACAGGAAGCATAGTGGAGTGGGGTCACTGCTGACAAGCAAGCAGAGCCCACCCCCTCACATGCAAATGGGGTGATTACAAAGGAAGGGATTTGGTGGTGGACATCATCTTTTTATGCCCCCCCTCACTCTCAGAAGGGGTTACATTTTGGGGAGCAGTGTCAAAAGGGGCATTAGGGTGCATTATTAAAGGGTGCCAGGAGACACAGTCCTCCATTCTATAGGCTCATCAAAAACCAACAAGAACAACAGGTAATTCAGCAAGTAGATTTAAAGCCTCTCTGTGGATTTATGTTCATACTGCTCCCTCTAGTAATGTTACAAGGCAACTGCAGTTTAATCACTGGATTGAGAAAGGGGCCGTCCTATGCAAATAATCTCCTCCCATGATTACTTCTGTGAGCTTCCGTTGTGATACAATGATAGGACCTTCAACATATGCTCTTCAGCAGATTTGTAAAGTTATCAAATTGCCTTAGGCTAAGGATTGTTCCACTTGAAGGCCCTCAGATAAGTACCCCACCCTCACTTAGCAGGGTACTGAATTACATGCAGTAATCCTCTATACAGAATATGGCCGTTTGTGGGCCTACTGTAAAGGCTGTATGCTAAGACTGGGATGTTTAAAATCCCATAGCACAGCAGCCATAGGTCCAGGTTATAGCAGAGGGTGGGAGTAGAAAGAGAGTGTGAGTCAGGTGGTAGGGGTGGAGCAAGAAGAACAGGCAGAGAGAGACCCATATAGAGAGAGGAGATATAGACAGATAATAGCAGGGGTGGTTGGAGAACTTAGAGGAGGAAGGGGGACATTGAGGGAGCATGGTGGGAGACCAAGAGTGGGTGGAGTCACAGAGGAAAGGCAGTGCCAGGATGCAGGAGAAGAAGCGGTGTAGGCCAGAGAGCAAGAGTGAGTGCAGGACAGGAAGCATAGTGGAGTGGGGTCACTGCTGACAAGCAGGCAGAGCCCACCCCCTCACATGCAAATGGGGTGATTACAAAGGAAGGGATTTGGTGGTGGACATCATCTTTTTATGCCCCCCCTCACTCTCAGAAGGGGTTACATTTTGGGGAGCAGTGTCAAAAGGGGCATTAGGGTGCATTATTAAGGGGTGCCAGGAGACACAGTCCTCCATTCTATAGGCTCATCAAAAACCAACAAGAACAACAGGTAATTCAGCAAGTAGATTTAAAGCCTCTCTGTGGATTTATGTTCATACTGCTCCCTCTAGTAATGTTACAAGGCAACTGCAGTTTAATCACTGGATTGAGAAAGGGGCCGTCCTATGCAAATAATCTCCTCCCATGATTACTTCTGTGAGCTTCCGTTGTGATACAATGATAGGACCTTCAACATATGCTCTTCAGCAGATTTGTAAAGTTATCAAATTGCCTTAGGCTAAGGATTGTTCCACTTGAAGGCCCTCAGATAAGTACCCCACCCTCACTTAGCAGGGTACTGAATTACATGCAGTAATCCTCTATACAGAACATGGCCGTTCGTGGGCCTACTGTAAAGGCTGTATGCTAAGACTGGGATGTTTAAAATCCCATAGCACAGCAGCCTTAGGTCCAGGTTATAGCAGAGGGTGGGAGTAGAAAGAGAGTGTGAGTCAGGTGGTAGGGGTGGAGCAAGAAGAACAGGCAGAGATAGACCCATATAGAGAGAGGAGGTATAGACAGATAATAGCAGGGGTGGTTGGAGAACTTAGAGGAGGAAGGGGTACATTGAGGGAGCATGGTGGGAGACCAAGAGTGGGTGGAGTCACAGAGGAAAGGCAGTGCCAGGATGCAGGAGAAGAAGCGGTGTAGGCCAGAGAGCAAGAGTGAGTGCAGGACAGGAAGCATAGTGGAGTGGGGTCACTGCTGACAAGCAAGCAGAGCGCACCCCCTCACATGCAAATGGGGTGATTACAAAGGAAGGGATTTGGTGGTGGACATCATCTTTTTATGCCCCCCCTCACTCTCAGAAGGGGTTACATTTTGGGGAGCAGTGTCAAAAGGGGCATTAGGGTGCATTATTAAGGGGTGCCAGGAGACTCAGTCCTCCATTCTATAGGCTCATCAAAAACCAACAAGAACAACAGGTAATTCAGCAAGTAGATTTAAAGCCTCTCTGTGGATTTATGTTCATACTGCTCCCTCTAGTAATGTTACAAGGCAACTGCAGTTTAATCACTGGATTGAGAAAGGGGCCGTCCTATGCAAATAATCTCCTCCCATGATTACTTCTGTGAGCTTCCGTTGTGATACAATGATAGGACCTTCAACATATGCTCTTCAGCAGATTTGTAAAGTTATCAAATTGCCTTAGGCTAAGGATTGTTCCACTTGAAGGCCCTCAGATAAGTACCCCACCCTCATTTAGCAGGGTACTGAATTACATGCAGTAATCCTCTATACAGAACATGGGCGTTCGTGGGCCTACTGTAGAGGCTGTGTGCTAAGACTGGGATGTTTAAAATCCCATAGCACAGCAGCCATAGGTTCAGGTTATAGCAGAGGGTGGGAGTAGAAAGAGAGTGTGACTCAGGTGGTAGGGGTGGAGCAAGAAGGACAGGCAGAGAGAGACCCATATAGAGAGAGGAGGTATAGACAGATAATAGCAGGGGTGGTTGGAGAACTTAGAGGAGGAAGGGGGACATTGAGGGAGCATGGTGGGAGACCAAGAGTGGGTGGAGTCACAGAGGAAAGGCAGTCCCAGGATGCAGGAGAAGAAGCGGTGTAGGCCAGAGAGCAAGAGTGAGTGCAGGACAGGAAGCATAGTGGAGTGGGGTCCCTGCTGACAAGCAAGCAGAGCCCACCCCCTCACATGCAAATGGGGTGATTACAAAGGAAGGGATTTGGTGGTGGACATCATCTTTTTATGCCCCCCCTCACTCTCAGAAGGGGTTACATTTTGGGGAGCAGTGTCAAAAGGGGCATTAGGGTGCATTATTAAGGGGTGCCAGGAGACACAGTCCTCCATTCTATAGGCTCATCAAAAACCAACAAGAACAACAGGTAATTCAGCAAGTAGATTTAAAGCCTCTCTGTGGATTTATGTTCATACTGCTCCCTCTAGTAATGTTACAAGGCAACTGCAGTTTAATCACTGGATTCAGAAAGGGGCCGTCCTATGCAAATAATCTCCTCCCATGATTACTTCTGTGAGCTTCCGTTGTGATACAATGATAGGACCTTCAACATATGCTCTTCAGCAGATTTGTAAAGTTATCAAATTGCCTTAGGCTAAGGATTGTTCCACTTGAAGGCCCTCAGATAAGTACCCCACCCTCACTTAGCAGGGTACTGAATTACATGCAGTAATCCTCTATACAGAACATGGGCGTTCGTGGGCCTACTGTAAAGGCTGTATACTAAGACTGGGATGTTTAAAATCCCATAGCACAGCAGCCATAGGTCCAGGTTATAGCAGAGAGTGGGAGTAGAAAGAGAGTGTGAGTCAGGTGGTAGGGATGGAGCAAGAAGGACAGGCAGAGAGAGACCCATATAGAGAGAGGAGGTATAGACAGATAATAGCAGGGGTGGTTGGAGAACTTAGAGGAGGAAGGGGGACATTGAGGGAGCATGGTGGGAGACCAAGAGTGGGTGGAGTCACAGAGGAAAGGCAGTGCCAGGATGCAGGAGAAGAAGCGGTGTAGGCCAGAGAGCAAGAGTGAGTGCAGGACAGGAAGCATAGTGGAGTGGGGTCCCTGCTGACAAGCAAGCAGAGCCCACCCCCTCACATGCAAATGGGGTGATTACAAAGGAAGGGATTTGGTGGTGGACATCATCTTTTTATGCCCCCCCTCACTCTCAGAAGGGGTTACATTTTGGGGAGCAGTGTCAAAAGGGGCATTAGGGTGCATTATTAAGGGGTGCCAGGAGACACAGTCCTCCATTCTATAGGCTCATCAAAAACCAACAAGAACAACAGGTAATTCAGCAAGTAGATTTAAAGCCTCTCTGTGGATTTATGTTCATACTGCTCCCTCTAGTAATGTTACAAGGCAACTGCAGTTTAATCACTGGATTGAGAAAGGGGCCGTCCTATGCAAATAATCTCCTCCCATGATTACTTCTGTGAGCTTCCGTTGTGATACAATGATAGGACCTTCAACATATGCTCTTCAGCAGATTTGTAAAGTTATCAAATTGCCTTAGGCTAAGGATTGTTCCACTTGAAGGCCCTCAGATAAGTACCCCACCCTCACTTAGCAGGGTACTGAATTACATGCAGTAATCCTCTATACAGAACATGGGTGTTCGTGGGCCTACTGTAAAGGCTGTATACTAAGACTGGGATGTTTAAAATCCCATAGCACAGCAGCCATAGGTCCAGGTTATAGCAGAGAGTGGGAGTAGAAAGAGAGTGTGAGTCAGGTGGTAGGGATGGAGCAAGAAGGACAGGCAGAGAGAGACCCATATAGAGAGAGGAGGTATAGACAGATAATAGCAGGGGTGGTTGGAGAACTTAGAGGAGGAAGGGGGACATTGAGGGAGCATGGTGGGAGACCAAGAGTGGGTGGAGTCACAGAGGAAAGGCAGTGCCAGGATGCAGGAGAAGAAGTGGTGTAGGCCAGAGAGCAAGAGTGAGTGCAGGACAGGAAGCATAGTGGAGTGGGGTCACTGCTGACAAGCAAGCAGAGCCCAGCCCCTCGCATACAAATGGGGTGATTACAAAGGAAGGGATTTGGTGGTGGACATCATCTTTTTATGCCCCCCCTCACTCTCAGAAGGGGTTACATTTTGGGGAGCAGTGTCAAAAGGGGCATTAGGGTGCATTATTAAGGGGTGCCAGGAGACACAGTCCTCCATTCTATAGGCTCATCAAAAACCAACAAGAACAACAGGTAATTCAGCAAGTAGATTTAAAGCCTCTCTGTGGATTTATGTTCAACTGCTCCCTCTAGTAATGTTACATGGCAACTGCAGTTTAATCACTGGATTGAGAAAGGGGCCGTCCTATGCAAATAATCTCCTCCCATGATTACTTCTGTGAGCTTCCGTTGTGATACAATGATAGGACCTTCAACATATGCTCTTCAGCAGATTTGTAAAGTTATCAAATTGCCTTAGGCTAAGGATTGTTCCACTTGAAGGTCCTCAGATAAGTACCCCACCCTCACTTAGCAGGGTACTGAATTACATGCAGTAATCCTCTATACAGAACATGGGCGTTCGTGGGCCTACTGTAAAGGCTGTATGCTAAGACTGGGATGTTTAAAATCCCATAGCACAGCAGCCATAGGTCCAGGTTATAGCAGAGGGTGGGAGTAGAAAGAGAGTGTGAGTCAGGTGGTAGGGGTGGAGCAAGAAGGACAGGCAGAGAGAGACCCATATAGAGAGAGGAGGTATAGACAGATAATAGCAGGGGTGGTTGGAGAACTTAGAGGAGGAAGGGGGTCATTGAGGGAGCATGGTGGGAGACCAAGAGTGGGTGGAGTCACAGAGGAAAGGCAGTGCCAGGATGCAGGAGAAGAAGCGGTGTAGGCCAGAGAGCAAGAGTGAGTGCAGGACAGGAAGCATAGTGGAGTGGGGTCACTGCTGACAAGCAAGCAGAGCCCACCCCCTCACATGCAAATGGGGTGATTACAAAGGAAGGGATTTGGTGGTGGACATCATCTTTTTATGCCCCCCCTCACTCTCAGAAGGGGTTACATTTTGGGGAGCAGTGTCAAAAGGGGCATTAGGGTGCATTATTAAGGGGTGCCAGGAGACACAGTCCTCCATTCTATAGGCTCATCAAAAACCAACAAGAACAACAGGTAATTCAGCAAGTAGATTTAAAGCCTCTCTGTGGATTTATGTTCATACTGCTCCCTCTAGTAATGTTACAAGGCAACTGCAGTTTAATCACTGGATTGAGAAAGGGGCCGTCCTATGCAAATAATCTCCTCCCATGATTACTTCTGTGAGCTTCCGTTGTGATACAATGATAGGACCTTCAACATATGCTCTTCAGCAGATTTGTAAAGTTATCAAATTGCCTTAGGCTAAGGATTGTTCCACTTGAAGGCCCTCAGATAAGTACCCCACCCTCACTTAGCAGGGTACTGAATTACATGCAGTAATCCTCTATACAGAACATGGGCGTTCGTGGGCCTACTGTAAAGGCTGTATGCTAAGACTGGGATGTTTAAAATCCCATAGCACAGCAGCCATAGGTCCAGGTTATAGCAGAGGGTGGGAGTAGAAAGAGAGTGTGAGTCAGGTGGTAGGGGTGGAGCAAGAAGGACAGGCAGAGAGAGACCCATATAGAGAGAAGAGGTATAGACAGATAATAGCAGGGGTGGTTGGAGAACTTAGAGGAGGAAGGGGGACATTGAGGGAGCATGGTGGGAGACCAAGAGTGGGTGGAGTCACAGAGGAAAGGCAGTGCCAGGATGCAGGAGAAGAAGCGGTGTAGGCCAGAGAGCAAGAGTGAGTGCAGGACAGAAAGCATAGTGGAGTGGGGTCACTGCTGACAAGCAAGCAGAGCCCACCCCCTTACATACAAATGGGGTGATTACAAAGGAAGGGATTTGGTGGTGGACATCATCTTTTTATGCCCCCCCTCACTCTCAGAAGGGGTTACATTTTGGGGAGCAGTGTCAAAAGGGGCATTAGGGTGCATTATTAAGGGGTGCCAGGAGACACAGTCCTCCATTCTATAGGCTCATCAAAAACCAACAAGAACAACAGGTAATTCAGCAAGTAGATTTAAAGCCTCTCTGTGGATTTATGTTCATACTGCTCCCTCTAGTAATGTTACAAGGCAACTGCAGTTTAATCACTGGATTGAGAAAGGGGCCGTCCTATGCAAATAATCTCCTCCCATGATTACTTCTGTGAGCTTCCGTTGTGATACAATGATAGGACCTTCAACATATGCTCTTCAGCAGATTTGTAAAGTTATCAAATTGCCTTAGGCTAAGGATTGTTCCACTTGAAGGCCCTCAGATAAGTACCCCACCCTCACTTAGCAGGGTACTGAATTACATGCAGTAATCCTCTATACAGAACATGGCCGTTCGTGGGCCTACTGTAAAGGCTGTATGCTAAGACTGGGATGTTTAAAATCCCATAGCACAGCAGCCTTAGGTCCAAGTTATAGCAGAGGGTGGGAGTAGAAAGAGAGTGTGAGTCAGGTGGTAGGGGTGGAGCAAGAAGAACAGGCAGAGAGAGACCCATATAGAGAGAGGAGGTATAGACAGATAATAGCAGGGGTGGTTGGAGAACTTAGAGGAGGAAGGGGGACATTGAGGGAGCATGGTGGGAGACCAAGAGTGGGTGGAGTCACAGAGGAAAGGCAGTGCCAGGATGCAGGAGAAGAAGCGGTGTAGGCCAGAGAGCAAGAGTGAGTGCAGAACAGGAAGCATAGTGGAGTGGGGTCACTGCTGACAAGCAAGCAGAGCGCACCCCCTCACATGCAAATGGGGTGATTACAAAGGAAGGGATTTGGTGGTGGACATCATCTTTTTATGCCCCCCCTCACTCTCAGAAGGGGTTACATTTTGGGGAGCAGTGTCAAAAGGGGCATTAGGGTGCATTATTAAGGGGTGCCAGGAGACACAGTCCTCCATTCTATAGGCTCATCAAAAACCAACAAGAACAACAGGTAATTCAGCAAGTAGATTTAAAGCCTCTCTGTGGATGTATGTTCATACTGCTCCCTCTAGTAATCTTACAAGGCAACTGCAGTTTAATCACTGGATTGAGAAAGGGGCCATCCTATGCAAATAATCTCCTCCCATGATTACTTCTGTGAGCTTCCGTTGTGATACAATGATAGGACCTTCAACATATGCTCTTCAGCAGATTTGTAAAGTTATCAAATTGCCTTAGGCTAAGGATTGTTCCACTTGAAGGCCCTCAGATAAGTACCCCACCCTCACTTAGCAGGGTACTGAATTACATGCAGTAATCCTCTATACAGAACATGGGCGTTCGTGGGCCTTCTGTAGAGGCTGTTTGCTAAGACTGGGATGTTTAAAATCCCATAGCACAGCAGCCATAGGTCCAGGTTATAGCAGAGGGTGGGAGTCGAAAGAGAGTGTGAGTCAGGTGGTAGGGGTGGAGCAAGAAGGACAGGCAGAGAGAGACCCATATAGAGAGAGGAGGTATAGACAGATAATAGCAGGGGTGGTTGGAGAACTTAGAGGAGGAAGGGGGACATTGAGGGAGCATGGTGGGAGACCAAGAGTGGGTGGAGTCACAGAGGAAAGGCAGTGCCAGGATGCAGGAGAAGAAGCGGTGTAGGCCAGAGAGCAAGAGTGAGTGCAGGACAGGAAGCATAGTGGAGTGGGGTCACTGCTGACAAGCAAGCAGAGCCCACCCCCTCACATGCAAATGGGGTGATTACAAAGGAAGGGATTTGGTGGTGGACATCATCTTTTTATGCCCCCCCCTCACTCTCAGAAGGGGTTACATTTTGGGGAGCAGTGTCAAAAGGGGCATTAGGGTGCATTATTAAGGGGTGCCAGGAGACACAGTCCTCCATTCTATAGGCTCATCAAAAACCAACAAGAACAACAGGTAATTCAGCAAGTAGATTTAAAGCCTCTCTGTGGATTTATGTTCATACTGCTCCCTCTAGTAATGTTACAAGGCAACTGCAGTTTAATCACTGGATTGAGAAAGGGGCCGTCCTATGCAAATAATCTCCTCCCATGATTACTTCTGTGAGCTTCCGTTGTGATACAATGATAGGACCTTCAACATATGCTCTTCAGCAGATATGTAAAGTTATCAAATTGCCTTAGGCTAAGGATTGTTCCACTTGAAGGCCCTCAGATAAGTACCCCACCCTCACTTAGCAGGGTACTGAATTACATGCAGTAATCCTCTATACAGAACATGGGCGTTCGTGGGCCTACTGTAGAGGTTGTGTGCTAAGACTGGGATGTTTAAAATCCCATAGCACAGCAGCCATAGGTCCAGGTTATAGCAGAGGGTGGGAGTAGAAAGAGAGTGTGAGTCAGGTGGTAGGGGTGGAGCAAGAAGGACAGGCAGAGAGAGACCCATATAGAGAGAGGAGGTATAGACAGATAATAGCAGGGGTGGTTGGAGAACTTAGAGGAGGAAGGGGGACATTGAGGGAGCATGGTGGGAGACCAAGAGTGGGTGGAGTCACAGAGGAAAGGCAGTCCCAGGATGCAGGAGAAGAAGCGGTGTAGGCCAGAGAGCAAGAGTGAGTGCAGGACAGGAAGCATAGTGGAGTGGGGTCCCTGCTGACAAGCAAGCAGAGCCCACCCCCTCACATGCAAATGGGGTGATTACAAAGGAAGGGATTTGGTGGTGGACATCATCTTTTTATGCCCCCCCTCACTCTCAGAAGGGGTTACATTTTGGGGAGCAGTGTCAAAAGGGGCATTAGGGTGCATTATTAAGGGGTGCCAGGAGACACAGTCCTCCATTCTATAGGCTCATCAAAAACCAACAAGAACAACAGGTAATTCAGCAAGTAGATTTAAAGCCTCTCTGTGGATTTATGTTCATACTGCTCCCTCTAGTAATGTTACAAGGCAACTGCAGTTTAATCACTGGATTGAGAAAGGGGCCGTCCTATGCAAATAATCTCCTCCCATGATTACTTCTGTGAGCTTCCGTTGTGATACAATGATAGGACCTTCAACATATGCTCTTCAGCAGATTTGTAAAGTTATCAAATTGCCTTAGGCTAAGGATTGTTCCACTTGAAGGCCCTCAGATAAGTACCCCACCCTCACTTAGCAGGGTACTGAATTACATGCAGTAATCCTCTATACAGAACATGGGCGTTCGTGGGCCTACTGTAGAGGCTGTGTGCTAAGACTGGGATTTTTAAAATCCCATAGCACAGCAGCCATAGGTCCAGGTTATAGGAGAGGGTGGGAGTAGAAAGAGAGTGTGAGTCAGGTGGTAGGGGTGGAGCAAGAAGGACAGGCAGAGAGAGACCCATATAGAGAGAGGAGGTATAGACAGATAATAGCAGGGGTGGTTGGAGAACTTAGAGGAGGAAGGGGGACATTGAGGGAGCATGGTGGGAGACCAAGAGTGGGTGGAGTCACAGAGGAAAGGCAGTGCCAGGATGCAGGAGAAGAAGCGGTGTAGGCCAGAGAGCAAGAGTGAGTGCAGGACAGGAAGCATAGTGGAGTGGGGTCCCTGCTGACAAGCAAGCAGAGCCCACCCCCTCACATGCAAATGGGGTGATTACAAAGGAAGGGATTTGGTGGTGGACATCATCTTTTTATGCCCCCCCTCACTCTCAGAAGGGGTTACATTTTGGAGAGCAGTGTCAAAAGGGGCATTAGGGTGCATTATTAAGGGGTGCCAGGAGACACAGTCCTCCATTCTATAGGCTCATCAAAAACCAAGAACAACAGGTAATTCAGCAAGTAGATTTAAAGCCTCTCTGTGGATTTATGTTCATACTGCTCCCTCTAGTAATGTTACAGGGCAACTGCAGTTTAATCACTGGATTGAGAAAGGGGCCGTCCTATGCAAATAATCTCCTCCCATGATTACTTCTGTGAGCTTCCGTTGTGATACAATGATAGGACCTTCAACATATGCTCTTCAGCAGATTTGTAAAGTTATCAAATTGCCTTAGGCTAAGGATTGTTCCACTTGAAGGCCCTCAGATAAGTACCCCACCCTCACTTAGCAGGGTACTGAATTACATGCAGTAATCCTCTATACAGAACATGGGCGTTCGTGGGCCTACTGTAAAAGCTGTATGCTAAGACTGGGATGTTTAAAATCCCATAGCACAGCAGCCATAGGTCCAGGTTATAGCAGATGGTGGGAGTAGAAAGAGAGTGTGAGTCAGGTGGTAGGGATGGAGCAAGAAGGACAAACAGAGAGAGACCCATATAGAGAGAGGAGGTATAGACAGATAATAGCAGGGGTGGTTGGAGAACTTAGAGGAGGAAGGGGGACATTGAGGGAGCATGGTGGGAGACCAAGAGTGGGTGGAGTCACAGAGGAAAGGCAGTGCTAGGATGCAGGAGAAGAAGTGGTGTAGGCCAGAGAGCAAGAGTGAGTGCAGGACAGGAAGCATAGTGGAGTGGGGTCACTGCTGACAAGCAAGCAGAGCCCAGCCCCTCGCATACAAATGGGGTGATTACAAAGGAAGGGATTTGGTGGTGGACATCATCTTTTTATGCCCCCCCTCACTCTCAGAAGGGGTTACATTTTGGGGAGCAGTGTCAAAAGGGGCATTAGGGTGCATTATTAAGGGGTGCCAGGAGACACAGTCCTCCATTCTATAGGCTCATCAAAAACCAACAAGAACAACAGGTAATTCAGCAAGTAGATTTAAAGCCTCTCTGTGGATTTATGTTCAACTGCTCCCTCTAGTAATGTTACATGGCAACTGCAGTTTAATCACTGGATTGAGAAAGGGGCCGTCCTATGCAAATAATCTCCTCCCATGATTACTTCTGTGAGCTTCCGTTGTGATACAATGATAGGACCTTCAACATATGCTCTTCAGCAGATTTGTAAAGTTATCAAATTGCCTTAGGCTAAGGATTGTTCCACTTGAAGGCCCTCAGATAAGTACCCCACCCTCACTTAGCAGGGTACTGAATTACATGCAGTAATCCTCTATACAGAACATGGCCGTTCGTGGGCCTACTGTAAAGGCTGTATGCTAAGACTGGGATGTTTAAAATCCCATAGCACAGCAGCCATAGGTCCAGGTTATAGTAGAGGGTGGGAGTAGAAAGAGAGTGTGAGTCAGGTGGTAGGGGTGGAGCAAGAAGGACAGGCAGAGAAAGACCCATATAGAGAGAGGAGGTATAGACAGATAATAGCAGGGGTGGTTGGAGAACTTAGAGGAGGAAGGGGGACATTGATGGAGCATGGTGGGAGAACAATAGTGGGTGGAGTCACAGAGGAAAGGCAGTGCCAGGATGCAGGAGAAGAAGCGGTGTAGGCCAGAGAGCAAGAGTGAGTGCAGGACAGGAAGCATAGTGGAGTGGGGTCACTGCTGACAAGCAGGCAGAGCCCACCCCCTCACATGCAAATGGGGTGATTACAAAGGAAGGGATTTGGTGGTGGACATCATCTTTTTATGCCCCCCCTCACTCTCAGAAGGGGTTACATTTTGGGGAGCAGTGTCAAAAGGGGCATTAGGGTGCATTATTAAGGGGTGCCAGGAGACACAGTCCTCCATTCTATAGGCTCATCAAAAACCAACAAGAACAACAGGTAATTCAGCAAGTAGATTTAAAGCCTCTCTGTGGATTTATGTTCATACTGCTCCCTCTAGTAATGTTACAAGGCAACTGCAGTTTAATCACTGGATTGAGAAAGGGGCCGTCCTATGCAAATAATCTCCTCCCATGATTACTTCTGTGAGCTTCCGTTGTGATACAATGATAGGACCTTCAACATATGCTCTTCAGCAGATTTGTAAAGTTATCAAATTGCCTTAGGCTAAGGATTGTTCCACTTGAAGGCCCTCAGATAAGTACCCCACCCTCACTTAGCAGGGTACTGAATTACATGCAGTAATCCTCTATACAGAACATGGCCGTTCGTGGGCCTACTGTAAAGGCTGTATGCTAAGACTGGGATGTTTAAAATCCCATAGCACAGCAGCCTTAGGTCCAGGTTATAGCAGAGGGTGGGAGTAGAAAGAGAGTGTGAGTCAGGTGGTAGGGGTGGAGCAAGAAGAACAGGCACAGAGAGACCCATATAGAGAGAGGAGGTATAGACAGATAATAGCAGGGGTGGTTGGAGAACTTAGAGGAGGAAGGGGGACATTGAGGGAGCATGGTGGGAGACCAAGAGTGGGTGGAGTCACAGAGGAAAGGCAGTGCCAGGATGCAGGAGAAGAAGCGGTGTAGGCCAGAGAGCAAGAGTGAGTGCAGGACAGGAAGCATAGTGGAGTGGGGTCACTGCTGACAAGCAAGCAGAGCGCACCCCCTCACATGCAAATGGGGTGATTACAAAGGAAGGGATTTGGTGGTGGACATCATCTTTTTTTGCCCCCCCTCACTCTCAGAAGGGGTTACATTTTGGGGAGCAGTGTCAAAAGGGGCATTAGGGTGCATTATTAAGGGGTGCCAGGAGACACAGTCCTCCATTCTATAGGCTCATCAAAAACCAACAAGAACAACAGGTAATTCAGCAAGTAGATTTAAAGCCTCTCTGTGGATGTATGTTCATACTGCTCCCTCTAGTAATCTTACAAGGCAACTGCAGTTTAATCACTGGATTGAGAAAGGGGCCATCCTATGCAAATAATCTCCTCCCATGATTACTTCTGTGAGCTTCCGTTGTGATACAATGATAGGACCTTCAACATATGCTCTTCAGCAGATTTGTAAAGTTATCAAATTGCCTTAGGCTAAGGATTGTTCCACTTGAAGGCCCTCAGATAAGTACCCCACCCTCACTTAGCAGGGTACTGAATTACATGCAGTAATCCTCTATACAGAACATGGGAGTTCGTGGGCCTTCTGTAGAGGCTGTGTGCTAAGACTGGGATGTTTAAAATCCTATAGCACAGCAGCCATAGGTCCAGGTTATAGCAGAGGGTGGGAGTAGAAAGAGAGTGTGAGTCAGGTGGTAGGGGTGGAGCAAGAAGGACAGGCAGAGAGAAACCCATATAGAGAGAGGAGGTATAGACAGATAATAGCAGGGGTGGTTGGAGAACTTAGAGGAGGAAGGGGGACATTGAGGGAGCATGGTGGGAGACCAAGAGTGGGTGGAGTCACAGAGGAAAGGCAGTGCCAGGATGCAGGAGAAGAAGCGGTGTAGGCCAGAGAGCAAGAGTGAGTGCAGGACAGGAAGCATAGTGGAGTGGGGTCACTGCTGACAAGCAAGCAGAGCCCACCCCCTCACATGCAAATGGGGTGATTACAAAGGAAGGGATTTGGTGGTGGACATCATCTTTTTATGCCCCCCCCCTCACTCTCAGAAGGGGTTACATTTTGGGGAGCAGTGTCAAAAGGGGCATTAGGGTGCATTATTAAGGGGTGCCAGGAGACACAGTCCTCCATTCTATAGGCTCATCAAAAACCAACAAGAACAACAGGTAATTCAGCAAGTAGATTTAAAGCCTCTCTGTGGATTTATGTTCATACTGCTCCCTCTAGTAATGTTACAAGGCAACTGCAGTTTAATCACTGGATTGAGAAAGGGGCCGTCCTATGCAAATAATCTCCTCCCATGATTACTTCTGTGAGCTTCCGTTGTGATACAATGATAGGACCTTCAACATATGCTCTTCAGCAGATATGTAAAGTTATCAAATTGCCTTAGGCTAAGGATTGTTCCACTTGAAGGCCCTCAGATAAGTACCCCACCCTCACTTAGCAGGGTACTGAATTACATGCAGTAATCCTCTATACAGAACATGGGCGTTCGTGGGCCTACTGTAGAGGCTGTGTGCTAAGACTGGGATGTTTAAAATCCCATAGCACAGCAGCCATAGGTACAGGTTATAGCAGAGGGTGGGAGTAGAAAGAGAGTGTGAGTCAGGTGGTAGGGGTGGAGCAAGAAGGACAGGCAGAGAGAGACCCATATAGAGAGAGGAGGTATAGACAGATAATAGCAGGGGTGGTTGGAGAACTTAGAGGAGGAAGGGGGACATTGAGGGAGCATGGTGGGAGACCAAGAGTGGGTGGAGTCACAGAGGAAAGGCAGTGCCAGGATGCAGGAGAAGAAGCGGTGTAGGCCAGAGAGCAAGAGTGAGTGCAGGACAGGAAGCATAGTGGAGTGGGGTCCCTGCTGACAAGCAAGCAGAGCCCACCCCCTCACATGCAAATGGGGTGATTACAAAGGAAGGGATTTGGTGGTGGACATCATCTTTTTATGCCCCCCCTCACTCTCAGAAGGGGTTACATTTTGGGGAGCAGTGTCAAAAGGGGCATTAGGGTGCATTATTAAGGGGTGCCAGGAGACACAGTCCTCCATTCTATAGGCTCATCAAAAACCAACAAGAACAACAGGTAATTCAGCAAGTAGATTTAAAGCCTCTCTGTGGATTTATGTTCATACTGCTCCCTCTAGTAATGTTACAAGGCAACTGCAGTTTAATCACTGGATTGAGAAAGGGGCCGTCCTATGCAAATAATCTCCTCCCATGATTACTTCTGTGAGCTTCCGTTGTGATACAATGATAGGACCTTCAACATATGCTCTTCAGCAGATTTGTAAAGTTATCAAATTGCCTTAGGCTAAGGATTGTTCCACTTGAAGGCCCTCAGATAAGTACCCCTACCTCACTTAGCAGGGTACTGAATTACATGCAGTAATCCTCTATACAGAACATGGGCGTTCGTGGGCCTACTGTAAAGGCTGTGTGCTAAGACTGGGATTTTTAAAATCCCATAGCACAGCAGCCATAGGTCCAGGTTATAGGAGAGGGTGGGAGTAGAAAGAGAGTGTGAGTCAGGTGGTAGGGGTGGAGCAAGAAGGACAGGCAGAGAGGGACCCATATAGAGAGAGGAGGAATAGACAGATAATAGCAGGGGTGGTTGGAGAACTTAGAGGAGGAAGGGGGACATTGAGGGAGCATGGTGGGAGACCAAGAGTGGGTGGAGTCACAGAGGAAAGGCAGTGCCAGGATGCAGGAGAAGAAGCGGTGTAGGCCAGAGAGCAAGAGTGAGTGCAGGACAGGAAGCATAGTGGAGTGGGGTCCCTGCTGACAAGCAAGCAGAGCCCACCCCCTCACATGCAAATGGGGTGATTACAAAGGAAGGGATTTGGTGGTGGACATCATCTTTTTATGCCCCCCCTCACTCTCAGAAGGGGTTACATTTTGGGGAGCAGTGTCAAAAGGGGCATTAGGGTGCATTATTAAGGGGTGCCAGGAGACACAGTCCTCCATTCTATAGGCTCATCAAAAACCAAGAACAACAGGTAATTCAGCAAGTAGATTTAAAGCCTCTCTGTGGATTTATGTTCATACTGCTCCCTCTAGTAATGTTACAAGGCAACTGCAGTTTAATCACTGGATTGAGAAAGGGGCCGTCCTATGCAAATAATCTCCTCCCATGATTACTTCTGTGAGCTTCCGTTGTGATACAATGATAGGACCTTCAACATATGCTCTTCAGCAGATTTGTAAAGTTATCAAATTGCCTTAGGCTAAGGATTGTTCCACTTGAAGGCCCTCAGATAAGTACCCCACCCTCACTTAGCAGGGTACTGAATTACATGCAGTAATCCTCTATACAGAACATGGGCGTTCGTGGGCCTACTGTAAAGGCTGTATGCTAAGACTGGGATGTTTAAAATCCCATAGCACAGCAGCCATAGGTCCAGGTTATAGCAGAGGGTGGGAGTAGAAAGAGAGTGTGAGTCAGGTGGTAGGGATGGAGCAAGAAGGACAAACAGAGAGAGACCCATATAGAGAGAGGAGGTATAGACAGATAATAGCAGGGGTGGTTGGAGAACTTAGAGGAGGAAGGGGGACATTGAGGGAGCATGGTGGGAGACCAAGAGTGGGTGGAGTCACAGAGGAAAGGCAGTGCTAGGATGCAGGAGAAGAAGTGGTGTAGGCCAGAGAGCAAGAGTGAGTGCAGGACAGGAACCATAGTGGAGTGGGGTCACTGCTGACAAGCAAGCAGAGCCCAGCCCCTCGCATACAAATGGGGTGATTACAAAGGAAGGGATTTGGTGGTGGACATCATCTTTTTATGCCCCCCTCACTCTCAGAAGGGGTTACATTTTGGGGAGCAGTGTCAAAAGGGGCATTAGGGTGCATTATTAAGGGGTGCCAGGAGACACAGTCCTCCATTCTATAGGCTCATCAAAAACCAACAAGAACAACAGGTAATTCAGCAAGTAGATTTAAAGCCTCTCTGTGGATTTATGTTCAACTGCTCCCTCTAGTAATGTTACATGGCAACTGCAGTTTAATCACTGGATTGAGAAAGGGGCCGTCCTATGCAAATAATCTCCTCCCATGATTACTTCTGTGAGCTTCCGTTGTGATACAATGATAGGACCTTCAACATATGCTCTTCAGCAGATTTGTAAAGTTATCAAATTGCCTTAGGCTAAGGATTGTTCCACTTGAAGGCCCTCAGATAAGTACCCCACCCTCACTTAGCAGGGTACTGAATTACATGCAGTAATCCTCTATACAGAACATGGGCGTTCGTGGGCCTACTGTAAAGGCTGTATGCTAAGACTGGGATGTTTAAAATGCCATAGCACAGCAGCCATAGGTCCAGGTTATAGCAGAGGGTGGGAGTAGAAAGAGAGTGTGAGTCAGGTGGTAGGGGTGGAGCAAGAAGGACAGGCAGAGAAAGACCCATATAGAGAGAGGAGGTATAGACAGATAATAGCAGGGGTGGTTGGAGAACTTAGAGGAGGAAGGGGGACATTGAGGGATCATGGTGGGAGACCAAGAGTGGGTGGAGTCACAGAGGAAAGGCAGTGCCAGGATGCAGGAGAAGAAGCGGTGTAGGCCAGAGAGCAAGAGTGAGTGCAGGACAGGAAGCATAGTGGAGTGGGGTCACTGCTGACAAGCAAGCAGAGCCCACCCCCTCACATACAAATGGGGTGATTACAAAGGAAGGGATTTGGTGGTGGACATCATCTTTTTATGCCCCCCCTCACTCTCAGAAGGGGTTACATTTTGGGGAGCAGTGTCAAAAGGGGCATTAGGGTGCATTATTAAGGGGTGCCAGGAGACACAGTCCTCCATTCTATAGGCTCATCAAAAACCAACAAGAACAACAGGTAATTCAGCAAGTAGATTTAAAGCCTCTCTGTGGATTTATGTTCATACTGCTCCCTCTAGTAATGTTACAAGGCAACTGCAGTTTAATCACTGGATTGAGAAAGGGGCCGTCCTATGCAAATAATCTCCTCCCATGATTACTTCTGTGAGCTTCCGTTGTGATACAATGATAGGACCTTCAACATATGCTCTTCAGCAGATTTGAAAAGTTATCAAATTGCCTTAGGCTAAGGATTGTTCCACTTGAAGGCCCTCAGATAAGTACGCCACCCTCACTTAGCAGGGTACTGAATTACATGCAGTAATCCTCTATACAGAACATGGGCGTTCGTGGGCCTACTGTAAAGGCTGTGTGCTAAGACTGGGATGTTTAAAATCCCATAGCACAGCAGCCATAGGTCCAGATTATAGCAGAGGGTGGGAGTAGAAAGAGAGTGTGAGTCAGGTGGTAGGGGTGGAGCAAGAAGGACAGGCAGAGAGAGACCCATATAGAGATAGGAGGTATAGACAGATAATAGCAGGGGTGGTTGGAGAACTTAGAGGAGGAAGGGGGACATTGAGGGAGCATGGTGGGAGACCAAGAGTGGGTGGAGTCACAGAGGAAAGGCAGTGCCAGGATGCAGGAGAAGAAGCGGTGTAGGCCAGAGAGCAAGAGTGAGTGCAGGACAGGAAGCATAGTGGAGTGGGGTCCCTGCTGACAAGCAAGCAGAGCCCACCCCCTCACATGCAAATGGGGTGATTACAAAGGAAGGGATTTGGTGGTGGACATCATCTTTTTATGCCCCCCCTCACTCTCAGAAGGGGTTACATTTTGGGGAGCAGTGTCAAAAGGGGCATTAGGGTGCATTATTAAGGGGTGCCAGGAGACACAGTCCTCCATTCTATAGGCTCATCAAAAACCAAGAACAACAGGTAATTCAGCAAGTAGATTTAAAGCCTCTCTGTGGATTTATGTTCATACTGCTCCCTCTAGTAATGTTACAAGGCAACTGCAGTTTAATCACTGGATTGAGAAAGGGGCCGTCCTATGCAAATAATCTCCTCCCATGATTACTTCTGTGAGCTTCCGTTGTGATACAATGATAGGACCTTCAACATATGCTCTTCAGCAGATTTGTAAAGTTATCAAATTGCCTTAGGCTAAGGATTGTTCCACTTGAAGGCCCTCAGATAAGTACCCCACCCTCACTTAGCAGGGTACTGAATTACATGCAGTAATCCTCTATACAGAACATGGGCGTTCGTGGGCCTACTGTAAAGGCTGTATGCTAAGACTGGGATGTTTAAAATCCCATAGCACAGCAGCCATAGGTCCAGGTTATAGCAGAGGGTGGGAGTAGAAAGAGAGTGTGAGTCAGGTGGTAGGGATGGAGCAAGAAGGACAAACAGAGAGAGACCCATATAGAGAGAGGAGGTATAGACAGATAATAGCAGGGGTGGTTGGAGAACTTAGAGGAGGAAGGGGGACATTGAGGGAGCATGGTGGGAGACCAAGAGTGGGAGGAGTCACAGAGGAAAGGCAGTGCTAGGATGCAGGAGAAGAAGTGGTGTAGGCCAGAGAGCAAGAGTGAGTGCAGGACAGGAACCATAGTGGAGTGGGGTCACTGCTGACAAGCAAGCAGAGCCCAGCCCCTCGCATACAAATGGGGTGATTACAAAGGAAGGGATTTGGTGGTGGACATCATCTTTTTATGCCCCCCCTCACTCTCAGAAGGGGTTACATTTTGGGGAGCAGTGTCAAAAGGGGCATTAGGGTGCATTATTAAGGGGTGCCAGGAGACACAGTCCTCCATTCTATAGGCTCATCAAAAACCAACAAGAACAACAGGTAATTCAGCAAGTAGATTTAAAGCCTCTCTGTGGATTTATGTTCAACTGCTCCCTCTAGTAATGTTACATGGCAACTGCAGTTTAATCACTGGATTGAGAAAGGGGCCGTCCTATGCAAATAATCTCCTCCCATGATTACTTCTGTGAGCTTCCGTTGTGATACAATGATAGGACCTTCAACATATGCTCTTCAGCAGATTTGTAAAGTTATCAAATTGCCTTAGGCTAAGGATTGTTCCACTTGAAGGCCCTCAGATAAGTACCCCACCCTCACTTAGCAGGGTACTGAATTACATGCAGTAATCCTCTATACAGAACATGGGCGTTCGTGGGCCTACTGTAAAGGCTGTATGCTAAGACTGGGATGTTTAAAATCCCATAGCACAGCAGCCATAGGTCCAGGTTATAGCAGAGGGTGGGAGTAGAAAGAGAGTGTGAGTCAGGTGGTAGGGGTGGAGCAAGAAGGACAGGCAGAGAAAGACCCATATAGAGAGGGAAGGTATAGACAGATAATAGCAGGGGTGGTTGGAGAACTTAGAGGAGGAAGAGGGACATTGAGGGATCATGGTGGGAGACCAAGAGTGGGTGGAGTCACAGAGGAAAGGCAGTGCCAGGATGCAGGAGAAGAAGCGGTGTAGGCCAGAGAGCAAGAGTGAGTGCAGGACAGGAAGCATAGTGGAGTGGGGTCACTGCTGACAAGCAAGCAGAGCCCACCCCCTCACATACAAATGGGGTGATTACAAAGGAAGGGATTTGGTGGAGGACATCATCTTTTTATGCCCCCCCTCACTCTCAGAAGGGGTTACATTTTGGGGAGCAGTGTCAAAAGGGGCATTAGGGTGCATTATTAAGGGGTGCCAGGAGACACAGTCCTCCATTCTATAGGCTCATCAAAAACCAACAAGAACAACAGGTAATTCAGCAAGTAGATTTAAAGCCTCTCTGTGGATTTATGTTCATACTGCTCCCTCTAGTAATGTTACAAGGCAACTGCAGTTTAATCACTGGATTGAGAAAGGGGCCGTCCTATGCAAATAATCTCCTCCCATGATTACTTCTGTGAGCTTCCGTTGTGATACAATGATAGGACCTTCAACATATGCTCTTCAGCAGATTTGAAAAGTTATCAAATTGCCTTAGGCTAAGGATTGTTCCACTTGAAGGCCCTCAGATAAGTACGCCACCCTCACTTAGCAGGGTACTGAATTACATGCAGTAATCCTCTATACAGAACATCGGCGTTCGTGGGCCTACTGTAAAGGCTGTGTGCTAAGACTGGGATGTTTAAAATCCCATAGCACAGCAGCCATAGGTCCAGATTATAGCAGAGGGTGGGAGTAGAAAGAGAGTGTGAGTCAGGTGGTAGGGGTGGAGCAAGAAGGACAGGCAGAGAGAGACCCATATAGAGAGAGGAGGTATAGACAGATAATAGCAGGGGTGGTTGGAGAACTTAGAGGAGGAAGGGGGACATTGAGGGAGCATGGTGGGAGACCAAGAGTGGGTGGAGTCACAGAGGAAAGGCAGTGCCAGGATGCAGGAGAAGAAGCGGTGTAGGCCAGAGAGCAAGAGTGAGTGCAGGACAGGAAGCATAGTGGAGTGGGGTCACTGCTGACAAGCAAGCAGAGCCCACCCCCTCACATGCAAATGGGGTGATTACAAAGGAAGGGATTTGGTGGTGGACATCATCTTTTTATGCCCCCCCTCACTCTCAGAAGGGGTTACATTTTGGGGAGCAGTGTCAAAAGGGGCATTAGGGTGCATTATTAAGGGGTGCCAGGAGACACAGTCCTCCATTCTATAGGCTCATCAAAAACCAACAAGAACAACAGGTAATTCAGCAAGTAGATTTAAAGCCTCTCTGTGGATTTATGTTCATACTGCTCCCTCTAGTAATGTTACAAGGCAACTGCAGTTTAATCACTGGATTGAGAAAGGGGCCGTCCTATGCAAATAATCTCCTCCCATGATTACTTCTGTGAGCTTCCGTTGTGATACAATGATAGGACCTTCAACATATGCTCTTCAGCAGATTTGTAAAGTTATCAAATTGCCTTAGGCTAAGGATTGTTCCACTTGAAGGCCCTCAGATAAGTACCCCACCCTCACTTAGCAGGGTACTGAATTACATGCAGTAATCCTCTATACAGAACATGGGAGTTCGTGGGCCTTCTGTAGAGGCTGTGTGCTAAGACTGGGATGTTTAAAATCCCATAGCACAGCAGCCATAGGTCCAGGTTATAGCAGAGGGTGGGAGTAGAAAGAGAGTGTGAGTCAGGTGGTAGGGGTGGAGCAAGAAGGACAGGCAGAGAGAGACCCATATAGAGAGAGGAGGTATAGACAGATAATAGCAGGGGTGGTTGGAGAACTTAGAGGAGGAAGGGGGACATTGAGGGAGCATGGTGGGAGACCAAGAGTGGGTGGAGTCACAGAGGAAAGGCAGTGCCAGGATGCAGGAGAAGAAGCGGTGTAGGCCAGAGAGCAAGAGTGAGTGCAGGACAGGAAGCATAGTGGAGTGGGGTCCCTGCTGACAAGCAAGCAGAGCCCACCCCCTCACATGCAAATGGGGTGATTACAAAGGAAGGGATTTGGTGGTGGACATCATCTTTTTATGCCCCCCCTCACTCTCAGAAGGGGTTACATTTTGGGGAGCAGTGTCAAAAGGGGCATTAGGGTGCATTATTAAGGGGTGCCAGGAGACACAGTCCTCCATTCTATAGGCTCATCAAAAACCAACAAGAACAACAGGTAATTCAGCAAGTAGATTTAAAGCCTCTCTGTGGATTTATGTTCATACTGCTCCCTCTAGTAATGTTACAAGGCAACTGCAGTTTAATCACTGGATTGAGAAAGGGGCCGTCCTATGCAAATAATCTCCTCCCATGATTACTTCTGTGAGCTTCCGTTGTGATACAATGATAGGACCTTCAACATATGCTCTTCAGCAGATTTGTAAAGTTATCAAATTGCCTTAGGCTAAGGATTGTTCCACTTGAAGGCCCTCAGATAAGTACCCCACCCTCACTTAGCAGGGTACTGAATTACATGCAGTAATCCTCTATACAGAACATGGGCGTTCGTGGGCCTACTGTAGAGGCTGTGTGCTAAGACTGGGATTTTTAAAATCCCATAGCACAGCAGCCATAGGTCCAGGTTATAGGAGAGGGTGGGAGTAGAAAGAGAGTGTGAGTCAGGTGGTAGTGGTGGAGCAAGAAGGACAGGCAGAGAGAGACCCTTATAGAGAGAGGAGGTATAGACAGATAATAGCAGGGGTGGTTGGAGAACTTAGAGGAGGAAGGGGGACATTGAGGGAGCATGGTGGGAGACCAAGAGTGGGTGGAGTCACAGAGGAAAGGCAGTGCCAGGATGCAGGAGAAGAAGCGGTGTAGGCCAGAGAGCAAGAGTGAGTGCAGGACAGGAAGCATAGTGGAGTGGGGTCCCTGCTGACAAGCAAGCAGAGCCCACCCCCTCACATGCAAATGGGGTGATTACAAAGGAAGGGATTTGGTGGTGGACATCATCTTTTTATGCCCCCCCTCACTCTCAGAAGGGGTTACATTTTGGGGAGCAGTGTCAAAAGGGGCATTAGGGTGCATTATTAAGGGGTGCCAGGAGACACAGTCCTCCATTCTATAGGCTCATCAAAAACCAAGAACAACAGGTAATTCAGCAAGTAGATTTAAAGCCTCTCTGTGGATTTATGTTCATACTGCTCCCTCTAGTAATGTTACAAGGCAACTGCAGTTTAATCACTGGATTGAGAAAGGGGCCGTCCTATGCAAATAATCTCCTCCCATGATTACTTCTGTGAGCTTCCGTTGTGATACAATGATAGGACCTTCAACATATGCTCTTCAGCAGATTTGTAAAGTTATCAAATTGCCTTAGGCTAAGGATTGTTCCACTTGAAGGCCCTCAGATAAGTACCCCACCCTCACTTAGCAGGGTACTGAATTACATGCAGTAATCCTCTATACAGAACATGGGCGTTCGTGGGCCTACTGTAAAGGCTGTATGCTAAGACTGGGATGTTTAAAATCCCATAGCACAGCAGCCATAGGTCCAGGTTATAGCAGAGGGTGGGAGTAGAAAGAGAGTGTGAGTCAGGTGGTAGGGATGGAGCAAGAAGGACAAACAGAGAGAGACCCATATAGAGAGAGGAGGTATAGACAGATAATAGCAGGGGTGGTTGGAGAACTTAGAGGAGGAAGGGGGACATTGAGGGAGCATGGTGGGAGACCAAGAGTGGGTGGAGTCACAGAGGAAAGGCAGTGCTAGGATGCAGGAGAAGAAGTGGTGTAGGCCAGAGAGCAAGAGTGAGTGCAGGACAGGAACCATAGTGGAGTGGGGTCACTGCTGACAAGCAAGCAGAGCCCAGCCCCTCGCATACAAATGGGGTGATTACAAAGGAAGGGATTTGGTGGTGGACATCATCTTTTTATGCCCCCCCTCACTCTCAGAAGGGGTTACATTTTGGGGAGCAGTGTCAAAAGGGGCATTAGGGTGCATTATTAAGGGGTGCCAGGAGACACAGTCCTCCATTCTATAGGCTCATCAAAAACCAACAAGAACAACAGGTAATTCAGCAAGTAGATTTAAAGCCTCTCTGTGGATTTATGTTCAACTGCTCCCTCTAGTAATGTTACATGGCAACTGCAGTTTAATCACTGGATTGAGAAAGGGGCCGTCCTATGCAAATAATCTCCTCCCATGATTACTTCTGTGAGCTTCCGTTGTGATACAATGATAGGACCTTCAACATATGCTCTTCAGCAGATTTGTAAAGTTATCAAATTGCCTTAGGCTAAGGATTGTTCCACTTGAAGGCCCTCAGATAAGTACCCCACCCTCACTTAGCAGGGTACTGAATTACATGCAGTAATCCTCTATACAGAACATGGGCGTTCGTGGGCCTACTGTAAAGGCTGTATGCTAAGACTGGGATGTTTAAAATCCCATAGCACAGCAGCCATAGGTCCAGGTTATAGCAGAGGGTGGGAGTAGAAAGAGAGTGTGAGTCAGGTGGTAGGGGTGGAGCAAGAAGGACAGGCAGAGAAAGACCCATATAGAGAGGGAAGGTATAGACAGATAATAGCAGGGGTGGTTGGAGAACTTAGAGGAGGAAGGGGACATTGAGGGATCATGGTGGGAGACCAAGAGTGGGTGGAGTCACAGAGGAAAGGCAGTGCCAGGATGCAGGAGAAGAAGCGGTGTAGGCCAGAGAGCAAGAGTGAGTGCAGGACAGGAAGCATAGTGGAGTGGGGTCACTGCTGACAAGCAAGCAGAGCCCACCCCCTCACATGCAAATGGGGTGATTACAAAGGAAGGGATTTGGTGGTGGACATCATCTTTTTATGCCCCCCCTCACTCTCAGAAGGGGTTACATTTTGGGGAGCAGTGTCAAAAGGGGCATTAGGGTGCATTATTAAGGGGTGCCAGGAGACACAGTCCTCCATTCTATAGGCTCATCAAAAACCAACAAGAACAACAGGTAATTCAGCAAGTAGATTTAAAGCCTCTCTGTGGATTTATGTTCATACTGCTCCCTCTAGTAATGTTACAAGGCAACTGCAGTTTAATCACTGGATTGAGAAAGGGGCCGTCCTATGCAAATAATCTCCTCCCATGATTACTTCTGTGAGCTTCCGTTGTGATACAATGATAGGACCTTCAACATATGCTCTTCAGCAGATTTGTAAAGTTATCAAATTGCCTTAGGCTAAGGATTGTTCCACTTGAAGGCCCTCAGATAAGTACCCCACCCTCACTTAGCAGGGTACTGAATTACATGCAGTAATCCTCTATACAGAACATGGGAGTTCGTGGGCCTTCTGTAGAGGCTGTGTGCTAAGACTGGGATGTTTAAAATCCCATAGCACAGCAGCCATAGGTCCAGGTTATAGCAGAGGGTGGGAGTAGAAAGAGAGTGTGAGTCAGGTGGTAGGGGGGGAGCAAGAAGGACAGGCAGAGAGAGACCCATATAGAGAGAGGAGGTATAGACAGATAATAGCAGGGGTGGTTGGAGAACTTAGAGGAGGAAGGGGGACATTGAGGGAGCATGGTGGGAGACCAAGAGTGGGTGGAGTCACAGAGGAAAGGCAGTGCCAGGATGCAGGAGAAGAAGCGGTGTAGGCCAGAGAGCAAGAGTGAGTGCAGGACAGGAAGCATAGTGGAGTGGGGTCACTGCTGACAAGCAAGCAGAGCCCACCCCCTCACATGCAAATGGGGTGATTACAAAGGAAGGGATTTGGTGGTGGACATCATCTTTTTATGCCCCCCCCTCACTCTCAGAAGGGGTTACATTTTGGGGAGCAGTGTCAAAAGAGGCATTAGGGTGCATTATTAAGGGGTGCCAGGAGACACAGTCCTCCATTCTATAGGCTCATCAAAAACCAACAAGAACAACAGGTAATTCAGCAAGTAGATTTAAAGCCTCTCTGTGGATTTATGTTCATACTGCTCCCTCTAGTAATGTTACAAGGCAACTGCAGTTTAATCACTGGATTGAGAAAGGGGCCGTCCTATGCAAATAATCTCCTCCCATGATTACTTCTGTGAGCTTCCGTTGTGATACAATGATAGGACCTTCAACATATGCTCTTCAGCAGATATGTAAAGTTATCAAATTGCCTTAGGCTAAGGATTGTTCCACTTGAAGGCCCTCAGATAAGTACCCCACCCTCACTTAGCAGGGTACTGAATTACATGCAGTAATCCTCTATACAGAACATGGGAGTTTGTGGGCCTACTGTAGAGGCTGTGTGCTAAGACTGGGATGTTTAAAATCCCATAGCACAGCAGCCATAGGTACAGGTTATAGCAGAGGGTGGGAGGAGAAAGAGAGTGTGAGTCAGGTGGTAGGGGTGGAGCAAGAAGGACAGGCAGAGAGAGACCCATATAGAGAGAGGAGGTATAGACAGATAATAGCAGGGGTGGTTGGAGAACTTAGAGGAGGAAGGGGGACATTGAGGGAGCATGGTGGGAGACCAAGAGTGGGTGGAGTCACAGAGGAAAGGCAGTGCCAGGATGCAGGAGAAGAAGCGGTGTAGGCCAGAGAGCAAGAGTGAGTGCAGGACAGGAAGCATAGTGGAGTGGGGTCCCTGCTGACAAGCAAGCAGAGCCCACCCCCTCACATACAAATGGGGTGATTACAAAGGAAGGGATTTGGTGGTGGACATCATCTTTTTATGCCCCCCCTCACTCTCAGAAGGGGTTACATTTTGGGGAGCAGTGTCAAAAGGGGCATTAGGGTGCATTATTAAGGGGTGCCAGGAGACACAGTCCTCCATTCTATAGGCTCATCAAAAACCAACAAGAACAACAGGTAATTCAGCAAGTAGATTTAAAGCCTCTCTGTGGATTTATGTTCATACTGCTCCCTCTAGTAATGTTACAAGGCAACTGCAGTTTAATCACTGGATTGAGAAAGGGGCCGTCCTATGCAAATAATCTCCTCCCATGATTACTTCTGTGAGCTTCCGTTGTGATACAATGATAGGACCTTCAACATATGCTCTTCAGCAGATTTGAAAAGTTATCAAATTGCCTTAGGCTAAGGATTGTTCCACTTGAAGGCCCTCAGATAAGTACGCCACCCTCACTTAGCAGGGTACTGAATTACATGCAGTAATCCTCTATACAGAACATGGGCGTTCGTGGGCCTACTGTAAAGGCTGTGTGCTAAGACTGGGATGTTTAAAATCCCATAGCACAGCAGCCATAGGTCCAGATTATAGCAGAGGGTGGGAGTAGAAAGAGAGTGTGAGTCAGGTGGTAGGGGTGGAGCAAGAAGGACAGGCAGAGAGAGACCCATATAGAGAGAGGAGGTATAGACAGATAATAGCAGGGGTGGTTGGAGAACTTAGAGGAGGAAGGGGGACATTGAGGGAGCATGGTGGGAGACCAAGAGTGGGTGGAGTCACAGAGGAAAGGCAGTGCCAGGATGCAGGAGAAGAAGCGGTGTAGGCCAGAGAGCAAGAGTGAGTGCAGGACAGGAAGCATAGTGGAGTGGGGTCACTGCTGACAAGCAAGCAGAGCCCACCCCCTCACATGCAAATGGGGTGATTACAAAGGAAGGGATTTGGTGGTGGACATCATCTTTTTATGCCCCCCCTCACTCTCAGAAGGGGTTACATTTTGGGGAGCAGTGTCAAAAGGGGCATTAGGGTGCATTATTAAGGGGTGCCAGGAGACACAGTCCTCCATTCTATAGGCTCATCAAAAACCAACAAGAACAACAGGTAATTCAGCAAGTAGATTTAAAGCCTCTCTGTGGATTTATGTTCATACTGCTCCCTCTAGTAATGTTACAAGGCAACTGCAGTTTAATCACTGGATTGAGAAAGGGGCCGTCCTATGCAAATAATCTCCTCCCATGATTACTTCTGTGAGCTTCCGTTGTGATACAATGATAGGACCTTCAACATATGCTCTTCAGCAGATTTGTAAAGTTATCAAATTGCCTTAGGCTAAGGATTGTTCCACTTGAAGGCCCTCAGATAAGTACCCCACCCTCACTTAGCAGGGTACTGAATTACATGCAGTAATCCTCTATACAGAATATGGCCGTTTGTGGGCCTACTGTAAAGGCTGTATGCTAAGACTGGGATGTTTAAAATCCCATAGCACAGCAGCCATAGGTCCAGGTTATAGCAGAGGGTGGGAGTAGAAAGAGAGTGTGAGTCAGGTGGTAGGGGTGGAGCAAGAAGGACAGGCAGAGAGAGACCCATATAGAGAGAGGAGGTATAGACAGATAATAGCAGGGGTGGTTGGAGAACTTAGAGGAGGAAGGGGGACATTGAGGGAGCATGGTGGGAGACCAAGAGTGGGTGGAGTCACAGAGGAAAGGCAGTGCCAGGATGCAGGAGAAGAAGCGGTGTAGGCCAGAGAGCAAGAGTGAGTGCAGGACAGGAAGCATAGTGGAGTGGGGTCACTGCTGACAAGCAAGCAGAGCCCACCCCCTCACATGCAAATGGGGTGATTACAAAGGAAGGGATTTGGTGGTGGACATCATCTTTTTATGCCCCCCCTCACTCTCAGAAGGGGTTACATTTTGGGGAGCAGTGTCAAAAGGGGCATTAGGGTGCATTATTAAGGGGTGCCAGGAGACACAGTCCTCCATTCTATAGGCTCATCAAAAACCAACAAGAACAACAGGTAATTCAGCAAGTAGATTTAAAGCCTCTCTGTGGATTTATGTTCATACTGCTCCCTCTAGTAATGTTACAAGGCAACTGCAGTTTAATCACTGGATTGAGAAAGGGGCCGTCCTATGCAAATAATCTCCTCCCATGATTACTTCTGTGAGCTTCCGTTGTGATACAATGATAGGACCTTCAACATATGCTCTTCAGCAGATTTGTAAAGTTATCAAATTGCCTTAGGCTAAGGATTGTTCCACTTGAAGGCCCTCAGATAAGTACCCCACCCTCACTTAGCAGGGTACTGAATTACATGCAGTAATCCTCTATACAGAACATGGCCGTTCGTGGGCCTACTGTAAAGGCTGTATGTTAAGACTGGGATGTTTAAAATCCCATAGCACAGCAGCCTTAGGTCCAGGTTATAGCAGAGGGTGGGAGTAGAAAGAGAGTGTGAGTCAGGTGGTAGGGGTGGAGCAAGAAGAACAGGCAGAGAGAGACCCATATAGAGAGAGGAGGTATAGACAGATAATAGCAGGGGTGGTTGGAGAACTTAGAGGAGGAAGGGGGACATTGAGGGAGCATGGTGGGAGACCAAGAGTGGGTGGAGTCACAGAGGAAAGGCAGTGCCAGGATGCAGGAGAAGAAGCGGTGTAGGCCAGAGAGCAAGAGTGAGTGCAGGACAGGAAGCATAGTGGAGTGGGGTCACTGCTGACAAGCAAGCAGAGCGCACCCCCTCACATGCAAATGGGGTGATTACAAAGGAAGGGATTTGGTGGTGGACATCATCTTTTTATGCCCCCCCTCACTCTCAGAAGGGGTTACATTTTGGGGAGCAGTGTCAAAAGGGGCATTAGGGTGCATTATTAAGGGGTGCCAGGAGACACAGTCCTCCATTCTATAGGCTCATCAAAAAACAACATGAACAACAGGTAATTCAGCAAGTAGATTTAAAGCCTCTCTGTGGATTTATGTTCATACTGCTCCCTCTAGTAATGTTACAAGGCAACTGCAGTTTAATCACTGGATTGAGAAAGGGGCCGTCCTATGCAAATAATCTCCTCCCATGATTACTTCTGTGAGCTTCCGTTGTGATACAATGATAGGACCTTCAACATATGCTCTTCAGCAGATTTGTAAAGTTATCAAATTGCCTTAGGCTAAGGATTGTTCCACTTGAAGGCCCTCAGATAAGTACCCCACCCTCACTTAGCAGGGTACTGAATTACATGCAGTAATCCTCTATACAGAACATGGGCGTTCGTGGGCCTACTGTAAAGGCTGTGTGCTAAGACTGGGATGTTTAAAATCCCATAGCACAGCAGCCATAGGTCCAGGTTATAGCAGAGGGTGGGAGTAGAAGGAGAGTGTGAGTCAGGTGGTAGGGATGGAGCAAGAAGGACAGGCAGAGAGAGACCCATATAGAGAGAGGAGGTATAGACAGATTATAGCAGGGGTGGTTGGAGAACTTAGAGGAGGAAGGGGGACATTGAGGGAGCATGGTGGGAGACCAAGAGTGGGTGGAGTCACAGAGGAAAGGCAGTGCCAGGATGCAGGAGAAGAAGCGGTGTAGAGAGCTCCAGAGAGCAAGAGTGAGTGCAGGACAGGAAGCATAGTGGAGTGGGGTCACTGCTGACAAGCAAGCAGAGCCCACCCCCTCACATGCAAATGGGGTGATTACAAAGGAAGGGATTTGGTGGTGGACATCATCTTTTTATGCCCCCCCTCACTCTCAGAAGGGGTTACATTTTGGGGAGCAGTGTCAAAAGGGGCATTAGGGTGCATTATTAAGGGGTGCCAGGAGACACAGTCCTCCATTCTATAGGCTCATCAAAAACCAACAAGAACAACAGGTAATTCAGCAAGTAGATTTAAAGCCTCTCTGTGGATTTATGTTCATACTGCTCCCTCTAGTAATGTTACAAGGCAACTGCAGTTTAATCACTGGATTGAGAAAGGGGCCGTCCTATGCAAATAATCTCCTCCCATGATTACTTCTGTGAGCTTCCGTTGTGATACAATGATAGGACCTTCAACATATGCTCTTCAGCAGATTTGTAAAGTTATCAAATTGCCTTAGGCTAAGGATTGTTCCACTTGAAGGCCCTCAGATAAGTACCCCACCCTCACTTAGCAGGGTACTGAATTACATGCAGTAATCCTCTATACAGAACATGGGAGTTCGTGGGCCTTCTGTAGAGGCTGTGTGCTAAGACTGGGATGTTTAAAATCCCATAGCACAGCAGCCATAGGTCCAGGTTATAGCAGAGGGTGGGAGTAGAAAGAGAGTGTGAGTCAGGTGGTAGGGGTGGAGCAAGAAGAACAGGAAGAGAGAGACCCATATAGAGAGAGAAGGTATAGACAGATAATAGCAGGGGTGGTTGGAGATCTTAGAGGAGGAAGGGGGACATTGAGGGAGCATGGTGGGAGACCAAGAGTGGGTGGAGTCACAGAGGAAAGGCAGTGCCAGGATGCAGGAGAAGAAGTGGTGTAGGCCAGAGAGCAAGAGTGAGTGCAGGACAGGAAGCATAGTGGAGTGGGGTCACTGCTGACAAGCAAGCAGAGCCCAGCCCCTCGCATACAAATGGGGTGATTACAAAGGAAGGGATTTGGTGGTGGACATCATCTTTTTATGCCCCCCCTCACTCTCAGAAGGTGTCAAATTTTGGGGAGCAGTGTCAAAAGGGGCATTAGGGTGCATTATTAAGGGGTGCCAGGAGACACAGTCCTCCATTCTAAAGGCTCATCAAAAACCAACAAGAACAAAAGGTAATTCAGCAAGTAGATTTAAAGCCTCTCTGTGGATTTATGTTCAACTGCTCCCTCTAGTAATGTTACATGGCAACTGCAGTTTAATCACTGGATTGAGAAAGGGGCCGTCCTATGCAAATAATCTCCTCCCATGATTACTTCTGTGAGCTTCCGTTGTGATACAATGATAGGACCTTCAACATATGCTCTTCAGCAGATTTGTAAAGTTATCAAATTGCCTTAGGCTAAGGATTGTTCCACTTGAAGGCCCTCAGATAAGTACCCCACCCTCACTTAGCAGGGTACTGAATTACATGCAGTAATCCTCTATACAGAACATGGCCGTTCGTGGGCCTACTGTAAAGGCTGTATGCTAAGACTGGGATGTTTAAAAGCCCATAGCACAGCAGCCATAGGTCCAGGTTATAGCAGAGGGTGGGAGTAGAAAGAGAGTGTGAGTCAGGTGGTAGGGGTGGAGCAAGAAGAACAGGCAGAGAGAGACCCATATAGAGAGCGGAGGTATAGACAGATAATAGCAGGGGTGGTTGGAGAACTTAGAGGAGGAAGGGGAACATTGAGGGAGCATGGTGGGAGACCAAGAGTGGGTGGAGTCACAGAGGAAAGGCAGTGCCAGGATGCAGGAGAAGAAGCGGTGTAGGCCAGAGAGCAAGAGTGAGTGCAGGACATGAAGCATAGTGGAGTGGGGTCACTGCTGACAAGCAAGCAGAGCCCACCCCCTCACATGCAAATGGGGTATTTACAAAGGAAGGGATTTGGTGGTGGACATCATCTTTTTATGCCCCCCCTCACTCTCAGAAGGGGTTACATTTTGGGGAGCAGTGTCAAAAGGGGCATTAGGGTGCATTATTAAGGGGTGCCAGGAGACACAGTCCTCCATTCTATAGGCTCATCAAAAACCAACAAGAACAACAGGTAATTCAGCAAGTAGATTTAAAGCCTCTCTGTGGATTTATGTTCATACTGCTCCCTCTAGTAATGTTACAAGGCAACTGCAGTTTAATCACTGGATTGAGAAAGGGGCCGTCCTATGCAAATAATCTCCTCCCATGATTACTTCTGTGAGCTTCCGTTGTGATACAATGATAGGACCTTCAACATATGCTCTTCAGCAGATTTGTAAAGTTATCAAATTGCCTTAGGCTAAGGATTGTTCCACTTGAAGGCCCTCAGATAAGTACCCCACCCTCACTTAGCAGGGTACTGAATTACATGCAGTAATCCTCTATACAGAACATGGGCGTTTGTGGGCCTACTGTAAAGGCTGTATGCTAAGACTGGGATGTTTAAAATCCCATAGCACAGAAGCCATAGGTCCAGGTTATAGCAGAGGGTGGGAGTAGAAAGAGAGTGTGAGTCAGGTGATAGGGGTGGAGCAAGAAGGACAGGCAGAGAGAGACCCATATAGAGAGAGGAGGTATAGACAGATAATAGCAGGGGTGGTTGGAGAACTTAGAGAAGGAAGGGGGACATTGAGGGAGCATGGTGGGAGACCAAGAGTGGGTGGAGTCACAGAGGAAAGGCAGTGCCAGGATGCAGGAGAAGAAGCGGTGTAGGCCAGAGAGCAAGAGTGAGTGCAGGACATGAAGCATAGTGGAGTGGGGTCACTGCTGACAAGCAAGCAGAGCCCACCCCCTCACATGCAAATGGGGTGATTACAAAGGAAGGGATTTGGTGGTGGACATCATCTTTTTATGCCCCCCCTCACTCTCAGAAGGGGTTACAGTTTGGGGAGAAGTGTCAAAAGGGGCATTAGGGTGCATTATTAAGGGGTGCCAGGAGACACAGTCCTCCATTCTATAGGCTCATCAAAAACCAACAAGAACAACAGGTAATTCAGCAAGTAGATTTAAAGCCTCTCTGTGGATTTATGTTCATACTGCTCCCTCTAGTAATGTTACAAGGCAACTGCAGTTTAATCACTGGATTGAGAAAGGGGCCGTCCTATGCAAATAATCTCCTCCCATGATTACTTCTGTGAGCTTCCGTTGTGATACAATGATAGGACCTTCAACATATGCTCTTCAGCAGATTTGTAAAGTTATCAAATTGCCTTAGGCTAAGGATTGTTCCACTTGAAGGCCCTCAGATAAGTACCCCACCCTCACTTAGCAGGGTACTGAATTACATGCAGTAATCCTCTATACAGAACATGGGCGTTTGTGGGCCTACTGTAAAGGCAGTATGCTAAGACTGGGATGTTTAAAATCCCATAGCACAGCAGCCATAGGTCCAGGTTATAGCAGAGGGTGGGAGTAGAAAGAGAGTGTGAGTCAGGTGGTAGGGGTGGAGCAAGAAGGACAGGCAGAGAGAGACCCATATAGAGAGAGGAGGTATAGACAGATAATAGCAGGGGTGGTTGTGGAACTTAGAGGAGGAAGGGGGACATTGAGGGAGCATGGTGGGAGACCAAGAGTGGGTGGAGTCACAGAGGAAAGGCAGTGCCAGGATGCAGGAGAAGAAGTGGTGTAGGCCAGAGAGCAAGAGTGAGTGCAGGACAGGATGCATGGTGGAGTGGGGTCACTGCTGACAAGCAAGCAGAGCCCAGCCCCTCGCATACAAATGGGGTGATTACAAAGGAAGGGATTTGGTGGTGGACATCATCTTTTTATGCCCCCCCTCACTCTCAGAAGGGGTCAAATTTTGGGGAGCAGTGTCAAAAGGGGCATTAGGGTGCATTATTAAGGGGTGCCAGGAGACACAGTCCTCCATTCTAAAGGCTCATCAAAAACCAACAAGAACAAAAGGTAATTCAGCAAGTAGATTTAAAGCCTCTCTGTGGATTTATGTTCAACTGCTCCCTCTAGTAATGTTACATGGCAACTGCAGTTTAATCACTGGATTGAGAAAGGGGCCGTCCTATGCAAATAATCTCCTCCCATGATTACTTCTGTGAGCTTCCGTTGTGATACAATGATAGGACCTTCAACATATGCTCTTCAGCAGATTTGTAAAGTTATCAAATTGCCTTAGGCTAAGGATTGTTCCACTTGAAGGCCCTCAGATAAGTACCCCACCCTCACTTAGCAGGGTACTGAATTACATGCAGTAATCCTCTATACAAAACATGGGCCTACTGTAAAGGCTGTATGCTAAGACTGGGATGTTTAAAATCCCATAGCACAGCAGCCATAGGTCCAGGTTATAGCAGAGGGTGGGAGTAGAAAGAGAGTGTGAGTCAGGTGATAGGGGTGGAGCAAGAAGAACAGGCAGAGAGCGACCCATATAGAGAGAGGAGGTATAGACAGATAATAGCAGGGGTGGTTGGAGAACTTAGAGGAGGAAGGGGGACATTGAGGGAGCATGGTGGGAGACCAAGAGTGGGTGGAGTCACAGAGGAAAGGCAGTGCCAGGATGCAGGAGAAGAAGCGGTGTAGGCCAGAGAGCAAGAGTGAGTGCAGGACAGGAAGCATAGTGGAGTGGGGTCACTGCTGACAAGCAAGCAGAGCCCACCACCTCACATGCAAATGGGGTGATTACAAAGGAAGGGATTTGGTGGTGGACATCATCTTTTTATGCCCCCCCTCACTCTCAGAAGGGGTTACATTTTGGGGAGCAGTGTCAAAAGGGGCATTAGGGTGCATTATTAAGGGGTGCCAGGAGACACAGTCCTCCATTCTATAGGCTCATCAAAAACAAACAAGAACAACAGGTAATTCAGCAAGTAGATTTAAAGCCTCTCTGTGGATTTATGTTCATACTGCTCCCTCTAGTAATGTTACAAGGCAACTGCAGTTTAATCACTGGATTGAGAAAGGGGCCGTCCTATGCAAATAATCTCCTCCCATGATTACTTCTGTGAGCTTCCGTTGTCATACAATGATAGGACCTTCAACATATGCTCTTCAGCAGATTTGTAAAGTTATCAAATTGCATTAGGCTAAGGATTGTTCCACTTGAAGGCCCTCAGATAAGTACCCCACCCTCACTTAGCAGGGTACTGAATTACATGCAGTAATCCTCTATACAGAACATGGCCGTTCGTGGGCCTACTGTAAAGGCTGTGTGCTAAGACTGGGATGTTTAAAATCCCATTGCACAGCAGCCATAGGTCCAGGTTATAGCAGAGGGTGGGAGTAGAAAGAGAGTGTGAGTCAGGTGGTAGGGGTGGAGCAAGAAGGACAGGCAGAGAGAGACCCATATAGAGAGAGGAGGTATAGACAGATAATAGCAGGGGTGGTTGGAGAACTTAGAGGAGGAAGGGGGACATTGAGGGAGCATGGTGGGAGACCAAGAGTGGGTGGAGTCACAGAGGAAAGGCAGTGCCAGGATGCAGGAGAAGAAGCGGTGTAGGCCAGAGAGCAAGAGTGAGTGCAGGACAGGAAGCATAGTGGAGTGGGGTCACTGCTGACAAGCAAGCAGAGCCCACCCCCTCACATGCAAATGGGGTGATTACAAAGGAAGGGATTTGGTGGTGGACATCATCTTTTTATGCCCCCCCTCACTCTCAGAAGGGGTTACATTTTGGGGAGCAGTGTCAAAAGGGGCATTAGGGTGCATTATTAAGGGGTGCCAGGAGACACAGTTCTCCATTCTATAGGCTCATCAAAAACCAACAAGAACAACAGGTAATTCAGCAAGTAGATTTAAAGCCTCTCTGTGGATTTATGTTCATACTGCTCCCTCTAGTAATGTTACAAGGCAACTGCAGTTTAATCACTGGATTGAGAAAGGGGCCGTCCTATGCAAATAATCTCCTCCCATGATTACTTCTGTGAGCTTCCGTTGTGATACAATGATAGGACCTTCAACATATGCTCTTCAGCAGATTTGTAAAGTTATCAAATTGCCTTAGGCTAAGGATTGTTCCACTTGAAGGCCCTCAGATAAGTACCCCACCCTCACTTAGCAGGGTACTGAATTACATGCAGTAATCCTCTATACAGAACATGGGCGTTCGTGGGCCTACTGTAAAGGCTGTGTGCTAAGACTGGCATGTTTAAAATCCCATAGCACAGCAGCCATAGGTCCAGGTTATAGCAGAGGGTGGGAGTAGAAAGAGAGTGTGAGTCAGGTGGTAGGGATAGAGCAAGAAGGACAGGCAGAGAGAAACCCATATAGAGAGAGGAGGTATAGACAGATAATAGCAGGGGTGGTTGGAGAACTTAGAGGAGGAAGGGGGACATTGAGGGAGCATGGTGGGAGACCAAGAGTGGGTGGAGTCACAGAGGAAAGGCAGTGCCAGGATGCAGGAGAAGAAGTAGTGTAGGCCAGAGAGCAAGAGTGAGTGCAGGACAGGAAGCATAGTGGAGTGGGGTCACTGCTGACAAGCAAGCAGAGCCCAGCCCCTCGCATACAAATGGGGTGATTACAAAGGAAGGGATTTGGTGGTGGACATCATCTTTTTATGCCCCCCCTCACTCTCAGAAGGGGTCAAATTTTGGGGAGCAGTGTCAAAAGGGGCATTAGGGTGCATTATTAAGGGGTGCCAGGAGACACAGTCCTCCATTCTAAAGGCTCATCAAAAACCAACAAGAACAAAAGGTAATTCAGCAAGTAGATTTAAAGCCTCTCTGTGGATTTATGTTCAACTGCTCCCTCTAGTAATGTTACATGGCAACTGCAGTTTAATCACTGGATTGAGAAAGGGGCCGTCCTATGCAAATAATCTCCTCCCATGATTACTTCTGTGAGCTTCCGTTGTGATACAATGATAGGACCTTCAACATATGCTCTTCAGCAGATTTGTAAAGTTATCAAATTGCCTTAGGCTAAGGATTGTTCCACTTGAAGGCCCTCAGATAAGTACCCCACCCTCACTTAGCAGGGTACTGAATTACATGCAGTAATCCTCTATACAGAACATGGGCGTTCGTGGGCCTACTGTAAAGGCTGTATGCTAAGACTGGGATGTTTAAAATCCCATAGCACAGCAGCCATAGGTCCAGGTTATAGCAGAGGGTGGGAGTAGAAAGAGAGTGTGAGTTAGGTGATAGGGGTGGAGCAAGAAGAACAGGCAGAGAGCGACCCATATAGAGAGAGGAGGTATAGACGGATAATAGCAGGGGTGGTTGGAGAACTTAGAGGAGGAAGGGGGACATTGAGGGAGCATGGTGGGAGATCAAGAGTGGGTGGAGTCACAGAGGAAAGGCAGTGCCAGGATGCAGGAGAAGAAGCGGTGTAGGCCAGAGAGCAAGAGTGAGTGCAGGGCAGGAAGCATAGTGGAGTGGGGTCACTGCTGACAAGCAAGCAGAGCCCACCCCCTCACATGCAAATGGGGTGATTACAAAGGAAGGGATTTGGTGGTGGACATCATCTTTTTATGCCCCCCCTCACTCTCAGAAGGGGTTACATTTTGGGGAGCAGTGTCAAAAGGGGCATTAGGGTGCATTATTAAGGGGTGCCAGGAGACACAGTCCTCCATTCTATAGGCTCATCAAAAACCAACAAGAACAACAGGTAATTCAGCAAGTAGATTTAAAGCCTCTCTGTGGATTTATGTTCATACTGCTCCCTCTAGTAATGTTACAAGGCAACTGCAGTTTAATCACTGGATTGAGAAAGGGGCCGTCCTATGCAAATAATCTCCTCCCATGATTACTTCTGTGAGCTTCCGTTGTGATACAATGATAGGACCTTCAACATATGCTCTTCAGCAGATTTGTAAAGTTATCAAATTGCCTTAGGCTAAGGATTGTTCCACTTGAAGGCCCTCAGATAAGTACCCCACCCTCACTTAGCAGGGTACTGAATTACATGCAGTAATCCTCTATACAGAACATGACCGTTCGTGGGCCTACTGTAAAGGCTGTGTGCTAACACTGGGATGTTTAAAATCCCATTGCACAGCAGCCATAGGTCCAGGTTATAGCAGAGGGTGGGAGTAGAAAGAGAGTGTGAGTCAGGTGGTAGGGGTGGAGCAAGAAGGACAGGCAGAGAGAGACCCATATAGAGAGAGGAGGTATAGACAGATAATAGCAGGGGTGGTTGGAGAACTTAGAGGAGGAAGGGGGACATTGAGGGAGCATGGTGGGAGACCAAGAGTGGGTGGAGTCACAGAGGAAAGGCAGTGCCAGGATGCAGGAGAAGAATTGGAGTAGGCCAGAGAGCAAGAGTGAGTGCAGGACAGGAAGCATAGTGGAGTGGGGTCACTGCTGACAAGCAAGCAGAGCCCAGCCCCTCGCAAACAAATGGGGTGATTACAAAGGAAGGGATTTGGTGGTGGACATCATCTTTTTATGCCCCCCCTCACTCTCAGAAGGGGTTACATTTTGGGGAGCAGTGTCAAAAGGGGCATTAGGGTGCATTATTAAGGGGTGCCAGGAGACACAGTCCTCCATTCTATAGGCTCATCAAAAACCAAAAAGAACAACAGGTAATTCAGCAAGTAGATTTAAAGCCTCTCTGTGGATTTATGTTCATACTGCTCCCTCTAGTAATGTTACAAGGCAACTGCAGTTTAATCACTGGATTGAGAAAGGGGCCGTCCTATGCAAATAATCTCCTCCCATGATTACTTATGTGAGCTTCCGTTGTGATACAATGATAGGACCTTCAACATATGCTCTTCAGCAGATTTGTAAAGTTATCAAATTGCCTTAGGCTAAGGAGTGTTCCACTTGAAGGCCCTCAGATAAGTACGCCACCCTCACTTAGCAGGGTACTGAATTACATGCAGTAATCCTCTATACAGAACATGGGCGTTCGTGGGCCTACTGTAAAGGCTGTATGCTAAGACTGGGATGTTTAAAATCCCATAGCACAGCAGCCATAGGTCCAGGTTATAGCAGAGGGTGGGAGTAGAAAGAGAGTGTGAGTCAGGTGATAGGGGTGGAGCAAGAAGAACAGGCAGAGAGCGACCCATATAGAGAGAGGAGGTATAGACAGATAATAGCAGGGGTGGTTGGAGAACTTAGAGGAGGAAGGGGGACATTGAGGGCCATATTTATACTCCGTTTGCGCCGAAATTGCGTCGTTTTTTTTGACGCAATTTCGACGCAAAACTAACGCCAACTAACGCCATATTTATACTATGGCGTTAGAGGCGAATAGCGCCAAAGTTCCCGGAATGTGCGTCATTTTTTAGCGTGAACCCCTTCCTTGCGTTAATGAGATGCAAGGGAGGCGTTCCCGTCTAAAAAATGACTCCCAGGCCTTTACGTGGTATTTATACTCCCGGGCAAAAGAGACGCCCGGGAGTTGGCGTGGCTAAAAACGGCGCATTTGCGCCACTTTTTAACGCCTGCTCAGGGCAGGCGTTAAGGGGCCTGTGGGCTCAAAATGAGCCCACAGGTGCCCTCCCATGCCCCCAGGGACCCCCCCTGCCACCCTTGCCCACCCCAGGAGGACCCCCAAGGATGGAGGGACCCACCCCAGGGACATTCAGGTAAGTTCAGGTAAGTATCATTTTTTATTTTTTATATTTTTTTTTGGTGGCATAGGGGGGCCTTATTTGTGCCCCCCTACATGCCACTATGCCCAATGACCATGCCCAGGGGACAGAAGTCCCCTGGGCATGGCCATTGGGCAAGGGGGCATGACTCCTATCTTTACAATGATAGGAGTCATGTTGATGGGGGATGGGCGTCGAAAATAAATGGCGCAAGTCGGGTTAAGACGATTTTTTCGACGTAACCTGACTTGCCCCATTTTAAGACGCCCATGCGCCATTTTCCCCCTACGCCGGCGCTGTCTGGTCTACGTGGTTTTTTCCCACGCAAACCAGGCAGCGCCGGTCTGATTGCGCCGTCTAACGCCATTCCATAAATACGGCGCCCGCATGGCGCTTCAGAATGGCGTTAGACGGCGCAAAACTTTTTGACGCTAAACTGCGTTAGCGCAGTTTAGCGTCAAAAAGTATAAATATGGGCCTGAGGGAGCATGGTGGGAGACCAAGAGTGGGTGGAGTCACAGAGGAAAGGCAGTGCCAGGATGCAGGAGAAGAAGCGGTGTAGGCCAGAGAGCAAGAGTGAGTGCAGGACAGGAAGCATAGTGGAGTGGGGTCACTGCTGACAAGCAAGCAGAGCCCACCCCCTCACATGCAAATGGGGTGATTACAAAGGAAGGGATTTGGTGGTGGACATCATCTTTTTATGCCCCCCCCTCACTCTCAGAAGGGGTTACATTTTGGGGAGCAGTGTCAAAAGGGGCATTAGGGTGCATTATTAAGGGGTGCCAGGAGACACAGTCCTCCATTCTATAGGCTCATCAAAAACCAACAAGAACAAAAGGTAATTCAGCAAGTAGATTTAAAGCCTCTCTGTGGATTTATGTTCATACTGCTCCCTCTAGTAATGTTACAAGGCAACTGCAGTTTAATCACTGGATTGAGAAAGGGGCCGTCCTATGCAAATAATCTCCTCCCATGATTACTTCTGTGAGCTTCCGTTGTGATACAATGATAGGACCTTCAACATATGCTCTTCAGCAGATTTGTAAAGTTATCAAATTGCCTTAGGCTAAGGATTGTTCCACTTGAAGGCCCTCAGATAAGTACCCCACCCTCACTTAGCAGGGTACTGAATTACATGCAGTAATCCTCTATACAGAACATGGCCGTTTGTGGGCCTACTGTAAAGGCTGTGTGCTAAGACTGGGATGTTTAAAATCCCATTGCACAGCAGCCATAGGTCCAGGTTATAGCAGAGGGTGGGAGTAGAAAGAGAGTGTGAGTCAGGTGGTAGGGGTGGAGCAAGAAGGACAGGCAGAGAGAGACCCATATAGAGAGAGGAGGTATAGACAGATAATAGCAGGGGTGGTTGGAGAACTTTGAGGAGGAAGGGGGACATTGAGGGAGCATGGTGGGAGACCAAGAGTGGGTGGAGTAACAGAGGAAAGGCAGTGCCAGGATGCAGGAGAAGAAGCGGTGTAGGCCAGAGAGCAAGAGTGAGTGCAGGACAGGAAGCATAGTGGAGTGGGGTCACTGCTGACAAGCAAGCAGAGCCCACCCCCTCACATGCAAATGGGGTGATTACAAAGGAAGAGATTTGGTGGTGGACATCATCTTTTTATGCCCCCCCTCACTCTCAGAAGGGGTTACATTTTGGGGAGCAGTGTCAAAAGGGGCATTAGGATGCATTATTAAGGGGTGCCAGGAAACACAGTTCTCCATTCTATAGGCTCATCAAAAACCAACAAGAACAACAGGTAATTCAGCAAGTAGATTTAAAGCCTCTCTGTGGATTTATGTTCATACTGCTCCCTCTAGTAATGTTACAAGGCAACTGCAGTTTAATCACTGGATTGAGAAAGGGGCCGTCCTATGCAAATAATCTCCTCCCATGATTACTTCTGTGAGCTTCCGTTGTGATACAATGATAGGACCTTCAACATATGCTCTTCAGCAGATTTGTAAAGTTATCAAATTGCCTTAGGCTAAGGATTGTTCCACTTGAAGGCCCTCAGATAAGTACCCCACCCTCACTTAGCAGGGTACTGAATTACATGCAGTAATCCTCTATACAGAACATGGGTGTTCGTGGGCCTACTGTAAAGGCTGTGTGCTAAGACTGGCATGTTTAAAATCCCATAGCACAGCAGCCATAGGTCCAGGTTATAGCAGAGGGTGGGAGTAGAAAGAAAGTGTGAGTCAGGTGGTAGGGATAGAGCAAGAAGGACAGGCAGAGAGAAACCCATATAGAGAGAGGAGGTATAGACAGATAATAGCAGGGGTGGTTGGAGAACTTAGAGGAGGAAGGGGGACATTGAGGGAGCATGGTGGGAGACCAAGAGTGGGTGGAGTCACAGAGGAAAGGCAGTGCCAGGATGCAGGAGAAGAAGTGGTGTAGGCCAGAGAGCAAGAGTGAGTGCAGGACAGGAAGCATAGTGGAGTGGGGTCACTGCTGACAAGCAAGCAGAGCCCAGCCCCTCGCATACAAATGGGGTGATTACAAAGGAAGGGATTTGGTGGTGGACATCATCTTTTTATGCCCCCCCTCACTCTCAGAAGGGGTTACATTTTGGGGAGCAGTGTCAAAAGGGGCATTAGGGTGCATTATTAAGGGGTGCCAGGAGACACAGTCCTCCATTCTAAAGGCTCATCAAAAACCAACAAGAACAAAAGGTAATTCAGCAAGTAGATTTAAAGCCTCTCTGTGGATTTATGTTCAACTGCTCCCTCTAGTAATGTTACATGGCAACTGCAGTTTAATCACTGGATTGAGAAAGGGGCCGTCCTATGCAAATAATCTCCTCCCATGATTACTTCTGTGAGCTTCCGTTGTGATACAATGATAGGACCTTCAACATATGCTCTTCAGCAGATTTGTAAAGTTATCAAATTGCCTTAGGCTAAGGATTGTTCCACTTGAAGGCCCTCAGATAAGTACCCCACCCTCACTTAGCAGGGTACTGAATTACATGCAGTAATCCTCTATACAGAACATGGCCGTTCGTGGGCCTACTGTAAAGGCTGTATGTTAAGACTAGGCTGTTTAAAATCCCATAGCACAGCAGCCATAGGTCCAGGTTATAGCAGAGGGTGGGAGTAGAAAGAGAGTGTGAGTCAGGTGGTAGGGGTGGAGCAAGAAGAACAGGCAGAGAGAGACCCATATAGAGAGAGGAGGTATAGACAGATAATAGCAGGGGTGGTTGGAGAACTTAGAGGAGGAAGGGGGACATTGAGGGAGCATGGTGGGAGACCAAGAGTGGGTGGAGTCACAGAGGAAAGGCAGTGCCAGGATGCAGGAGAAGAAGCGGTGTAGGCCAGAGAGCAAGAGTGAGTGCAGGACATGAAGCATAGTGGAGTGGGGTCACTGCTGACAAGCAAGCAGAGCCCACCCCCTCACATGCAAATGGGGTGATTACAAAGGAAGGGATTTGGTGGTGGGCATCATCTTTTTATGCCCCCCCTCACTCTCAGAAGGGGTTACAGTTTGGGGAGCAGTGTCAAAAGGGGCATTAGGGTGCATTATTAAGGGGTGCCAGGAGACACAGTCCTCCATTCTAAAGGCTCATCAAAAATCAACAAGAACAAAAGGTAATTCAGCAAGTAGATTTAAAGCCTCTCTGTGGATTTATGTTCATACTGCTCCCTCTAGTAATGTTACAAGGCAACTGCAGTTTAATCACTGGATTGAGAAAGGGGCCGTCCTATGCAAATAATCTCCTCCCATGATTACTTCTGTGAGCTTCCTTTGTGATACAATGATAGGACCTTCAACATATGCTCTTCAGCAGATTTGTAAAGTTATCAAATTGCCTTAGGCTAAGGATTGTTCCACTTGAAGGCCCTCAGATAAGTACCCCACCCTCACTTAGCAGGGTACTGAATTACATGCAGTAATCCTCTATACAGAACATGGGCGTTTGTGGGCCTACTGTAAAGGCTGTATGCTAAGACTGGGATGTTTAAAATCCCATAGCACAGCAGCCATAGGTCCAGGTTATAGCAGAGGGTGGGTGTAGAAAGAGAGTGTGAGTCAGGTGGTAGGGGCGGAGCAAGAAGGACAGGCAGAGTGAAACCCATATAGAGAGAGGAGGTATAGACAGATAATAGCAGGGGTGGTTGGGGAACTTAGAGGAGGAAGGGGGACATTGAGGGAGCATGGTGGGAGACCAAGAGTGGGTGGAGTCACAGAGGAAAGGCAGTGCCAGGATGCAGGAGAAGAAGTGGTGTAGGCCAGAGAGCAAGAGTGAGTGCAGGACAGGATGCATGGTGGAGTGGGGTCATTGCTGACAAGCAAGCAGAGCCCAGCCCCTCGCATACAAATGGGGTGATTACAAAGGAAGGGATTTGGTGGTGGACATCATCTTTTTATGCCCCCCCTCACTCTCAGAAGGGGTCAAATTTTGGGGAGCAGTGTCAAAAGGGGCATTAGGGTGCATTATTAAGGGGTGCCAGGAGACACAGTCCTCCATTCTAAAGGCTCATCAAAAATCAACAAGAACAACAGGTAATTCAGCAAGTAGATTTAAAGCCTCTCTGTGGATTTATGTTCAACTGCTCCCTCTAGTAATGTTACATGGCAACTGCAGTTTAATCACTGGATTGAGAAAGGGGCCGTCCTATGCAAATAATCTCCTCCCATGATTACTTCTGTGAGCTTCCGTTGTGATACAATGATAGGACCTTCAACATATGCTCTTCAGCAGATTTGTAAAGTTATCAAATTGCCTTAGGCTAAGGATTTTTCCACTTGAAGGCCCTCAGATAAGTACCCCACCCTCACTTAGCAGGGTACTGAATTACATGCAGTAATCCTCTATACAGAACATGGCCGTTCGTGGGCCTACTGTAAAGGCTGTATGCTAAGACTGGGATGTTTAAAATCCCATAGCACAGCAGCCATAGGTCCAGGTTATAGCAGAGGGTGGGAGTAGAAAGAGAGTGTGAGTCAGGTGGTAGGGGTGGAGCAAGAAGAACAGGCAGAGAGAGACTCATATAGAGAGAGGAGGTATAGACAGATAATAGCAGGGGTGGTTGGAGAACTTAGAGGAGGAAGGGGGACATTGAGGGAGCATGGTGGGAGACCAAGAGTGGGTGGAGTCACAGAGGAAAGGCAGTGCCAGGATGCAGGAGAAGAAGCGGTGTAGGCCAGAGAGCAAGAGTGAGTGCAGGACATGAAGCATAGTGGAGTGGGGTCACTGCTGACAAGCAAGCAGAGCCCACCCCCTCACATGCAAATGGGGTGATTACAAAGGAAGGGATTTGGTGGTGGACATCATCTTTTTATGCCCCCCCTCACTCTCAGAAGGGGTTACAGTTTGGGGAGCAGTGTCAAAAGGGGCATTAGGGTGCATTATTAAGGGGTGCCAGGAGACACAGTCCTCCATTCTATAGGCTCATCAAAAACCAACAAGAACAACAGGTAATTCAGCAAGTAGATTTAAAGCCTCTCTGTGGATTTATGTTCATACTGCTCCCTCTAGTAATGTTACAAGGCAACTGCAGTTTAATCACTGGATTGAGAAAGGGGCCGTCCTATGCAAATAATCTCCTCCCATGATTACTTCTGTGAGCTTCCGTTGTGATACAATGATAGGACCTTCAACATATGCTCTTCAGCAGATTTGTAAAGTTATCAAATTGCCTTAGGCTAAGGATTGTTCCACTTGAAGGCCCTCAGATAAGTACCCCACCCTCACTTAGCAGGGTACTGAATTACATGCAGTAATCCTCTATACAGAACATGGGCGTTTGTGGGCCTACTGTAAAGGCTGTATGCTAAGACTGGTATGTTTAAAATCCCATAGCACAGCAGCCATAGGTCCAGGTTATAGCAGAGGGTGGGTGTAGAAAGAGAGTGTGAGTCAGGTGGTAGGGGCGGAGCAAGAAGGACAGGCAGAGAGAAACCTATATAGAGAGAGGAGGTATAGACAGATAATAGCAGGGGTGGTTGGGGAACTTAGAGGAGGAAGGGGGACATTGAGGGAGCATGGTGGGAGACCAAGAGTGGGTGGAGTCACAGAGGAAAGGCAGTGCCAGGATGCAGGAGAAGAAGTGGTGTAGGCCAGAGAGCAAGAGTGAGTGCAGGACAGGATGCATGGTGGAGTGGGGTCATTGCTGACAAGCAAGCAGAGCCCAGCCCCTCGCATACAAATGGGGTGATTACAAAGGAAGGGATTTGGTGGTGGACATCATCTTTTTATGCCCCCCCTCACTCTCAGAAGGGGTCAAATTTTGGGGAGCAGTGTCAAAAGGGGCATTAGGGTGCATTATTAAGGGGTGCCAGGAGACACAGTCCTCCATTCTAAAGGCTCATCAAAAATCAACAAGAACAAAAGGTAATTCAGCAAGTAGATTTAAAGCCTCTCTGTGGATTTATGTTCAACTGCTCCCTCTAGTAATGTTACATGGCAACTGCAGTTTAATCACTGGATTGAGAAAGGGGCCGTCCTATGCAAATAATCTCCTCCCATGATTACTTCTGTGAGCTTCCGTTGTGATACAATGATAGGACCTTCAACATATGCTCTTCAGCAGATTTGTAAAGTTATCAAATTGCCTTAGGCTAAGGATTGTTCCACTTGAAGGCCCTCAGATAAGTACCCCACCCTCACTTAGCAGGGTACTGAATTACATGCAGTAATCCTCTATACAGAAGATGGGCGTTCGTGGGCCTACTGTAAAGGCTGTATGCTAAGACTGGGATGTTTAAAATCCATTAGCACAGCAGCCATAGGTCCAGGTTATAGCAGAGGGTGGGAGTAAAAAGAGAGTGTGAGTCAGGTGATAGGGGTGGAGCAAGAAGAACAGGCAGAGAGCGACCCATATAGAGAGAGGAGGTATAGACAGATAATAGCAGGGGTGGTTGGAGAACTTAGAGGAGGAAGGGGGACATTGAGGGAGCATGGTGGGAGACCAAGAGTGGGTGGAGTCACAGAGGAAAGGCAGTGCCAGGATGCAGGAGAAGAAGCGGTGTAGGCCAGAGAGCAAGAGTGAGTGCAGGACAGGAAGCATAGTGGAGTGGGGTCACTGCTGACAAGCAAGCAGAGCCCACCCCCTCCCATGCAAATGGGGTGATTACAAAGGAAGGGATTTGGTGGTGGACATCATCTTTTTATGCCCCCCTCACTCTCAGAAGGGGTTACATTTTGGGGAGCAGTGTCAAAAGGGGCATTAGGGTGCATTATTAAGGGGTGCCAGGAGACACAGTCCTCCATTCTATAGGCTCATCAAAAACCAACAAGAACAACAGGTAATTCAGCAAGTAGATTTAAAGCCTCTCTGTGGATTTATGTTCATACTGCTCCCTCTAGTAATGTTACAAGGCAACTGCAGTTTAATCACTGGATTGAGAAAGGGGCCGTCCTATGCAAATAATCTCCTCCCATGATTACTTCTGTGAGCTTCCGTTGTGATACAATGATAGGACCTTCAACATATGCTCTTCAGCAGATTTGTAAAGTTATCAAATTGCCTTAGGCTAAGGATTGTTCCACTTGAAGGCCCTCAGATAAGTACCCCACCCTCACTTAGCAGGGTACTGAATTACATGCAGTAATCCTCTATACAGAACATGGCCGTTCGTGGGCCTACTGTAAAGGCTGTATACTAAGACTGGGATGTTTAAAATCCCATAGCACAGCAGCCATAGGTCCAGGTTATAGCAGAGGGTGGGAGTAGAAAGAGAGTGTGAGTCAGGTGGTAGGGGTGGAGCAAGAAGAACAGGCAGAGAGAGACCCATATAGAGAGAGGAGGTATAGACAGATAATAGCAGGGGTGGTTGGAGAACTTAGAGGAGGAAGGGGGACATTGAGGGAGCATGGTGGGAGACCAAGAGTGGGTGGAGTCACAGAGGAAAGGCAGTGCCAGGATGCAGGAGAAGAAGCGGTGTAGGCCAGAGAGCAAGAGTGAGTGCAGGACAGGAAGCATAGTGGAGTGGGGTCACTGCTGACAAGCAAGCAGAGCCCACCCCCTCACATGCAAATGGGGTGATTACAAAGGAAGGGATTTGGTGGTGGACATCATCTTTTTATGCCCCCCTCACTCTCAGAAGGGGTTACATTTTGGGGAGCAGTGTCAAAAGGGGCATTAGGGTGCATTATTAAGGGGTGCCAGGAGACACAGTCCTCCATTCTATAGGCTCATCAAAAACCAACAAGAACAACAGGTAATTCAGCAAGTAGATTTAAAGCCTCTCTGTGGATTTATGTTCATACTGCTCCCTCTAGTAATGTTACAAGGCAACTGCAGTTTAATCACTGGATTGAGAAATGGGCCGTCCTATGCAAATAATCTCCTCCCATGATTACTTCTGTGAGCTTCCGTTGTGATACAATGATAGGACCTTCAACATATGCTCTTCAGCAGATTTGTAAAGTTATCAAATTGCCTTAGGCTAAGGATTGTTCCACTTGAAGGCCCTAAGATAAGTACCCCACCCTCACTTAGCAGGGTACTGAATTACATGCAGTAATCCTCTATACAGAACATGGCCGTTTGTGGGCCTACTATAAAGGCTGTATGCTAAGACTGGGATGTTTAAAATCCCATAGCACAGCAGCCTTAGGTCCAGGTTATAGCAGAGAGTGGGAGTAGAAAGAGAGTGTGAGTCAGGTGGTAGGGGTGGAGCAAGAAGAACAGGCAGAGAGAAACCCATATAGAGAGAGGAGGTATAGACAGATAATAGCAGGGGTGGTTGGAGAACTTAGAGGAGGAAGGGGGACATTGAGGGAGCATGGTGGGAGACCAAGAGTGGGTGGAGTCACAGAGGAAAGGCAGTGCCAGGATGCAGGAGAAGAAGCGGTGTAGGCCAGAGAGCAAGAGTGAGTGCAGGACAGGAAGCATAGTGGAGTGGGGTCACTGCTGACAAGCAAGCAGAGCCCACCCCCTCACATGCAAATGGGGTGATTACAAAGGAAGGGATTTGGTGATGGACATCATCTTTTTATGCCCCCCCTCACTCTCAGAAGGGGTTACATTTTGGGGAGCAGTGTCAAAAGGGGCATTAGGGTGCATTATTAAGGGGTGCCAGGAGACACAGTCCTCCATTCTATAGGCTCATCAAAAACCAACAAGAACAACAGGTAATTCAGCAAGTAGATTTAAAGCCTCTCTGTGGATTTATGTTCATACTGCTCCCTCTAGTAATGTTACAAGGCAACTGCAGTTTAATCACTGGATTGAGAAAGGGGCCGTCCTATGCAAATAATCTCCTCCCATGATTACTTCTGTGAGCTTCCGTTGTGATACAATGATAGGACCTTCAACATATGCTCTTCAGCAGATTTGTAAAGTTATCAAATTGCCTTAGGCTAAGGATTGTTCCACTTGAAGGCCCTAAGATAAGTTCCCCACCCTCACTTAGCAGGGTACTGAATTACATGCAGTAATCCTCTATACAGAACATGGCCGTTCGTGGGCCTACTGTAAAGGCTGTATGCTAAGACTGGGATGTTTAAAATCCCATAGCACAGAAACCTTAGGTCCCGGTTATAGCAGAGAGTGGGAGTAGAAAGAGAGTGTGAGTCAGGTGGTAGGGGTGGAGCAAGAAGAACAGGCAGAGAGAAACCCATATAGAGAGAGGAGGTATAGACAGATAAAAGCAGGGGTGGTTGGAGAACTTAGAGGAGGAAGGGGGACATTGAGGGAGCATGGTGGGAGACCAAGAGTGGGTGGAGTCACAGAGGAAAGGCAGTGCCAGGATGCAGGAGAAGAAGCGGTGTAGGCCAGAGAGCAAGAGTGAGTGCAGGACAGGAAGCATAGTGGAGTGGGGTCACTGCTGACAAGCAAGCAGAGCCCACCCCCTCACATGCAAATGGGGTGATTACAAAGGAAGGGATTTGGTGGTGGACATCATCTTTTTATGCCCCCCCTCACTCTCAGAAGGGGTTACATTTTGGGGAGCAGTGTCAAAAGGGGCATTAGGGTGCATTATTAAGGGGTGCCAGGAGACACAGTCCTCCATTCTATAGGCTCATCAAAAACCAACAAGAACAACAGGTAATTCAGCAAGTAGATTTAAAGCCTCTCTGTGGATTTATGTTCATACTGCTCCCTCTAGTAATGTTACAAGGCAACTGCAGTTTAATCACTGGATTGAGAAAGGGGCCGTCCTATGCAAATAATCTCCTCCCATGATTACTTCTGTGAGCTTCCGTTGTGATACAATGATAGGACCTTCAACATATGCTCTTCAGCAGATTTGTAAAGTTATCAAATTGCCTTAGGCTAAGGATTGTTCCACTTGAAGGCCCTCAGATAAGTACCCCACCCTCACTTAGCAGGGTACTGAATTACATGCAGTAATCCTCTATACAGAACATGGGCGTTTGTGGGCCTACTGTAAAGGCTGTATGCTAAGACTGGGATGTTTAAAATCCCATAGCACAGCAGCCATAGGTCCAGGTTATAGCAGAGGGTGGGTGTAGAAAGAGAGTGTGAGTCAGGTGGTAGGGGCGGAGCAAGAAGGACCGGCAGAGAGAAACCCATATAGAGAGAGGAGGTATAGACAGATAATAGCAGGGGTGGTTGGGGAACTTAGAGGAGGAAGGGGGACATTGAGGGAGCATGGTGGGAGACCAAGAGTGGGTGGAGTCACAGAGGAAAGGCAGTGCCAGGATGCAGGAGAAGAAGTGGTGTAGGCCAGAGAGCAAGAGTGAGTGCAGGACAGGATGCATGGTGGAGTGGGGTCATTGCTGACAAGCAAGCAGAGCCCAGCTCCTCGCATACAAATGGGGTGATTACAAAGGAAGGGATTTGGTGGTGGACATCATCTTTTTATGCCCCCCCTCACTCTCAGAAGGGGTCAAATTTTGGGGAGCAGTGTCAAAAGGGGCATTAGGGTGCATTATTAAGGGGTGCCAGGAGACACAGTCCTCCATTCTAAAGGCTCATCAAAAATCAACAAGAACAAAAGGTAATTCAGCAAGTAGATTTAAAGCCTCTCTGTGGATTTATGTTCAACTGCTCCCTCTAGTAATGTTACATGGCAACTGCAGTTTAATCACTGGATTGAGAAAGGGGCCGTCCTATGCAAATAATCTCCTCCCATGATTACTTCTGTGAGCTTCCGTTGTGATACAATGATAGGACCTTCAACATATGCTCTTCAGCAGATTTGTAAAGTTATCAAATTGCCTTAGGCTAAGGATTGTTCCACTTGAAGGCCCTCAGATAAGTACCCCACCCTCACTTAGCAGGGTACTGAATTACATGCAGTAATCCTCTATACAGAACATGGCCGTTCGTGGGCCTACTGTAAAGGCTGTATGCTAAGACTGGGATGTTTAAAATCCCATAGCACAGCAGCCATAGGTCCAGGTTATAGCAGAGGGTGGGAGTAGAAAGAGAGTGTGAGTCAGGTGGTAGGGGTGGAGCAAGAAGAACAGGCAGAGAGAGACTCATATAGAGAGAGGAGGTATAGACAGATAATAGCAGGGGTGGTTGGAGAACTTAGAGGAGGAAGGGGGACATTGAGGGAGCATGGTGGGAGACCAAGAGTGGGTGGAGTCACAGAGGAAAGGCAGTGCCAGGATGCAGGAGAAGAAGCGGTGTAGGCCAGAGAGCAAGAGTGAGTGCAGGACATGAAGCATAGTGGAGTGGGGTCACTGCTGACAAGCAAGCAGAGCCCACCCCCTCACATGCAAATGGGGTGATTACAAAGGAAGGGATTTGGTGGTGGACATCATCTTTTTATGCCCCCCCCTCACTCTCAGAAGGGGTTACAGTTTGGGGAGCAGTGTCAAAAGGGGCATTAGGGTGCATTATTAAGGGGTGCCAGGAGACACAGTCCTCCATTCTATAGGCTCATCAAAAACCAACAAGAACAACAGGTAATTCAGCAAGTAGATTTAAAGCCTCTCTGTGGATTTATGTTCATACTGCTCCCTCTAGTAATGTTACAAGGCAACTGCAGTTTAATCACTGGATTGAGAAAGGGGCCGTCCTATGCAAATAATCTCCTCCCATGATTACTTCTGTGAGCTTCCGTTGTGATACAATGATAGGACCTTCAACATATGCTCTTCAGCAGATTTGTAAAGTTATCAAATTGCCTTAGGCTAAGGATTGTTCCACTTGAAGGCCCTCAGATAAGTACCCCACCCTCACTTAGCAGGGTACTGAATTACATGCAGTAATCCTCTATACAGAACATGGGTGTTTGTGGGCCTACTGTAAAAGTTGTATGCTAAGACTGGTATGTTTAAAATCCCATAGCACAGCAGCCATAGGTCCAGGTTATAGCAGAGGGTGGGTGTAGAAAGAGAGTGTGAGTCAGGTGGTAGGGGCGGAGCAAGAAGGACAGGCAGAGAGAAACCTATATAGAGAGAGGAGGTATAGACAGATAATAGCAGGGGTGGTTGGGGAACTTAGAGGAGGAAGGGGGACATTGAGGGAGCATGGTGGGAGACCAAGAGTGGGTGGAGTCACAGAGGAAAGGCAGTGCCAGGATGCAGGAGAAGAAGTGGTGTAGGCCAGAGAGCAAGAGTGAGTGCAGGACAGGATGCATGGTGGAGTGGGGTCATTGCTGACAAGCAAGCAGAGCCCAGCCCCTCGCATACAAATGGGGTGATTACAAAGGAAGGGATTTGGTGGTGGACATCATCTTTTTATGCCCCCCCTCACTCTCAGAAGGGGTCAAATTTTGGGGAGCAGTGTCAAAAGGGGCATTAGGGTGCATTATTAAGGGGTGCCAGGAGACACAGTCCTCCATTCTAAAGGCTCATCAAAAATCAACAAGAACAAAAGGTAATTCAGCAAGTAGATTTAAAGCCTCTCTGTGGATTTATGTTCAACTGCTCCCTCTAGTAATGTTACATGGCAACTGCAGTTTAATCACTGGATTGAGAAAGGGGCCGTCCTATGCAAATAATCTCCTCCCATGATTACTTCTGTGAGCTTCCGTTGTGATACAATGATAGGACCTTCAACATATGCTCTTCAGCAGATTTGTAAAGTTATCAAATTGCCTTAGGCTAAGGATTGTTCCACTTGAAGGCCCTCAGATAAGTACCCCACCCTCACTTAGCAGGGTACTGAATTACATGCAGTAATCCTCTATACAGAAGATGGGCGTTCGTGGGCCTACTGTAAAGGCTGTATGCTAAGACTGGGATGTTTAAAATCCATTAGCACAGCAGCCATAGGTCCAGGTTATAGCAGAGGGTGGGAGTAAAAAGAGAGTGTGAGTCAGGTGATAGGGGTGGAGCAAGAAGAACAGGCAGAGAGCGACCCATATAGAGAGAGGAGGTATAGACAGATAATAGCAGGGGTGGTTGGAGAACTTAGAGGAGGAAGGGGGACATTGAGGGAGCATGGTGGGAGACCAAGAGTGGGTGGAGTCACAGAGGAAAGGCAGTGCCAGGATGCAGGAGAAGAAGCGGTGTAGGCCAGAGAGCAAGAGTGAGTGCAGGACAGGAAGCATAGTGGAGTGGGGTCACTGCTGACAAGCAAGCAGAGCCCACCCCCTCACATGCAAATGGGGTGATTACAAAGGAAGGGATTTGGTGGTGGACATCATCTTTTTATGCCCCCCTCACTCTCAGAAGGGGTTACATTTTGGGGAGCAGTGTCAAAAGGGGCATTAGGGTGCATTATTAAGGGGTGCCAGGAGACACAGTCCTCCATTCTATAGGCTCATCAAAAACCAACAAGAACAACAGGTAATTCAGCAAGTAGATTTAAAGCCTCTCTGTGGATTTATGTTCATACTGCTCCCTCTAGTAATGTTACAAGGCAACTGCAGTTTAATCACTGGATTGAGAAAGGGGCCGTCCTATGCAAATAATCTCCTCCCATGATTACTTCTGTGAGCTTCCGTTGTGATACAATGATAGGACCTTCAACATATGCTCTTCAGCAGATTTGTAAAGTTATCAAATTGCCTTAGGCTAAGGATTGTTCCACTTGAAGGCCCTCAGATTAGTACCCCACCCTCACTTAGCAGGGTACTGAATTACATGCAGTAATCCTCTATACAGAACATGGGCGTTTGTGGGCATACTGTAAAGGCTGTATGCCAAGACTGGGATGTTTAAAATCCCATAGCACAGCAGCCTTAGGTCCAGGTTATAGCAGAGGGTGGGAGTAGAAAGAGAGTGTGAGTCAGGTGGTAGGGGTGGAGCAAGAAGAACAGGCAGAGAGAGACCCATATAGAGAGAGGAGGTGTAGACAGATAATAGCAGGGGTGGTTGGAGAACTTAGAGGAGGAAGGGGGACATTGAGGGAGCATGGTGGGAGACCAAGAGTGGGTGGAGTCACAGAGGAAAGGCAGTGCCAGGATGCAGGAGAAGAAGCGGTGTAGGCCAGAGAGCAAGAGTGAGTGCAGGACAGGAAGCATAGTGGAGTGGGGTCACTGCTGACAAGAAAGCAGAGCCCACCCCCTCACATGCAAATGGGGTGATTACAAAGGAAGGGATTTGGTGGTGGACATCATCTTTTTATGCCCCCCCTCACTCTCAGAAGGGGTTACATTTTGGGGAGCAGTGTCAAAAGGGGCATTAGGGTGCATTATTAAGGGGTGCCAGGAGACACAGTCCTCCATTCTATAGGCTCATCAAAAACCAACAAGAACAACAGGTAATTCAGCAAGTAGATTTAAAGCCTCTCTGTGGATTTATGTTCATACTGCTCCCTCTAGTAATGTTACAAGGCAACTGCAGTTTAATCACTGGATTGAGAAAGGGGCCGTCCTATGCAAATAATCTCCTCCCATGATTACTTCTGTGAGCTTCCGTTGTGATACAATGATAGGACCTTCAACATATGCTCTTCAGCAGATTTGTAAAGTTATCAAATTGCCTTAGGCTAAGGATTGTTCCACTTGAAGGCCCTCAGATAAGTACCCCACCCTCACTTAGCAGGGTACTGAATTACATGCAGTAATCCTCTATACAGAATATGGCCGTTCGTGGGCCTACTGTAAAGGCTGTATGCTAAGACTGGGATGTTTAAAATCCCATAGCACAGCAGCCATAGGTCCAGGTTATAGCAGAGGGTGGGAGTAGAAAGAGAGTGTGAGTCAGGTGGTAGGGGTGGAGCAAGAAGAACAGGCAGAGAGAGACCCATATAGAGAGAGGAGGTATAGACAGAAAATAGCAGGGGTGGTTGGAGAACTTAGAGGAGGAAGGGGGACATTGAGGGAGCATGGTGGGAGACCAAGAGTGGGTGGAGTCACAGAGGAAAGGCAGTGCCAGGATGCAGGAGAAGAAGCGGTGTAGGCCAGAGAGCAAGAGTGAGTGCAGGACAGGAAGCATAGTGGAGTGGGGTCACTGCTGACAAGCAAGCAGAGCCCACCCCCTCACATGCAAATGGGGTGATTACAAAGGAAGAGATTTGGTGGTGGACATCATCTTTTTATGCCCCCCCTCACTCTCAGAAGGGGTTACATTTTGGGGAGCAGTGTCAAAAGGGGCATTAGGGTGCATTATTAAGGGGTGCCAGGAGACACAGTCCTCCATTCTATAGGCTCATCAAAAACCAACAAGAACAACAGGTAATTCAGCAAGTAGATTTAAAGCCTCTCTGTGGATTTATGTTCATACTGCTCCCTCTAGTAATGTTACAAGGCAACTGCAGTTTAATCACTGGATTGAGAAAGGGGCCGTCCTATGCAAATAATCTCCTCCCATGATTACTTCTGTGAGCTTCCGTTGTGATACAATGATAGGACCTTCAACATATGCTCTTCAGCAGATTTGTAAAGTTATCAAATTGCCTTAGGCTAAGGATTGTTCCACTTGAAGGCCCTCAGATAAGTACCCCACCCTCACTTAGCAGGGTACTGAATTACATGCAGTAATCCTCTATACAGAACATGGCCGTACGTGGGCCTACTGTAAAGGCTGTATGCTAAGACTGGGATGTTTAAAATCCCATAGCACAGCAGCCATAGGTCCAGGTTATAGCAGAGGGTGGGAGTAGAAAGAGAGTGTGAGTCAGGTGGTAGGGGTGAAGCAAGAAGAACAGGCAGAGAGAGACCCATATAGAGAGAGGAGGTATAGACAGATAATAGCAGGGGTGGTTGGAGAACTTAGAGGAGGAAGGGAGACATTGAGGGAGCATGGTGGGAGACCAAGAGTGGGTGGAGTCACAGAGGAAAGGCAGTGCCAGGATGCAGGAGAAGAAGCGGTGTAGGCCAGAGAGCAAGAGTGAGTGCAGGACAGGAAGCATAGTGGAGTGGGGTCACTGCTGACAAGCAAGCAGAGCCCACCCCCTCACATGCAAATGGGGTGATTACAAAGGAAGGGATTTGGTGGTGGACATCACCTTTTATGCCCCCCCTCACTCTCAGAAGGGGTTACATTTTGGGGAGCAGTGTCAAAAGGGGCATTAGGGTGCATTATTAAGGGGTGCCAGGAGACACAGTCCTCCATTCTATAGGCTCATCAAAAACCAACAAGAACAACAGGTAATTCAGCAAGTAGATTTAAAGCCTCTCTGTGGATTTATGTTCATACTGCTCCCTCTAGTAATGTTACAAGGCAACTGCAGTTTAATCACTGGATTGAGAAAGGGGCCGTCCTATGCAAATAATCTCCTCCCATGATTACTTCTGTGAGCTTCCGTTGTGATACAATGATAGGACCTTCAACATATGCTCTTCAGCAGATTTGTAAAGTTATCAAATTGCCTTAGGCTAAGGATTGTTCCACTTGAAGGCCCTCAGATAAGTACCCCACCCTCACTTAGCAGGGTACTGAATTACATGCAGTAATCCTCTATACAAAACATGGCCGTTCGTGGGCCTACTGTAAAGGCTGTATGCTAAGACTGGGATGTTTAAAATCCCATAGCACAGCAGCCTTAGGTCCAGGTTATAGCAGAGGGTGGGAGTAGAAAGAGAGTGTGAGTCAGGTGGTAGGGGTGGAGCAAGAAGAACAAGCAGAGAGAGACCCATATAGAGAGAGGAGGTGTAGACAGATAATAGCAGGGGTGGTTGGAGAACTTAGAGGAGGAAGGGGGACATTGAGGGAGCATGGTGGGAGACCAAGAGTGGGTGGAGTCACAGAGGAAAGGCAGTGCCAGGATGCAGGAGAAGAAGCGGTGTAGGCCAGAGAGCAAGAGTGAGTGCAGGACAGGAAGCATAGTGGAGTGGGGTCACTGCTGACAAGCAAGCAGAGCCCACCCCCTCACATGCAAATGGGGTGATTACAAAGGAAGGGATTTGGTGGTGGACATCATCTTTTTATGCCCCCCTCACTCTCAGAAGGGGTTACATTTTGGGGAGCAGTGTCAAAAGGGGCATTAGGGTGCATTATTAAGGGGTGCCAGGAGACACAGTCCTCCATTCTATAGGCTCATCAAAAACCAACAAGAACAACAGGTAATTCAGCAAGTAGATTTAAAGCCTCTCTGTGGATTTATGTTCATACTGCTCCCTCTAGTAATGTTACAAGGCAACTGCAGTTTAATCACTGGATTGAGAAAGGGGCCGTCCTATGCAAATAATCTCCTCCCATGATTACTTCTGTGAGCTTCCGTTGTGATACAATGATAGGACCTTCAACATATGCTCTTCAACAGATTTGTAAAGTTATCAAATTGCCTTAGGCTAAGGATTGTTCCACTTGAAGGCCCTAAGATAAGTACCCCACCCTCACTTAGCAGGGTACTGAATTACATGCAGTAATCCTCTATACAGAACATGGCCGTTCTTGGGCCTACTATAAAGGCTGTATGCTAAGACTGGGATGTTTAAAATCCCATAGCACAGCAGCCATAGGTCCAGGTTATAGCAGAGGGTGGGAGCAGAAAGAGAGTGTGTGTCAGGTGGTAGGGGTGGAGCAAGAAGAACAGGCAGAGAGAGACCCATATAGAGAGAGGAGGTATAGACAGAAAATAGCAGGGGTGGTTGGAGAACTTAGAGGAGGAAGGGGGACATTGAGGGAGCATGGTGGGAGACCAAGAGTGGGTGGAGTCACAGAGGAAAGGCAGTGCCAGGATGCAGGAGAAGAAGCGGTGTAGGCCAGAGAGCAAGAGTGAGTGCAGGACAGGAAGCATAGTGGAGTGGGGTCACTGCTGACAAGCAAGCAGAGCCCACCCCCTCACATGCAAATGGGGTGATTACAAAGGAAGAGATTTGGTGGTGGACATCATCTTTTTATGCCCCCCCTCACTCTCAGAAGGGGTTACATTTTGGGGAGCAGTGTCAAAAGGGGCATTAGGGTGCATTATTAAGGGGTGCCAGGAGACACAGTCCTCCATTCTATAGGCTCATCAAAAACCAACAAGAACAACAGGTAATTCAGCAAGTAGATTTAAAGCCTCTCTGTGGATTTATGTTCATACTGCTCCCTCTAGTAATGTTACAAGGCAACTGCAGTTTAATCACTGGATTGAGAAAGGGGCCGTCCTATGCAAATAATCTCCTCCCATGATTACTTCTGTGAGCTTCCGTTGTGATACAATGATAGGACCTTCAACATATGCTCTTCAGCAGATTTGTAAAGTTATCAAATTGCCTTAGGCTAAGGATTGTTCCACTTGAAGGCCCTCAGATAAGTACCCCACCCTCACTTAGCAGGGTACTGAATTACATGCAGTAATCATCTATACAGAACATGGCCGTTCGTGGGCCTAATGTAAAGGCTGTATGCTAAGACTGGGATGTTTAAAATCCCATAACGCAGCAGCCATAGGTCCAGGTTATAGCAGAGGGTGGGAGTAGAAAGAGAGTGTGAGTCAGGTGGTAGGGGTGGAGCAAGAAGAACAGGCAGAGAGAGACCCATATAGAGAGAGGAGGTATAGACAGATAATAGCAGGGGTGGTTGGAGAACTTAGAGGAGGAAGAGGGACATTGAGGGAGCATGGTGGGAGACCAAGAGTGGGTGGAGTCACAGAGGAAAGGCAGTGCCAGGATGCAGGAGAAGAAGCGGTGTAGGCCAGAGAGCAAGAGTGAGTGCAGGACAGGAAGCATAGTGGAGTGGGGTCACTGCTGACAAGCAAGCAGAGCCCACCCCCTCACATGCAAATGGGGTGATTACAAAGGAAGGGATTTGGTGGTGGACATCATCTTTTTATGCCCCCCCTCACTCTCAGAAGGGGTTACATTTTGGGGAGCAGTGTCAAAAGGGGCATTAGGGTGCATTATTAAGGGGTGCCAGGAGACACAGTCCTCCATTCTATAGGCTCATCAAAAACCAACAAGAACAACAGGTAATTCAGCAAGTAGATTTAAAGCCTCTCTGTGGATTTATGTTCATACTGCTCCCTCTAGTAATGTTACAAGGCAACTGCAGTTTAATCACTGGATTGAGAAAGGGGCCGTCCTATGCAAATAATCTACTCCCATGATTACTTCTGTGAGCTTCCGTTGTGATACAATGATAGGACCTTCAACATATGCTCTTCAGCAGATTTGTAAAGTTATCAAATTGTCTTAGGCTAAGGATTGTTCCACTTGAAGGCCCTCAGATAAGTACCCAACCCTCACTTAGCAGGGTACTGAATTACATGCAGTAATCCTCTATACAGGACATGGCCGTTCGTGGGCCTACTGTAAATGCTGTATGCTAACACTGGGATGTTTAAAATCCCATAGCACAGCAGCCATAGGTCCAGGTTATAGCAGAGGGTGGGAGTAGAAAGAGAGTGTGAGTCAGGTGGTAGGGGTGGAGCAAGAAGAACAGGCAGAGAGAGACCCATATAGAGAGAGGAGATATAGACAGATAATAGCAGGGGTGGTTGGAGAACTTAGAGGAGGAAGGGGGACATTGAGGGAGCATGGTGGGAGACCAAGAGTGGGTGGAGTCACAGAGGAAAGGCAGTGCCAGGATGCAGGAGAAGAAGCGGTGTAGGCCAGAGAGCAAGAGTGAGTGCAGGACAGGAAGCATAGTGGAGTGGGGTCACTGCTGACAAGCAAGCAGAGCCCACCCCCTCACATGCAAATGGGGTGATTACAAAGGAAGGGATTTGGTGGTGGACATCACCTTTTATGCCCCCCCTCACTCTCAGAAGGGGTTACATTTTGGGGAGCAGTGTCAAAAGGGGCATTAGGGTGCATTATTAAGGGGTGCCAGGAGACACAGTCCTCCATTCTATAGGCTCATCAAAAACCAACAAGAATAACAGGTAATTCAGCAAGTAGATTTAAAGCCTCTCTGTGGATTTATGTTCATACTGCTCCCTCTAGTAATGTTACAAGGCAACTGCAGTTTAATCACTGGATTGAGAAAGGGGCCGTCCTATGCAAATAATCTCCTCCCATGATTACTTCTGTGAGCTTCCGTTGTGATACAATGATAGGACCTTCAACATATGCTCTTCAGCAGATTTGTAAAGTTATCAAATTGCCTTAGGCTAAGGATTGTTCCACTTGAAGGCCCTCAGATAAGTACCCCACCGTCACTTAGCAGGGTACTGAATTACATGCAGTAATCCTCTATACAAAACATGGCCGTTCGTGGGCCTACTGTAAAGGCTGTATGGTAAGACTGGGATGTTTAAAATCCCATAGCACAGCAGCCTTAGGTCCAGGTTATAGCAGAGGGTGGGAGTAGAAAGAGAGTGTGAGTCAGGTGGTAGGGGTGGAGCAAGAAGAACAGGCAGAGAGAGACCCATATAGAGAGAGGAGGTGTAGACAGATAATAGCAGGGGTGGTTGGAGAACTTAGAGGAGGAAGGGGGACATTGAGGGAGCATGGTGGGAGACCAAGAGTGGGTGGAGTCACAGAGGAAAGGCAGTGCCAGGATGCAGGAGAAGAAGCGGTGTAGGCCAGAGAGCAAGAGTGAGTGCAGGACAGGAAGCATAGTGGAGTGGGGTCACTGCTGACAAGCAAGCAGAGCCCACCCCCTCACATGCAAATGGGGTGATTACAAAGGAAGGGATTTGGTGGTGGACATCATCTTTTTATGCCCCCCCTCACTCTCAGAAGGGGTTACATTTTGGGGAGCAGTGTCAAAAGGGGCATTAGGGTGCATTATTAAGGGGTGCCAGGAGACACAGTCCTCCATTCTATAGGCTCATCAAAAACCAACAAGAACAACAGGTAATTCAGCAAGTAGATTTAAAGCCTCTCTGTGGATTTATGTTCATACTGCTCCCTCTAGTAATGTTACAAGGCAACTGCAGTTTAATCACTGGATTGAGAAAGGGGCCGTCCTATGCAAATAATCTCCTCCCATGATTACTTCTGTGAGCTTCCGTTGTGATACAATGATAGGACCTTCAACATATGCTCTTCAGCAGATTTGTAAAGTTATCAAATTGCCTTAGGCTAAGGATTGTTCCACTTGAAGGCCCTCAGATAAGTACCCCACCCTCACTTAGCAGGGTACTGAATTACATGCAGTAATCCTCTATACAGAACATGGCCGTTCGTGGGCCTACTGTAAAGGCTGTATGCTAAGACTGGGATGTTTAAAATCCCATAGCACAGCAGCCATAGGTCCAGGGTATAGCAGAGGGTGGGAGTAGAAAGAGAGTGTGAGTCAGGTGGTAGGGGTGGAGCAAGAAGAACAGGCAGAGAGAGACCCATATAGAGAGAGGAGGTATAGACAGAAAATAGCAGGGGTGGTTGGAGAACTTAGAGGAGGAAGGGGGACATTGAGGGAGCATGGTGGGAGACCAAGAGTGGGTGGAGTCACAGAGGAAAGGCAGTGCCAGGATGCAGGAGAAGAAGCGGTGTAGGCCAGAGAGCAAGAGTGAGTGCAGGACAGGAAGCATAGTGGAGTGGGGTCACTGCTGACAAGCAAGCAGAGCCCACCCCCTCACATGCAAATGGGGTGATTACAAAGGAAGAGATTTGGTGGTGGACATCATCTTTTTATGCCCCCCCTCACTCTCAGAAGGGGTTACATTTTGGGGAGCAGTGTCAAAAGGGGCATTAGGGTGCATTATTAAGGGGTGCCAGGAGACACAGTCCTCCATTCTATAGGCTCATCAAAAACCAACAAGAACAACAGGTAATTCAGCAAGTAGATTTAAAGCCTCTCTGTGGATTTATGTTCATACTGCTCCCTCTAGTAATGTTACAAGGCAACTGCAGTTTAATCACTGGATTGAGAAAGGGGCCGTCCTATGCAAATAATCTCCTCCCATGATTACTTCTGTGAGCTTCCGTTGTGATACAATGATAGGACCTTCAACATATGCTATTCAGCAGATTTGTAAAGTTATCAAATTGCCTTAGGCTAAGGATTGTTCCACTTGAAGGCCCTCAGATAAGTACCCCACCCTCACTTAGCAGGGTACTGAATTACATGCAGTAATCCTCTATACAGAACACGGCCGTTCGAGGGCCTACTATAAAGGCTGTATGCTAAGACTGGGATGTTTAAAATCCCATAACGCAGCAGCCATAGGTCCAGGTTATAGCAGAGGGTGGGAGTAGAAAGAGAGTGTGAGTCAGGTGGTAGGGGTGGAGCAAAAAGAACAGGCAGAGAGAGACCCATATAGAGAGAGGAGGTATAGACAGATAATAGCAGGGGTGGTTGGAGAACTTAGAGGAGGAAGAGGGACATTGAGGGAGCATGGTGGGAGACCAAGAGTGGGTGGAGTCACAGAGGAAAGGCAGTGCCAGGATGCAGGAGAAGAAGCGGTGTAGGCCAGAGAGCAAGAGTGAGTGCAGGACAGGAAGCATAGTGGAGTGGGGTCACTGCTGACAAGCAAGCAGAGCCCACCCCCTCACATGCAAATGGGGTGATTACAAAGGAAGGGATTTGGTGGTGGACATCATCTTTTTATGCCCCCCCTCACTCTCAGAAGGGGTTACATTTTGGGGAGCAGTGTCAAAAGGGGCATTAGGGTGTATTATTAAGGGGTGCCAGGAGACACAGTCCTCCATTCTATAGGCTCATCAAAAACCAACGAGAACAACAGGTAATTCAGCAAGTAGATTTAAAGCCTCTCTGTGGATTTATGTTCATACTGCTCCCTCTAGTAATGTTACAAGGCAACTGCAGTTTAATCACTGGATTGAGAAAGGGGCCGTCCTATGCAAATAATCTCCTCCCATGATTACTTCTGTGAGCTTCCGTTGTGATACAATGATAGGACCTTCAACATATGCTCTTCAGCAGATTTGTAAAGTTATCAAATTGCCTTAGGCTAAGGATTGTTCCACTTGAAGGCCCTCAGATAAGTACCCCACCCTCACTTAGCAGGGTACTGAATTACATGCAGTAATCCTCTATACAGAACATGGCCGTACGTGGGCCTACTGTAAAGGCTGTATGCTAAGACTGGGATGTTTAAAATCCCATAGCACAGCAGCCATAGGTCCAGGTTATAGCAGAGGGTGGGAGTAGAAAGAGAGTGTGAGTCAGGTGGTAGGGGTGGAGCAAGAAGAACAGGCAGAGAGAGACCCATATAGAGAGAGGAGGTATAGACAGATAATAGCAGGGGTGGTTGGAGAACTTAGAGGAGGAAGGGAGACATTGAGGGAGCATGGTGGGAGACCAAGAGTGGGTGGAGTCACAGAGGAAAGGCAGTGCCAGGATGCAGGAGAAGAAGCGGTGTAGGCCAGAGAGCAAGAGTGAGTGCAGGACAGGAAGCATAGTGGAGTGGGGGCACTGCTGACAAGCAAGCAGAGCCCACCCCCTCACATGCAAATGGGGTGATTACAAAGGAAGGGATTTGGTGGTGGACATCATCTTTTTATGCCCCCCCTCACTCTCAGAAGGGGTTACATTTTGGGGAGCAGTGTCAAAAGGGGCATTAGGGTGCATTATTAAGGGGTGCCAGGAGACACAGTCCTCCATTCTATAGGCTCATCAAAAACCAAGAAGAACAACAGGTAATTCAGCAAGTAGATTTAAAGCCTCTCTGTGGATTTATGTTCATACTGCTCCCTCTAGTAATGTTACAAGGCAACTGCAGTTTAATCACTGGATTGAGAAAGGGGCCGTCCTATGCAAATAATCTCCTCCCATGATTACTTCTGTGAGCTTCCGTTGTGATACAATGATAGGACTTTCAACATATGCTCTTCAGCAGATTTGTAAAGTTATCAAATTGCCTTAGGCTAAGGATTGTTCCACTTGAAGGCCCTCAGATAAGTACCCCACCCTCACTTAGCAGGGTACTGAATTACATGCAGTAATCCTCTATACAGAACATGGCCGTTCGTGGGCCTACTGTAAAGGCTGTATGCTAAGACTGGGATGTTTAAAATCCCATAGCACAGCAGCCATAGGTCCAGGTTATAGCAGAGGGTGGGAGTAGAAAGAGAGTGTGAGTCAGGTGGTAGGGGTGGAGCAAGAAGAACAGGCAGAGAGAGACCCATATAGAGAGAGGAGGTATAGACAGATAATAGCAGGGGTGGTTGGAGAACTTAGAGGAGGAAGGGGGACATTGAGGGAGCATGGTGGGAGACCAAGAGTGGGTGGAGTCACAGAGGAAAGGCAGTGCCAGGATGCAGGAGAAGAAGCGGTGTAGGCCAGAGAGCAAGAGTGAGTGCAGGACAGGAAGCATAGTGGAGTGGGGTCACTGCTGACAAGCAAGCAGAGCCCACCCCCTCACATGCAAATGGGGTGATTACAAAGGAAGGGATTTGGTGGTGGACATCATCTTTTTATGCCCCCCCTCACTCTCAGAAGGGGTTACATTTTGGGGAGCAGTGTCAAAAGGGGCATTAGGGTGCATTATTAAGGGGTGCCAGGAGACACAGTCCTCCATTCTGTAGGCTCATCAAAAACCAACAAGAACAACAGGTAATTCAGCAAGTAGATTTAAAGCCTCTCTGTGGATTTATGTTGATACTGCTCCCTCTAGTAATGTTACAAGGCAACTGCAATTTAATCACTGGATTGAGAAAGGGGCCGTCCTATGCAAATAATCTCCTCCCATGATTACTTCTGTGAGCTTCCTTTTTTTTTTTTTTTTTTTTAAATTTTTTATTTTATTTTAATATGTCGGAGGGAGGGGGTTACATGAGAAAAAAAAGAAGAAGACATAATATATCCGTGCGAAGAAAGTAAAGTAAACAAAACAACGGGAGAAAGAAGACCTTTAAAAAAACCTCAGTTATATATATCACATATCGAAACAATTAGCATTTTTTTTTTTTGTTTGTTTTAAACTGTGTCTTGATATTCCAACCATCTAGTCAGTGGTGCCCACATTCGTTCTCCTCTATGTCTCTTCTTATGACCCTTTAACTTATAAAGACTTAATTCAGTATTATAGATGGTAAGTAATCTAGAGCGCCAATTCTCAAACGTGGGGGGTTCTTTTTTGAGCCAATCTGTAGCAATACATAAGCGGTATATTGCCATGGACAAAAATAAAAATCGCCTTATTTTATACAGTGCAGGTTCCGTACTTTCAGGTGAGTCCACGACTCCCAATACTACCAGCATAACAGTAACCTGAATATTGCAATGCGTGATTTTCTTAAGGAATACCTCTATCTCATTTAATATTCCCTGCAACATTGGGCATACAAAGAACATATGCATTATCTCAGCTTCAACTTCCCCACATCGATTGCAGCTTCCAGAGGATATCCCCCACTTTTTCAGTTTTGCTGGAGTATAATATAAGTCCATCAGTGTTTTGTAATGCTGGGTTTTCAAATTAGCTGATAGAAATGTTGTCTCAGCCATGGCTAAGGATTGGTCCACCCACTCTCCAGCCACCCCAAATCGTGCAATCCATCTCTCATTCTGTTGTGCCATATCATCTACTTGTAGCTCTGTTAGTAACTTATATAACTTGCCAATCTTTTCCCCATTTTTAACAGCCTCAACTACCGGGATCTCCGACAACTGTACTGTAACGCACTTCTGAGACTGTAAAAAATTTCGTATTTGCAAAAATTTAAAAAAATGGGTCTTAGGTAAGCCAAATTGAGACTGCAGATCCGTAAATGATTTATAACCGGATTTACAATACAAGTCTCCGACTTTATTTATTCCCCTAGAACGCCAAAAATCTAGTATGGGATCCCTAAAGATATGATTTGGGATAGCTGAAAATTTCACTGGTGTATAAGCCGTAATCTTTCCCAGTCCTATACTCCGTTTTATCTGAGCCCAAACCTTGAAGGCGGACAAAAAAGGCTTAAATCTTACTTTTTTAAAGTAACTTGGTTCCTCAAATTTTGATAACCAACCACTTGCCTCCCCACCCGCCATCATAGTATAAATAGGGGTTGGTTTTACTTCTTCATTACCCTTAAAACTTCCCCTTATAAGTTCATCCATATGTTGAAGGCAACAGGCGTAGTAATACAGTGTAAAATTAGGGACTGACCACCCGCCTCGATCTTTGGGAAGTGTCATATACTTCATTGCCCTTCTCGTTTTAGCATAAACCCATAAAAAATTATTCCCCATCTTTTCCAATCTTTTAAGCCATTTTTTATCAACCTCAAGGGGAATAGCCCGAAATAAATATAGGATTTTTGGCAGAACCATCATTTTCAATACATTGCAGCGACCCTCTAGCGATAAGTGCAAATTATGCATTCGGTCTAAATCCCTCTTTATTCTATTTAATAATGGGATAAAATTAATTTCCACCAACCGATTAACCACTGATGTAATCTTCACCCCCAAATACACTGCTTCAGATACCAATCGTCTATCTACTAGTGAAACGTGCCCAGAACATACTATTTGTGTTTTATCTGAGTTCAGCTTATATCCAGAGTATTTTCCGAACTCTCTTGCCTCTATTTCTATTGCCCTAATAGCTTCCTCCGTGTTGCTTGTCACTATAGCTACATCATCAGCATATGCAAACACCTTATATGTTTCTCCATGATATAATAGAGGTTGAATATTTTTGCATTCTTCTAATCTCAGCAAGAAAGAATCAATATATAGAGCAAAGAGCAAGGGGGAACATGGACACCCTTGTCTAGTCCCCCTAGAGATTAAGATAGTATCTGATTCCAAACCAGCAATGCAAATTCTAGCTTTTGGGGCTACATATAAAGTTTTTATAGCTGTAATATATCCACTCCCTATACCTTTCCAGCGCATGACTTCCCATAGAAACTTCCACGATACACGATCAAATGCCTTCTCGGCATCCAAAAGTAATAATCCTAAATTTGTTTGATATAGTTCTGCAAGATCAAACATGGCTATTATTCTTCTTATATGATCTATTGTATCTCTACCCGGAATAAACCCATGTTGTTGTTTTCTAACCAGCCTGACTATCACATTTGCCAATCTACTGGCCAAAATCTTTGCATAAATCTTTCCATCTACGTTTAACAAAGATATGGGTCTGTATGAACTGGGGAACTCTGTTGATTTATCCTTTTTTTTTATCTGTGAGCTTCCGTTGTGATACAATGATAGGACCTTCAACATATGCTCTTCAGCAGATTTGTAAAGTTATCAAATTGCCTTAGGCTAAGGATTGTTCCACTTGAAGGCCCTCAGATAAGTACCCCACCCTCACTTAGCAGGGTACTGAATTACATGCAGTAATCCTCTATACAGAACATGGTCGTTCGTGGGCCTACTGTAAAGGCTGTATGCTAAGACTGGGATGTTTAAAATCCCATAGCACAGCAGCCTTAGGTCCAGGTTATAGCAGAGGGTGGGAGTAGAAAGAGAGTGTGAGTCAGGTGGTAGGGGTGGAGCAAGAAGAACAGGCAGAGAGAGACCCATATAGAGAGAGGAGGTATAGACAGAAAATAGCAGGGGTGGTTGGAGAATTTAGAGGAGGAAGGGGGACATTGAGGGAGCATGGTGGGAGACCAAGAGTGGGTGGAGTCACAGAGGAAAGGCAGTGCCAGGATGCAGGAGAAGAAGCGGTGTAGGCCAGAGAGCAAGAGTGAGTGCAGGACAGGAAGCATAGTGGAGTGGGGTCACTGCTGACAAGCAAGCAGAGCCCACCCCCTCACATGCAAATGGGGTGATTACAAAGGAAGGGATTTGGTGGTGGACATCATCTTTTTATGCCCCCCCTCACGCTCAGAAGGGGTTACATTTTGGGGAGCAGTGTCAAAAGGGGCATTAGGGTGCATTATTAAGGGGTGCCAGGAGACACAGTCCTCCATTCTATAGACTCATCAAAAACCAACAAGAACAACAGGTAATTCAGCAAGTAGATTTAAAGCCTCTCTGTGGAATTATGTTCATACTGCTCCCTCTAGTAATGTTACAAGGCAACTGCAGTTTAATCACTGGATTGAGAAAGGGGCCGTCCTATGCAAATAATCTCCTCCCATGATTACTTCTGTGAGCTTCCGTTGTGATACAATGATAGGACCTTCAACATATGCTCTTCAGCAGATTTGTAAAGTTATCAAATTGCCTTAGGCTAAGGATTGTTCCACTTGAAGGCCCTCAGATAAGTACCCCACCCTCACTTAGCAGGGTACTGAATTACATGCAGTAATCCTCTATACAGAACATGGCCGTTTGTGGGCCTACTGTGAAGGCTGTATGCTAAGACTGGGATGTTTAAAATCCCATAGCACAGCAGCCATAGGTCCAGGTTATAGCAGAGGGTGGGAGTAGAAAGAGAGTGTGAGTCAGGTGGTAGGGGTGGAGCAAGAAGAACAGGCAGAGAGAGACCCATATAGAGAGAGGAGGTATAGACAGAAAATAGCAGGGGTGGTTGGAGAACTTAGAGGAGGAAGGGGGACATTGAGGGAGCATGGTGGGAGACCAAGAGTGGGTGGAGTCACAGAGGAAAGGCAGTGCCAGGATGCAGGAGAAGAAGCGGTGTAGGCCAGAGAGCAAGAGTGAGTGCAGGACAGGAAGCATAGTGGAGTGGGGTCACTGCTGACAAGCAAGCAGAGCCCACCCCCTCACATGCAAATGGGGTGATTACAAAGGAAGAGATTTGGTGGTGGACATCATCTTTTTATGCCCCCCCTCACTCTCAGAAGGGGTTACATTTTGGGGAGCAGTGTCAAAAGGGGCATTAGGGTGCATTATTAAGGGGTGCCAGGAGACACAGTCCTCCATTCTATAGGCTCATCAAAAACCAACAAGAACAACAGGTAATTCAGCAAGTAGATTTAAAGCCTCTCTGTGGATTTATGTTCATACTGCTCCCTCTAGTAATGTTACAAGGCAACTGCAGTTTAATCACTGGATTGAGAAAGGGGCCGTCCTATGCAAATAATCTCCTCCCATGATTACTTCTGTGAGCTTCCGTTGTGATACAATGATAGGACCTTCAACATATGCTCTTCAGCAGATTTGTAAAGTTATCAAATTGCCTTAGGCTAAGGATTGTTCCACTTGAAGGCCCTCAGATAAGTACCCCACCCTCACTTAGCAGGGTACTGAATTACATGCAGTAATCCTCTATACAGAACACGGCCGTTCGTGGGCCTACTGTAAAGGCTGTATGCTAAGACTGGGATGTTTAAAATCCCATAACGCAGCAGCCATAGGTCCATGTTATAGCAGAGGGTGGGAGTAGAAAGAGAGTGTGAGTCAGGTGGTAGGGGTGGAGCAAGAAGAACAGGCAGAGAGAGACCCATATAGAGAGAGGAGGTATAGACAGATAATAGCAGGGGTGGTTGGAGAACTTAGAGGAGGAAGAGGGACTTTGAGGGAGCATGGTGGGAGACCAAGAGTGGGTGGAGTCACAGAGGAAAGGCAGTGCCAGGATGCAGGAGAAGAAGCGGTGTAGGCCAGAGAGCAAGAGTGAGTGCAGGACAGGAAGCATAGTGGAGTGGGGTCACTGCTGACAAGCAAGCAGAGCCCACCCCCTCACATGCAAATGGGGTGATTACAAAGGAAGGGATTTGGTGGTGGACATCATCTTTTTATGCCCCCCCTCACTCTCAGAAGGGGTTACATTTTGGGGAGCAGTGTCAAAAGGGGCATTAGGGTGTATTATTAAGGGGTGCCAGGAGACACAGTCCTCCATTCTATAGGCTCATCAAAAACCAACGAGAACAACAGGTAATTCAGCAAGTAGATTTAAAGCCTCTCTGTGGATTTATGTTCATACTGCTCCCTCTAGTAATGTTACAAGGCAACTGCAGTTTAATCACTGGATTGAGAAAGGGGCCGTCCTATGCAAATAATCTCCTCCCATGATTACTTCTGTGAGCTTCCGTTGTGATACAATGATAGGACCTTCAACATATGCTCTTCAGCAGATTTGTAAAGTTATCAAATTGCCTTAGGCTAAGGATTGTTCCACTTGAAGGCCCTCAGATAAGTACCCCACCCTCACTTAGCAGGGTACTGAATTACATGCAGTAATCCTCTATACAGAACATGGCCGTACGTGGGCCTACTGTAAAGGCTGTATGCTAAGACTGGGTTGTTTAAAATCCCATAGCACAGCAGCCATAGGTCCAGGTTATAGCAGAGGGTGGGAGTAGAAAGAGAGTGTGAGTCAGGTGGTAGGGGTGGAGCAAGAAGAACAGGCAGAGAGAGACCCATATAGAGAGAGGAGGTATAGACAGATAATAGCAGGGGTGGTTGGAGAACTTAGAGGAGGAAGGGAGACATTGAGGGAGCATGGTGGGAGACCAAGAGTGGGTGGAGTCACAGAGGAAAGGCAGTGCCAGGATGCAGGAGAAGAAGCGGTGTAGGCCAGAGAGCAAGAGTGAGTGCAGGACAGGAAGCATAGTGGAGTGGGGGCACTGCTGACAAGCAAGCAGAGCCCACCCCCTCACATGCAAATGGGGTGATTACAAAGGAAGGGATTTGGTGGTGGACATCATCTTTTTATGCCCCCCCTCACTCTCAGAAGGGGTTACATTTTGGGGAGCAGTGTCAAAAGGGGCATTAGGGTGCATTATTAAGGGGTGCCAGGAGACACAGTCCTCCATTCTATAGGCTCATCAAAAACCAAGAAGAACAACAGGTAATTCAGCAAGTAGATTTAAAGCCTCTCTGTGGATTTATGTTCATACTGCTCCCTCTAGTAATGTTACAAGGCAACTGCAGTTTAATCACTGGATTGAGAAAGGGGCCGTCCTATGCAAATAATCTCCTCCCATGATTACTTCTGTGAGCTTCCGTTGTGATACAATGATAGGACTTTCAACATATGCTCTTCAGCAGATTTGTAAAGTTATCAAATTGCCTTAGGCTAAGGATTGTTCCACTTGAAGGCCCTCAGATAAGTACGCCACCCTCACTTAGCAGGGTACTGAATTACATGCAGTAATCCTCTATACAGAACATGGCCGTTCGTGGGCCTACTGTAAAGGCTGTATGCTAAGACTGGGATGTTTAAAATCCCATAGCACAGCAGCCATAGGTCCAGGTTATAGCAGAGGGTGGGAGTAGAAAGAGAGTGTGAGTCAGGTGGTAGGGGTGGAGCAAGAAGAACAGGTAGAGAGAGACCCATATAGAGAGAGGAGGTATAGACAGATAATAGCAGGGGTGGTTGGAGAACTTAGAGGAGGAAGGGGGACATTGAGGGAGCATGGTGGGAGACCAAGAGTGGGTGGAGTCACAGAGGAAAGGCAGTGCCAGGATGCAGGAGAAGAAGCGGTGTAGGCCAGAGAGCAAGAGTGAGTGCAGGACAGGAAGCATAGTGGAGTGGGGTCACTGCTGACAAGCAAGCAGAGCCCACCCCCTCACATGCAAATGGGGTGATTACAAAGGAAGGGATTTGGTGGTGGACATCATCTTTTTATGCCCCCCCTCACTCTCAGAAGGGGTTACATTTTGGGGAGCAGTGTCAAAAGGGGCATTAGGGTGCATTATTAAGGGGTGCCAGGAGACACAGTCCTCCATTCTATAGGCTCATCAAAAACCAACAAGAACAACAGGTAATTCAGCAAGTAGATTTAAAGCCTCTCTGTGGATTTATGTTCATACTGCTCCCTCTAGTAATGTTACAAGGCAACTGCAGTTTAATCACTGGATTGAGAAAGGGGCCGTCCTATGCAAATAATCTCCTCCCATGATTACTTCTGTGAGCTTCCTTTTTTTTTTTTTTTTTTTTAAATTTTTTATTTTATTTTAATATGTCGGAGGGAGGGGGTTACATGAGAAAAAAAAGAAGAAGACATAATATATCCGTGCGAAGAAAGTAAAGTAAACAAAACAACGGGAGAAAGAAGACCTTTAAAAAAACCTCAGTTATATATATCACATATCGAAACAATTAGCATTTTTTTTTTTTGTTTGTTTTAAACTGTGTCTTGATATTCCAACCATCTAGTCAGTGGTGCCCACATTCGTTCTCCTCTATGTCTCTTCTTATGACCCTTTAACTTATAAAGACTTAATTCAGTATTATAGATGGTAAGTAATCTAGAGCGCCAATTCTCAAACGTGGGGGGTTCTTTTTTGAGCCAATCTGTAGCAATACATAAGCGGTATATTGCCATGGACAAAAATAAAAATCGCCTTATTTTATACAGTGCAGGTTCCGTACTTTCAGGTGAGTCCACGACTCCCAATACTACCAGCATAACAGTAACCTGAATATTGCAATGCGTGATTTTCTTAAGGAATACCTCTATCTCATTTAATATTCCCTGCAACATTGGGCATACAAAGAACATATGCATTATCTCAGCTTCAACTTCCCCACATCGATTGCAGCTTCCAGAGGATATCCCCCACTTTTTCAGTTTTGCTGGAGTATAATATAAGTCCATCAGTGTTTTGTAATGCTGGGTTTTCAAATTAGCTGATAGAAATGTTGTCTCAGCCATGGCTAAGGATTGGTCCACCCACTCTCCAGCCACCCCAAATCGTGCAATCCATCTCTCATTCTGTTGTGCCATATCATCTACTTGTAGCTCTGTTAGTAACTTATATAACTTGCCAATCTTTTCCCCATTTTTAACAGCCTCAACTACCGGGATCTCCGACAACTGTACTGTAACGCACTTCTGAGACTGTAAAAAATTTCGTATTTGCAAAAATTTAAAAAAATGGGTCTTAGGTAAGCCAAATTGAGACTGCAGATCCGTAAATGATTTATAACCGGATTTACAATACAAGTCTCCGACTTTATTTATTCCCCTAGAACGCCAAAAATCTAGTATGGGATCCCTAAAGATATGATTTGGGATAGCTATAAATTTCACTGGTGTATAAGCCGTAATCTTTCCCAGTCCTATACTCCGTTTTATCTGAGCCCAAACCTTGAAGGCGGACAAAATAGGCTTAAATCTTACTTTTTTAAAGTAACTTGGTTCCTCAAATTTTGATAACCAACCACTTGCCTCCCCACCCGCCATCATAGTATAAATAGGGGTTGGTTTTACTTCTTCATTACCCTTAAAACTTCCCCTTATAAGTTCATCCATATGTTGAAGGCAACAGGCGTAGTAATACAGTGTAAAATTAGGGACTGACCACCCGCCTCGATCTTTGGGAAGTGTCATATACTTCATTGCCCTTCTCGTTTTAGCATACCCCCATAAAAAATTATTCCCCATCTTTTCCAATCTTTTAAGCCATTTTTTATCAACCTCAAGGGGAATAGCCCGAAATAAATATAGGATTTTTGGCAGAACCATCATTTTCAATACATTGCAGCGACCCTCTAGCGATAAGTGCAAATTATGCATTCGGTCTAAATCCCTCTTTATTCTATTTAATAATGGGATAAAATTAATTTCCACCAACCGATTAACCACTGATGTAATCTTCACCCCCAAATACACTGCTTCAGATACCAATCGTCTATCTACTAGTGAAACGTGCCCAGAACATACTATTTGTGTTTTATCTGAGTTCAGCTTATATCCGGAGTATTTTCCGAACTCTCTTGCCTCTATTTCTATTGCCCTAATAGCTTCCTCCGTGTTGCTTGTCACTATAGCTACATCATCAGCATATGCAAACACCTTATATGTTTCTCCATGATATAATAGAGGTTGAATATTTTTGCATTCTTCTAATCTCAGCAAGAAAGAATCAATATATAGAGCAAAGAGCAAGGGGGAACATGGACACCCTTGTCTAGTCCCCCTAGAGATTAAGATAGTATCTGATTCCAAACCAGCAATGCAAATTCTAGCTTTTGGGGCTACATATAAAGTTTTTATAGCTGTAATATATCCACTCCCTATACCTTTCCAGCGCATGACTTCCCATAGAAACTTCCACGATACACGATCAAATGCCTTCTCGGCATCCAAAAGTAATAATCCTAAATTTGTTTGATATAGTTCTGCAAGATCAAACATGGCTATTATTCTTCTTATATGATCTATTGTATCTCTACCCGGAATAAACCCATGTTGTTGTTTTCTAACCAGCCTGACTATCACATTTGCCAATCTACTGGCCAAAATCTTTGCATAAATCTTTCCATCTACGTTTAACAAAGATATGGGTCTGTATGAACTGGGGAACTCTGTTGATTTATCCTTTTTTTTTATCTGTGAGCTTCCGTTGTGATACAATGATAGGACCTTCAACATATGCTCTTCAGCAGATTTGTAAAGTTATCAAATTGCCTTAGGCTAAGGATTGTTCCACTTGAAGGCCCTCAGATAAGTACCCCACCCTCACTTAGCAGGGTACTGAATTACATGCAGTAATCCTCTATACAGAACATGGTCGTTCGTGGGCCTACTGTAAAGGCTGTATGCTAAGACTGGGATGTTTAAAATCCCATAGCACAGCAGCCTTAGGTCCAGGTTATAGCAGAGGGTGGGAGTAGAAAGAGAGTGTGAGTCAGGTGGTAGGGGTGGAGCAAGAAGAACAGGCAGAGAGAGACCCATATAGAGAGAGGAGGTATAGACAGAAAATAGCAGGGGTGGTTGGAGAACTTAGAGGAGGAAGGGGGACATTGAGGGAGCATGGTGGGAGACCAAGAGTGGGTGGAGTCACAGAGGAAAGGCAGTGCCAGGATGCAGGAGAAGAAGCGGTGTAGGCCAGAGAGCAAGAGTGAGTGCAGGACAGGAAGCATAGTGGAGTGGGGTCACTGCTGACAAGCAAGCAGAGCCCACCCCCTCACATGCAAATGGGGTGATTACAAAGGAAGGGATTTGGTGGTGGACATCATCTTTTTATGCCCCCCCTCACGCTCAGAAGGGGTTACATTTTGGTGAGCAGTGTCAAAAGGGGCATTAGGGTGCATTATTAAGGGGTGCCAGGAGACACAGTCCTCCATTCTATAGGCTCATCAAAAACCAACAAGAACAACAGGTAATTCAGCAAGTAGATTTAAAGCCTCTCTGTGGAATTATGTTCATACTGCTCCCTCTAGTAATGTTACAAGGCAACTGCAGTTTAATCACTGGATTGAGAAAGGGGCCGTCCTATGCAAATAATCTCCTCCCATGATTACTTCTGTGAGCTTCCGTTGTGATACAATGATAGGACCTTCAACATATGCTCTTCAGCAGATTTGTAAAGTTATCAAATTGCCTTAGGCTAAGGATTGTTCCACTTGAAGGCCCTCAGATAAGTACCCCACCCTCACTTAGCAGGGTACTGAATTACATGCAGTAATCCTCTATACAGAACATGGCCGTTTGTGGGCCTACTGTGAAGGCTGTATGCTAAGACTGGGATGTTTAAAATCCCATAGCACAGCAGCCATAGGTCCAGGTTATAGCAGAGGGTGGGAGTAGAAAGAGAGTGTGAGTCAGGTGGTAGGGGTGGAGCAAGAAGAACAGGCAGAGAGAGACCCATATAGAGAGAGGAGGTATAGACAGATAATAGCAGGGGTGGTTGGAGAACTTAGAGGAGGAAGGGGGACATTGAGGGAGCATGGTGGGAGACCAAGAGTGGGTGGAGTCACAGAGGAAAGGCAGTGCCAGGATGCAGGAGAAGAAGCGGTGTAGGCGAGAGAGCAAGAGTGAGTGCAGGACAGGAAGCATAGTGGAGTGGGGTCACTGCTGACAAGCAAGCAGAGCCCACCCCCTCACATGCAAATGGGGTGATTACAAAGGAAGGGATTTGGTGGTGGACATCATCTTTTTATGCCCCCCCTCACTCTCAGAAGGGGTTACATTTTGGGGAGCAGTGTCAAAAGGGGCATTAGGGTGCATTATTAAGGGGTGCCAGGAGACACAGTCCTCCATTCTATAGGCTCATCAAAAACCAACAAGAACAACAGGTAATTCAGCAAGTAGATTTAAAGCCTCTCTGTGGATTTATATTCATACTGCTCCCTCTAGTAATGTTACAAGGCAACTGCAGTTTAATCACTGGATTGAGAAAGGGGCCGTCCTATGCAAATAATCTCCTCCCATGATTACTTCTGTGAGCTTCCGTTGTGATACAATGATAGGACCTTCAACATATGCTCTTCAGCAGATTTGTAAAGTTATCAAATTGCCTTAGGCTAAGGATTGTTCCACTTGAAGGCCCTCAGATAAGTACCCCACCCTCACTTAGCAGGGTACTGAATTACATGCAGTAATCCTCTATACAGAACATGGCCGTTCGTGGGCCTACTGTAAAGGCTGTATGCTAAGACTGGGATGTTTAAAATCCCATAGCATAGCAGCCTTAGGTCCAGGTTATAGCAGAGGGTGGGAGTAGAAAGAGAGTGTGAGTCAGGTGGTAGGGGTGGAGCAAGAAGAACAGGCAGAGAGAGACCCATATAGAGAGAGGAGGTATAGACAGATAATAGCAGGGGTGGTTGGAGAACTTAGAGGAGGAAGGGGGACATTGAGGGAGCATGGTGGGAGACCAAGAGTGGGTGGAGTCACAGAGGAAAGGCAGTGCCAGGATGCAGGAGAAGAAGCGGTGTAGGCCAGAGAGCAAGAGTGAGTGCAGGACAGGAAGCATAGTGGAGTGGGGTCACTGCTGACAAGCAAGCAGAGCCCACCCCCTCACATGCAAATGGGGTGATTACAAAGGAAGGGATTTGGTGGTGGACATCATCTTTTTATGCCCCCCCTCACTCTCAGAAGGGGTTACATTTTGGGGAGCAGTGTCAAAAGGGGCATTAGGGTGCATTATTAAGGGGTGCCAGGAGACACAGTCCTCCATTCTATAGGCTCATGAAAAACCAACAAGAACAACAGGTAATTCAGCAAGTAGATTTAAAGCCTCTCTGTGGATTTATGTTCATACTGCTCTCTCTAGTAATGTTACAAGGCAACTGCAGTTTAATCACTGGATTGAGAAAGGGGCCGTCCTATGCAAATAATCTCCTCCCATGATTACTTCTGTGAGCTTCCGTTGTGATACAATAATAGGACCTTCAACATATGCTCTTCAGCAGATTTGTAAAGTTATCAAATTGCCTTAGGCTAAGGATTGTTCCACTTGAAGGCACTCAGATAAGTACCCCACCCTCACTTAGCAGGGTACTGAATTACATGCAGTAATCCTCTATACAGAACATGGCCGTTTGTGGGCCTACTGTAAAGTCTGTATGCTAAGACTGGGATGTTTAAAATCCCATAGCACAGCAGCCATAGGTCCAGGTTATAGCAGAGGGTGGGAGTAGAAAGAGAGTGTGAGTCAGGTGATAGGGGTGGAGCAAGAAGAACAGGCAGAGAGAGACCCATATAGAGAGAGGAGGTATAGACAGATAAAACAGGGGTGGTTGGAGAACTTAGAGGAGGAAGGGGGACATTGAGGGAGCATGGTGGGAGACCAAGAGTGGGTGGAGTCACAGAGGAAAGGCAGTGCCAGGATGCAGGAGAAGAAGCGGTGTAGGCCAGAGAGGAAGAGTGAGTGCAGGACAGGAAGCATAGTGGAGTGGGGTCACTGCTGACAAGCAAGCAGAGCCCACCCCCTCACATGCAAATGGGGTGATTACAAAGGAAGGGATTTGGTGGTGGACATCATCTTTTTATGCCCCCCCTCACTCTCAGAAGGGGTTACATTTTGGGGAGCAGTGTCAAAAGGGGCATTAGGGTGCATTATTAAGGGGTGCCAGGAGACACAGTCCTCCATTCTATAGGCTCATCAAAAACCAACAAGAACAACAGGTAATTCAGCAAGTAGATTTAAAGCCTCTCTGTGGAGTTATGTTCATACTGCTCCCTCTAGTAATGTTACAAGGCAACTGCAGTTTAATCACTGGATTGAGAAAGGGGCCGTCCTATGCAAATAATCTCCTCCCATGATTACTTCTGTGAGCTTCCGTTGTGATACAATGATAGGACCTTCAACATATGCTCTTCAGCAGATTTGTAAAGTTATCAAATTGCCTTTGGCTAAGGATTGTTCCACTTGAAGGCCCTCAGATAAGTACCCCACCCTCACTTAGCAGGGTACTGAATTACATGCAGTAATCCTCTATTCAGAACTTGGCCGTTCGTGGGCCTACTGTAAAGGCTGTATGCTAAGACTGGGATGTTTAAAATCCCATAGCACAGCAGCCATAGGTCCAGGTTATAGCAGAGGGTGGGAGTAGAAAGAGAGTGTGAGTCAAGTGGTAGGGGTGGAGCAAGAAGAACAGGCAGAGAGAGACCCATATAGAGAGAGGAGGTATAGACAGATAATAGCAGGGGTGGTTGGAGAACTTAGAGGAGGAAGGGGGACATTGAGGGAGCATGGTGGGAGACCAAGAGTGGGTGGAGTCACAGAGGAAAGGCAGTGCCAGGATGCAGGAGAAGAAGCGGTGTAGGCCAGAGAGCAAGAGTGAGTGCAGGACAGGAAGCATAGTGGAGTGGGGTCACTGCTGACAAGCAAGCAGAGCCCACCCCCTCACATGCAAATGGGGTGATTACAAAGGAAGGGATTTGGTGGTGGACATCATCTTTTTATGCCCCCCCCTCACTCTCAGAAGGGGTTACATTTTGGGGAGCAGTGTCAAAAGGGGCATTAGGGTGCATTATTAAGGGGTGCCAGGAGACACAGTCCTCCATTCTATAGGCTCATCAAAAACCAACAAGAACAACAGGTAATTCAGCAAGTAGATTTAAAGCCTCTCTGTGGATTTATGTTCATACTGCTCTCTCTAGTAATGTTACAAGGCAACTGCAGTTTAATCACTGGATTGAGAAAGGGGCCGTCCTATGCAAATAATCTCCTCCCATGATTACTTCTGTGAGCTTCCGTTGTGATACAATAATAGGACCTTCAACATATGCTCTTCAGCAGATTTGTAAAGTTATCAAATTGCCTTAGGCTAAGGATTGTTCCACTTGAAGGCCCTCAGATAAGTACCCCACCCTCACTTAGCAGGGTACTGAATTACATGCAGTAATCCTCTATACAGCACATGGCCGTTCGTGGGCCTACTGTAAAGGCTGTATGCTAAGACTGGGATGTTTAAAATCCCATAGCACAGCAGCCATAGGTCCAGGTTATAGCAGAGGGTGGGAGTAGAAAGAGAGTGTGAGTCAGGTGGTAGGGATGGAGCAAGAAGAACAGGCAGAGAGAGACCCATATAGAGAGAGGAGGTATAGACAGATAATAGCAGGGGTGGTTGGAGAACTTAGAGGAGGAAGGGGGACATTGAGGGAGCATGGTGGGAGACCAAGAGTGGGTGGAGTCACAGAGGAAAGGCAGTGCCAGGATGCAGGAGAAGAAGCGGTGTAGGCCAGAGAGCAAGAGTGAGTGCAGGACAGGAAGCATAGTGGAGTGGGGTCACTGCTGACAAGCAAGCAGAGCCCACCCCCTCACATGCAAATGGGGTGATTACAAAGGAAGGGATTTGGTGGTGGACATCATCTTTTTATGCCCCCCCTCACTCTCAGAAGGGGTTACATTTTGGGGAGCAGTGTCAAAAGGGGCATTAGGGTGCATTATTAAGGGGTGCCAGGAGACACAGTCCTCCATTCTATAGGCTCATCAAAAACCAACAAGAACAACAGGTAATTCAGCAAGTAGATTTAAAGCCTCTCTGTGGATTTATGTTCATACTGCTCCCTCTAGTAATGTTACAAGGCAACTGCAGTTTAATCACTGGATTGAGAAAGGGGCCATCCTATGCAAATAATCTCCTCCCATGATTACTTCTGTGAGCTTCCGTTGTGATACAATGATAGGACCTTCAACATATGCTCTTCAGCAGATTTGTAAAGTTATCAAATTGCCTTAGGCTAAGGATTGTTCCACTTGAAAGCCCTCAGATAAGTACCCCACCCTCACTTAGCAGGGTACTGAATTACATGCAGTAATCCTCTATACAGAACATGGCTGTTCGTGGGCCTACTGTAAAGGCTGTATGCTAAGACTGGGATGTTTAAAATCCCATAGCACAGCAGCCATAGGTCCAGGTTATAGCAGAGGGTGGGAGTAGAAAGAGAGTGTGAGTCAGGTGGTAGGGGTGGAGCAAGAAGAACAGGCAGAGAGAGACCCATATAGAGAGAGGAGGTATAGACAGATAATAGCAGGGGTGGTTGGAGAACTTAGAGGAGGAAGGGGGACATTGAGGGAGCATGGTGGGAGACCAAGAGTGGGTGGAGTCACAGAGGAAAGGCAGTGGCAGGATGCAGGAGAAGAAGCGGTGTAGGCCAGAGAGCAAGAGTGAGTGCAGGACAGGAAGCATAGTGGAGTGGGGTCACTGCTGACAAGCAAGCAGAGCCCACCCCCTCACATGCAAATGGGGTGATTACAAAGGAAGGGATTTGGTGGTGGACATCATTTTTTTATGCCCCCCCTCACTCTCAGAAGGGGTTACATTTTGGGGAGCAGTGTCAAAAGGGGCATTAGGGTGCATTATTAAGGGGTGCCAGGAGACGCAGTCCTCCATTCTATAGGCTCATCAAAAACCAACAAGAACAACAGGTAATTCAGCAAGTAGATTTAAAGCCTCTCTGTGGATTTATGTTCATACTGCTCCCTCTAGTAATGTTACAAGGCAACTGCAGTTTAATCACTGGATTGAGAAAGGGGCCGTCCTATGCAAATAATCTCCTCCCATGATTACTTCTGTGAGCTTCCGTTGTGATACAATGATAGGACCTTCAACATATGCTCTTCAGCAGATTTGTAAAGTTATCAAATTGCCTTAGGCTAAGGATTGTTCCACTTGAAGGCCCTCAGATAAGTACCCCACCCTCACTTAGCAGGGTACTGAATTACATGCAGTAATCCTCTATACAGAACATGGCTGTTCGTGGGCCTACTGTAAAGGCTGTATGCTAAGACTGGGATGTTTAAAATCCCATAGTACAGCAGCCATAGGTCCAGGTTATAGCAGAGGGTGGGAGTAGAAAGAGAGTGTGAGTCAGGTGGTAGGGATGGAGCAAGAAGAACAGGCAGAGAGAGAGCCATATAGAGAGAGGAGGTATAGACAGATAATAGCAGGGGTGGTTGGAGAACTTAGAGGAGGAAGGGGGACGTTGAGGGAGCATGGTGGGAGACCAAGAGTGGGTGGAGTCACAGAGGAAAGGCAGTACCAGGATGCAGGAAAAGAAGCGGTGTAGGCCAGAGAGCAAGAGTGAGTGCAGGACAGGAAGCATAGTGGAGTGGGGTCACTGCTGACAAGCAAGCAGAGCCCACCCCCTCACATGCAAATGGGGTGATTACAAAGGAAGGGATTTGGTGGTGGACATCATCTTTTTATGCCCCCCCTCACTCTCAGAAGGGGTTACATTTTGGGGAGCAGTGTCAAAAGGGGCATTAGGGTGCATTATTAAGGGGTGCCAGGAGACACAGTCCTCCATTCTATAGGCTCATCAAAAACCAACAAGAACAACAGGTAATTCAGCAAGTAGATTTAAAGCCTCTCTGTGGATTTATGTTCATACTGCTCCCTCTAGTAATGTTACAAGGCAACTGCAGTTTAATCACTGGATTGAGAAAGGGGCCGTCCTATGCAAATAATCTCCTCCCATGATTACTTCTGTGAGCTTCCGTTGTGATACAATGATAGGACCTTCAACATATGCTCTTCAGCAGATTTGTAAAGTTATCAAATTGCCTTAGGCTAAGGATTGTTCCACTTGAAGGCCCTCAGATAAGTACCCCACCCTCACTTAGCAGGGTACTGAATTACATGCAGTAATCCTCTATACAGAACATGGCCGTTCGTGGGCCTACTGTAAAGGCTGTATGCTAAGAGTGGGATGTTTAAAATCCCATAGCACAGCAGCCATAGGTCCAGGTTATAGCAGAGGGTGGGAGTAGAAAGAGAGTGTGAGTCAGGTGGTAGGGGTGGAGCAAGAAGAACAGGCAGAGAGAGACCCATATAGAGAGAGGAGGTATAGACAGATAATAGCAGGGGTGGTTGGAGAACTTAGAGGAGGAAGGGGGACATTGAGGGAGCATGGTGGGAGACCAAGAGTGGGTGGAGTCACAGAGGAAAGGCAGTGCCAGGATGCAGGAGAAGAAGCGGTGTAGGCCAGAGAGCAAGAGTGAGTGCAGGACAGGAAGCATAGTGGAGTGGGGTCACTGCTGACAAGCAAGCAGAGCCCACCCCCTCACATGCAAATGGGGTGATTACAAAGGAAGGGATTTGGTGGTGGACATCATCTTTTTATGCCCCCCCTCACTCTCAGAAGGGGTTACATTTTGGGGAGCAGTGTCAAAAGGGGCATTAGGGTGCATTATTAAGGGGTGCCAGGAGACACAGTCCTCCATTCTATAGGCTCATCAAAAACCAACAAGAACAACAGGTAATTCAGCAAGTAGATTTAAAGCCTCTCTGTGGATTTATGTTCATACTGCTCCCTCTAGTAATGTTACAAGGCAACTGCAGTTTAATCACTGGATTGAGAAAGGGGCCGTCCTATGCAAATAATCTCCTCCCATGATTACTTCTGTGAGCTTCCGTTGTGATACAATGATAGGACCTTCAACATATGCTCTTCAGCAGATTTGTAAAGTTATCAAATTGCCTTAGGCTAAGGATTGTTCCACTTGAAGGCCCTCAGATAAGTACCCCACCCTCACTTAGCAGGGTACTGAATTACATGCAGTAATCCTCTATACAGAACATGGCCGTTCGTTGGCCTACTGTAAAGGCTGTATGCTAAGACTGGGATGTTTAAAATCCCATAGCACAGCAGCCATAGGTCCAGGTTATAGCAGAGGGTGGGAGTAGAAAGAGAGTGTGAGTCAGGTGGTAGGGGTGGAGCAAGAAGAACAGGCAGAGAGAGACCCTATAGAGAGAGGATGTATAGACAGATAATAGCAGGGGTGGTTGGAGAACTTAGAGGAGGAAGGGGGACATTGAGGGAGCATGGTGGGAGACCAAGAGTGGGTGGAGTCACAGAGGAAAGGCAGTGCCAGGATGCAGAAGAAGAAGCGGTGTAGGCCAGAGAGCAAGAGTGAGTGCAGGACAGGAAGCATAGTGGAGTGGGGTCACTGCTGACAAGCAAGCAGAGCCCACCCCCTCACATGCAAATGGGGTGATTACAAAGGAAGGGATTTGGTGGTGGACATCATCTTTTTATGCCCCCCCTCACTCTCAGAAGAGGTTACATTTTGGGGAGCAGTGTCAAAAGGGGCATTAGGGTGCATTATTAAGGGGTGCCAGGAGACACAGTCCTCCATTCTATAGGCTCATCAAAAACCAACAAGAACAACAGGTAATTCAGCAAGTAGATTTAAAGCCTCTCTGTGGATTTATGTTCATACTGCTCCCTCTAGTAATGTTACAAGGCAACTGCAGTTTAATCACTGGATTGAGAAAGGGGCCGTCCTATGCAAATAATCTCCTCCCATGATTACTTCTGTGAGCTTCCGTTGTGATACAATGATAGGACCTTCAACATATGCTCTTCAGCAGATTTGTAAAGTTATCAAATTGCCTTAGGCTAAGGATTGTTCCACTTGAAGGCCCTCAGATAAGTACCCCACCCTCACTTAGCAGGGTACTGAATTACATGCAGTAATCCTCTATACAGGACATGGCCGTTTGTGGGCCTATTGTAAAGGCTGTATGCTAAGACTGGGATGTTTAAAATCCCATAGCCCGGCAGCCATAGGTCCAGGTTATTGCAGAGGGTGGGAGTAGAAAGAGAGTGTGAGTCAGGTGGTAGGGGTGGAGCAAGAAGAACAGGCAGAGAGAGACCCATATAGAGAGAGGAGGTATAGACAGATAATAGCAGGGGTGGTTGGAGAACTTAGAGGAGGAAGGGGGACATTGAGGGAGCATGGTGGGAGACCAAGAGTGGGTGGAGTCACAGAGGAAAGGCAGTGCCAGGATGTAGGAGAAGAAGTGGTGTAGGACAGAGAGCAAGAGTGAGTGCAGGACAGGAAGCATAGTGGAGTGGGGTCACTGCTGACAAGCAAGCAGAGCCCACCCCCTCACATGCAAATGGGGTGATTACAAAGGAAGGGATTTGGTGGTGGACATCATCTTTTTATGCCCCCCCTCACTCTCAGAAGGGGTTACATTTTGGGGAGCAGTGTCAAAAGGGGCATTAGGGTGCATTATTAAGGGGTGCCAGGAGACACAGTCCTCCATTCTATAGGCTCATCAAAAACCAACAAGAACAACAGGTAATTCAGCAAGTAGATTTAAAGCCTCTCTGTGGATTTATGTTCATACTGCTACCTCTAGTAATGTTACAAGGCAACTGCAGTTTAATCACTGGATTGAGAAAGGGGCCGTCCTATGCAAATAATCTCCTCCCATGATTACTTCTGTGAGCTTCCGTTGTGATACAATGATAGGACCTTCAACATATGCTCTTCAGCAGATTTGTAAAGTTATCAAATTGCCTTAGGCTAAGGATTGTTCCACTTGAAGGCCCTCAGATAAGTACCCCACCCTCACTTAGCAGGGTACTGAATTACATGCAGTAATCCTCTATAGCGAACATGGCTGTTCGTGGGCCTACTGTAAAGGCTGTATGCTAAGACTGGGATGTTTAAAATCCAATAGCACAGCAGCCATAGGTCCAGGTTATAGCAGAGGGTGGGAGTAGAAAGAGAGTGTGAGTCAGGTGGTAGGGGTGGAGCAAGAAGAACAGGCAGAGAGAGACCCATATAGAGAGAGGAGGTATAGACAGATAATAGCAGGGGTGGTTGGAGAACTTAGAGGAGGAAGGGGGACATTGAGGGAGCATGGTGGGAGACCAAGAGTGGATGGAGTCACAGAGGAAAGGCAGTGCCAGGATGCAGGAGAAGAAGCGGTGTAGGCCAGAGAGCAAGAGTGAGTGCAGGACAGGAAGCATAGTGGAGTGGGGTCACTGCTGACAAGCAAGCAGAGCCCACCCCCTCACATGCAAATGGGGTGATTACAAAGGAAGGGATTTGGTGGTGGACATCATCTTTTTATGCCCCCCCTCACTCTCAGAAGGGGTTACATTTTGGGGAGCAGTGTCAAAAGGGGCATTAGGGTGCATTATTAAGGGGTGCCAGGAGACACAGTCCTGCATTCTACAGGCTCATCAAAAACCAACAAGAACAACAGGTAATTCAGCAAGTAGATTTAAAGCCTCTCTGTGGATTTATGTTCATACTGCTCCCTCTAGTAATGTTACAAGGCAACTGCAGTTTAATCACTGGATTGAGAAAGGGGCCGTCCTATGCAAATAATCTCCTCCCATGATTACTTCTGTGAGCTTCCGTTGTGATACAATGATAGGACATTCAACATATGCTCTTCAGCAGATTTGTAAAGTTATCAAATTGCCTTAGGCTAAGGATTGTTCCACTTGAAGGCCCTCAGATAAGTACCCCACCCTCACTTAGCAGGGTACTGAATTACATGCAGTAATCCTCTATACAGAACATGGCCGTTCGTGGGCCTACTGTAAAGGCTGTATGCTAAGACTGGGATGTTTAAAATCCCATAGCACAGCAGCCATAGGTCCAGGTTATAGCAGAGGGTGGGAGTAGAAAGAGAGTGTGAGTCAGGTGGTAGGGGTGGAACAAGAAGAACAGGCAGAGAGAGACCCATATAGAGAGAGGAGGTATAGACAGAAAATAGCAGGGGTGGTTGGAGAACTTAGAGGAGGAAGGGGGACATTGAGGGAGCATGGTGGGAGACCAAGAGTGGGTGGAGTCACAGAGGAAAGGCAGTGCCAGGATGCAAGAGAAGAAGCGGTGTAGGCCAGAGAGCAAGAGTGAGTGCAGGACAGGAAGCATAGTGGAGTGGGGTCACTGCTGACAAGCAAGCAGAGCCCACCCCCTCACATGCAAATGGGGTGATTACAAAGGAAGGGATTTGGTGGTGGACATCATCTTTTTATGCCCCCCCTCACTCTCAGAAGGGGTTACATTTTGGGGAGCAGTGTCAAAAGGGGCATTAGGGTGCATTATTAAGGGGTGCCAGGAGACACAGTCCTCCATTCTATAGGCTCATCAAAAACCAACAAGAACAACAGGTAATTCAGCAAGTAGATTTAAAGCCTCTCTGTGGATTTATGTTCATACTGCTCCCTCTAGTAATGTTACAAGGCAACTGCAGTTTAATCACTGGATTGAGAAAGGGGCCGTCCTATGCAAATAATCTCCTCCCATGATTACTTCTGTGAGCTTCCGTTGTGATACAATGATAGGACCTTCAACATATGCTCTTCAGCAGATTTGTAAAGTTATCAAATTGCCTTAGGCTAAGGATTGTTCCACTTGAAGGCCCTCAGATAAGTACCCCACCCTCACTTAGCAGGGTACTGAATTACATGCAGTAATCCTCTATACAGGACATGGCCGTTTGTGGGCCTATTGTAAAGGCTGTATGCTAAGACTGGGATGTTTAAAATCCCATAGCCCAGCAGCCATAGGTCCAGGTTATAGCAGAGGGTGGGAGTAGAAAGAGAGTGTGAGTCAGGTGGTAGGGGTGGAGCAAGAAGAACAGGCAGAGAGAGACCCATATAGAGAGAGGAGGTATAGACAGATAATAGCAGGGGTGGTTGGAGAACTTAGAGGAGGAAGGGGGACATTGAGGGAGCATGGTGGGAGACCAAGAGTGGGTGGAGTCACAGAGGAAAGGCAGTGCCAGGATGCAGGAGAAGAAGCGGTGTAGGCCAGAGAGCAAGAGTGAGTGCAGGACAGGAAGCATAGTGGAGTGGGGTCACTGCTGACAAGCAAGCAGAGCCCACCCCCTCACATGCAAATGGGGTGATTACAAAGGAAGGGATTTGGTGGTGGACATCATCTTTTTATGCCCCCCCTCACTCTCAGAAGGGGTTACATTTTGGGGAGCAGTGTCAAAAGGGGCATTAGGGTGCATTATTAAGGGGTGCCAGGAGACACAGTCCTCCATTCTATAGGCTCATCAAAAACCAACAAGAACAACAGGTAATTCAGCAAGTAGATTTAAAGCCTCTCTGTGGATTTATGTTCATACTGCTCCCTCTAGTAATGTTACAAGGCAACTGCAGTTTAATCACTGGATTGAGAAAGGGGCCGTCCTATGCAAATAATCTCCTCCCATGATTACTTCTGTGAGCTTCCGTTGTGATACAATGATAGGACCTTCAACATATGCTCTTCAGCAGATTTGTAAAGTTATCAAATTGCCTTAGGCTAAGGATTGTTCCACTTGAAGGCCCTCAGATAAGTACCCCACCCTCACTTAGCAGGGTACTGAATTACATGCAGTAATCCTCTATAGAGAACATGGCTGTTCGTGGGCCTACTGTAAAGGCTGTATGCTAAGACTGGGATGTTTAAAATCCAATAGCACAGCAGCCATAGGTCCAGGTTATAGCAGAGGGTGAGAGTAGAAAGAGAGTGTGAGTCAGGTGGTAGGGGTGGAGCAAGAAGAACAGGCAGAGAGAGACCCATATAGAGAGAGGAGGTATAGACAGATAATAGCAGAGGTGGTTGGAGAACTTAGAGGAGGAAGGGGGACATTGAGGGAGCATGGTGGGAGACCAAGAGTGGATGGAGTCACAGAGGAAAGGCAGTGCCAGGATGCAGGAGAAGAAGCGGTGTAGGCCAGAGAGCAAGAGTGAGTGCAGGACAGGAAGCATAGTGGAGTGGGGTCACTGCTGACAAGCAAGCAGAGCCCACCCCCTCACATGCAAATGGGGTGATTACAAAGGAAGGGATTTGGTGGTGGACATCATCTTTTTATGCCCCCCCTCACTCTCAGAAGGGGTTACATTTTGGGGAGCAGTGTCAAAAGGGGCATTAGGGTGCATTATTAAGGGGTGCCAGGAGACACAGTCCTCCATTCTATAGGCTCATCAAAAACCAACAAGAACAACAGGTAATTCAGCAAGTAGATTTAAAGCCTCTCTGTGGATTTATGTTCATACTGCTCCCTCTAGTAATGTTACAAGGCAACTGCAGTTTAATCACTGGATTGAGAAAGGGGCCGTCCTATGCAAATAATCTCCTCCCATGATTACTTCTGTGAGCTTCCGTTGTGATACAATGATAGGACATTCAACATATGCTCTTCAGCAGATTTGTAAAGTTATCAAATTGCCTTAGGCTAAGGATTGTTCCACTTGAAGGCCCTCAGATAAGTACCCCACCCTCACTTAGCAGGGTACTGAATTACATGCAGTAATCCTCTATACAGAACATGGCCGTTCGTGGGCCTACTGTAAAGGCTGTATGCTAAGACTGGGATGTTTAAAATCCCATAGCACAGCAGCCATAGGTCCAGGTTATAGCAGAGGGTGGGAGTAGAAAGAGAGTGTGAGTCAGGTGGTAGGGGTGGAACAAGAAGAACAGGCAGAGAGAGACCCATATAGAGAGAGGAGGTATAGACAGAAAATAGCAGGGGTGGTTGGAGAACTTAGAGGAGGAAGGGGGACATTGAGGGAGCATGGTGGGAGACCAAGAGTGGGTGGAGTCACAGAGGAAAGGCAGTGCCAGGATGCAGGAGAAGAAGCGGTGTAGGCCAGAGAGCAAGAGTGAGTGCAGGACAGGAAGCATAGTGGAGTGGGGTCACTGCTGACAAGCAAGCAGAGCCCACCCCCTCACATGCAAATGGGGTGATTACAAAGGAAGGGATTTGGTGGTGGACATCATCTTTTTATGCCCCCCCTCACTCTCAGAAGGGGTTACATTTTGGGGAGCAGTGTCAAAAGGGGCATTAGGGTGCATTATTAAGGGGTGCCAGGAGACACAGTCCTCCATTCTATAGGCTCATCAAAAACCAACAAGAACAACAGGTAATTCAGCAAGTAGATTTAAAGCCTCTCTGTGGATTTATGTTCATACTGCTCCCTCTAGTAATGTTACAAGGCAACTGCAGTTTAATCACTGGATTGCGAAAGGGGCCGTCCTATGCAAATAATCTCCTCCCATGATTACTTCTGTGAGCTTCCGTTGTGATACAATGATAGGACCTTCAACATATGCTCTTCAGCAGATTTGTAAAGTTATCAAATTGCCTTAGGCTAAGGATTGTTCCACTTGAAGGCCCTCAGATAAGTACCCCACCCTCACTTAGCAGGGTACTGAATTACATGCAGTAATCCTCTATACAGAACATGGCCGTTCGTGGGCCTACTGTAAAGGCTGTATGCTAAGACTGGGATGTTTAAAATCCCATAGCACAGCAGTCATAGGTCCAGGTTATAGCAGAGGGTGGGAGTAGAAATAGAGTGTGAGTCAGGTGGTAGGGGTGGAGCAAGAAGAACAGGCAGAGAGAGACCCATATAGAGAGAGGAGGTATAGACAGATAATAGCAGGGGTGGTTGGAGAACTTAGAGGAGGAAGGGGGACATTGAGGGAGCATGGTGGGAGACCAAGAGTGGGTGGAGTCACAGAGGAAAGGCAGTGCCAGGATGCAGGAGAAGAAGCGGTGTAGGCCAGAGAGCAAGAGTGAGTGCAGGACAGGAAGCATAGTGGAGTGGGGTCACTGCTGACAAGCAAGCAGAGCCCACCCCCTCACATGCAAATGGGGTGATTACAAAGGAAGGGATTTGGTGGTGGACATCATCTTTTTATGCCCCCCCTCACTCTCAGAAGGGGTTACATTTTGGGGAGCAGTGTCAAAAGGGGCATTAGGGTGCATTATTAAGGGGTGCCAGGAGACACAGTCCTCCATTCTATAGGCTCATCAAAAACCAACAAGAACAACAGGTAATTCAGCAAGTAGATTTAAAGCCTCTCTGTGGATTTATGTTCATACTGCTCTCTCTAGTAATGTTACAAGGCAACTGCAGTTTAATCACTGGATTGAGAAAGGGGCCGTCCTATGCAAATAATCTCCTCCCATGATTACTTCTGTGAGCTTCCGTTGTGATACAATAATAGGACCTTCAACATATGCTCTTCAGCAGATTTGTAAAGTTATCAAATTGCCTTAGGCTAAGGATTGTTCCACTTGAAGGCCCTCAGATAAGTACCCCACCCTCACTTAGCAGGGTACTGAATTACATGCAGTAATCCTCTATACAGCACATGGCCGTTCGTGGGCCTACTGTAAAGGCTGTATGCTAAGACTGGGATGTTTAAAATCCCATAGCACAGCAGCCATAGGTCCAGGTTATAGCAGAGGGTGGGAGTAGAAAGAGAGTGTGAGTCAGGTGGTAGGGGTGGAGCAAGAAGAACAGGCAGAGAGAGACCCATATAGAGAGAGGAGGTATAGACAGATAATAGCAGGGGTGGTTGGAGAACTTAGAGGAGGAAGGGGGACATTGAGGGAGCATGGTGGGAGACCAAGAGTGGGTGGAGTCACAGAGGAAAGGCAGTGCCAGGATGCAGGAGAAGAAGCGGTGTAGGCCAGAGAGCAAGAGTGAGTGCAGGACAGGAAGCATAGTGGAGTGGGGTCACTGCTGACAAGCAAGCAGAGCCCACCCCCTCACATGCAAATGGGGTGATTACAAAGGAAGGGATTTGGTGGTGGACATCATCTTTTTATGCCCCCCCTCACTCTCAGAAGGGGTTACATTTTGGGGAGCAGTGTCAAAAGGGGCATTAGGGTGCATTATTAAGGGGTGCCAGGAGACACAGTCCTCCATTCTATAGGCTCATCAAAAACCAAGAAGAACAACAGGTAATTCAGCAAGTAGATTTAAAGCCTCTCTGTGGATTTATGTTCATACTGCTCCCTCTAGTAATGTTACAAGGCAACTGCAGTTTAATCACTGGATTGAGAAAGGGGCCGTCCTATGCAAATAATCTCCTCCCATGATTACTTCTGTGAGCTTCCGTTGTGATACAATGATAGGACATTCAACATATGCTCTTCAGCAGATTTGTAAAGTTATCAAATTGCCTTAGGCTAAGGATTGTTCCACTTGAAGGCCCTCAGATAAGTACCCCACCCTCACTTAGCAGGGTACTGAATTACATGCAGTAATCCTCTATAGAGAACATGGCTGTTCGTGGGCCTACTGTAAAGGCTGTATGCTAAGACTGGGATGTTTAAAATCCAATAGCACAGCAGCCATAGGTCCAGGTTATAGCAGAGGGTGGGAGTAGAAAGAGAGTGTGAGTCAGGTGGTAGGGGTGGAACAAGAAGAACAGGCAGAGAGAGACCCATATAGAGAGAGGAGGTATAGACAGATAATAGCAGGGGTGGTTGGAGAACTTAGAGGAGGAAGGGGGACATTGAGGGAGCATGGTGGGAGACCAAGAGTGGATGGAGTCACAGAGGAAAGGCAGTGCCAGGATGCAGGAGAAGAAGCGGTGTAGGCCAGAGAGCAAGAGTGAGTGCAGGACAGGAAGCATAGTGGAGTGGGGTCACTGCTGACAAGCAAGCAGAGCCCACCCCCTCACATGCAAATGGGGTGATTACAAAGGAAGGGATTTGGTGGTGGACATCATCTTTTTATGCCCCCCCCTCACTCTCAGAAGGGGTTACATTTTGGGGAGCAGTGTCAAAAGGGGCATTAGGGTGCATTATTAAGGGGTGCCAGGAGACACAGTCCTCCATTCTATAGGCTCATCAAAAACCAACAAGAACAACAGGTAATTCAGCAAGTAGATTTAAAGCCTCTCTGTGGATTTATGTTCATACTGCTCCCTCTAGTAATGTTACAAGGCAACTGCAGTTTAATCACTGGATTGAGAAAGGGGCCGTCCTATGCAAATAATCTCCTCCCATGATTACTTCTGTGAGCTTCCGTTGTGATACAATGATAGGACATTCAACATATGCTCTTCAGCAGATTTGTAAAGTTATCAAATTGCCTTAGGCTAAGGATTGTTCCACTTGAAGGCCCTCAGATAAGTACCCCACCCTCACTTAGCAGGGTACTGAATTACATGCAGTAATCCTCTATACAGAACATGGCCGTTCGTGGGCCTACTGTAAAGGCTGTATGCTAAAACTGGGATGTTTAAAATCCCATAGCACAGCAGCCATAGGTCCAGCTTATAGGAGAGGGTGGGAGTAGAAAGAGAGTGTGAGTCAGGTGGTAGGGGTGGAACAAGAAGAACAGGCAGAGAGAGACTCATATAGAGAGAGGAGGTATAGACAGAAAATAGCAGGGGTGGTTGGAGAACTTAGAGGAGGAAGGGGGACATTGAGGGAGCATGGTGGGAGACCAAGAGTGGGTGGAGTCACAGAGGAAAGGCAGTGCCAGGATGCAGGAGAAGAAGCGGTGTAGGCCAGAGAGCAAGAGTGAGTGCAGGACAGGAAGCATAGTGGAGTGGGGTCACTGCTGACAAGCAAGCAGAGCCCACCCCCTCACATGCAAATGGGGTGATTACAAAGGAAGGGATTTGGTGGTGGACATCATCTTTTTATGCCCCCCCTCACTCTCAGAAGGGGTTACATTTTGGGGAGCAGTGTCAAAAGGGGCATTAGGGTGCATTATTAAGGGGTGCCAGGAGACACAGTCCTCCATTCTATAGGCTCATCAAAAACCAACAAGAACAACAGGTAATTCAGCAAGTAGATTTAAAGCCTCTCTGTGGATTTATGTTCATACTGCTCCCTCTAGTAATGTTACAAGGCAACTGCAGTTTAATCACTGGATTGAGAAAGGGGCCGTCCTATGCAAATAATCTCCTCCCATGATTACTTCTGTGAGCTTCCGTTGTGATACAATGATAGGACATTCAACATATGCTCTTCAGCAGATTTGTAAAGTTATCAAATTGCCTTAGGCTAAGGATTGTTCCACTTGAAGGCCCTCAGATAAGTACCCCACCCTCACTTAGCAGGGTACTGAATTACATGCAGTAATCCTCTATACAGAACATCGCCGTTCGTGGGCCTACTGTAAAGGCTGTATGCTAAGACTGGGATGTTTAAAATCCCATAGCACAGCAGCCATAGGTCCAGGTTATAGCAGAGGGTCGGAGTAGAAAGAGAGTGTGAGTCAGGTGGTAGGGGTGGAGCAAGAAGAACAGGCAGAGAGAGACCCATATAGAGAGAGGAGGTATAGACAGATAATAGCAGGGGTGGTTGGAGAACTTAGAGGAGGAAGGGGGACATTGAGGGAGCATGGTGGGAGACCAAGAGTGGGTGGAGTCACAGAGGAAAGGCAGTGCCAGGATGCAGGAGAAGAAGCGGTGTAGGCCAGAGAGCAAGAGTGAGTGCAGGACAGGAAGCATAGTGGAGTGGGGTCACTGCTGACAAGCAAGCAGAGCCCACCCCCTCACATGCAAATGGGGTGATTACAAAGGAAGGGATTTGGTGGTGGACATCATCTTTTTATGCCCCCCCTCACTCTCAGAAGGGGTTACATTTTGGGGAGCAGTGTCAAAAGGGGCATTAGGGTGCATTATTAAGGGGTGCCAGGAGACACAGTCCTCCATTCTATAGGCTCATCAAAAACCAACAAGAACAACAGGTAATTCAGCAAGTAGATTTAAAGCCTCTCTGTGGATTTATGTTCATACTGCTCTCTCTAGTAATGTTACAAGGCAACTGCAGTTTAATCACTGGATTGAGAAAGGGGCCGTCCTATGCAAATAATCTCCTCCCATGATTACTTCTGTGAGCTTCTGTTGTGATACAATAATAGGACATTCAACATATGCTCTTCAGCAAATTTGTAAAGTTATCAAATTGCCTTAGGCTAAGGATTGTTCCACTTGAAGGCCCTCAGATAAGTACCCCACCCTCACTTAGCAGGGTACTGAATTACATGCAGTAATCCTCTATACAGCACATGGCCGTTCGTGGGCCTACTGTAAAGGCTGTATGCTAAGACTGGGATGTTTAAAATCCCATAGCACAGCAGCCATAGGTCCAGGTTATAGCAGAGGGTGGGAGTAGAAAGAGAGTGTGAGTCAGGTGGTAGGGGTGGAGCAAGAACAACAGGCAGAGAGAGACCCATATAGAGAGAGGAGGTATAGACAGATAATAGCAGGGGTGGTTGGAGAACTTAGAGGAGGAAGGGGGACATTGAGGGAGCATGGTGGGAGACCAAGAGTGGGTGGAGTCACAGAGGAAAGGCAGTGCCAGGATGCAGGAGAAGAAGCGGTGTAGGCCAGAGAGCAAGAGTGAGTGCAGGACAGGAAGCATAGTGGAGTGGGGTCACTGCTGACAAGCAAGCAGAGCCCACCCCCTCACATGCAAATGGGGTGATTACAAAGGAAGGGATTTGGTGGTGGACATCATCTTTTTATGCCCCCCCTCACTCTCAGAAGGGGTTACATTTTGGGGAGCAGTGTCAAAAGGGGCATTAGGGTGCATTATTAAGGGGTGCCAGGAGACACAGTCCTCCATTCTATAGGCTCATCAAAAACCAACAAGAACAACAGGTAATTCAGCAAGTAGATTTAAAGCCTCTCTGTGGATTTATGTTCATACTGCTCCCTCTAGTAATGTTACAAGGCAACTGCAGTTTAATCACTGGATTGAGAAAGGGGCCGTCCTATGCAAATAATCTCCTCCCATGATTACTTCTGTGAGCTTCCGTTGTGATACAATGATAGGACCTTCAACATATGCTCTTCAGCAGATTTGTAAAGTTATCAAATTGCCTTAGGCTAAGGATTGTTCCACTTGAAGGCCCTCAGATAAGTACCCCACCCTCACTTAGCAGGGTACTGAATTACATGCAGTAATCCTCTATACAGAACATGGCCGTTCGTGGGCCTACTGTAAAGGCTGTATGCTAAGACTGGGATGTTTAAAATCCCATAGCACAGCAGCCATAGGTCCAGGTTATAGCAGAGGGTGGGAGTAGAAAGAGAGTGTGAGTCAGGTGGTAGGGGTGGAGCAAGAAGAACAGGCAGAGAGAGACCCATATAGAGAGAGGAGGTATAGACAGATAATAGCAGGGGTGGTTGGAGAACTTAGAGGAGGAAGGGGGACATTGAGGGAGCATGGTGGGAGACCAAGAGTGGGTGGAGTCACAGAGGAAAGGCAGTGCCAGGATGCAGGAGAAGAAGCGGTGTAGGCCAGAGAGCAAGAGTGAGTGCAGGACAGGAAGCATAGTGGAGTGGGGTCACTGCTGACAAGCAAGCAGAGCCCACCCCCTCACATGCAAATGGGGTGATTACAAAGGAAGGGATTTGGTGGTGGACATCATCTTTTTATGCCCCCCCTCACTCTCAGAAGGGGTTACATTTTGGGGAGCAGTGTCAAAAGGGGCATTAGGGTGCATTATTAAGGGGTGCCAGGAGACACAGTCCTCCATTCTATAGGCTCATCAAAAACCAACAAGAACAACAGGTAATTCAGCAAGTAGATTTAAAGCCTCTCTGTGGATTTATGTTCATACTGCTCCCTCTAGTAATGTTACAAGGCAACTGCAGTTTAATCACTGGATTGAGAAAGGGGCCGTCCTATGCAAATAATCTCCTCCCATGATTACTTCTGTGAGCTTCCGTTGTGATACAATGATAGGACCTTCAACATATGCTCTTCAGCAGATTTGTAAAGTTATCAAATTGCCTTAGGCTAAGGATTGTTCCACTTGAAGGCCCTCAGATAAGTACCCCACCCTCACTTAGCAGGGTACTGAATTACATGCAGTAATCCTCTATACAGAACATGGCCGTTCGTGGGCCTACTGTAAAGGCTGTATGCTAAGACTGGGATGTTTAAAATCCCATAGCACAGCAGCCATAGCTCCAGGTTATAGCAGAGGGTGGGAGTAGAAAGAGAGTGTGAGTCAGGTGGTAGGGGTGGAGCAAGAAGAACAGGCAGAGAGAGACCCATATAGAGAGAGGAGGTATAGACAGATAATAGCAGGGGTGGTTGGAGAACTTAGAGGAGGAAGGGGGACATTGAGGGAGCATGGTGGGAGACCAAGAGTGGGTGGAGTCACAGAGGAAAGGCAGTGCCAGGATGCAGGAGAAGAAGCGGTGTAGGCCAGAGAGCAAGAGTGAGTGCAGGACAGGAAGCATAGTGGAGTGGGGTCACTGCTGACAAGCAAGCAGAGCCCACCCCCTCACATGCAAATGGGGTGATTACAAAGGAAGGGATTTGGTGGTGGACATCATCTTTTTATGCCCCCCCTCACTCTCAGAAGGGGTTACATTTTGGGGAGCAGTGTCAAAAGGGGCATTAGGGTGCATTATTAAGGGGTGCCAGGAGACACAGTCCTCCATTCTATAGGCTCATCAAAAACCAACAAGAACAACAGGTAATTCAGCAAGTAGATTTAAAGCCTCTCTGTGGATTTATGTTCATACTGCTCCCTCTAGTAATGTTACAAGGCAACTGCAGTTTAATCACTGGATTGAGAAAGGGGCCGTCCTATGCAAATAATCTCCTCCCATGATTACTTCTGTGAGCTTCCGTTGTGATACAATGATAGGACCTTCAACATATGCTCTTCAGCAGATTTGTAAAGTTATCAAATTGCCTTAGGCTAAGGATTGTTCCACTTGAAGGCCCTCAGATAAGTACCCCACCCTCACTTAGCAGGGTACTGAATTACATGCAGTAATCCTCTATACAGAACATGGCCATTCGTGGGCCTACTGTAAAGGCTGTATGCTAAGACTGGGATGTTTAAAATCCCATAGCACAGCAGCCATAGGTCCAGGTTATAGCAGAGGGTGGGAGTAGAAAGAGAGTGTGAGTCAGGTGGTAGGGGTGGAGCAAGAAGAACAGGCAGAGAGAGACCCATATAGAGAGAGGAGGTATAGACAGATAATAGCAGGGGTGGTTGGAGAACTTAGAGGAGGAAGGGGGACATTGAGGGAGCATGGTGGGAGACCAAGAGTGGGTGGAGTCACAGAGGAAAGGCAGTGTCAGGATGCAGGAGAAGAAGCGGTGTAGGCCAGAGAGCAAGTGTGAGTGCAGGACAGGAAGCATAGTGGAGTGGGGTCACTGCTGACAAGCAAGCAGAGCCCACCCCCTCACATGCAAATGGGGTGATTACAAAGGAAGGGATTTGGTGGTGGACATCATCTTTTTATGCCCCCCCTCACTCTCAGAAGGGGTTACATTTTGGGGAGCAGTGTCAAAAGGGGCATTAGGGTGCATTATTAAGGGGTGCCAGGAGACACAGTCCTCCATTCTATAGGCTCATCAAAAACCAACAAGAACAACAGGTAATTCAGCAAGTAGATTTAAAGCCTCTCTGTGGATTTATGTTCATACTGCTCCCTCTAGTAATGTTACAAGGCAACTGCAGTTTAATCACTGGATTGAGAAAGGGGCCGTCCTATGCAAATAATCTCCTCCCATGATTACTTCTGTGAGCTTCCGTTGTGATACAATGATAGGACCTTCAACATATGCTCTTCAGCAGATTTGTAAAGTTATCAAATTGCCTTAGGCTAAGGATTGTTCCACTTGAAGGCCCTCAGATAAGTACCCCACCCTCACTTAGCAGGGTACTGAATTACATGCAGTAATCCTCTATACAGAACATGGCCGTTCGTGGGCCTACTGTAAAGGCTGTATGCTAAGACTGGGATGTTTAAAATCCCATAGCACAGCAGCCATAGGTCCAGGTTATAGCAGAGGGTCGGAGTAGAAAGAGAGTGTGAGTCAGGTGGTAGGGGTGGAGCAAGAAGAACAGGCAGAGAGAGACCCATATAGAGAGAGGAGGTATAGACAGATAATAGCAGGGGTGGTTGGAGAACTTAGAGGAGGAAGGGGGACATTGAGGGAGCATGGTGGGAGACCAAGAGTGGGTGGAGTCACAGAGGAAAGGCAGTGCCAGGATGCAGGAGAAGAAGCGGTGTAGGCCAGAGAGCAAGAGTGAGTGCAGGACAGGAAGCATAGTGGAGTGGGGTCACTGCTGACAAGCAAGCAGAGCCCACCCCCTCACATGCAAATGGGGTGATTACAAAGGAAGGGATTTGGTGGTGGACATCATCTTTTTATGCCCCCCCTCACTCTCAGAAGGGGTTACATTTTGGGGAGCAGTGTCAAAAGGGGCATTAGGGTGCATTATTAAGGGGTGCCAGGAGACACAGTCCTCCATTCTATAGGCTCATCAAAAACCAACAAGAACAACAGGTAATTCAGCAAGTAGATTTAAAGCCTCTCTGTGGATTTATGTTCATACTGCTCCCTCTAGTAATGTTACAAGGCAACTGCAGTTTAATCACTGGATTGAGAAAGGGGCCGTCCTATGCAAATAATCTCCTCCCATGATTACTTCTGTGAGCTTCCGTTGTGATACAATGATAGGACATTCAACATATGCTCTTCAGCAGATTTGTAAAGTTATCAAATTGCCTTAGGCTAAGGATTGTTCCACTTGAAGGCCCTCAGATAAGTACCCCACCCTCACTTAGCAGGGTACTGAATTACATGCAGTAATCCTCTATACAGAACATCGCCGTTCGTGGGCCTACTGTAAAGGCTGTATGCTAAGACTGGGATGTTTAAAATCCCATAGCACAGCAGCCATAGGTCCAGGTTATAGCAGAGGGTGGGAGTAGAAAGAGAGTGTGAGTCAGGTGGTAGGGGTGGAGCAAGAAGAACAGGCAGAGAGAGACCCATATAGAGAGAGGAGGTATAGACAGATAATAGCAGGGGTGGTTGGAGAACTTAGAGGAGGAAGGGGGACATTGAGGGAGCATGGTGGGAGACCAAGAGTGGGTGGAGTCACAGAGGAAAGGCAGTGCCAGGATGCAGGAGAAGAAGCGGTGTAGGCCAGAGAGCAAGAGTGAGTGCAGGACAGGAAGCATAGTGGAGTGGGGTCACTGCTGACAAGCAAGCAGAGCCCACCCCCTCACATGCAAATGGGGTGATTACAAAGGAAGGGATTTGGTGGTGGACATCATCTTTTTATGCCCCCCCTCACTCTCAGAAGGGGTTACATTTTGGGGAGCAGTGTCAAAAGGGGCATTAGGGTGCATTATTAAGGGGTGCCAGGAGACACAGTCCTCCATTCTATAGGCTCATCAAAAACCAACAAGAACAACAGGTAATTCAGCAAGTAGATTTAAAGCCTCTCTGTGGATTTATGTTCATACTGCTCTCTCTAGTAATGTTACAAGGCAACTGCAGTTTAATCACTGGATTGAGAAAGGGGCCGTCCTATGCAAATAATCTCCTCCCATGATTACTTCTGTGAGCTTCTGTTGTGATACAATAATAGGACCTTCAACATATGCTCTTCAGCAAATTTGTAAAGTTATCAAATTGCCTTAGGCTAAGGATTGTTCCACTTGAAGGCCCTCAGATAAGTACCCCACCCTCACTTAGCAGGGTACTGAATTACATGCAGTAATCCTCTATACAGCACATGGCCGTTCGTGGGCCTACTGTAAAGGCTGTATGCTAAGACTGGGATGTTTAAAATCCCATAGCACAGCAGCCATAGGTCCAGGTTATAGCAGAGGGTGGGAGTAGAAAGAGAGTGTGAGTCAGGTGGTAGGGGTGGAGCAAGAAGAACAGGCAGAGAGAGACCCATATAGAGAGAGGAGGTATAAACAGATAATAGCAGGGGTGGTTGGAGAACTTAGAGGAGGAAGGGGGACATTGAGGGAGCATGGTGGGAGACCAAGAGTGGGTGGAGTCACAGAGGAAAGGCAGTGCCAGGATGCAGGAGAAGAAGCGGTGTAGGCCAGAGAGCAAGAGTGAGTGCAGGACAGGAAGCATAGTGGAGTGGGGTCACTGCTGACAAGCAAGCAGAGCCCACCCCCTCACATGCAAATGGGGTGATTACAAAGGAAGGGATTTGGTGGTGGACATCATCTTTTTATGCCCCCCCTCACTCTCAGAAGGGGTTACATTTTGGGGAGCAGTGTCAAAAGGGGCATTAGGGTGCATTATTAAGGGGTGCCAGGAGACACAGTCCTCCATTCTATAGGCTCATCAAAAACCAACAAGAACAACAGGTAATTCAGCAAGTAGATTTAAAGCCTCTCTGTGGATTTATGTTCATACTGCTCCCTCTAGTAATGTTACAAGGCAACTGCAGTTTAATCACTGGATTGAGAAAGGGGCCGTCCTATGCAAATAATCTCCTCCCATGATTACTTCTGTGAGCTTCCGTTGTGATACAATGATAGGACCTTCAACATATGCTCTTCAGCAGATTTGTAAAGTTATCAAATTGCCTTAGGCTAAGGATTGTTCCACTTGAAGGCCCTCAGATAAGTACCCCACCCTCACTTAGCAGGGTACTGAATTACATGCAGTAATCCTCTATACAGAACATGGCCGTTCGTGGGCCTACTGTAAAGGCTGTATGCTAAGACTGGGATGTTTAAAATCCCATAGCACAGCAGCCATAGGTCCAGGTTATAGCAGAGGGTGGGAGTAGAAAGAGAGTGTGAGTCAGGTGGTAGGGGTGGAGCAAGAAGAACAGGCAGAGAGAGACCCATATAGAGAGAGGAGGTATAGACAGATAATAGCAGGGGTGGTTGGAGAACTTAGAGGAGGAAGGGGGACATTGAGGGAGCATGGTGGGAGACCAAGAGTGGGTGGAGTCACAGAGGAAAGGCAGTGTCAGGATGCAGGAGAAGAAGCGGTGTAGGCCAGAGAGCAAGTGTGAGTGCAGGACAGGAAGCATAGTGGAGTGGGGTCACTGCTGACAAGCAAGCAGAGCCCACCCCCTCACATGCAAATGGGGTGATTACAAAGGAAGGGATTTGGTGGTGGACATCATCTTTTTATGCCCCCCCTCACTCTCAGAAGGGGTTACATTTTGGGGAGCAGTGTCAAAAGGGGCATTAGGGTGCATTATTAAGGGGTGCCAGGAGACACAGTCCTCCATTCTATAGGCTCATCAAAAACCAACAAGAACAACAGGTAATTCAGCAAGTAGATTTAAAGCCTCTCTGTGGATTTATGTTCATACTGCTCCCTCTAGTAATGTTACAAGGCAACTGCAGTTTAATCACTGGATTGAGAAAGGGGCCGTCCTATGCAAATAATCTCCTCCCATGATTACTTCTGTGAGCTTCCGTTGTGATACAATGATAGGACCTTCAACATATGCTCTTCAGCAGATTTGTAAAGTTATCAAATTGCCTTAGGCTAAGGATTGTTCCACTTGAAGGCCCTCAGATAAGTACCCCACCCTCACTTAGCAGGGTACTGAATTACATGCAGTAATCCTCTATACAGAACATGGCCGTTCGTGGGCCTACTGTAAAGGCTGTATGCTAAGACTGGGATGTTTAAAATCCCATAGCACAGCAGCCATAGGTCCAGGTTATAGCAGAGGGTCGGAGTAGAAAGAGAGTGTGAGTCAGGTGGTAGGGGTGGAGCAAGAAGAACAGGCAGAGAGAGACCCATATAGAGAGAGGAGGTATAGACAGATAATAGCAGGGGTGGTTGGAGAACTTAGAGGAGGAAGGGGGACATTGAGGGAGCATGGTGGGAGACCAAGAGTGGGTGGAGTCACAGAGGAAAGGCAGTGCCAGGATGCAGGAGAAGAAGCGGTGTAGGCCAGAGAGCAAGAGTGAGTGCAGGACAGGAAGCATAGTGGAGTGGGGTCACTGCTGACAAGCAAGCAGAGCCCACCTCCTCACATGCAAATGGGGTGATTACAAAGGAAGGGATTTGGTGGTGGACATCATCTTTTTATACCCCCCCTCACTCTCAGAAGGGGTTACATTTTGGGGAGCAGTGTCAAAAGGGGCATTAGGGTGCATTATTAAGGGGTGCCAGGAGACACAGTCCTCCATTCTATAGGCTCATCAAAAACCAACAAGAACAACAGGTAATTCAGCAAGTAGATTTAAAGCCTCTCTGTGGATTTATGTTCATACTGCTCCCTCTAGTAATGTTACAAGGCAACTGCAGTTTAATCACTGGATTGAGAAAGGGGCCGTCCTATGCAAATAATCTCCTCCCATGATTACTTCTGTGAGCTTCCGTTGTGATACAATGATAGGACCTTCAACATATGCTCTTCAGCAGATTTGTAAAGTTATCAAATTGCCTTAGGCTAAGGATTGTTCCACTTGAAGGCCCTCAGATAAGTACCCCACCCTCACTTAGCAGGGTACTGAATTACATGCAGTAATCCTCTATACAGGACATGGCCGTTCGTGGGCCTATTGTAAAGGCTGTATGCTAAGACTGGGTTGTTTAAAATCCCATAGCACAGCAGCCATAGGTCCAGGTTATAGCAGAGGGTGGGAGTAGAGAGAGAGTGTGAGTCAGGTGGTAGGGGTGGAGCATGAAGAACAGGCAGAGAGAGACCCATATAGAGAGAGGAGGTATTGACAGTTAATAGCAGGGGTGGTTGGAGAACTTAGAGGAGGAAGGGGGACATTGAGGGAGCATGGTGGGAGGCCAAGAGTGGGTGGAGTCACAGAGGAAAGGCAGTGCCAGGATGCAGGAGAAGAAGCGGTGTAGGCCAGAGAGCAAGAGTGAGTGCAGGACAGGAAGCATAGTGGAGTGGGGTCACTGCTGACAAGCAAGCAGAGCCCACCCCCTCACATGCAAATGGGGTGATTACAAAGGAAGGGATTTGGTGGTGGACATCATCTTTTTATGCCCCCCTCACTCTCAGAAGGGGTTACATTTTGGGGAGCAGTGTCAAAAGGGGCATTAGGGTGCATTATTAAGGGGTGCCAGGAGACACAGTCCTCCATTCTATAGGCTCATCAAAAACCAACAAGAACAACAGGTAATTCAGCAAGTAGATTTAAAGCCTCTCTGTGGATTTATGTTCATACTGCTCCCTCTAGTAATGTTACAAGGCAACTGCAGTTTAATCACTGGATTGAGAAAGGGGCCGTCCTATGCAAATAATCTCCTCCCATGATTACTTCTGTGAGCTTCCGTTGTGATACAATGATAGGACCTTCAACATATGCTCTTCAGCAGATTTGTAAAGTTATCAAATTGCCTTAGGCTAAGGATTGTTCCACTTGAAGGCCCTCAGATAAGTACCCCACCCTCACTTAGCAGGGTACTGAATTACATGCAGTAATCCTCTACACAGAACATGGCTGTTCGTGGGCCTACTGTAAAGGCTGTATGCTAAGACTGGGATGTTTAAAATCCAATAGCACAGCAGCCATAGGTCCAGGTTATAGCAGAGGGTGGGAGTAGAAAGAGAGTGTGAGTCAGGTGGTAGGGGTGGAGCAAGAAGAACAGGCAGAGAGAGACCCATATAGAGAGAGGAGGTATAGACAGATAATAGCAGGGGTGGTTGGAGAACTTAGAGGAGGAAGGGGGACATTGAGGGAGCATGGTGGGAGACCAAGAGTGGATGGAGTCACAGAGGAAAGGCAGTGCCAGGATGCAGGAGAAGAAGCGGTGTAGGCCAGAGAGCAAGAGTGAGTGCAGGACAGGAAGCATAGTGGAGTGGGGTCACTGCTGACAAGCAAGCAGAGCCCACCCCCTCACATGCAAATGGGGTGATTACAAAGGAAGGGATTTGGTGGTGGACATCATCTTTTTATGCCCCCCCTCACTCTCAGAAGGGGTTACATTTTGGGGAGCAGTGTCAAAAGGGGCATTAGGGTGCATTATTAAGGGGTGCCAGGAGACACAGTCCTCCATTCTATAGGCTTATCAAAAACCAACAAGAACAACAGGTAATTCAGCAAGTAGATTTAAAGCCTCTCTGTGGATTTATGTTCATACTGCTCCCTCTAGTAATGTTACAAGGCAACTGCAGTTTAATCACTGGATTGAGAAAGGGGCCGTCCTATGCAAATAATCTCCTCCCATGATTTCTTCTGTGAGCTTCCGTTGTGATACAATGATAGGACATTCAACATATGCTCTTCAGCAGATTTGTAAAGTTATCAAATTGCCTTAGGCTAAGGATTGTTCCACTTGAAGGCCCTCAGATAAGTACCCCACCCTCACTTAGCAGGGTACTGAATTACATGCAGTAATCCTCTATACAGAACATGGCCGTTCGTGGGCATACTGTAAAGGCTGTATGCTAAGACTGGGATGTTTAAAATCCCATAGCACAGCAGCCATAGGTCCAGGTTATAGCAGAGGGTGGGAGTAGAAAGAGAGTGTGAGTCAGGTGGTAGGGGTGGAACAAGAAGAACAGGCAGAGAGAGACCCATATAGAGAGAGGAGGTATAGACAGAAAGTAGCAGGGGTGGTTGGAGAACTTAGAGGAGGAAGGGGGACATTGAGGGAGCATGGTGGGAGACCAAGAGTGGGTGGAGTCACAGAGGAAAGGCAGTGCCAGGATGCAGGAGAAGAAGCGGTGTAGGCCAGAGAGCAAGAGTGAGTGCAGGACAGGAAGCATAGTTGAGTGGGGTCATTGCTGACAAGCAAGCAGAGCCCACCCCCTCACATGCAAATGGGGTGATTACAAAGGAAGAGATTTGGTGGTGGACATCATCTTTTTATGCCCCCCCTCACTCTCAGAAGGGGTTACATTTTGGGGAGCAGTGTCAAAAGGGGCATTAGGGTGCATTATTAAGGGGTGCCAGGAGACACAGTCCTCCATTCTATAGGCTCATCAAAAACCAACAAGAACAACAGGTAATTCAGCAAGTAGATTTAAAGCCTCTCTGTGGATTTATGTTCATACTGCTCCCTCTAGTAATGTTACAAGGCAACTGCAGTTTAATCACTGGATTGAGAAAGGGGCCGTCCTATGCAAATAATCTCCTCCCATAATAACTTCTGTGAGCTTCCGTTGTGATACAATGATAGGACCTTCAACATATGCTCTTCAGCAGATTTGTAAAGTTATCAAATTGCCTTAGGCTAAGGATTGTTCCACTTGAAGGCCCTCAGATAAGTACCCCACCCTCACTTAGCAGGGTACTGAATTACATGCAGTAATCCTCTATACAGAACATGGGCGTTCGTGGGCCTACTGTAAAGGCTGTATGCTAAGACTGGGATGTTTAAAATCCCATAATGCAGCAGCCATAGGTCCAGGTTATAGCAGAGGGTGGGAGTAGAAAGAGAGTGTGAGTCAGGTGGTAGGGGTGGAGCAAGAAGAACAGGCAGAGAGAGACCCATATAGAGAGAGGAGGTATAGACAGATAATAGCAGGGGTGGTTGGAGAACTTAGAGGAGGAAGGGGGACATTGAGGGAGCATGGTGGGAGACCAAGAGTGGGTGGAGTCACAGAGGAAAGGCAGTGCCAGGATGCAGGAGAAGAAGCGGTGTAGGCCAGAGAGCAAGAGTGAGTGCAGGACAGGAAGCATAGTGGAGTGGGGTCACTGCTGACAAGCAAGCAGAGCCCACCCCCTCACATGCAAATGGGGTGATTAGAAAGGAAGGGATTTGGTGGTGGACATCATCTTTTTATGCCCCCCCTCACTCTCAGAAGGGGTTACATTTTGGGGAGCAGTGTCAAAAGGGGCATTAGGGTGTATTATTAAGGGGTGCCAGGAGACACAGTCCTCCATTCTATAGGCTCATCAAAAACCAACGAGAACAACAGGTAATTCAGCAAGTAGATTTAAAGCCTCTCTGTGGATTTATGTTCATACTGCTCCCTCTAGTAATGTTACAAGGCAACTGCAGTTTAATCACTGGATTGAGAAAGGGGCCGTCCTATGCAAATAATCTCCTCCCATGATTACTTCTGTGAGCTTCCGTTGTGATACAATGATAGGACCTTCAACATATGCTCTTCAACAGATTTGTAAAGTTATCAAATTGCCTTAGGCTAAGGATTGTTCCACTTGAAGGCCCTCAGATAAGTACCCCACCCTCACTTAGCAGGGTACTGAATTACATGCAGTAATCCTCTATACAGAACATGGCCGTTCGTGGGCCTACTGTAAAGGCTGTATTCTTAGACTGGGATGTTTAAAATCCCATAGCACAGTAGCCATAGGTCCAGGTTATAGCTGAGGGTGGGAGTAGAAAGAGAGTGTGAGTCAGGTGGTAGGGGTGGAGCAAGAAGAACAGGCAGAGAGAGAGACCCATATAGAGAGAGGAGGTATAGACAGATAATAGCAGGGGTGGTTGGAGAACTTAGAGGAGGAAGGGAGACATTGAGGGAGCATGGTGGGAGACCAAGAGTGGGTGGAGTCACAGAGGAAAGGCAGTGCCAGGATGCAGGAGAAGAAGCGGTGTAGGCCAGAGAGCAAGAGTGAGTGCAGGACAGGAAGCATAGTGGAGTGGGGTCACTGCTGACAAGCAAGCAGAGCCCACCCCCTCACATGCAAATGGGGTGATTACAAAGGAAGGGATTTGGTGGTGGACATCATCTTTTTATGCCCCCCCTCACTCTCAGAAGGGGTTACATTTTGGGGAGCAGTGTCAAAAGGGGCATTAGGGTGCATTATTAAGGGGTGCCAGGAGACACAGTCCTCCATTCTATAGGCTCATCAAAAACCAACAAGAACAACAGGTAATTCAGCAAGTAGATTTAAAGCCTCTCTGTGGATTTATGTTCATACTGCTCCCTCTAGTAATGTTACAAGGCAACTGCAGTTTAATCACTGGATTGAGAAAGGGGCCGTCCTATGCAAATAATCTCCTCCCATGATTACTTCTGTGAGCTTCCGTTGTGATACAATGATAGGACCTTCAACATATGCTCTTCAGCAGATTTGTAAAGTTATCAAATTGCCTTAGGCTAAGGATTGTTCCACTTGAAGGCCCTCAGATAAGTACCCCACCCTCACTTAGCAGGGTACTGAATTACATGCAGTAATCCTCTATACAGCACATGGCCGTTCGTGGGCCTACTGTAAAGGCTGTATGCTAAGACTGGGATGTTTAAAATCCCATAGCACAGCAGCCATAGGTCCAGGTTATAGCAGAGGGTGGGAGTAGAAAGAGAGTGTGAGTCAGGTGGTAGGGGTGGAGCAAGAAGAACAGGCAGAGAGAGACCCATTTAGAGAGAGGAGGTATAGACAGATAATAGCAGGGGTGGTTGGAGAACTTAGAGGAGGAAGGGGGACATTGAGGGAGCATGGTGGGAGACCAAGAGTGGGTGGAGTCACAGAGGAAAGGCAGTGCCAGGATGCAGGAGAAGAAGCGGTGTAGGCCAGAGAGCAAGAGTGAGTGCAGGACAGGAAGCATAGTGGAGTGGGGTCACTGCTGACAAGCAAGCAGAGCCCACCCCCTCACATGCAAATGGGGTGATTACAAAGGAAGGGATTTGGTGGTGGACATCATCTTTTTATGCCCCCCCTCACTCTCAGAAGGGGTTACATTTTGGGGAGCAGTGTCAAAAGGGGCATTAGGGTGCATTATTAAGGGGTGCCAGGAGACACAGTCCTCCATTCTATAGGCTCATCAAAAACCAACAAGAACAACAGGTAATTCAGCAAGTAGATTTAAAGCCTCTCTGTGGATTTATGTTCATACTGCTCCCTCTAGTAATGTTACAAGGCAACTGCAGTTTAATCACTGGATTGAGAAAGGGGCCGTCCTATGCAAATAATCTCCTCCCATGATTACTTCTGTGAGCTTCCGTTGTGATACAATGATAGGACCTTCAACATATGCTCTTCAGCAGATTTGTAAAGTTATCAAATTGCCTTAGGCTAAGGATTGTTCCACTTGAAGGCCCTCAGATAAGTACCCCACCCTCACTTAGCAGGGTACTGAATTACATGCAGTAATCCTCTATACAGAACATGGCCGTTCGTGGGCCTACTGTAAAGGCTGTATGCTAAGACTGGGATGTTTAAAATCCCATAGCACAGTAGCCATAGGTCCAGGTTATAGCAGAGGGTGGGAGTAGGAAGAGAGTGTGAGTTAGGTGGTAGGGGTGGAGCAAGAAGAACAGGCAGAGAGAGAGACCCATATAGAGAGAGGAGGTATAGACAGATAATAGCAGGGGTGGTTGGAGAACTTAGAGGAGGAAGGGAGACATTGAGGGAGCATGGTGGGAGACCAAGAGTGGGTGGAGTCACAGAGGAAAGGCAGTGCCAGGATGCAGGAGAAGAAGCGGTGTAGGCCAGAGAGCAAGAGTGAGTGCAGGACAGGAAGCATAGTGGAGTGGGGTCACTGCTGACAAGCAAGCAGAGCCCACCCCCTCACATGCAAATGGGGTGATTACAAAGGAAGGGATTTGGTGGTGGACATCATCTTTTTATGCCCCCCCTCACTCTCAGAAGGGGTTACATTTTGGGGAGCAGTGTCAAAAGGGGCATTAGGGTGCATTATTAAGGGGTGCCAGGAGACACAGTCCTCCATTCTATAGGCTCATCAAAAACCAACAAGAACAACAGGTAATTCAGCAAGTAGATTTAAAGCCTCTCTGTGGATTTATGTTCATACTGCGCCCTCTAGTAATGTTACAAGGCAACTGCAGTTTAATCTCTGGATTGAGAAAGGGGCCGTCCTATGCAAATAATCTCCTCCCATGATTACTTCTGTGAGCTTCCGTTGTGATACAATGATAGGACCTTCAACATATGCTCTTCAGCAGATTTGTAAAGTTATCAAATTGCCTTAGGCTAAGGATTGTTCCACTTGAAGGCCCTCAGATAAGTACCCCACCCTCACTTAGCAGGGTACTGAATTACATGCAGTAATCCTCTATAGAGAACATGGCTGTTCGTGGGCCTACTGTAAAGGCTGTATGCTAAGACTGGGATGTTTAAAATCCAATAGCACAGCAGCCATAGGTCCAGGTTATAGCAGAGGGTGGGAGTAGAAAGAGAGTGTGAGTCAGGTGGTAGGGGTGGAGCAAGAAGAACAGGCAGAGAGAGACCCATATAGAGAGAGGAGGTATAGACAGATAATAGCAGGGGTGGTTGGAGAACTTAGAGGAGGAAGGGGGACATTGAGGGAGCATGGTGGGAGTCCAAGAGTGGATGGAGTCACAGAGGAAAGGCAGTGCCAGGATGCAGGAGAAGAAGCGGTGTAGGCCAGAGAGCAAGAGTGAGTGCAGGACAGGAAGCATAGTGGAGTGGGGTCACTGCTGACAAGCAAGCAGAGCCCACCCCCTCACATGCAAATGGGGTGATTACAAAGGAAGGGATTTGGTGGTGGACATCATCTTTTTATGCCCCCCCCTCACTCTCAGAAGGGGTTACATTTTGGGGAGCAGTGTCAAAAGGGGCATTAGGGTGCATTATTAAGGGGTGCCAGGAGACACAGTCCTCCATTCTATAGGCTCATCAAAAACCAACAAGAACAACAGGTAATTCAGCAAGTAGATTTAAAGCCTCTCTGTGGATTTATGTTCATACTGCTCCCTCTAGTAATGTTACAAGGCAACTGCAGTTTAATCACTGGATTGAGAAAGGGGCCGTCCTATGCAAATAATCTCCTCCCATGATTACTTCTGTGAGCTTCCGTTGTGATACAATGATAGGACCTTCAACATATGCTCTTCAGCAGATTTGTAAAGTTATCAAATTGCCTTAGGCTAAGGATTGTTCCACTTGAAGGCCCTCAGATAAGTACCCCACCCTCACTTAGCAGGGTACTGAATTACATGCAGTAATCCTCTATACAGAACATGGCCGTTCGTGGGCCTACTGTAAAGGCTGTATGCTAAGACTGGGATGTTTAAAATCCCATAGCACAGCAGCCATAGGTCCAGGTTATAGCAGAGGGTGGGAGTAGAAAGAGAGTGTGAGTCAGGTGGTAGGGGTGGAACAAGAAGAACAGGCAGAGAGAGACTCATATAGAGAGATGAGGTATAGACAGAAAATAGCAGGGGTGGTTGGAGAACTTAGAGGAGGAAGGGGGACATTGAGGGAGCATGGTGGGAGACCAAGAGTGGGTGGAGTCACAGAGGAAAGGCAGTGCCAGGATGCAGGAGAAGAAGCGGTGTAGGCCAGAGAGCAAGAGTGAGTGCAGGACAGGAAGCATAGTGGAGTGGGGTCACTGCTGACAAGCAAGCAGAGCCCACCCCCTCACATGCAAATAGGGTGATTACAAAGGAAGGGATTTGGTGGTGGACATCATCTTTTTATGCCCCCCCTCACTCTCAGAAGGGGTTACATTTTGGGGAGCAGTGTCAAAAGGGGCATTAGCGTGCATTATTAAGGGGTGCCAGGAGACACAGTCCTCCATTCTATAGGCTCATCAAAAACCAACAAGAACAGGTAATTCAGCAAGTAGATTTAAAGCCTCTCTGTGGATTTATGTTCATACTGCTCCCTCTAGTAATGTTACAAGGCAACTGCAGTTTAATCACTGGATTGAGAAAGGGGCCGTCCTATGCAAATAATCTCCTCCCATGATTACTTCTGTGAGCTTCCGTTGTGATACAATGATAGGACCTTCAACATATGCTCTTCAGCAGATTTGTAAAGTTATCAAATTGCCTTAGGCTAAGGATTGTTCCACTTGAAGGCCCTCAGATAAGTACCCCACCCTCACTTAGCAGGGTACTGAATTACATGCAGTAATCCTCTATACAGAACATGGCCGTTTGTGGGCCTACTGTAAAGGCTGTATGCTAAGACTGGGATGTTTAAAATCCCATAGCACAGCAGCCATAGGTCCAGGTTATAGCAGAGGGTGGGAGTAGAAAGAGAGTGTGAGTCAGGTGGTAGGGGTGGAGCAAGAAGAACAGGCAGAGAGAGACCCATATAGAGAGAGGAGGTATAGACAGATAATAGCAGGGGTGGTTGGAGAACTTAGAGGAGGAAGGGGGACATTGAGGGAGCATGGTGGGAGACCAAGAGTGGGTGGAGTCACAGAGGAAAGGCAGTGCCAGGATGCAGGAGAAGAAGCGGTGTAGGCCAGAGAGCAAGAGTGAGTGCAGGACAGGAAGCATAGTGGAGTGGGGTCACTGCTGACAAGCAAGCAGAGCCCACCCCCTCACATGCAAATGGGGTGATTACAAAGGAAGGGATTTGGTGGTGGACATCATCTTTTTATGCCCCCCCTCACTCTCAGAAGGGGTTACATTTTGGGGAGCAGTGTCAAAAGGGGCATTAGGGTGCATTATTAAGGGGTGCCAGGAGACACAGTCCTCCATTCTATAGGCTCATCAAAAACCAACAAGAACAACAGGTAATTCAGCAAGTAGATTTAAAGCCTCTCTGTGGATTTATGTTCATACTGCTCCCTCTAGTAATGTTACAAGGCAACTGCAGTTTAATCACTGGATTGAGAAAGGGGCCGTCCTATGCAAATAATCTCCTCCCATGATTACTTCTGTGAGCTTCCGTTGTGATACAATGATAGGACCTTCAACATATGCTCTTCAGCAGATTTGTAAAGTTATCAAATTGCCTTAGGCTAAGGATTGTTCCACTTGAAGGCCCTCAGATAAGTACCCCACCCTCACTTAGCAGGGTACTGAATTACATGCAGTAATCCTCTATAGAGAACATGGCTGTTCGTGGGCCTACTGTAAAGGCTGTATGCTAAGACTGGGATGTTTAAAATCCAATAGCACAGCAGCCATAGGTCCAGGTTATAGCAGAGGGTGGGAGTAGAAAGAGAGTGTGAGTCAGGTGGTAGGGGTGGAGCAAGAAGAACAGGCAGAGAGAGACCCATATAGAGAGAGGAGGTATAGACAGATAATAGCAGGGGTGGTTGGAGAACTTAGAGGAGGAAGGGGGACATTGAGGGAGCATGGTGGGAGACCAAGAGTGGATGGAGTCACAGAGGAAAGGCAGTGCCAGGATGCAGGAGAAGAAGCGGTGTAGGCCAGAGAGCAAGAGTGAGTGCAGGACAGGAAGCATAGTGGAGTGGGGTCACTGCTGACAAGCAAGCAGAGCCCACCCCCTCACATGCAAATGGGGTGATTACAAAGGAAGGGATTTGGTGGTGGACATCATCTTTTTATGCCCCCCCCTCACTCTCAGAAGGGGTTACATTTTGGGGAGCAGTGTCAAAAGGGGCATTAGGGTGCATTATTAAGGGGTGCCAGGAGACACAGTCCTCCATTCTATAGGCTCATCAAAAACCAACAAGAACAACAGGTAATTCAGCAAGTAGATTTAAAGCCTCTCTGTGGATTTATGTTCATACTGCTCCCTCTAGTAATGTTACAAGGCAACTGCAGTTTAATCACTGGATTGAGAAAGGGGCCGTCCTATGCAAATAATCTCCTCCCATGATTACTTCTGTGAGCTTCCGTTGTGATACAATGATAGGACATTCAACATATGCTCTTCAGCAGATTTGTAAAGTTATCAAATTGCCTTAGGCTAAGGATTGTTCCACTTGAAGGCCCTCAGATAAGTACCCCACCCTCACTTAGCAGGGTACTGAATTACATGCAGTAATCCTCTATACAGAACATGGCCGTTCGTGGGCCTACTGTAAAGGCTGTATGCTAAGACTGGGATGTTTAAAATCCCATAGCACAGCAGCCATAGGTCCAGGTTATAGCAGAGGGTGGGAGTAGAAAGAGAGTGTGAGTCAGGTGGTAGGGGTGGAACAAGAAGAACAGGCAGAGAGAGACTCATATAGAGAGAGGAGGTATAGACAGAAAATAGCAGGGGTGGTTGGAGAACTTAGAGGAGGAAGGGGGACATTGAGGGAGCATGGTGGGAGACCAAGAGTGGGTGGAGTCACAGAGGAAAGGCAGTGCCAGGATGCAGGAGAAGAAGCGGTGTAGGCCAGAGAGCAAGAGTGAGTGCAGGACAGGAAGCATAGTGGAGTGGGGTCACTGCTGACAAGCAAGCAGAGCCCACCCCCTCACATGCAAATAGGGTGATTACAAAGGAAGGGATTTGGTGGTGGACATCATCTTTTTATGCCCCCCCTCACTCTCAGAAGGGGTTACATTTTGGGGAGCAGTGTCAAAAGGGGCATTAGCGTGCATTATTAAGGGGTGCCAGGAGACACAGTCCTCCATTCTATAGGCTCATCAAAAACCAACAAGAACAACAGGTAATTCAGCAAGTAGATTTAAAGCCTCTCTGTGGATTTATGTTCATACTGCTCCCTCTAGTAATGTTACAAGGCAACTGCAGTTTAATCACTGGATTGAGAAAGGGGCCGTCCTATGCAAATAATCTCCTCCCATGATTACTTCTGTGAGCTTCCGTTGTGATACAATGATAGGACCTTCAACATATGCTCTTCAGCAGATTTGTAAAGTTATCAAATTGCCTTAGGCTAAGGATTGTTCCACTTGAAGGCCCTCAGATAAGTACCCCACCCTCACTTAGCAGGGTACTGAATTACATGCAGTAATCCTCTATACAGAACATGGCCGTTCGTGGGCCTACTGTAAAGGCTGTATGCTAAGACTGGGATGTTTAAAATCCCATAGCACAGCAGCCATAGGTCTAGGTTATAGCAGAGGGTGGGAGTAGAAAGAGAGTGTGAGTCAGGTGGTAGGGGTGGAGCAAGAAGAACAGGCAGAGAGAGACCCATATAGAGAGAGGAGGTATAGACAGATAATAGCAGGGGTGGTTGGAGAACTTAGAGGAGGAAGGGGGACATTGAGGGAGCATGGTGGGAGACCAAGAGTGGGTGGAGTCACAGAGGAAAGGCAGTGCCAGGATGCAGGAGAAGAAGCGGTGTAGGCCAGAGAGCAAGAGTGAGTGCAGGACAGGAAGCATAGTGGAGTGGGGTCACTGCTGACAAGCAAGCAGAGCCCACCCCCTCACATGCAAATGGGGTGATTACAAAGGAAGGGATTTGGTGGTGGACATCATCTTTTTATGCCCCCCCTCACTCTCAGAAGGGGTTACATTTTGGGGAGCAGTGTCAAAAGGGGCATTAGGGTGCATTATTAAGGGGTGCCAGGAGACACAGTCCTCCATTCTATAGGCTCATCAAAAACCAACAAGAACAACAGGTAATTCAGCAAGTAGATTTAAAGCCTCTCTGTGGATTTATGTTCATACTGCTCTCTCTAGTAATGTTACAAGGCAACTGCAGTTTAATCACTGGATTGAGAAAGGGGCCGTCCTATGCAAATAATCTCCTCCCATGATTACTTCTGTGAGCTTCCGTTGTGATACAATAATAGGACCTTCAACATATGCTCTTCAGCAGATTTGTAAAGTTATCAAATTGCCTTAGGCTAAGGATTGTTCCACTTGAAGGCCCTCAGATAAGTACCCCACCCTCACTTAGCAGGGTACTGAATTACATGCAGTAATCCTCTATACAGCACATGGCCGTTCGTGGGCCTACTGTAAAGGCTGTATGCTAAGACTGGGATGTTTAAAATCCCATAGCACAGCAGCCATAGGTCCAGGTTATAGCAGAGGGTGGGAGTAGAAAGAGAGTGTGAGTCAGGTGGTAGGGGTGGAGCAAGAAGAACAGGCAGAGAGAGACCCATATAGAGAGAGGAGGTATAGACAGATAATAGCAGGGGTGGTTGGAGAACTTAGAGGAGGAAGGGGGACATTGAGGGAGCATGGTGGGAGACCAAGAGTGGGTGGAGTCACAGAGGAAAGGCAGTGCCAGGATGCAGGAGAAGAAGCGGTGTAGGCCAGAGAGCAAGAGTGAGTGCAGGACAGGAAGCATAGTGGAGTGGGGTCACTGCTGACAAGCAAGCAGAGCCCACCCCCTCACATGCAAATGGGGTGATTACAAAGGAAGGGATTTGGTGGTGGACATCATCTTTTTATGCCCCCCCTCACTCTCAGAAGGGGTTACATTTTGGGGAGCAGTGTCAAAAGGGGCATTAGGGTGCATTATTAAGGGGTGCCAGGAGACACAGTCCTCCATTCTATAGGCTCATCAAAAACCAACAAGAACAACAGGTAATTCAGCAAGTAGATTTAAAGCCTCTCTGTGGATTTATGTTCATACTGCTCCCTCTAGTAATGTTACAAGGCAACTGCAGTTTAATCACTGGATTGAGAAAGGGGCCGTCCTATGCAAATAATCTCCTCCCATGATTACTTCTGTGAGCTTCCGTTGTGATACAATGATAGGACCTTCAACATATGCTCTTCAGCAGATTTGTAAAGTTATCAAATTGCCTTAGGCTAAGGATTGTTCCACTTGAAGGCCCTCAGATAAGTACCCCACCCTCACTTAGCAGGGTACTGAATTACATGCAGTAATCCTCTATAGAGAACATGGCTGTTCGTGGGCCTACTGTAAAGGCTGTATGCTAAGACTGGGATGTTTAAAATCCAATAGCACAGCAGCCATAGGTCCAGGTTATAGCAGAGGGTGGGAGTAGAAAGAGAGTGTGAGTCAGGTGGTAGGGGTGGAGCAAGAAGAACAGGCAGAGAGAGACCCATATAGAGAGAGGAGGTATAGACAGATAATAGCAGGGGTGGTTGGAGAACTTAGAGGAGGAAGGGGGACATTGAGGGAGCATGGGGGGAGACCAAGAGTGGATGGAGTCACAGAGGAAAGGCAGTGCCAGGATGCAGGAGAAGAAGCGGTGTAGGCCAGAGAGCAAGAGTGAGTGCAGGACAGGAAGCATAGTGGAGTGGGGTCACTGCTGACAAGCAAGCAGAGCCCACCCCCTCACATGCAAATGGGGTGATTACAAAGGAAGGGATTTGGTGGTGGACATCATCTATTTATGCCCCCCCCTCACTCTCAGAAGGGGTTACATTTTGGGGAGCAGTGTCAAAAGGGGCATTAGGGTGCATTATTAAGGGGTGCCAGGAGACTCAGTCCTCCATTCTATAGGCTCATCAAAAACCAACAAGAACAACAGGTAATTCAGCAAGTAGATTTAAAGCCTCTCTGTGGATTTATGTTCATACTGCTCCCTCTAGTAATGTTACAAGGCAACTGCAGTTTAATCACTGGATTGAGAAAGGGGCCGTCCTATGCAAATAATCTCCTCCCATGATTACTTCTGTGAGCTTCCGTTGTGATACAATGATAGGACATTCAACATATGCTCTTCAGCAGATTTGTAAAGTTATCAAATTGCCTTAGGCTAAGGATTGTTCCACTTGAAGGCCCTCAGATAAGTACCCCACCCTCACTTAGCAGGGTACTGAATTACATGCAGTAATCCTCTATACAGAACATGGCCGTTCGTGGGCCTACTGTAAAGGCTGTATGCTAAGACTGGGATGTTTAAAATCCCATAGCACAGCAGCCATAGGTCCAGGTTATAGCAGAGGGTGGGAGTAGAAAGAGAGTGTGAGTCAGGTGGTAGGGGTGGAACAAGAAGAACAGGCAGAGAGAGACTCATATAGAGAGAGGAGGTATAGACAGAAAATAGCAGGGGTGGTTGGAGAACTTAGAGGAGGAAGGGGGACATTGAGGGAGCATGGTGGGAGACCAAGAGTGGGTGGAGTCACAGAGGAAAGGCAGTGCCAGGATGCAGGAGAAGAAGCGGTGTAGGCCAGAGAGCAAGAGTGAGTGCAGGACAGGAAGCATAGTGGAGTGGGGTCACTGCTGACAAGCAAGCAGAGCCCACCCCCTCACATGCAAATGGGGTGATTACAAAGGAAGGGATTTGGTGGTGGACATCATCTTTTTATGCCCCCCCTCACTCTCAGAAGGGGTTACATTTTGGGGAGCAGTGTCAAAAGGGGCATTAGGGTGCATTATTAAGGGGTGCCAGGAGACACAGTCCTCCATTCTATAGGCTCATCAAAAACCAACAAGAACAAAAGGTAATTCAGCAAGTAGATTTAAAGCCTCTCTGTGGATTTATGTTCATACTGCTCTCTCTAGTAATGTTACAAGGCAACTGCAGTTTAATCACTGGATTGAGAAAGGGGCCGTCCTATGCAAATAATCTCCTCCCATGATTACTTCTGTGAGCTTCCGTTGTGATACAATAATAGGACCTTCAACATATGCTCTTCAGCAGATTTGTAAAGTTATCAAATTGCCTTAGGCTAAGGATTGTTCCACTTGAAGGCCCTCAGATAAGTACCCCACCCTCACTTAGCAGGGTACTGAATTACATGCAGTAATCCTCTATACAGCACATGGCCGTTCGTGGGCCTACTGTAAAGGCTGTATGCTAAGACTGGGATGTTTAAAATCCCATAGTACAGCAGCCATAGGTCCAGGTTATAGCAGAGGGTGTGAGTAGAAAGAGAGTGTGAGTCAGGTGGTAGGGGTGGAGCAAGAAGAACAGGCAGAGAGAGACCCATATAGAGAGAGGAGGTATAGACAGATAATAGCAGGGGTGGTTGGAGAACTTAGAGGAGGAAGGGGGACATTGAGGGAGCATGGTGGGAGACCAAGAGTGGGTGGAGTCACAGAGGAAAGGCAGTGCCAGGATGCAGGAGAAGAAGCGGTGTAGGCCAGAGAGCAAGAGTGAGTGCAGGACAGGAAGCATAGTGGAGTGGGGTCACTGCTGACAAGCAAGCAGAGCCCACCCCCTCACATGCAAATGGGGTGATTACAAAGGAAGGGATTTGGTGGTGGACATCATCTTTTTATGCCCCCCCTCACTCTCAGAAGGGGTTACATTTTGGGGAGCAGTGTCAAAAGGGGCATTAGGGTGCATTATTAAGGGGTGCCAGGAGACACAGTCCTCCATTCTATAGGCTCATCAAAAACCAACAAGAACAACAGGTAATTCAGCAAGTAGATTTAAAGCCTCTCTGTGGATTTATGTTCATACTGCTCCCTCTAGTAATGTTACAAGGCAACTGCAGTTTAATCACTGGATTGAGAAAGGGGCCGTCCTATGCAAATAATCTCCTCCCATGATTACTTCTGTGAGCTTCCGTTGTGATACAATGATAGGACCTTCAACATATGCTCTTCAGCAGATTTGTAAAGTTATCAAATTGCCTTAGGCTAAGGATTGTTCCACTTGAAGGCCCTCAGATAAGTACCCCACCCTCACTTAGCAGGGTACTGAATTACATGCAGTAATCCTCTATAGAGAACATGGCTGTTCGTGGGCCTACTGTAAAGGCTGTATGCTAAGACTGGGATGTTTAAAATCCAATAGCACAGCAGCCATAGGTCCAGGTTATAGCAGAGGGTGGGAGTAGAAAGAGAGTGTGAGTCAGGTGGTAGGGGTAGAGCAAGAAGAACAGGCAGAGAGAGACCCATATAGAGAGAGGAGGTATAGACAGATAATAGCAGGGGTGGTTGGAGAACTTAGAGGAGGAAGGGGGACATTGAGGGAGCATGGTGGGAGACCAAGAGTGGATGGAGTCACAGAGGAAAGGCAGTGCCAGGATGCAGGAGAAGAAGCGGTGTAGGCCAGAGAGCAAGAGTGAGTGCAGGACAGGAAGCATAGTGGAGTGGGGTCACTGCTGACAAGCAAGCAGAGCCCACCCCCTCACATGCAAATGGGGTGATTACAAAGGAAGGGATTTGGTGGTGGACATCATCTTTTTATGCCCCCCCCTCACTCTCAGAAGGGGTTACATTTTGGGGAGCAGTGTCAAAAGGGGCATTAGGGTGCATTATTAAGGGGTGCCAGGAGACACAGTCCTCCATTCTATAGGCTCATCAAAAACCAACAAGAACAACAGGTAATTCAGCAAGTAGATTTAAAGCCTCTCTGTGGATTTATGTTCATACTGCTCCCTCTAGTAATGTTACAAGGCAACTGCAGTTTAATCACTGGATTGAGAAAGGGGCCGTCCTATGCAAATAATCTCCTCCCATGATTACTTCTGTGAGCTTCCGTTGTGATACAATGATAGGACATTCAACATATGCTCTTCAGCAGATTTGTAAAGTTATCAAATTGCCTTAGGCTAAGGATTGTTCCACTTGAAGGCCCTCAGATAAGTACCCCACCCTCACTTAGCAGGGTACTGAATTACATGCAGTAATCCTCTATACAGAACATGGCTGTTCGTGGGCCTACTGTAAAGGCTGTATGCTAAGACTGGGATGTTTAAAATCCCATAGCACAGCAGCCATAGGTCCAGGTTATAGCAGAGGGTGGGACTAGAAAGAGAGTGTGAGTCAGGTGGTAGGGGTGGAACAAGAAGAACAGGCAGAGAGAGACTCATATAGAGAGAGGAGGTATAGACAGAAAATAGCAGGGGTGGTTGGAGAACTTAGAGGAGGAAGGGGGACATTGAGGGAGCATGGTGGGAGACCAAGAGTGGGTGGAGTCACAGAGGAAAGGCAGTGCCAGGATGCAGGAGAAGAAGCGGTGTAGGCCAGAGAGCAAGAGTGAGTGCAGGACAGGAAGCATAGTGGAGTGGGGTCACTGCTGACAAGCAAGCAGAGCCCACCCCCTCACATGCAAATGGGGTGATTACAAAGGAAGGGATTTGGTGGTGGACATCATCTTTTTATGCCCCCCCTCACTCTCAGAAGGGGTTACATTTTGGGGAGCAGTGTCAAAAGGGGCATTAGGGTGCATTATTAAGGGGTGCCAGGAGACACAGTCCTCCATTCTATAGGCTCATCAAAAACCAACAAGAACAACAGGTAATTCAGCAAGTAGATTTAAAGCCTCTCTGTGGATTTATGTTCATACTGCTCCCTCTAGTAATGTTACAAGGCAACTGCAGTTTAATCACTGGATTGAGAAAGGGGCCGTCCTATGCAAATAATCTCCTCCCATGATTACTTCTGTGAGCTTCCGTTGTGATACAATGATAGGACCTTCAACATATGCTCTTCAGCAGATTTGTAAAGTTATCAAATTGCCTTAGGCTAAGGATTGTTCCACTTGAAGGCCCTCAGATAAGTACCCCACCCTCACTTAGCAGGGTACTGAATTACATGCAGTAATCCTCTATACAGAACATCGCCGTTCGTGGGCCTACTGTAAAGACTGTATGCTTAGACTGGGATGTTTAAAATCCCATAGCACAGCAGCCATAGGTCCAGGTTATAGCAGAGGGTGGGAGTAGAAAGAGAGTGTGAGTCAGGTGGTAGGGGTGGAGCAAGAAGAACAGGCAGAGAGAGACCCATATAGAGAGAGGAGGTATAGACAGATAATAGCAGGGGTGGTTGGAGAACTTAGAGGAGGAAGGGGGACATTGAGGGAGCATGGTGGGAGACCAAGAGTGGGTGGAGTCACAGAGGAAAGGCAGTGCCAGGATGCAGGAGAAGAAGCGGTGTAGGCCAGAGAGCAAGAGTGAGTGCAGGACAGGAAGCATAGTGGAGTGGGGTCACTGCTGACAAGCAAGCAGAGCCCACCCCCTCACATGCAAATGGGGTGATTACAAAGGAAGGGATTTGGTGGTGGACATCATCTTTTTATGCCCCCCTCACTCTCAGAAGGGGTTACATTTTGGGGAGCAGTGTCAAAAGGGGCATTAGGGTGCATTATTAAGGGGTGCCAGGAGACACAGTCCTCCATTCTATAGGCTCATCAAAAACCAACAAGAACAACAGGTAATTCAGCAAGTAGATTTAAAGCCTCTCTGTGGATTTATGTTCATACTGCTCCCTCTAGTAATGTTACAAGGCAACTGCAGTTTAATCACTGGATTGAGAAAGGGGCCGTCCTATGCAAATAATCTCCTCCCATGATTACTTCTGTGAGCTTCCGTTGTGATACAATGATAGGACCTTCAACATATGCTCTTCAGCAGATTTGTAAAGTTATCAAATTGCCTTAGGCTAAGGATTGTTCCACTTGAAGGCCCTCAGATAAGTACCCCACCCTCACTTAGCAGGGTACTGAATTACATGCAGTAATCCTCTACACAGAACATGGCTGTTCGTGGGCCTACTGTAAAGGCTGTATGCTAAGACTGGGATGTTTAAAATCCAATAGCACAGCAGCCATAGGTCCAGGTTATAGCAGAGGGTGGGAGTAGAAAGAGAGTGTGAGTCAGGTGGTAGGGGTGGAGCAAGAAGAACAGGCAGAGAGAGACCCATATAGAGAGAGGAGGTATAGACAGATAATAGCAGGGGTGGTTGGAGAACTTAGAGGAGGAAGGGGGACATTGAGGGAGCATGGTGGGAGACCAAGAGTGGATGGAGTCACAGAGGAAAGGCAGTGCCAGGATGCAGGAGAAGAAGCGGTGTAGGCCAGAGAGCAAGAGTGAGTGCAGGACAGGAAGCATAGTGGAGTGGGGTCACTGCTGACAAGCAAGCAGAGCCCACCCCCTCACATGCAAATGGGGTGATTACAAAGGAAGGGATTTGGTGGTGGACATCATCTTTTTATGCCCCCCCTCACTCTCAGAAGGGGTTACATTTTGGGGAGCAGTGTCAAAAGGGGCATTAGGGTGCATTATTAAGGGGTGCCAGGAGACACAGTCCTCCATTCTATAGGCTTATCAAAAACCAACAAGAACAACAGGTAATTCAGCAAGTAGATTTAAAGCCTCTCTGTGGATTTATGTTCATACTGCTCCCTCTAGTAATGTTACAAGGCAACTGCAGTTTAATCACTGGATTGAGAAAGGGGCCGTCCTATGCAAATAATCTCCTCCCATGATTTCTTCTGTGAGCTTCCGTTGTGATACAATGATAGGACATTCAACATATGCTCTTCAGCAGATTTGTAAAGTTATCAAATTGCCTTAGGCTAAGGATTGTTCCACTTGAAGGCCCTCAGATAAGTACCCCACCCTCACTTAGCAGGGTACTGAATTACATGCAGTAATCCTCTATACAGAACATGGCCGTTCGTGGGCCTACTGTAAAGGCTGTATGCTAAGACTGGGATGTTTAAAATCCCATAGCACAGCAGCCATAGGTCCAGGTTATAGCAGAGGGTGGGAGTAGAAAGAGAGTGTGAGTCAGGTGGTAGGGGTGGAACAAGAAGAACAGGCAGAGAGAGACCCATATAGAGAGAGGAGGTATAGACAGAAAGTAGCAGGGGTGGTTGGAGAACTTAGAGGAGGAAGGGGGACATTGAGGGAGCATGGTGGGAGACCAAGAGTGGGTGGAGTCACAGAGGAAAGGCAGTGCCAGGATGCAGGAGAAGAAGCGGTGTAGGCCAGAGAGCAAGAGTGAGTGCAGGACAGGAAGCATAGTTGAGTGGGGTCATTGCTGACAAGCAAGCAGAGCCCACCCCCTCACATGCAAATGGGGTGATTACAAAGGAAGAGATTTGGTGGTGGACATCATCTTTTTATGCCCCCCCTCACTCTCAGAAGGGGTTACATTTTGGGGAGCAGTGTCAAAAGGGGCATTAGGGTGCATTATTAAGGGGTGCCAGGAGACACAGTCCTCCATTCTATAGGCTCATCAAAAACCAACAAGAACAACAGGTAATTCAGCAAGTAGATTTAAAGCCTCTCTGTGGATTTATGTTCATACTGCTCCCTCTAGTAATGTTACAAGGCAACTGCAGTTTAATCACTGGATTGAGAAAGGGGCCGTCCTATGCAAATAATCTCCTCCCATAATAACTTCTGTGAGCTTCCGTTGTGATACAATGATAGGACCTTCAACATATGCTCTTCAGCAGATTTGTAAAGTTATCAAATTGCCTTAGGCTAAGGATTGTTCCACTTGAAGGCCCTCAGATAAGTACCCCACCCTCACTTAGCAGGGTACTGAATTACATGCAGTAATCCTCTATACAGAACATGGGAGTTCGTGGGCCTACTGTAAAGGCTGTATGCTAAGACTGGGATGTTTAAAATCCCATAATGCAGCAGCCATAGGTCCAGGTTATAGCAGAGGGTGGGAGTAGAAAGAGAGTGTGAGTCAGGTGGTAGGGGTGGAGCAAGAAGAACAGGCAGAGAGAGACCCATATAGAGAGAGGAGGTATAGACAGATAATAGCAGGGGTGGTTGGAGAACTTAGAGGAGGAAGGGGGACATTGAGGGAGCATGGTGGGAGACCAAGAGTGGGTGGAGTCACAGAGGAAAGGCAGTGCCAGGATGCAGGAGAAGAAGCGGTGTAGGCCAGAGAGCAAGAGTGAGTGCAGGACAGGAAGCATAGTGGAGTGGGGTCACTGCTGACAAGCAAGCAGAGCCCACCCCCTCACATGCAAATGGGGTGATTAGAAAGGAAGGGATTTGGTGGTGGACATCATCTTTTTATGCCCCCCCTCACTCTCAGAAGGGGTTACATTTTGGGGAGCAGTGTCAAAAGGGGCATTAGGGTGTATTATTAAGGGGTGCCAGGAGACACAGTCCTCCATTCTATAGGCTCATCAAAAACCAACGAGAACAACAGGTAATTCAGCAAGTAGATTTAAAGCCTCTCTGTGGATTTATGTTCATACTGCTCCCTCTAGTAATGTTACAAGGCAACTGCAGTTTAATCACTGGATTGAGAAAGGGGCCGTCCTATGCAAATAATCTCCTCCCATGATTACTTCTGTGAGCTTCCGTTGTGATACAATGATAGGACCTTCAACATATGCTCTTCAACAGATTTGTAAAGTTATCAAATTGCCTTAGGCTAAGGATTGTTCCACTTGAAGGCCCTCAGATAAGTACCCCACCCTCACTTAGCAGGGTACTGAATTACATGCAGTAATCCTCTATACAGAACATGGCCGTTCGTGGGCCTACTGTAAAGGCTGTATTCTTAGACTGGGATGTTTAAAATCCCATAGCACAGTAGCCATAGGTCCAGGTTATAGCTGAGGGTGGGAGTAGAAAGAGAGTGTGAGTCAGGTGGTAGGGGTGGAGCAAGAAGAACAGGCAGAGAGAGAGACCCATATAGAGAGAGGAGGTATAGACAGATAATAGCAGGGGTGGTTGGAGAACTTAGAGGAGGAAGGGAGACATTGAGGGAGCATGGTGGGAGACCAAGAGTGGGTGGAGTCACAGAGGAAAGGCAGTGCCAGGATGCAGGAGAAGAAGCGGTGTAGGCCAGAGAGCAAGAGTGAGTGCAGGACAGGAAGCATAGTGGAGTGGGGTCACTGCTGACAAGCAAGCAGAGCCCACCCCCTCACATGCAAATGGGGTGATTACAAAGGAAGGGATTTGGTGGTGGACATCATCTTTTTATGCCCCCCCTCACTCTCAGAAGGGGTTACATTTTGGGGAGCAGTGTCAAAAGGGGCATTAGGGTGCATTATTAAGGGGTGCCAGGAGACACAGTCCTCCATTCTATAGGCTCATCAAAAACCAACAAGAACAACAGGTAATTCAGCAAGTAGATTTAAAGCCTCTCTGTGGATTTATGTTCATACTGCTCCCTCTAGTAATGTTACAAGGCAACTGCAGTTTAATCACTGGATTGAGAAAGGGGCCGTCCTATGCAAATAATCTCCTCCCATGATTACTTCTGTGAGCTTCCGTTGTGATACAATGATAGGACCTTCAACATATGCTCTTCAGCAGATTTGTAAAGTTATCAAATTGCCTTAGGCTAAGGATTGTTCCACTTGAAGGCCCTCAGATAAGTACCCCACCCTCACTTAGCAGGGTACTGAATTACATGCAGTAATCCTCTATACAGCACATGGCCGTTCGTGGGCCTACTGTAAAGGCTGTATGCTAAGACTGGGATGTTTAAAATCCCATAGCACAGCAGCCATAGGTCCAGGTTATAGCAGAGGGTGGGAGTAGAAAGAGAGTGTGAGTCAGGTGGTAGGGGTGGAGCAAGAAGAACAGGCAGAGAGAGACCCATTTAGAGAGAGGAGGTATAGACAGATAATAGCAGGGGTGGTTGGAGAACTTAGAGGAGGAAGGGGGACATTGAGGGAGCATGGTGGGAGACCAAGAGTGGGTGGAGTCACAGAGGAAAGGCAGTGCCAGGATGCAGGAGAAGAAGCGGTGTAGGCCAGAGAGCAAGAGTGAGTGCAGGACAGGAAGCATAGTGGAGTGGGGTCACTGCTGACAAGCAAGCAGAGCCCACCCCCTCACATGCAAATGGGGTGATTACAAAGGAAGGGATTTGGTGGTGGACATCATCTTTTTATGCCCCCCCTCACTCTCAGAAGGGGTTACATTTTGGGGAGCAGTGTCAAAAGGGGCATTAGGGTGCATTATTAAGGGGTGCCAGGAGACACAGTCCTCCATTCTATAGGCTCATCAAAAACCAACAAGAACAACAGGTAATTCAGCAAGTAGATTTAAAGCCTCTCTGTGGATTTATGTTCATACTGCTCCCTCTAGTAATGTTACAAGGCAACTGCAGTTTAATCACTGGATTGAGAAAGGGGCCGTCCTATGCAAATAATCTCCTCCCATGATTACTTCTGTGAGCTTCCGTTGTGATACAATGATAGGACCTTCAACATATGCTCTTCAGCAGATTTGTAAAGTTATCAAATTGCCTTAGGCTAAGGATTGTTCCACTTGAAGGCCCTCAGATAAGTACCCCACCCTCACTTAGCAGGGTACTGAATTACATGCAGTAATCCTCTATACAGAACATGGCCGTTCGTGGGCCTACTGTAAAGGCTGTATGCTAAGACTGGGATGTTTAAAATCCCATAGCACAGTAGCCATAGGTCCAGGTTATAGCAGAGGGTGGGAGTAGGAAGAGAGTGTGAGTCAGGTGGTAGGGGTGGAGCAAGAAGAACAGGCAGAGAGAGAGACCCATATAGAGAGAGGAGGTATAGACAGATAATAGCAGGGGTGGTTGGAGAACTTAGAGGAGGAAGGGAGACATTGAGGGAGCATGGTGGGAGACCAAGAGTGGGTGGAGTCACAGAGGAAAGGCAGTGCCAGGATGCAGGAGAAGAAGCGGTGTAGGCCAGAGAGCAAGAGTGAGTGCAGGACAGGAAGCATAGTGGAGTGGGGTCACTGCTGACAAGCAAGCAGAGCCCACCCCCTCACATGCAAATGGGGTGATTACAAAGGAAGGGATTTGGTGGTGGACATCATCTTTTTATGCCCCCCCTCACTCTCAGAAGGGGTTACATTTTGGGGAGCAGTGTCAAAAGGGGCATTAGGGTGCATTATTAAGGGGTGCCAGGAGACACAGTCCTCCATTCTATAGGCTCATCAAAAACCAACAAGAACAACAGGTAATTCAGCAAGTAGATTTAAAGCCTCTCTGTGGATTTATGTTCATACTGCGCCCTCTAGTAATGTTACAAGGCAACTGCAGTTTAATCTCTGGATTGAGAAAGGGGCCGTCCTATGCAAATAATCTCCTCCCATGATTACTTCTGTGAGCTTCCGTTGTGATACAATGATAGGACCTTCAACATATGCTCTTCAGCAGATTTGTAAAGTTATCAAATTGCCTTAGGCTAAGGATTGTTCCACTTGAAGGCCCTCAGATAAGTACCCCACCCTCACTTAGCAGGGTACTGAATTACATGCAGTAATCCTCTATAGAGAACATGGCTGTTCGTGGGCCTACTGTAAAGGCTGTATGCTAAGACTGGGATGTTTAAAATCCAATAGCACAGCAGCCATAGGTCCAGGTTATAGCAGAGGGTGGGAGTAGAAAGAGAGTGTGAGTCAGGTGGTAGGGGTGGAGCAAGAAGAACAGGCAGAGAGAGACCCATATAGAGAGAGGAGGTATAGACAGATAATAGCAGGGGTGGTTGGAGAACTTAGAGGAGGAAGGGGGACATTGAGGGAGCATGGTGGGAGACCAAGAGTGGATGGAGTCACAGAGGAAAGGCAGTGCCAGGATGCAGGAGAAGAAGCGGTGTAGGCCAGAGAGCAAGAGTGAGTGCAGGACAGGAAGCATAGTGGAGTGGGGTCACTGCTGACAAGCAAGCAGAGCCCACCCCCTCACATGCAAATGGGGTGATTACAAAGGAAGGGATTTGGTGGTGGACATCATCTTTTTATGCCCCCCCCTCACTCTCAGAAGGGGTTACATTTTGGGGAGCAGTGTCAAAAGGGGCATTAGGGTGCATTATTAAGGGGTGCCAGGAGACACAGTCCTCCATTCTATAGGCTCATCAAAAACCAACAAGAACAACAGGTAATTCAGCAAGTAGATTTAAAGCCTCTCTGTGGATTTATGTTCATACTGCTCCCTCTAGTAATGTTACAAGGCAACTGCAGTTTAATCACTGGATTGAGAAAGGGGCCGTCCTATGCAAATAATCTCCTCCCATGATTACTTCTGTGAGCTTCCGTTGTGATACAATGATAGGACCTTCAACATATGCTCTTCAGCAGATTTGTAAAGTTATCAAATTGCCTTAGGCTAAGGATTGTTCCACTTGAAGGCCCTCAGATAAGTACCCCACCCTCACTTAGCAGGGTACTGAATTACATGCAGTAATCCTCTATACAGAACATGGCCGTTCGTGGGCCTACTGTAAAGGTTGTATGCTAAGACTGGGATGTTTAAAATCCCATAGCACAGCAGCCATAGGTCCAGGTTATAGCAGAGGGTGGGAGTAGAAAGAGAGTGTGAGTCAGGTGGTAGGGGTGGAACAAGAAGAACAGGCAGAGAGAGACTCATATAGAGAGAGGAGGTATAGACAGAAAATAGCAGGGGTGGTTGGAGAACTTAGAGGAGGAAGGGGGACATTGAGGGAGCATGGTGGGAGACCAAGAGTGGGTGGAGTCACAGAGGAAAGGCAGTGCCAGGATGCAGGAGAAGAAGCGGTGTAGGCCAGAGAGCAAGAGTGAGTGCAGGACAGGAAGCATAGTGGAGTGGGGTCACTGCTGACAAGCAAGCAGAGCCCACCCCCTCACATGCAAATAGGGTGATTACAAAGGAAGGGATTTGGTGGTGGACATCATCTTTTTATGCCCCCCCTCACTCTCAGAAGGGGTTACATTTTGGGGAGCAGTGTCAAAAGGGGCATTAGCGTGCATTATTAAGGGGTGCCAGGAGACACAGTCCTCCATTCTATAGGCTCATCAAAAACCAACAAGAACAACAGGTAATTCAGCAAGTAGATTTAAAGCCTCTCTGTGGATTTATGTTCATACTGCTCCCTCTAGTAATGTTACAAGGCAACTGCAGTTTAATCACTGGATTGAGAAAGGGGCCGTCCTATGCAAATAATCTCCTCCCATGATTACTTCTGTGAGCTTCCGTTGTGATACAATGATAGGACCTTCAACATATGCTCTTCAGCAGATTTGTAAAGTTATCAAATTGCCTTAGGCTAAGGATTGTTCCACTTGAAGGCCCTCAGATAAGTACCCCACCCTCACTTAGCAGGGTACTGAATTACATGCAGTAATCCTCTATACAGAACATGGCCGTTTGTGGGCCTACTGTAAAGGCTGTATGCTAAGACTGGGATGTTTAAAATCCCATAGCACAGCAGCCATAGGTCCAGGTTATAGCAGAGGGTGGGAGTAGAAAGAGAGTGTGAGTCAGGTGGTAGGGGTGGAGCAAGAAGAACAGGCAGAGAGAGACCCATATAGAGAGAGGAGGTATAGACAGATAATAGCAGGGGTGGTTGGAGAACTTAGAGGAGGAAGGGGGACATTGAGGGAGCATGGTGGGAGACCAAGAGTGGGTGGAGTCACAGAGGAAAGGCAGTGCCAGGATGCAGGAGAAGAAGCGGTGTAGGCCAGAGAGCAAGAGTGAGTGCAGGACAGGAAGCATAGTGGAGTGGGGTCACTGCTGACAAGCAAGCAGAGCCCACCCCCTCACATGCAAATGGGGTGATTACAAAGGAAGGGATTTGGTGGTGGACATCATCTTTTTATGCCCCCCCTCACTCTCAGAAGGGGTTACATTTTGGGGAGCAGTGTCAAAAGGGGCATTAGGGTGCATTATTAAGGGGTGCCAGGAGACACAGTCCTCCATTCTATAGGCTCATCAAAAACCAACAAGAACAACAGGTAATTCAGCAAGTAGATTTAAAGCCTCTCTGTGGATTTATGTTCATACTGCTCCCTCTAGTAATGTTACAAGGCAACTGCAGTTTAATCACTGGATTGAGAAAGGGGCCGTCCTATGCAAATAATCTCCTCCCATGATTACTTCTGTGAGCTTCCGTTGTGATACAATGATAGGACCTTCAACATATGCTCTTCAGCAGATTTGTAAAGTTATCAAATTGCCTTAGGCTAAGGATTGTTCCACTTGAAGGCCCTCAGATAAGTACCCCACCCTCACTTAGCAGGGTACTGAATTACATGCAGTAATCCTCTATAGAGAACATGGCTGTTCGTGGGCCTACTGTAAAGGCTGTATGCTAAGACTGGGATGTTTAAAATCCAATAGCACAGCAGCCATAGGTCCAGGTTATAGCAGAGGGTGGGAGTAGAAAGAGAGTGTGAGTCAGGTGGTAGGGGTGGAGCAAGAAGAACAGGCAGAGAGAGACCCATATAGAGAGAGGAGGTATAGACAGATAATAGCAGGGGTGGTTGGAGAACTTAGAGGAGGAAGGGGGACATTGAGGGAGCATGGTGGGAGACCAAGAGTGGATGGAGTCACAGAGGAAAGGCAGTGCCAGGATGCAGGAGAAGAAGCGGTGTAGGCCAGAGAGCAAGAGTGAGTGCAGGACAGGAAGCATAGTGGAGTGGGGTCACTGCTGACAAGCAAGCAGAGCCCACCCCCTCACATGCAAATGGGGTGATTACAAAGGAAGGGATTTGGTGGTGGACATCATCTTTTTATGCCCCCCCCTCACTCTCAGAAGGGGTTACATTTTGGGGAGCAGTGTCAAAAGGGGCATTAGGGTGCATTATTAAGGGGTGCCAGGAGACACAGTCCTCCATTCTATAGGCTCATCAAAAACCAACAAGAACAACAGGTAATTCAGCAAGTAGATTTAAAGCCTCTCTGTGGATTTATGTTCATACTGCTCCCTCTAGTAATGTTACAAGGCAACTGCAGTTTAATCACTGGATTGAGAAAGGGGCCGTCCTATGCAAATAATCTCCTCCCATGATTACTTCTGTGAGCTTCCGTTGTGATACAATGATAGGACATTCAACATATGCTCTTCAGCAGATTTGTAAAGTTATCAAATTGCCTTAGGCTAAGGATTGTTCCACTTGAAGGCCCTCAGATAAGTACCCCACCCTCACTTAGCAGGGTACTGAATTACATGCAGTAATCCTCTATACAGAACATGGCCGTTCGTGGGCCTACTGTAAAGGCTGTATGCTAAGACTGGGATGTTTAAAATCCCATAGCACAGCAGCCATAGGTCCAGGTTATAGCAGAGGGTGGGAGTAGAAAGAGAGTGTGAGTCAGGTGGTAGGGGTGGAACAAGAAGAACAGGCAGAGAGAGACTCATATAGAGAGAGGAGGTATAGACAGAAAATAGCAGGGGTGGTTGGAGAACTTAGAGGAGGAAGGGGGACATTGAGGGAGCATGGTGGGAGTCCAAGAGTGGGTGGAGTCACAGAGGAAAGGCAGTGCCAGGATGCAGGAGAAGAAGCGGTGTAGGCCAGAGAGCAAGAGTGAGTGCAGGACAGGAAGCATAGTGGAGTGGGGTCACTGCTGACAAGCAAGCAGAGCCCACCCCCTCACATGCAAATGGGGTGATTACAAAGGAAGGGATTTGGTGGTGGACATCATCTTTTTATGCCCCCCCCTCACTCTCAGAAGGGGTTACATTTTGGGGAGCAGTGTCAAAAGGGGCATTAGGGTGCATTATTAAGGGGTGCCAGGAGACACAGTCCTCCATTCTATAGGCTCATCAAAAACCAACAAGAACAACAGGTAATTCAGCAAGTAGATTTAAAGCCTCTCTGTGGATTTATGTTCATACTGCTCCCTCTAGTAATGTTACAAGGCAACTGCAGTTTAATCACTGGATTGAGAAAGGGGCCGTCCTATGCAAATAATCTCCTCCCATGATTACTTCTGTGAGCTTCCGTTGTGATACAATGATAGGACATTCAACATATGCTCTTCAGCAGATTTGTAAAGTTATCAAATTGCCTTAGGCTAAGGATTGTTCCACTTGAAGGCCCTCAGATAAGTACCCCACCCTCACTTAGCAGGGTACTGAATTACATGCAGTAATCCTCTATACAGAACATGGCCGTTCGTGGGCCTACTGTAAAGGCTGTATGCTAAGACTGGGATGTTTAAAATCCCATAGCACAGCAGCCATAGGTCCAGGTTATAGCAGAGGGTGGGAGTAGAAAGAGAGTGTGAGTCAGGTGGTAGGGGTGGAACAAGAAGAACAGGCAGAGAGAGACTCATATAGAGAGAGGAGGTATAGACAGAAAATAGCAGGGGTGGTTGGAGAACTTAGAGGAGGAAGGGGGACATTGAGGGAGCATGGTGGGAGTCCAAGAGTGGGTGGAGTCACAGAGGAAAGGCAGTGCCAGGATGCAGGAGAAGAAGCGGTGTAGGCCAGAGAGCAAGAGTGAGTGCAGGACAGGAAGCATAGTGGAGTGGGGTCACTGCTGACAAGCAAGCAGAGCCCACCCCCTCACATGCAAATGGGGTGATTACAAAGGAAGGGATTTGGTGGTGGACATCATCTTTTTATGCCCCCCCTCACTCTCAGAAGGGGTTACATTTTGGGGAGCAGTGTCAAAAGGGGCATTAGGGTGCATTATTAAGGGGTGCCAGGAGACACAGTCCTCCATTCTATAGGCTCATCAAAAACCAACAAGAACAACAGGTAATTCAGCAAGTAGATTTAAAGCCTCTCTGTGGATTTATGTTCATACTGCTCCCTCTAGTAATGTTACAAGGCAACTGCAGTTTAATCACTGGATTGAGAAAGGGGCCGTCCTATGCAAATAATCTCCTCCCATGATTACTTCTGTGAGCTTCCGTTGTGATACAATGATAGGACCTTCAACATATGCTCTTCAGCAGATTTGTAAAGTTATCAAATTGCCTTAGGCTAAGGATTGTTCCACTTGAAGGCCCTCAGATAAGTACCCCACCCTCACTTAGCAGGGTACTGAATTACATGCAGTAATCCTCTATTCAGAACATGGCCGTTCGTGGGCCTACTGTAAAGGCTGTATGCTAAGACTGGGATGTTTAAAATCCCATAGCACAGCAGTCATAGGTCCAGGTTATAGCAGAGGGTGGGAGTAGAAATAGAGTGTGAGTCAGGTGGTAGGGGTGGAGCAAGAAGAACAGGCAGAGAGAGACCCATATAGAGAGAGGAGGTATAGACAGATAATAGCAGGGGTGGTTGGAGAACTTAGAGGAGGAAGGGGGACATTGAGGGAGCATGGTGGGAGACCAAGAGTGGGTGGAGTCACAGAGGAAAGGCAGTGCCAGGATGCAGGAGAAGAAGCGGTGTAGGCCAGAGAGCAAGAGTGAGTGCAGGACAGGAAGCATAGTGGAGTGGGGTCACTGCTGACAAGCAAGCAGAGCCCACCCCCTCACATGCAAATGGGGTGATTACAAAGGAAGGGATTTGGTGGTGGACATCATCTTTTTATGCCCCCCCTCACTCTCAGAAGGGGTTACATTTTGGGGAGCAGTGTCAAAAGGGGCATTAGGGTGCATTATTAAGGGGTGCCAGGAGACACAGTCCTCCATTCTATAGGCTCATCAAAAACCAACAAGAACAACAGGTAATTCAGCAAGTAGATTTAAAGCCTCTCTGTGGATTTATGTTCATACTGCTCTCTCTAGTAATGTTACAAGGCAACTGCAGTTTAATCACTGGATTGAGAAAGGGGCCGTCCTATGCAAATAATCTCCTCCCATGATTACTTCTGTGAGCTTCCGTTGTGATACAATAATAGGACCTTCAACATATGCTCTTCAGCAGATTTGTAAAGTTATCAAATTGCCTTAGGCTAAGGATTGTTCCACTTGAAGGCCCTCAGATAAGTACCCCACCCTCACTTAGCAGGGTACTGAATTACATGCAGTAATCCTCTATACAGCACATGGCCGTTCGTGGGCCTACTGTAAAGGCTGTATGCTAAGACTGGGATGTTTAAAATCCCATAGCACAGCAGCCATAGGTCCAGGTTATAGCAGAGGGTGGGAGTAGAAAGAGAGTGTGAGTCAGGTGGTAGGGGTGGAGCAAGAAGAACAGGCAGAGAGAGACCCATATAGAGAGAGGAGGTATAGACAGATAATAGCAGGGGTGGTTGGAGAACTTAGAGGAGGAAGGGGGACATTGAGGGAGCATGGTGGGAGACCAAGAGTGGGTGGAGTCACAGAGGAAAGGCAGTGCCAGGATGCAGGAGAAGAAGCGGTGTAGGCCAGAGAGCAAGAGTGAGTGCAGGACAGGAAGCATAGTGGAGTGGGGTCACTGCTGACAAGCAAGCAGAGCCCACCCCCTCACATGCAAATGGGGTGATTACAAAGGAAGGGATTTGGTGGTGGACATCATCTTTTTATGCCCCCCCTCACTCTCAGAAGGGGTTACATTTTGGGGAGCAGTGTCAAAAGGGGCATTAGGGTGCATTATTAAGGGGTGCCAGGAGACACAGTCCTCCATTCTATAGGCTCATCAAAAACCAACAAGAACAACAGGTAATTCAGCAAGTAGATTTAAAGCCTCTCTGTGGATTTATGTTCATACTGCTCCCTCTAGTAATGTTACAAGGCAACTGCAGTTTAATCACTGGATTGAGAAAGGGGCCGTCCTATGCAAATAATCTCCTCCCATGATTACTTCTGTGAGCTTCCGTTGTGATACAATGATAGGACCTTCAACATATGCTCTTCAGCAGATTTGTAAAGTTATCAAATTGCCTTAGGCTAAGGATTGTTCCACTTGAAGGCCCTCAGATAAGTACCCCACCCTCACTTAGCAGGGTACTGAATTACATGCAGTAATCCTCTATAGAGAACATGGCTGTTCGTGGGCCTACTGTAAAGGCTGTATGCTAAGACTGGGATGTTTAAAATCCAATAGCACAGCAGCCATAGGTCCAGGTTATAGCAGAGGGTGGGAGTAGAAAGAGAGTGTGAGTCAGGTGGTAGGGGTGGAGCAAGAAGAACAGGCAGAGAGAGACCCATATAGAGAGAGGAGGTATAGACAGATAATAGCAGGGGTGGTTGGAGAACTTAGAGGAGGAAGGGGGACATTGAGGGAGCATGGGGGGAGACCAAGAGTGGATGGAGTCACAGAGGAAAGGCAGTGCCAGGATGCAGGAGAAGAAGCGGTGTAGGCCAGAGAGCAAGAGTGAGTGCAGGACAGGAAGCATAGTGGAGTGGGGTCACTGCTGACAAGCAAGCAGAGCCCACCCCCTCACATGCAAATGGGGTGATTACAAAGGAAGGGATTTGGTGGTGGACATCATCTATTTATGCCCCCCCTCACTCTCAGAAGGGGTTACATTTTGGGGAGCAGTGTCAAAAGGGGCATTAGGGTGCATTATTAAGGGGTGCCAGGAGACTCAGTCCTCCATTCTATAGGCTCATCAAAAACCAACAAGAACAACAGGTAATTCAGCAAGTAGATTTAAAGCCTCTCTGTGGATTTATGTTCATACTGCTCCCTCTAGTAATGTTACAAGGCAACTGCAGTTTAATCACTGGATTGAGAAAGGGGCCGTCCTATGCAAATAATCTCCTCCCATGATTACTTCTGTGAGCTTCCGTTGTGATACAATGATAGGACATTCAACATATGCTCTTCAGCAGATTTGTAAAGTTATCAAATTGCCTTAGGCTAAGGATTGTTCCACTTGAAGGCCCTCAGATAAGTACCCCACCCTCACTTAGCAGGGTACTGAATTACATGCAGTAATCCTCTATACAGAACATGGCCGTTCGTGGGCCTACTGTAAAGGCTGTATGCTAAGACTGGGATGTTTAAAATCCCATAGCACAGCAGCCATAGGTCCAGGTTATAGCAGAGGGTGGGAGTAGAAAGAGAGTGTGAGTCAGGTGGTAGGGGTGGAACAAGAAGAACAGGCAGAGAGAGACTCATATAGAGAGAGGAGGTATAGACAGAAAATAGCAGGGGTGGTTGGAGAACTTAGAGGAGGAAGGGGGACATTGAGGGAGCATGGTGGGAGACCAAGAGTGGGTGGAGTCACAGAGGAAAGGCAGTGCCAGGATGCAGGAGAAGAAGCGGTGTAGGCCAGAGAGCAAGAGTGAGTGCAGGACAGGAAGCATAGTGGAGTGGGGTCACTGCTGACAAGCAAGCAGAGCCCACCCCCTCACATGCAAATGGGGTGATTACAAAGGAAGGGATTTGGTGGTGGACATCATCTTTTTATGCCCCCCTCACTCTCAGAAGGGGTTACATTTTGGGGAGCAGTGTCAAAAGGGGCATTAGGGTGCATTATTAAGGGGTGCCAGGAGACACAGTCCTCCATTCTATAGGCTCATCAAAAACCAACAAGAACAACAGGTAATTCAGCAAGTAGATTTAAAGCCTCTCTGTGGATTTATGTTCATACTGCTCCCTCTAGTAATGTTACAAGGCAACTGCAGTTTAATCACTGGATTGAGAAAGGGGCCGTCCTATGCAAATAATCTCCTCCCATGATTACTTCTGTGAGCTTCCGTTGTGATACAATGATAGGACCTTCAACATATGCTCTTCAGCAGATTTGTAAAGTTATCAAATTGCCTTAGGCTAAGGATTGTTCCACTTGAAGGCCCTCAGATAAGTACCCCACCCTCACTTAGCAGGGTACTGAATTACATGCAGTAATCCTCTACACAGAACATGGCTGTTCGTGGGCCTACTGTAAAGGCTGTATGCTAAGACTGGGATGTTTAAAATCCAATAGCACAGCAGCCATAGGTCCAGGTTATAGCAGAGGGTGGGAGTAGAAAGAGAGTGTGAGTCAGGTGGTAGGGGTGGAGCAAGAAGAACAGGCAGAGAGAGACCCATATAGAGAGAGGAGGTATAGACAGATAATAGCAGGGGTGGTTGGAGAACTTAGAGGAGGAAGGGGGACATTGAGGGAGCATGGTGGGAGACCAAGAGTGGATGGAGTCACAGAGGAAAGGCAGTGCCAGGATGCAGGAGAAGAAGCGGTGTAGGCCAGAGAGCAAGAGTGAGTGCAGGACAGGAAGCATAGTGGAGTGGGGTCACTGCTGACAAGCAAGCAGAGCCCACCCCCTCACATGCAAATGGGGTGATTACAAAGGAAGGGATTTGGTGGTGGACATCATCTTTTTATGCCCCCCCTCACTCTCAGAAGGGGTTACATTTTGGGGAGCAGTGTCAAAAGGGGCATTAGGGTGCATTATTAAGGGGTGCCAGGAGACACAGTCCTCCATTCTATAGGCTTATCAAAAACCAACAAGAACAACAGGTAATTCAGCAAGTAGATTTAAAGCCTCTCTGTGGATTTATGTTCATACTGCTCCCTCTAGTAATGTTACAAGGCAACTGCAGTTTAATCACTGGATTGAGAAAGGGGCCGTCCTATGCAAATAATCTCCTCCCATGATTTCTTCTGTGAGCTTCCGTTGTGATACAATGATAGGACATTCAACATATGCTCTTCAGCAGATTTGTAAAGTTATCAAATTGCCTTAGGCTAAGGATTGTTCCACTTGAAGGCCCTCAGATAAGTACCCCACCCTCACTTAGCAGGGTACTGAATTACATGCAGTAATCCTCTATACAGAACATGGCCGTTCGTGGGCCTACTGTAAAGGCTGTATGCTAAGACTGGGATGTTTAAAATCCCATAGCACAGCAGCCATAGGTCCAGGTTATAGCAGAGGGTGGGAGTAGAAAGAGAGTGTGAGTCAGGTGGTAGGGGTGGAACAAGAAGAACAGGCAGAGAGAGACCCATATAGAGAGAGGAGGTATAGACAGAAAGTAGCAGGGGTGGTTGGAGAACTTAGAGGAGGAAGGGGGACATTGAGGGAGCATGGTGGGAGACCAAGAGTGGGTGGAGTCACAGAGGAAAGGCAGTGCCAGGATGCAGGAGAAGAAGCGGTGTAGGCCAGAGAGCAAGAGTGAGTGCAGGACAGGAAGCATAGTTGAGTGGGGTCATTGCTGACAAGCAAGCAGAGCCCACCCCCTCACATGCAAATGGGGTGATTACAAAGGAAGAGATTTGGTGGTGGACATCATCTTTTTATGCCCCCCCTCACTCTCAGAAGGGGTTACATTTTGGGGAGCAGTGTCAAAAGGGGCATTAGGGTGCATTATTAAGGGGTGCCAGGAGACACAGTCCTCCATTCTATAGGCTCATCAAAAACCAACAAGAACAACAGGTAATTCAGCAAGTAGATTTAAAGCCTCTCTGTGGATTTATGTTCATACTGCTCCCTCTAGTAATGTTACAAGGCAACTGCAGTTTAATCACTGGATTGAGAAAGGGGCCGTCCTATGCAAATAATCTCCTCCCATAATAACTTCTGTGAGCTTCCGTTGTGATACAATGATAGGACCTTCAACATATGCTCTTCAGCAGATTTGTAAAGTTATCAAATTGCCTTAGGCTAAGGATTGTTCCACTTGAAGGCCCTCAGATAAGTACCCCACCCTCACTTAGCAGGGTACTGAATTACATGCAGTAATCCTCTATACAGAACATGGGAGTTCGTGGGCCTACTGTAAAGGCTGTATGCTAAGACTGGGATGTTTAAAATCCCATAATGCAGCAGCCATAGGTCCAGGTTATAGCAGAGGGTGGGAGTAGAAAGAGAGTGTGAGTCAGGTGGTAGGGGTGGAGCAAGAAGAACAGGCAGAGAGAGACCCATATAGAGAGAGGAGGTATAGACAGATAATAGCAGGGGTGGTTGGAGAACTTAGAGGAGGAAGGGGGACATTGAGGGAGCATGGTGGGAGACCAAGAGTGGGTGGAGTCACAGAGGAAAGGCAGTGCCAGGATGCAGGAGAAGAAGCGGTGTAGGCCAGAGAGCAAGAGTGAGTGCAGGACAGGAAGCATAGTGGAGTGGGGTCACTGCTGACAAGCAAGCAGAGCCCACCCCCTCACATGCAAATGGGGTGATTAGAAAGGAAGGGATTTGGTGGTGGACATCATCTTTTTATGCCCCCCCTCACTCTCAGAAGGGGTTACATTTTGGGGAGCAGTGTCAAAAGGGGCATTAGGGTGTATTATTAAGGGGTGCCAGGAGACACAGTCCTCCATTCTATAGGCTCATCAAAAACCAACGAGAACAACAGGTAATTCAGCAAGTAGATTTAAAGCCTCTCTGTGGATTTATGTTCATACTGCTCCCTCTAGTAATGTTACAAGGCAACTGCAGTTTAATCACTGGATTGAGAAAGGGGCCGTCCTATGCAAATAATCTCCTCCCATGATTACTTCTGTGAGCTTCCGTTGTGATACAATGATAGGACCTTCAACATATGCTCTTCAACAGATTTGTAAAGTTATCAAATTGCCTTAGGCTAAGGATTGTTCCACTTGAAGGCCCTCAGATAAGTACCCCACCCTCACTTAGCAGGGTACTGAATTACATGCAGTAATCCTCTATACAGAACATGGCCGTTCGTGGGCCTACTGTAAAGGCTGTATTCTTAGACTGGGATGTTTAAAATCCCATAGCACAGTAGCCATAGGTCCAGGTTATAGCTGAGGGTGGGAGTAGAAAGAGAGTGTGAGTCAGGTGGTAGGGGTGGAGCAAGAAGAACAGGCAGAGAGAGAGACCCATATAGAGAGAGGAGGTATAGACAGATAATAGCAGGGGTGGTTGGAGAACTTAGAGGAGGAAGGGAGACATTGAGGGAGCATGGTGGGAGACCAAGAGTGGGTGGAGTCACAGAGGAAAGGCAGTGCCAGGATGCAGGAGAAGAAGCGGTGTAGGCCAGAGAGCAAGAGTGAGTGCAGGACAGGAAGCATAGTGGAGTGGGGTCACTGCTGACAAGCAAGCAGAGCCCACCCCCTCACATGCAAATGGGGTGATTACAAAGGAAGGGATTTGGTGGTGGACATCATCTTTTTATGCCCCCCCTCACTCTCAGAAGGGGTTACATTTTGGGGAGCAGTGTCAAAAGGGGCATTAGGGTGCATTATTAAGGGGTGCCAGGAGACACAGTCCTCCATTCTATAGGCTCATCAAAAACCAACAAGAACAACAGGTAATTCAGCAAGTAGATTTAAAGCCTCTCTGTGGATTTATGTTCATACTGCTCCCTCTAGTAATGTTACAAGGCAACTGCAGTTTAATCACTGGATTGAGAAAGGGGCCGTCCTATGCAAATAATCTCCTCCCATGATTACTTCTGTGAGCTTCCGTTGTGATACAATGATAGGACCTTCAACATATGCTCTTCAGCAGATTTGTAAAGTTATCAAATTGCCTTAGGCTAAGGATTGTTCCACTTGAAGGCCCTCAGATAAGTACCCCACCCTCACTTAGCAGGGTACTGAATTACATGCAGTAATCCTCTATACAGCACATGGCCGTTCGTGGGCCTACTGTAAAGGCTGTATGCTAAGACTGGGATGTTTAAAATCCCATAGCACAGCAGCCATAGGTCCAGGTTATAGCAGAGGGTGGGAGTAGAAAGAGAGTGTGAGTCAGGTGGTAGGGGTGGAGCAAGAAGAACAGGCAGAGAGAGACCCATTTAGAGAGAGGAGGTATAGACAGATAATAGCAGGGGTGGTTGGAGAACTTAGAGGAGGAAGGGGGACATTGAGGGAGCATGGTGGGAGACCAAGAGTGGGTGGAGTCACAGAGGAAAGGCAGTGCCAGGATGCAGGAGAAGAAGCGGTGTAGGCCAGAGAGCAAGAGTGAGTGCAGGACAGGAAGCATAGTGGAGTGGGGTCACTGCTGACAAGCAAGCAGAGCCCACCCCCTCACATGCAAATGGGGTGATTACAAAGGAAGGGATTTGGTGGTGGACATCATCTTTTTATGCCCCCCCTCACTCTCAGAAGGGGTTACATTTTGGGGAGCAGTGTCAAAAGGGGCATTAGGGTGCATTATTAAGGGGTGCCAGGAGACACAGTCCTCCATTCTATAGGCTCATCAAAAACCAACAAGAACAACAGGTAATTCAGCAAGTAGATTTAAAGCCTCTCTGTGGATTTATGTTCATACTGCTCCCTCTAGTAATGTTACAAGGCAACTGCAGTTTAATCACTGGATTGAGAAAGGGGCCGTCCTATGCAAATAATCTCCTCCCATGATTACTTCTGTGAGCTTCCGTTGTGATACAATGATAGGACCTTCAACATATGCTCTTCAGCAGATTTGTAAAGTTATCAAATTGCCTTAGGCTAAGGATTGTTCCACTTGAAGGCCCTCAGATAAGTACCCCACCCTCACTTAGCAGGGTACTGAATTACATGCAGTAATCCTCTATACAGAACATGGCCGTTCGTGGGCCTACTGTAAAGGCTGTATGCTAAGACTGGGATGTTTAAAATCCCATAGCACAGTAGCCATAGGTCCAGGTTATAGCAGAGGGTGGGAGTAGGAAGAGAGTGTGAGTCAGGTGGTAGGGGTGGAGCAAGAAGAACAGGCAGAGAGAGAGACCCATATAGAGAGAGGAGGTATAGACAGATAATAGCAGGGGTGGTTGGAGAACTTAGAGGAGGAAGGGAGACATTGAGGGAGCATGGTGGGAGACCAAGAGTGGGTGGAGTCACAGAGGAAAGGCAGTGCCAGGATGCAGGAGAAGAAGCGGTGTAGGCCAGAGAGCAAGAGTGAGTGCAGGACAGGAAGCATAGTGGAGTGGGGTCACTGCTGACAAGCAAGCAGAGCCCACCCCCTCACATGCAAATGGGGTGATTACAAAGGAAGGGATTTGGTGGTGGACATCATCTTTTTATGCCCCCCCTCACTCTCAGAAGGGGTTACATTTTGGGGAGCAGTGTCAAAAGGGGCATTAGGGTGCATTATTAAGGGGTGCCAGGAGACACAGTCCTCCATTCTATAGGCTCATCAAAAACCAACAAGAACAACAGGTAATTCAGCAAGTAGATTTAAAGCCTCTCTGTGGATTTATGTTCATACTGCGCCCTCTAGTAATGTTACAAGGCAACTGCAGTTTAATCTCTGGATTGAGAAAGGGGCCGTCCTATGCAAATAATCTCCTCCCATGATTACTTCTGTGAGCTTCCGTTGTGATACAATGATAGGACCTTCAACATATGCTCTTCAGCAGATTTGTAAAGTTATCAAATTGCCTTAGGCTAAGGATTGTTCCACTTGAAGGCCCTCAGATAAGTACCCCACCCTCACTTAGCAGGGTACTGAATTACATGCAGTAATCCTCTATAGAGAACATGGCTGTTCGTGGGCCTACTGTAAAGGCTGTATGCTAAGACTGGGATGTTTAAAATCCAATAGCACAGCAGCCATAGGTCCAGGTTATAGCAGAGGGTGGGAGTAGAAAGAGAGTGTGAGTCAGGTGGTAGGGGTGGAGCAAGAAGAACAGGCAGAGAGAGACCCATATAGAGAGAGGAGGTATAGACAGATAATAGCAGGGGTGGTTGGAGAACTTAGAGGAGGAAGGGGGACATTGAGGGAGCATGGTGGGAGACCAAGAGTGGATGGAGTCACAGAGGAAAGGCAGTGCCAGGATGCAGGAGAAGAAGCGGTGTAGGCCAGAGAGCAAGAGTGAGTGCAGGACAGGAAGCATAGTGGAGTGGGGTCACTGCTGACAAGCAAGCAGAGCCCACCCCCTCACATGCAAATGGGGTGATTACAAAGGAAGGGATTTGGTGGTGGACATCATCTTTTTATGCCCCCCCCTCACTCTCAGAAGGGGTTACATTTTGGGGAGCAGTGTCAAAAGGGGCATTAGGGTGCATTATTAAGGGGTGCCAGGAGACACAGTCCTCCATTCTATAGGCTCATCAAAAACCAACAAGAACAACAGGTAATTCAGCAAGTAGATTTAAAGCCTCTCTGTGGATTTATGTTCATACTGCTCCCTCTAGTAATGTTACAAGGCAACTGCAGTTTAATCACTGGATTGAGAAAGGGGCCGTCCTATGCAAATAATCTCCTCCCATGATTACTTCTGTGAGCTTCCGTTGTGATACAATGATAGGACCTTCAACATATGCTCTTCAGCAGATTTGTAAAGTTATCAAATTGCCTTAGGCTAAGGATTGTTCCACTTGAAGGCCCTCAGATAAGTACCCCACCCTCACTTAGCAGGGTACTGAATTACATGCAGTAATCCTCTATACAGAACATGGCCGTTCGTGGGCCTACTGTAAAGGTTGTATGCTAAGACTGGGATGTTTAAAATCCCATAGCACAGCAGCCATAGGTCCAGGTTATAGCAGAGGGTGGGAGTAGAAAGAGAGTGTGAGTCAGGTGGTAGGGGTGGAACAAGAAGAACAGGCAGAGAGAGACTCATATAGAGAGAGGAGGTATAGACAGAAAATAGCAGGGGTGGTTGGAGAACTTAGAGGAGGAAGGGGGACATTGAGGGAGCATGGTGGGAGACCAAGAGTGGGTGGAGTCACAGAGGAAAGGCAGTGCCAGGATGCAGGAGAAGAAGCGGTGTAGGCCAGAGAGCAAGAGTGAGTGCAGGACAGGAAGCATAGTGGAGTGGGGTCACTGCTGACAAGCAAGCAGAGCCCACCCCCTCACATGCAAATAGGGTGATTACAAAGGAAGGGATTTGGTGGTGGACATCATCTTTTTATGCCCCCCCTCACTCTCAGAAGGGGTTACATTTTGGGGAGCAGTGTCAAAAGGGGCATTAGCGTGCATTATTAAGGGGTGCCAGGAGACACAGTCCTCCATTCTATAGGCTCATCAAAAACCAACAAGAACAACAGGTAATTCAGCAAGTAGATTTAAAGCCTCTCTGTGGATTTATGTTCATACTGCTCCCTCTAGTAATGTTACAAGGCAACTGCAGTTTAATCACTGGATTGAGAAAGGGGCCGTCCTATGCAAATAATCTCCTCCCATGATTACTTCTGTGAGCTTCCGTTGTGATACAATGATAGGACCTTCAACATATGCTCTTCAGCAGATTTGTAAAGTTATCAAATTGCCTTAGGCTAAGGATTGTTCCACTTGAAGGCCCTCAGATAAGTACCCCACCCTCACTTAGCAGGGTACTGAATTACATGCAGTAATCCTCTATACAGAACATGGCCGTTTGTGGGCCTACTGTAAAGGCTGTATGCTAAGACTGGGATGTTTAAAATCCCATAGCACAGCAGCCATAGGTCCAGGTTATAGCAGAGGGTGGGAGTAGAAAGAGAGTGTGAGTCAGGTGGTAGGGGTGGAGCAAGAAGAACAGGCAGAGAGAGACCCATATAGAGAGAGGAGGTATAGACAGATAATAGCAGGGGTGGTTGGAGAACTTAGAGGAGGAAGGGGGACATTGAGGGAGCATGGTGGGAGACCAAGAGTGGGTGGAGTCACAGAGGAAAGGCAGTGCCAGGATGCAGGAGAAGAAGCGGTGTAGGCCAGAGAGCAAGAGTGAGTGCAGGACAGGAAGCATAGTGGAGTGGGGTCACTGCTGACAAGCAAGCAGAGCCCACCCCCTCACATGCAAATGGGGTGATTACAAAGGAAGGGATTTGGTGGTGGACATCATCTTTTTATGCCCCCCCTCACTCTCAGAAGGGGTTACATTTTGGGGAGCAGTGTCAAAAGGGGCATTAGGGTGCATTATTAAGGGGTGCCAGGAGACACAGTCCTCCATTCTATAGGCTCATCAAAAACCAACAAGAACAACAGGTAATTCAGCAAGTAGATTTAAAGCCTCTCTGTGGATTTATGTTCATACTGCTCCCTCTAGTAATGTTACAAGGCAACTGCAGTTTAATCACTGGATTGAGAAAGGGGCCGTCCTATGCAAATAATCTCCTCCCATGATTACTTCTGTGAGCTTCCGTTGTGATACAATGATAGGACCTTCAACATATGCTCTTCAGCAGATTTGTAAAGTTATCAAATTGCCTTAGGCTAAGGATTGTTCCACTTGAAGGCCCTCAGATAAGTACCCCACCCTCACTTAGCAGGGTACTGAATTACATGCAGTAATCCTCTATAGAGAACATGGCTGTTCGTGGGCCTACTGTAAAGGCTGTATGCTAAGACTGGGATGTTTAAAATCCAATAGCACAGCAGCCATAGGTCCAGGTTATAGCAGAGGGTGGGAGTAGAAAGAGAGTGTGAGTCAGGTGGTAGGGGTGGAGCAAGAAGAACAGGCAGAGAGAGACCCATATAGAGAGAGGAGGTATAGACAGATAATAGCAGGGGTGGTTGGAGAACTTAGAGGAGGAAGGGGGACATTGAGGGAGCATGGTGGGAGACCAAGAGTGGATGGAGTCACAGAGGAAAGGCAGTGCCAGGATGCAGGAGAAGAAGCGGTGTAGGCCAGAGAGCAAGAGTGAGTGCAGGACAGGAAGCATAGTGGAGTGGGGTCACTGCTGACAAGCAAGCAGAGCCCACCCCCTCACATGCAAATGGGGTGATTACAAAGGAAGGGATTTGGTGGTGGACATCATCTTTTTATGCCCCCCCCTCACTCTCAGAAGGGGTTACATTTTGGGGAGCAGTGTCAAAAGGGGCATTAGGGTGCATTATTAAGGGGTGCCAGGAGACACAGTCCTCCATTCTATAGGCTCATCAAAAACCAACAAGAACAACAGGTAATTCAGCAAGTAGATTTAAAGCCTCTCTGTGGATTTATGTTCATACTGCTCCCTCTAGTAATGTTACAAGGCAACTGCAGTTTAATCACTGGATTGAGAAAGGGGCCGTCCTATGCAAATAATCTCCTCCCATGATTACTTCTGTGAGCTTCCGTTGTGATACAATGATAGGACATTCAACATATGCTCTTCAGCAGATTTGTAAAGTTATCAAATTGCCTTAGGCTAAGGATTGTTCCACTTGAAGGCCCTCAGATAAGTACCCCACCCTCACTTAGCAGGGTACTGAATTACATGCAGTAATCCTCTATACAGAACATGGCCGTTCGTGGGCCTACTGTAAAGGCTGTATGCTAAGACTGGGATGTTTAAAATCCCATAGCACAGCAGCCATAGGTCCAGGTTATAGCAGAGGGTGGGAGTAGAAAGAGAGTGTGAGTCAGGTGGTAGGGGTGGAACAAGAAGAACAGGCAGAGAGAGACTCATATAGAGAGAGGAGGTATAGACAGAAAATAGCAGGGGTGGTTGGAGAACTTAGAGGAGGAAGGGGGACATTGAGGGAGCATGGTGGGAGTCCAAGAGTGGGTGGAGTCACAGAGGAAAGGCAGTGCCAGGATGCAGGAGAAGAAGCGGTGTAGGCCAGAGAGCAAGAGTGAGTGCAGGACAGGAAGCATAGTGGAGTGGGGTCACTGCTGACAAGCAAGCAGAGCCCACCCCCTCACATGCAAATGGGGTGATTACAAAGGAAGGGATTTGGTGGTGGACATCATCTTTTTATGCCCCCCCCTCACTCTCAGAAGGGGTTACATTTTGGGGAGCAGTGTCAAAAGGGGCATTAGGGTGCATTATTAAGGGGTGCCAGGAGACACAGTCCTCCATTCTATAGGCTCATCAAAAACCAACAAGAACAACAGGTAATTCAGCAAGTAGATTTAAAGCCTCTCTGTGGATTTATGTTCATACTGCTCCCTCTAGTAATGTTACAAGGCAACTGCAGTTTAATCACTGGATTGAGAAAGGGGCCGTCCTATGCAAATAATCTCCTCCCATGATTACTTCTGTGAGCTTCCGTTGTGATACAATGATAGGACATTCAACATATGCTCTTCAGCAGATTTGTAAAGTTATCAAATTGCCTTAGGCTAAGGATTGTTCCACTTGAAGGCCCTCAGATAAGTACCCCACCCTCACTTAGCAGGGTACTGAATTACATGCAGTAATCCTCTATACAGAACATGGCCGTTCGTGGGCCTACTGTAAAGGCTGTATGCTAAGACTGGGATGTTTAAAATCCCATAGCACAGCAGCCATAGGTCCAGGTTATAGCAGAGGGTGGGAGTAGAAAGAGAGTGTGAGTCAGGTGGTAGGGGTGGAACAAGAAGAACAGGCAGAGAGAGACTCATATAGAGAGAGGAGGTATAGACAGAAAATAGCAGGGGTGGTTGGAGAACTTAGAGGAGGAAGGGGGACATTGAGGGAGCATGGTGGGAGTCCAAGAGTGGGTGGAGTCACAGAGGAAAGGCAGTGCCAGGATGCAGGAGAAGAAGCGGTGTAGGCCAGAGAGCAAGAGTGAGTGCAGGACAGGAAGCATAGTGGAGTGGGGTCACTGCTGACAAGCAAGCAGAGCCCACCCCCTCACATGCAAATGGGGTGATTACAAAGGAAGGGATTTGGTGGTGGACATCATCTTTTTATGCCCCCCCTCACTCTCAGAAGGGGTTACATTTTGGGGAGCAGTGTCAAAAGGGGCATTAGGGTGCATTATTAAGGGGTGCCAGGAGACACAGTCCTCCATTCTATAGGCTCATCAAAAACCAACAAGAACAACAGGTAATTCAGCAAGTAGATTTAAAGCCTCTCTGTGGATTTATGTTCATACTGCTCCCTCTAGTAATGTTACAAGGCAACTGCAGTTTAATCACTGGATTGAGAAAGGGGCCGTCCTATGCAAATAATCTCCTCCCATGATTACTTCTGTGAGCTTCCGTTGTGATACAATGATAGGACCTTCAACATATGCTCTTCAGCAGATTTGTAAAGTTATCAAATTGCCTTAGGCTAAGGATTGTTCCACTTGAAGGCCCTCAGATAAGTACCCCACCCTCACTTAGCAGGGTACTGAATTACATGCAGTAATCCTCTATTCAGAACATGGCCGTTCGTGGGCCTACTGTAAAGGCTGTATGCTAAGACTGGGATGTTTAAAATCCCATAGCACAGCAGTCATAGGTCCAGGTTATAGCAGAGGGTGGGAGTAGAAATAGAGTGTGAGTCAGGTGGTAGGGGTGGAGCAAGAAGAACAGGCAGAGAGAGACCCATATAGAGAGAGGAGGTATAGACAGATAATAGCAGGGGTGGTTGGAGAACTTAGAGGAGGAAGGGGGACATTGAGGGAGCATGGTGGGAGACCAAGAGTGGGTGGAGTCACAGAGGAAAGGCAGTGCCAGGATGCAAGAGAAGAAGCGGTGTAGGCCAGAGAGCAAGAGTGAGTGCAGGACAGGAAGCATAGTGGAGTGGGGTCACTGCTGACAAGCAAGCAGAGCCCACCCCCTCACATGCAAATGGGGTGATTACAAAGGAAGGGATTTGGTGGTGGACATCATCTTTTTATGCCCCCCCTCACTCTCAGAAGGGGTTACATTTTGGGGAGCAGTGTCAAAAGGGGCATTAGGGTGCATTATTAAGGGGTGCCAGGAGACACAGTCCTCCATTCTATAGGCTCATCAAAAACCAACAAGAACAACAGGTAATTCAGCAAGTAGATTTAAAGCCTCTCTGTGGATTTATGTTCATACTGCTCTCTCTAGTAATGTTACAAGGCAACTGCAGTTTAATCACTGGATTGAGAAAGGGGCCGTCCTATGCAAATAATCTCCTCCCATGATTACTTCTGTGAGCTTCCGTTGTGATACAATAATAGGACCTTCAACATATGCTCTTCAGCAGATTTGTAAAGTTATCAAATTGCCTTAGGCTAAGGATTGTTCCACTTGAAGGCCCTCAGATAAGTACCCCACCCTCACTTAGCAGGGTACTGAATTACATGCAGTAATCCTCTATACAGCACATGGCCGTTCGTGGGCCTACTGTAAAGGCTGTATGCTAAGACTGGGATGTTTAAAATCCCATAGCACAGCAGCCATAGGTCCAGGTTATAGCAGAGGGTGGGAGTAGAAAGAGAGTGTGAGTCAGGTGGTAGGGGTGGAGCAAGAAGAACAGGCAGAGAGAGACCCATATAGAGAGAGGAGGTATAGACAGATAATAGCAGGGGTGGTTGGAGAACTTAGAGGAGGAAGGGGGACATTGAGGGAGCATGGTGGGAGACCAAGAGTGGGTGGAGTCACAGAGGAAAGGCAGTGCCAGGATGCAGGAGAAGAAGCGGTGTAGGCCAGAGAGCAAGAGTGAGTGCAGGACAGGAAGCATAGTGGAGTGGGGTCACTGCTGACAAGCAAGCAGAGCCCACCCCCTCACATGCAAATGGGGTGATTACAAAGGAAGGGATTTGGTGGTGGACATCATCTTTTTATGCCCCCCCTCACTCTCAGAAGGGGTTACATTTTGGGGAGCAGTGTCAAAAGGGGCATTAGGGTGCATTATTAAGGGGTGCCAGGAGACACAGTCCTCCATTCTATAGGCTCATCAAAAACCAACAAGAACAACAGGTAATTCAGCAAGTAGATTTAAAGCCTCTCTGTGGATTTATGTTCATACTGCTCCCTCTAGTAATGTTACAAGGCAACTGCAGTTTAATCACTGGATTGAGAAAGGGGCCGTCCTATGCAAATAATCTCCTCCCATGATTACTTCTGTGAGCTTCCGTTGTGATACAATGATAGGACCTTCAACATATGCTCTTCAGCAGATTTGTAAAGTTATCAAATTGCCTTAGGCTAAGGATTGTTCCACTTGAAGGCCCTCAGATAAGTACCCCACCCTCACTTAGCAGGGTACTGAATTACATGCAGTAATCCTCTATAGAGAACATGGCTGTTCGTGGGCCTACTGTAAAGGCTGTATGCTAAGACTGGGATGTTTAAAATCCAATAGCACAGCAGCCATAGGTCCAGGTTATAGCAGAGGGTGGGAGTAGAAAGAGAGTGTGAGTCAGGTGGTAGGGGTGGAGCAAGAAGAACAGGCAGAGAGAGACCCATATAGAGAGAGGAGGTATAGACAGATAATAGCAGGGGTGGTTGGAGAACTTAGAGGAGGAAGGGGGACATTGAGGGAGCATGGGGGGAGACCAAGAGTGGATGGAGTCACAGAGGAAAGGCAGTGCCAGGATGCAGGAGAAGAAGCGGTGTAGGCCAGAGAGCAAGAGTGAGTGCAGGACAGGAAGCATAGTGGAGTGGGGTCACTGCTGACAAGCAAGCAGAGCCCACCCCCTCACATGCAAATGGGGTGATTACAAAGGAAGGGATTTGGTGGTGGACATCATCTATTTATGCCCCCCCTCACTCTCAGAAGGGGTTACATTTTGGGGAGCAGTGTCAAAAGGGGCATTAGGGTGCATTATTAAGGGGTGCCAGGAGACTCAGTCCTCCATTCTATAGGCTCATCAAAAACCAACAAGAACAACAGGTAATTCAGCAAGTAGATTTAAAGCCTCTCTGTGGATTTATGTTCATACTGCTCCCTCTAGTAATGTTACAAGGCAACTGCAGTTTAATCACTGGATTGAGAAAGGGGCCGTCCTATGCAAATAATCTCCTCCCATGATTACTTCTGTGAGCTTCCGTTGTGATACAATGATAGGACATTCAACATATGCTCTTCAGCAGATTTGTAAAGTTATCAAATTGCCTTAGGCTAAGGATTGTTCCACTTGAAGGCCCTCAGATAAGTACCCCACCCTCACTTAGCAGGGTACTGAATTACATGCAGTAATCCTCTATACAGAACATGGCCGTTCGTGGGCCTACTGTAAAGGCTGTATGCTAAGACTGGGATGTTTAAAATCCCATAGCACAGCAGCCATAGGTCCAGGTTATAGCAGAGGGTGGGAGTAGAAAGAGAGTGTGAGTCAGGTGGTAGGGGTGGAACAAGAAGAACAGGCAGAGAGAGACTCATATAGAGAGAGGAGGTATAGACAGAAAATAGCAGGGGTGGTTGGAGAACTTAGAGGAGGAAGGGGGACATTGAGGGAGCATGGTGGGAGACCAAGAGTGGGTGGAGTCACAGAGGAAAGGCAGTGCCAGGATGCAGGAGAAGAAGCGGTGTAGGCCAGAGAGCAAGAGTGAGTGCAGGACAGGAAGCATAGTGGAGTGGGGTCACTGCTGACAAGCAAGCAGAGCCCACCCCCTCACATGCAAATGGGGTGATTACAAAGGAAGGGATTTGGTGGTGGACATCATCTTTTTATGCCCCCCCCTCACTCTCAGAAGGGGTTACATTTTGGGGAGCAGTGTCAAAAGGGGCATTAGGGTGCATTATTAAGGGGTGCCAGGAGACACAGTCCTCCATTCTATAGGCTCATCAAAAACCAACAAGAACAAAAGGTAATTCAGCAAGTAGATTTAAAGCCTCTCTGTGGATTTATGTTCATACTGCTCTCTCTAGTAATGTTACAAGGCAACTGCAGTTTAATCACTGGATTGAGAAAGGGGCCGTCCTATGCAAATAATCTCCTCCCATGATTACTTCTGTGAGCTTCCGTTGTGATACAATAATAGGACCTTCAACATATGCTCTTCAGCAGATTTGTAAAGTTATCAAATTGCCTTAGGCTAAGGATTGTTCCACTTGAAGGCCCTCAGATAAGTACCCCACCCTCACTTAGCAGGGTACTGAATTACATGCAGTAATCCTCTATACAGCACATGGCCGTTCGTGGGCCTACTGTAAAGGCTGTATGCTAAGACTGGGATGTTTAAAATCCCATAGCACAGCAGCCATAGGTCCAGGTTATAGCAGAGGGTGTGAGTAGAAAGAGAGTGTGAGTCAGGTGGTAGGGGTGGAGCAAGAAGAACAGGCAGAGAGAGACCCATATAGAGAGAGGAGGTATAGACAGATAATAGCAGGGGTGGTTGGAGAACTTAGAGGAGGAAGGGGGACATTGAGGGAGCATGGTGGGAGACCAAGAGTGGGTGGAGTCACAGAGGAAAGGCAGTGCCAGGATGCAGGAGAAGAAGCGGTGTAGGCCAGAGAGCAAGAGTGAGTGCAGGACAGGAAGCATAGTGGAGTGGGGTCACTGCTGACAAGCAAGCAGAGCCCACCCCCTCACATGCAAATGGGGTGATTACAAAGGAAGGGATTTGGTGGTGGACATCATCTTTTTATGCCCCCCCTCACTCTCAGAAGGGGTTACATTTTGGGGAGCAGTGTCAAAAGGGGCATTAGGGTGCATTATTAAGGGGTGCCAGGAGACACAGTCCTCCATTCTATAGGCTCATCAAAAACCAACAAGAACAACAGGTAATTCAGCAAGTAGATTTAAAGCCTCTCTGTGGATTTATGTTCATACTGCTCCCTCTAGTAATGTTACAAGGCAACTGCAGTTTAATCACTGGATTGAGAAAGGGGCCGTCCTATGCAAATAATCTCCTCCCATGATTACTTCTGTGAGCTTCCGTTGTGATACAATGATAGGACCTTCAACATATGCTCTTCAGCAGATTTGTAAAGTTATCAAATTGCCTTAGGCTAAGGATTGTTCCACTTGAAGGCCCTCAGATAAGTACCCCACCCTCACTTAGCAGGGTACTGAATTACATGCAGTAATCCTCTATAGAGAACATGGCTGTTCGTGGGCCTACTGTAAAGGCTGTATGCTAAGACTGGGATGTTTAAAATCCAATAGCACAGCAGCCATAGGTCCAGGTTATAGCAGAGGGTGGGAGTAGAAAGAGAGTGTGAGTCAGGTGGTAGGGGTAGAGCAAGAAGAACAGGCAGAGAGAGACCCATATAGAGAGAGGAGGTATAGACAGATAATAGCAGGGGTGGTTGGAGAACTTAGAGGAGGAAGGGGGACATTGAGGGAGCATGGTGGGAGACCAAGAGTGGATGGAGTCACAGAGGAAAGGCAGTGCCAGGATGCAGGAGAAGAAGCGGTGTAGGCCAGAGAGCAAGAGTGAGTGCAGGACAGGAAGCATAGTGGAGTGGGGTCACTGCTGACAAGCAAGCAGAGCCCACCCCCTCACATGCAAATGGGGTGATTACAAAGGAAGGGATTTGGTGGTGGACATCATCTTTTTATGCCCCCCCCTCACTCTCAGAAGGGGTTACATTTTGGGGAGCAGTGTCAAAAGGGGCATTAGGGTGCATTATTAAGGGGTGCCAGGAGACACAGTCCTCCATTCTATAGGCTCATCAAAAACCAACAAGAACAACAGGTAATTCAGCAAGTAGATTTAAAGCCTCTCTGTGGATTTATGTTCATACTGCTCCCTCTAGTAATGTTACAAGGCAACTGCAGTTTAATCACTGGATTGAGAAAGGGGCCGTCCTATGCAAATAATCTCCTCCCATGATTACTTCTGTGAGCTTCCGTTGTGATACAATGATAGGACATTCAACATATGCTCTTCAGCAGATTTGTAAAGTTATCAAATTGCCTTAGGCTAAGGATTGTTCCACTTGAAGGCCCTCAGATAAGTACCCCACCCTCACTTAGCAGGGTACTGAATTACATGCAGTAATCCTCTATACAGAACATGGCTGTTCGTGGGCCTACTGTAAAGGCTGTATGCTAAGACTGGGATGTTTAAAATCCCATAGCACAGCAGCCATAGGTCCAGGTTATAGCAGAGGGTGGGACTAGAAAGAGAGTGTGAGTCAGGTGGTAGGGGTGGAACAAGAAGAACAGGCAGAGAGAGACTCATATAGAGAGAGGAGGTATAGACAGAAAATAGCAGGGGTGGTTGGAGAACTTAGAGGAGGAAGGGGGACATTGAGGGAGCATGGTGGGAGACCAAGAGTGGGTGGAGTCACAGAGGAAAGGCAGTGCCAGGATGCAGGAGAAGAAGCGGTGTAGGCCAGAGAGCAAGAGTGAGTGCAGGACAGGAAGCATAGTGGAGTGGGGTCACTGCTGACAAGCAAGCAGAGCCCACCCCCTCACATGCAAATGGGGTGATTACAAAGGAAGGGATTTGGTGGTGGACATCATCTTTTTATGCCCCCCCTCACTCTCAGAAGGGGTTACATTTTGGGGAGCAGTGTCAAAAGGGGCATTAGGGTGCATTATTAAGGGGTGCCAGGAGACACAGTCCTCCATTCTATAGGCTCATCAAAAACCAACAAGAACAACAGGTAATTCAGCAAGTAGATTTAAAGCCTCTCTGTGGATTTATGTTCATACTGCTCCCTCTAGTAATGTTACAAGGCAACTGCAGTTTAATCACTGGATTGAGAAAGGGGCCGTCCTATGCAAATAATCTCCTCCCATGATTACTTCTGTGAGCTTCCGTTGTGATACAATGATAGGACCTTCAACATATGCTCTTCAGCAGATTTGTAAAGTTATCAAATTGCCTTAGGCTAAGGATTGTTCCACTTGAAGGCCCTCAGATAAGTACCCCACCCTCACTTAGCAGGGTACTGAATTACATGCAGTAATCCTCTATACAGAACATCGCCGTTCGTGGGCCTACTGTAAAGACTGTATGCTAAGACTGGGATGTTTAAAATCCCATAGCACAGCAGCCATAGGTCCAGGTTATAGCAGAGGGTGGGAGTAGAAAGAGAGTGTGAGTCAGGTGGTAGGGGTGGAGCAAGAAGAACAGGCAGAGAGAGACCCATATAGAGAGAGGAGGTATAGACAGATAATAGCAGGGGTGGTTGGAGAACTTAGAGGAGGAAGGGGGACATTGAGGGAGCATGGTGGGAGACCAAGAGTGGGTGGAGTCACAGAGGAAAGGCAGTGCCAGGATGCAGGAGAAGAAGCGGTGTAGGCCAGAGAGCAAGAGTGAGTGCAGGACAGGAAGCATAGTGGAGTGGGGTCACTGCTGACAAGCAAGCAGAGCCCACCCCCTCACATGCAAATGGGGTGATTACAAAGGAAGGGATTTGGTGGTGGACATCATCTTTTTATGCCCCCCTCACTCTCAGAAGGGGTTACATTTTGGGGAGCAGTGTCAAAAGGGGCATTAGGGTGCATTATTAAGGGGTGCCAGGAGACACAGTCCTCCATTCTATAGGCTCATCAAAAACCAACAAGAACAACAGGTAATTCAGCAAGTAGATTTAAAGCCTCTCTGTGGATTTATGTTCATACTGCTCCCTCTAGTAATGTTACAAGGCAACTGCAGTTTAATCACTGGATTGAGAAAGGGGCCGTCCTATGCAAATAATCTCCTCCCATGATTACTTCTGTGAGCTTCCGTTGTGATACAATGATAGGACCTTCAACATATGCTCTTCAGCAGATTTGTAAAGTTATCAAATTGCCTTAGGCTAAGGATTGTTCCACTTGAAGGCCCTCAGATAAGTACCCCACCCTCACTTAGCAGGGTACTGAATTACATGCAGTAATCCTCTACACAGAACATGGCTGTTCGTGGGCCTACTGTAAAGGCTGTATGCTAAGACTGGGATGTTTAAAATCCAATAGCACAGCAGCCATAGGTCCAGGTTATAGCAGAGGGTGGGAGTAGAAAGAGAGTGTGAGTCAGGTGGTAGGGGTGGAGCAAGAAGAACAGGCAGAGAGAGACCCATATAGAGAGAGGAGGTATAGACAGATAATAGCAGGGGTGGTTGGAGAACTTAGAGGAGGAAGGGGGACATTGAGGGAGCATGGTGGGAGACCAAGAGTGGATGGAGTCACAGAGGAAAGGCAGTGCCAGGATGCAGGAGAAGAAGCGGTGTAGGCCAGAGAGCAAGAGTGAGTGCAGGACAGGAAGCATAGTGGAGTGGGGTCACTGCTGACAAGCAAGCAGAGCCCACCCCCTCACATGCAAATGGGGTGATTACAAAGGAAGGGATTTGGTGGTGGACATCATCTTTTTATGCCCCCCCTCACTCTCAGAAGGGGTTACATTTTGGGGAGCAGTGTCAAAAGGGGCATTAGGGTGCATTATTAAGGGGTGCCAGGAGACACAGTCCTCCATTCTATAGGCTTATCAAAAACCAACAAGAACAACAGGTAATTCAGCAAGTAGATTTAAAGCCTCTCTGTGGATTTATGTTCATACTGCTCCCTCTAGTAATGTTACAAGGCAACTGCAGTTTAATCACTGGATTGAGAAAGGGGCCGTCCTATGCAAATAATCTCCTCCCATGATTTCTTCTGTGAGCTTCCGTTGTGATACAATGATAGGACATTCAACATATGCTCTTCAGCAGATTTGTAAAGTTATCAAATTGCCTTAGGCTAAGGATTGTTCCACTTGAAGGCCCTCAGATAAGTACCCCACCCTCACTTAGCAGGGTACTGAATTACATGCAGTAATCCTCTATACAGAACATGGCCGTTCGTGGGCCTACTGTAAAGGCTGTATGCTAAGACTGGGATGTTTAAAATCCCATAGCACAGCAGCCATAGGTCCAGGTTATAGCAGAGGGTGGGAGTAGAAAGAGAGTGTGAGTCAGGTGGTAGCGGTGGAACAAGAAGAACAGGCAGAGAGAGACCCATATAGAGAGAGGAGGTATAGACAGAAAGTAGCAGGGGTGGTTGGAGAACTTAGAGGAGGAAGGGGGACATTGAGGGAGCATGGTGGGAGACCAAGAGTGGGTGGAGTCACAGAGGAAAGGCAGTGCCAGGATGCAGGAGAAGAAGCGGTGTAGGCCAGAGAGCAAGAGTGAGTGCAGGACAGGAAGCATAGTTGAGTGGGGTCATTGCTGACAAGCAAGCAGAGCCCACCCCCTCACATGCAAATGGGGTGATTACAAAGGAAGAGATTTGGTGGTGGACATCATCTTTTTATGCCCCCCCTCACTCTCAGAAGGGGTTACATTTTGGGGAGCAGTGTCAAAAGGGGCATTAGGGTGCATTATTAAGGGGTGCCAGGAGACACAGTCCTCCATTCTATAGGCTCATCAAAAACCAACAAGAACAACAGGTAATTCAGCAAGTAGATTTAAAGCCTCTCTGTGGATTTATGTTCATACTGCTCCCTCTAGTAATGTTACAAGGCAACTGCAGTTTAATCACTGGATTGAGAAAGGGGCCGTCCTATGCAAATAATCTCCTCCCATAATAACTTCTGTGAGCTTCCGTTGTGATACAATGATAGGACCTTCAACATATGCTCTTCAGCAGATTTGTAAAGTTATCAAATTGCCTTAGGCTAAGGATTGTTCCACTTGAAGGCCCTCAGATAAGTACCCCACCCTCACTTAGCAGGGTACTGAATTACATGCAGTAATCCTCTATACAGAACATGGGCGTTCGTGGGCCTACTGTAAAGGCTGTATGCTAAGACTGGGATGTTTAAAATCCCATAATGCAGCAGCCATAGGTCCAGGTTATAGCAGAGGGTGGGAGTAGAAAGAGAGTGTGAGTCAGGTGGTAGGGGTGGAGCAAGAAGAACAGGCAGAGAGAGACCCATATAGAGAGAGGAGGTATAGACAGATAATAGCAGGGGTGGTTGGAGAACTTAGAGGAGGAAGGGGGACATTGAGGGAGCATGGTGGGAGACCAAGAGTGGGTGGAGTCACAGAGGAAAGGCAGTGCCAGGATGCAGGAGAAGAAGCGGTGTAGGCCAGAGAGCAAGAGTGAGTGCAGGACAGGAAGCATAGTGGAGTGGGGTCACTGCTGACAAGCAAGCAGAGCCCACCCCCTCACATGCAAATGGGGTGATTAGAAAGGAAGGGATTTGGTGGTGGACATCATCTTTTTATGCCCCCCCTCACTCTCAGAAGGGGTTACATTTTGGGGAGCAGTGTCAAAAGGGGCATTAGGGTGTATTATTAAGGGGTGCCAGGAGACACAGTCCTCCATTCTATAGGCTCATCAAAAACCAACGAGAACAACAGGTAATTCAGCAAGTAGATTTAAAGCCTCTCTGTGGATTTATGTTCATACTGCTCCCTCTAGTAATGTTACAAGGCAACTGCAGTTTAATCACTGGATTGAGAAAGGGGCCGTCCTATGCAAATAATCTCCTCCCATGATTACTTCTGTGAGCTTCCGTTGTGATACAATGATAGGACCTTCAACATATGCTCTTCAACAGATTTGTAAAGTTATCAAATTGCCTTAGGCTAAGGATTGTTCCACTTGAAGGCCCTCAGATAAGTACCCCACCCTCACTTAGCAGGGTACTGAATTACATGCAGTAATCCTCTATACAGAACATGGCCGTTCGTGGGCCTACTGTAAAGGCAGTATTCTTAGACTGGGATGTTTAAAATCCCATAGCACAGTAGCCATAGGTCCAGGTTATAGCTGAGGGTGGGAGTAGAAAGAGAGTGTGAGTCAGGTGGTAGGGGTGGAGCAAGAAGAACAGGCAGAGAGAGAGACCCATATAGAGAGAGGAGGTATAGACAGATAATAGCAGGGGTGGTTGGAGAACTTAGAGGAGGAAGGGAGACATTGAGGGAGCATGGTGGGAGACCAAGAGTGGGTGGAGTCACAGAGGAAAGGCAGTGCCAGGATGCAGGAGAAGAAGCGGTGTAGGCCAGAGAGCAAGAGTGAGTGCAGGACAGGAAGCATAGTGGAGTGGGGTCACTGCTGACAAGCAAGCAGAGCCCACCCCCTCACATGCAAATGGGGTGATTACAAAGGAAGGGATTTGGTGGTGGACATCATCTTTTTATGCCCCCCCTCACTCTCAGAAGGGGTTACATTTTGGGGAGCAGTGTCAAAAGGGGCATTAGGGTGCATTATTAAGGGGTGCCAGGAGACACAGTCCTCCATTCTATAGGCTCATCAAAAACCAACAAGAACAACAGGTAATTCAGCAAGTAGATTTAAAGCCTCTCTGTGGATTTATGTTCATACTGCTCCCTCTAGTAATGTTACAAGGCAACTGCAGTTTAATCACTGGATTGAGAAAGGGGCCGTCCTATGCAAATAATCTCCTCCCATGATTACTTCTGTGAGCTTCCGTTGTGATACAATGATAGGACCTTCAACATATGCTCTTCAGCAGATTTGTAAAGTTATCAAATTGCCTTAGGCTAAGGATTGTTCCACTTGAAGGCCCTCAGATAAGTACCCCACCCTCACTTAGCAGGGTACTGAATTACATGCAGTAATCCTCTATACAGCACATGGCCGTTCGTGGGCCTACTGTAAAGGCTGTATGCTAAGACTGGGATGTTTAAAATCCCATAGCACAGCAGCCATAGGTCCAGGTTATAGCAGAGGGTGGGAGTAGAAAGAGAGTGTGAGTCAGGTGGTAGGGGTGGAGCAAGAAGAACAGGCAGAGAGAGACCCATTTAGAGAGAGGAGGTATAGACAGATAATAGCAGGGGTGGTTGGAGAACTTAGAGGAGGAAGGGGGACATTGAGGGAGCATGGTGGGAGACCAAGAGTGGGTGGAGTCACAGAGGAAAGGCAGTGCCAGGATGCAGGAGAAGAAGCGGTGTAGGCCAGAGAGCAAGAGTGAGTGCAGGACAGGAAGCATAGTGGAGTGGGGTCACTGCTGACAAGCAAGCAGAGCCCACCCCCTCACATGCAAATGGGGTGATTACAAAGGAAGGGATTTGGTGGTGGACATCATCTTTTTATGCCCCCCCTCACTCTCAGAAGGGGTTACATTTTGGGGAGCAGTGTCAAAAGGGGCATTAGGGTGCATTATTAAGGGGTGCCAGGAGACACAGTCCTCCATTCTATAGGCTCATCAAAAACCAACAAGAACAACAGGTAATTCAGCAAGTAGATTTAAAGCCTCTCTGTGGATTTATGTTCATACTGCTCCCTCTAGTAATGTTACAAGGCAACTGCAGTTTAATCACTGGATTGAGAAAGGGGCCGTCCTATGCAAATAATCTCCTCCCATGATTACTTCTGTGAGCTTCCGTTGTGATACAATGATAGGACCTTCAACATATGCTCTTCAGCAGATTTGTAAAGTTATCAAATTGCCTTAGGCTAAGGATTGTTCCACTTGAAGGCCCTCAGATAAGTACCCCACCCTCACTTAGCAGGGTACTGAATTACATGCAGTAATCCTCTATACAGAACATGGCCGTTCGTGGGCCTACTGTAAAGGCTGTATGCTAAGACTGGGATGTTTAAAATCCCATAGCACAGTAGCCATAGGTCCAGGTTATAGCAGAGGGTGGGAGTAGGAAGAGAGTGTGAGTCAGGTGGTAGGGGTGGAGCAAGAAGAACAGGCAGAGAGAGAGACCCATATAGAGAGAGGAGGTATAGACAGATAATAGCAGGGGTGGTTGGAGAACTTAGAGGAGGAAGGGAGACATTGAGGGAGCATGGTGGGAGACCAAGAGTGGGTGGAGTCACAGAGGAAAGGCAGTGCCAGGATGCAGGAGAAGAAGCGGTGTAGGCCAGAGAGCAAGAGTGAGTGCAGGACAGGAAGCATAGTGGAGTGGGGTCACTGCTGACAAGCAAGCAGAGCCCACCCCCTCACATGCAAATGGGGTGATTACAAAGGAAGGGATTTGGTGGTGGACATCATCTTTTTATGCCCCCCCTCACTCTCAGAAGGGGTTACATTTTGGGGAGCAGTGTCAAAAGGGGCATTAGGGTGCATTATTAAGGGGTGCCAGGAGACACAGTCCTCCATTCTATAGGCTCATCAAAAACCAACAAGAACAACAGGTAATTCAGCAAGTAGATTTAAAGCCTCTCTGTGGATTTATGTTCATACTGCGCCCTCTAGTAATGTTACAAGGCAACTGCAGTTTAATCTCTGGATTGAGAAAGGGGCCGTCCTATGCAAATAATCTCCTCCCATGATTACTTCTGTGAGCTTCCGTTGTGATACAATGATAGGACCTTCAACATATGCTCTTCAGCAGATTTGTAAAGTTATCAAATTGCCTTAGGCTAAGGATTGTTCCACTTGAAGGCCCTCAGATAAGTACCCCACCCTCACTTAGCAGGGTACTGAATTACATGCAGTAATCCTCTATAGAGAACATGGCTGTTCGTGGGCCTACTGTAAAGGCTGTATGCTAAGACTGGGATGTTTAAAATCCAATAGCACAGCAGCCATAGGTCCAGGTTATAGCAGAGGGTGGGAGTAGAAAGAGAGTGTGAGTCAGGTGGTAGGGGTGGAGCAAGAAGAACAGGCAGAGAGAGACCCATATAGAGAGAGGAGGTATAGACAGATAATAGCAGGGGTGGTTGGAGAACTTAGAGGAGGAAGGGGGACATTGAGGGAGCATGGTGGGAGACCAAGAGTGGATGGAGTCACAGAGGAAAGGCAGTGCCAGGATGCAGGAGAAGAAGCGGTGTAGGCCAGAGAGCAAGAGTGAGTGCAGGACAGGAAGCATAGTGGAGTGGGGTCACTGCTGACAAGCAAGCAGAGCCCACCCCCTCACATGCAAATGGGGTGATTACAAAGGAAGGGATTTGGTGGTGGACATCATCTTTTTATGCCCCCCCCTCACTCTCAGAAGGGGTTACATTTTGGGGAGCAGTGTCAAAAGGGGCATTAGGGTGCATTATTAAGGGGTGCCAGGAGACACAGTCCTCCATTCTATAGGCTCATCAAAAACCAACAAGAACAACAGGTAATTCAGCAAGTAGATTTAAAGCCTCTCTGTGGATTTATGTTCATACTGCTCCCTCTAGTAATGTTACAAGGCAACTGCAGTTTAATCACTGGATTGAGAAAGGGGCCGTCCTATGCAAATAATCTCCTCCCATGATTACTTCTGTGAGCTTCCGTTGTGATACAATGATAGGACCTTCAACATATGCTCTTCAGCAGATTTGTAAAGTTATCAAATTGCCTTAGGCTAAGGATTGTTCCACTTGAAGGCCCTCAGATAAGTACCCCACCCTCACTTAGCAGGGTACTGAATTACATGCAGTAATCCTCTATACAGAACATGGCCGTTCGTGGGCCTACTGTAAAGGCTGTATGCTAAGACTGGGATGTTTAAAATCCCATAGCACAGCAGCCATAGGTCCAGGTTATAGCAGAGGGTGGGAGTAGAAAGAGAGTGTGAGTCAGGTGGTAGGGGTGGAACAAGAAGAACAGGCAGAGAGAGACTCATATAGAGAGAGGAGGTATAGACAGAAAATAGCAGGGGTGGTTGGAGAACTTAGAGGAGGAAGGGGGACATTGAGGGAGCATGGTGGGAGACCAAGAGTGGGTGGAGTCACAGAGGAAAGGCAGTGCCAGGATGCAGGAGAAGAAGCGGTGTAGGCCAGAGAGCAAGAGTGAGTGCAGGACAGGAAGCATAGTGGAGTGGGGTCACTGCTGACAAGCAAGCAGAGCCCACCCCCTCACATGCAAATAGGGTGATTACAAAGGAAGGGATTTGGTGGTGGACATCATCTTTTTATGCCCCCCCTCACTCTCAGAAGGGGTTACATTTTGGGGAGCAGTGTCAAAAGGGGCATTAGCGTGCATTATTAAGGGGTGCCAGGAGACACAGTCCTCCATTCTATAGGCTCATCAAAAACCAACAAGAACAACAGGTAATTCAGCAAGTAGATTTAAAGCCTCTCTGTGGATTTATGTTCATACTGCTCCCTCTAGTAATGTTACAAGGCAACTGCAGTTTAATCACTGGATTGAGAAAGGGGCCGTCCTATGCAAATAATCTCCTCCCATGATTACTTCTGTGAGCTTCCGTTGTGATACAATGATAGGACCTTCAACATATGCTCTTCAGCAGATTTGTAAAGTTATCAAATTGCCTTAGGCTAAGGATTGTTCCACTTGAAGGCCCTCAGATAAGTACCCCACCCTCACTTAGCAGGGTACTGAATTACATGCAGTAATCCTCTATACAGAACATGGCCGTTTGTGGGCCTACTGTAAAGGCTGTATGCTAAGACTGGGATGTTTAAAATCCCATAGCACAGCAGCCGTAGGTCCAGGTTATAGCAGAGGGTGGGAGTAGAAAGAGAGTGTGAGTCAGGTGGTAGGGGTGGAGCAAGAAGAACAGGCAGAGAGAGACCCATATAGAGAGAGGAGGTATAGACAGATAATAGCAGGGGTGGTTGGAGAACTTAGAGGAGGAAGGGGGACATTGAGGGAGCATGGTGGGAGACCAAGAGTGGGTGGAGTCACAGAGGAAAGGCAGTGCCAGGATGCAGGAGAAGAAGCGGTGTAGGCCAGAGAGCAAGAGTGAGTGCAGGACAGGAAGCATAGTGGAGTGGGGTCACTGCTGACAAGCAAGCAGAGCCCACCCCCTCACATGCAAATGGGGTGATTACAAAGGAAGGGATTTGGTGGTGGACATCATCTTTTTATGCCCCCCCTCACTCTCAGAAGGGGTTACATTTTGGGGAGCAGTGTCAAAAGGGGCATTAGGGTGCATTATTAAGGGGTGCCAGGAGACACAGTCCTCCATTCTATAGGCTCATCAAAAACCAACAAGAACAACAGGTAATTCAGCAAGTAGATTTAAAGCCTCTCTGTGGATTTATGTTCATACTGCTCCCTCTAGTAATGTTACAAGGCAACTGCAGTTTAATCACTGGATTGAGAAAGGGGCCGTCCTATGCAAATAATCTCCTCCCATGATTACTTCTGTGAGCTTCCGTTGTGATACAATGATAGGACCTTCAACATATGCTCTTCAGCAGATTTGTAAAGTTATCAAATTGCCTTAGGCTAAGGATTGTTCCACTTGAAGGCCCTCAGATAAGTACCCCACCCTCACTTAGCAGGGTACTGAATTACATGCAGTAATCCTCTATAGAGAACATGGCTGTTCGTGGGCCTACTGTAAAGGCTGTATGCTAAGACTGGGATGTTTAAAATCCAATAGCACAGCAGCCATAGGTCCAGGTTATAGCAGAGGGTGGGAGTAGAAAGAGAGTGTGAGTCAGGTGGTAGGGGTGGAGCAAGAAGAACAGGCAGAGAGAGACCCATATAGAGAGAGGAGGTATAGACAGATAATAGCAGGGGTGGTTGGAGAACTTAGAGGAGGAAGGGGGACATTGAGGGAGCATGGTGGGAGACCAAGAGTGGATGGAGTCACAGAGGAAAGGCAGTGCCAGGATGCAGGAGAAGAAGCGGTGTAGGCCAGAGAGCAAGAGTGAGTGCAGGACAGGAAGCATAGTGGAGTGGGGTCACTGCTGACAAGCAAGCAGAGCCCACCCCCTCACATGCAAATGGGGTGATTACAAAGGAAGGGATTTGGTGGTGGACATCATCTTTTTATGCCCCCCCCTCACTCTCAGAAGGGGTTACATTTTGGGGAGCAGTGTCAAAAGGGGCATTAGGGTGCATTATTAAGGGGTGCCAGGAGACACAGTCCTCCATTCTATAGGCTCATCAAAAACCAACAAGAACAACAGGTAATTCAGCAAGTAGATTTAAAGCCTCTCTGTGGATTTATGTTCATACTGCTCCCTCTAGTAATGTTACAAGGCAACTGCAGTTTAATCACTGGATTGAGAAAGGGGCCGTCCTATGCAAATAATCTCCTCCCATGATTACTTCTGTGAGCTTCCGTTGTGATACAATGATAGGACATTCAACATATGCTCTTCAGCAGATTTGTAAAGTTATCAAATTGCCTTAGGCTAAGGATTGTTCCACTTGAAGGCCCTCAGATAAGTACCCCACCCTCACTTAGCAGGGTACTGAATTACATGCAGTAATCCTCTATACAGAACATGGCCGTTCGTGGGCCTACTGTAAAGGCTGTATGCTAAGACTGGGATGTTTAAAATCCCATAGCACAGCAGCCATAGGTCCAGGTTATAGCAGAGGGTGGGAGTAGAAAGAGAGTGTGAGTCAGGTGGTAGGGGTGGAACAAGAAGAACAGGCAGAGAGAGACTCATATAGAGAGAGGAGGTATAGACAGAAAATAGCAGGGGTGGTTGGAGAACTTAGAGGAGGAAGGGGGACATTGAGGGAGCATGGTGGGAGACCAAGAGTGGGTGGAGTCACAGAGGAAAGGCAGTGCCAGGATGCAGGAGAAGAAGCGTTGTAGGCCAGAGAGCAAGAGTGAGTGCAGGACAGGAAGCATAGTGGAGTGGGGTCACTGCTGACAAGCAAGCAGAGCCCACCCCCTCACATGCAAATAGGGTGATTACAAAGGAAGGGATTTGGTGGTGGACATCATCTTCTTATGCCCCCCCTCACTCTCAGAAGGGGTTACATTTTGGGGAGCAGTGTCAAAAGGGGCATTAGCGTGCATTATTAAGGGGTGCCAGGAGACACAGTCCTCCATTCTATAGGCTCATCAAAAACCAACAAGAACAACAGGTAATTCAGCAAGTAGATTTAAAGCCTCTCTGTGGATTTATGTTCATACTGCTCCCTCTAGTAATGTTACAAGGCAACTGCAGTTTAATCACTGGATTGAGAAAGGGGCCGTCCTATGCAAATAATCTCCTCCCATGATTACTTCTGTGAGCTTCCGTTGTGATACAATGATAGGACCTTCAACATATGCTCTTCAGCAGATTTGTAAAGTTATCAAATTGCCTTAGGCTAAGGATTGTTCCACTTGAAGGCCCTCAGATAAGTACCCCACCCTCACTTAGCAGGGTACTGAATTACATGCAGTAATCCTCTATACAGAACATGGCCGTTCGTGGGCCTACTGTAAAGGCTGTATGCTAAGACTGGGATGTTTAAAATCCCATAACACAGCAGCCATAGGTCTAGGTTATAGCAGAGGGTGGGAGTAGAAAGAGAGTGTGAGTCAGGTGGTAGGGGTGGAGCAAGAAGAACAGGCAGAGAGAGACCCATATAGAGAGAGGAGGTATAGACAGATAATAGCAGGGGTGGTTGGAGAACTTAGAGGAGGAAGGGGGACATTGAGGGAGCATGGTGGGAGACCAAGAGTGGGTGGAGTCACAGAGGAAAGGCAGTGCCAGGATGCAGGAGAAGAAGCGGTGTAGGCCAGAGAGCAAGAGTGAGTGCAGGACAGGAAGCATAGTGGAGTGGGGTCACTGCTGACAAGCAAGCAGAGCCCACCCCCTCACATGCAAATGGGGTGATTACAAAGGAAGGGATTTGGTGGTGGACATCATCTTTTTATGCCCCCCCTCACTCTCAGAAGGGGTTACATTTTGGGGAGCAGTGTCAAAAGGGGCATTAGGGTGCATTATTAAGGGGTGCCAGGAGACACAGTCCTCCATTCTATAGGCTCATCAAAAACCAACAAGAACAACAGGTAATTCAGCAAGTAGATTTAAAGCCTCTCTGTGGATTTATGTTCATACTGCTCTCTCTAGTAATGTTACAAGGCAACTGCAGTTTAATCACTGGATTGAGAAAGGGGCCGTCCTATGCAAATAATCTCCTCCCATGATTACTTCTGTGAGCTTCCGTTGTGATACAATAATAGGACCTTCAACATATGCTCTTCAGCAGATTTGTAAAGTTATCAAATTGCCTTAGGCTAAGGATTGTTCCACTTGAAGGCCCTCAGATAAGTACCCCACCCTCACTTAGCAGGGTACTGAATTACATGCAGTAATCCTCTATACAGCACATGGCCGTTCGTGGGCCTACTGTAAAGGCTGTATGCTAAGACTGGGATGTTTAAAATCCCATAGCACAGCAGCCATAGGTCCAGGTTATAGCAGAGGGTGGGAGTAGAAAGAGAGTGTGAGTCAGGTGGTAGGGGTGGAGCAAGAAGAACAGGCAGAGAGAGACCCATATAGAGAGAGGAGGTATAGACAGATAATAGCAGGGGTGGTTGGAGAACTTAGAGGAGGAAGGGGGACATTGAGGGAGCATGGTGGGAGACCAAGAGTGGGTGGAGTCACAGAGGAAAGGCAGTGCCAGGATGCAGGAGAAGAAGCGGTGTAGGCCAGAGAGCAAGAGTGAGTGCAGGACAGGAAGCATAGTGGAGTGGGGTCACTGCTGACAAGCAAGCAAAGCCCACCCCCTCACATGCAAATGGGGTGATTACAAAGGAAGGGATTTGGTGGTGGACATCATCTTTTTATGCCCCCCCTCACTCTCAGAAGGGGTTACATTTTGGGGAGCAGTGTCAAAAGGGGCATTAGGGTGCATTATTAAGGGGTGCCAGGAGACACAGTCCTCCATTCTATAGGCTCATCAAAAACCAACAAGAACAACAGGTAATTCAGCAAGTAGATTTAAAGCCTCTCTGTGGATTTATGTTCATACTGCTCCCTCTAGTAATGTTACAAGGCAACTGCAGTTTAATCACTGGATTGAGAAAGGGGCCGTCCTATGCAAATAATCTCCTCCCATGATTACTTCTGTGAGCTTCCGTTGTGATACAATGATAGGACCTTCAACATATGCTCTTCAGCAGATTTGTAAAGTTATCAAATTGCCTTAGGCTAAGGATTGTTCCACTTGAAGGCCCTCAGATAAGTACCCCACCCTCACTTAGCAGGGTACTGAATTACATGCAGTAATCCTCTATAGAGAACATGGCTGTTCGTGGGCCTACTGTAAAGGCTGTATGCTAAGACTGGGATGTTTAAAATCCAATAGCACAGCAGCCATAGGTCCAGGTTATAGCAGAGGGTGGGAGTAGAAAGAGAGTGTGAGTCAGGTGGTAGGGGTGGAGCAAGAAGAACAGGCAGAGAGAGACCCATATAGAGAGAGGAGGTATAGACAGATAATAGCAGGGGTGGTTGGAGAACTTAGAGGAGGAAGGGGGACATTGAGGGAGCATGGGGGGAGACCAAGAGTGGATGGAGTCACAGAGGAAAGGCAGTGCCAGGATGCAGGAGAAGAAGCGGTGTAGGCCAGAGAGCAAGAGTGAGTGCAGGACAGGAAGCATAGTGGAGTGGGGTCACTGCTGACAAGCAAGCAGAGCCCACCCCCTCACATGCAAATGGGGTGATTACAAAGGAAGGGATTTGGTGGTGGACATCATCTATTTATGCCCCCCCCTCACTCTCAGAAGGGGTTACATTTTGGGGAGCAGTGTCAAAAGGGGCATTAGGGTGCATTATTAAGGGGTGCCAGGAGACTCAGTCCTCCATTCTATAGGCTCATCAAAAACCAACAAGAACAACAGGTAATTCAGCAAGTAGATTTAAAGCCTCTCTGTGGATTTATGTTCATACTGCTCCCTCTAGTAATGTTACAAGGCAACTGCAGTTTAATCACTGGATTGAGAAAGGGGCCGTCCTATGCAAATAATCTCCTCCCATGATTACTTCTGTGAGCTTCCGTTGTGATACAATGATAGGACATTCAACATATGCTCTTCAGCAGATTTGTAAAGTTATCAAATTGCCTTAGGCTAAGGATTGTTCCACTTGAAGGCCCTCAGATAAGTACCCCACCCTCACTTAGCAGGGTACTGAATTACATGCAGTAATCCTCTATACAGAACATGGCCGTTCGTGGGCCTACTGTAAAGGCTGTATGCTAAGACTGGGATGTTTAAAATCCCATAGCACAGCAGCCATAGGTCCAGGTTATAGCAGAGGGTGGGAGTAGAAAGAGAGTGTGAGTCAGGTGGTAGGGGTGGAACAAGAAGAACAGGCAGAGAGAGACTCATATAGAGAGAGGAGGTATAGACAGAAAATAGCAGGGGTGGTTGGAGAACTTAGAGGAGGAAGGGGGACATTGAGGGAGCATGGTGGGAGACCAAGAGTGGGTGGAGTTACAGAGGAAAGGCAGTGCCAGGATGCAGGAGAAGAAGCGGTGTAGGCCAGAGAGCAAGAGTGAGTGCAGGACAGGAAGCATAGTGGAGTGGGGTCACTGCTGACAAGCAAGCAGAGCCCACCCCCTCACATGCAAATGGGGTGATTACAAAGGAAGGGATTTGGTGGTGGACATCATCTTTTTATGCCCCCCCTCACTCTCAGAAGGGGTTACATTTTGGGGAGCAGTGTCAAAAGGGGCATTAGGGTGCATTATTAAGGGGTGCCAGGAGACACAGTCCTCCATTCTATAGGCTCATCAAAAACCAACAAGAACAAAAGGTAATTCAGCAAGTAGATTTAAAGCCTCTCTGTGGATTTATGTTCATACTGCTCTCTCTAGTAATGTTACAAGGCAACTGCAGTTTAATCACTGGATTGAGAAAGGGGCCGTCCTATGCAAATAATCTCCTCCCATGATTACTTCTGTGAGCTTCCGTTGTGATACAATAATAGGACCTTCAACATATGCTCTTCAGCAGATTTGTAAAGTTATCAAATTGCCTTAGGCTAAGGATTGTTCCACTTGAAGGCCCTCAGATAAGTACCCCACCCTCACTTAGCAGGGTACTGAATTACATGCAGTAATCCTCTATACAGCACATGGCCGTTCGTGGGCCTACTGTAAAGGCTGTATGCTAAGACTGGGATGTTTAAAATCCCATAGCACAGCAGCCATAGGTCCAGGTTATAGCAGAGGGTGGGAGTAGAAAGAGAGTGTGAGTCAGGTGGTAGGGGTGGAGCAAGAAGAACAGGCAGAGAGAGACCCATATAGAGAGAGGAGGTATAGACAGATAATAGCAGGGGTGGTTGGAGAACTTAGAGGAGGAAGGGGGACATTGAGGGAGCATGGTGGGAGACCAAGAGTGGGTGGAGTCACAGAGGAAAGGCAGTGCCAGGATGCAGGAGAAGAAGCGGTGTAGGCCAGAGAGCAAGAGTGAGTGCAGGACAGGAAGCATAGTGGAGTGGGGTCACTGCTGACAAGCAAGCAGAGCCCACCCCCTCACATGCAAATGGGGTGATTACAAAGGAAGGGATTTGGTGGTGGACATCATCTTTTTATGCCCCCCCTCACTCTCAGAAGGGGTTACATTTTGGGGAGCAGTGTCAAAAGGGGCATTAGGGTGCATTATTAAGGGGTGCCAGGAGACACAGTCCTCCATTCTATAGGCTCATCAAAAACCAACAAGAACAACAGGTAATTCAGCAAGTAGATTTAAAGCCTCTCTGTGGATTTATGTTCATACTGCTCCCTCTAGTAATGTTACAAGGCAACTGCAGTTTAATCACTGGATTGAGAAAGGGGCCGTCCTATGCAAATAATCTCCTCCCATGATTACTTCTGTGAGCTTCCGTTGTGATACAATGATAGGACCTTCAACATATGCTCTTCAGCAGATTTGTAAAGTTATCAAATTGCCTTAGGCTAAGGATTGTTCCACTTGAAGGCCCTCAGATAAGTACCCCACCCTCACTTAGCAGGGTACTGAATTACATGCAGTAATCCTCTATAGAGAACATGGCTGTTCGTGGGCCTACTGTAAAGGCTGTATGTTAAGACTGGGATGTTTAAAATCCAATAGCACAGCAGCCATAGGTCCAGGTTATAGCAGAGGGTGGGAGTAGAAAGAGAGTGTGAGTCAGGTGGTAGGGGTAGAGCAAGAAGAACAGGCAGAGAGAGACCCATATAGAGAGAGGAGGTATAGACAGATAATAGCAGGGGTGGTTGGAGAACTTAGAGGAGGAAGGGGGACATTGAGGGAGCATGGTGGGAGACCAAGAGTGGATGGAGTCACAGAGGAAAGGCAGTGCCAGGATGCAGGAGAAGAAGCGGTGTAGGCCAGAGAGCAAGAGTGAGTGCAGGACAGGAAGCATAGTGGAGTGGGGTCACTGCTGACAAGCAAGCAGAGCCCACCCCCTCACATGCAAATGGGGTGATTACAAAGGAAGGGATTTGGTGGTGGACATCATCTTTTTATGCCCCCCCCTCACTCTCAGAAGGGGTTACATTTTGGGGAGCAGTGTCAAAAGGGGCATTAGGGTGCATTATTAAGGGGTGCCAGGAGACACAGTCCTCCATTCTATAGGCTCATCAAAAACCAACAAGAACAACAGGTAATTCAGCAAGTAGATTTAAAGCCTCTCTGTGGATTTATGTTCATACTGCTCCCTCTAGTAATGTTACAAGGCAACTGCAGTTTAATCACTGGATTGAGAAAGGGGCCGTCCTATGCAAATAATCTCCTCCCATGATTACTTCTGTGAGCTTCCGTTGTGATACAATGATAGGACATTCAACATATGCTCTTCAGCAGATTTGTAAAGTTATCAAATTGCCTTAGGCTAAGGATTGTTCCACTTGAAGGCCCTCAGATAAGTACCCCACCCTCACTTAGCAGGGTACTGAATTACATGCAGTAATCCTCTATACAGAACATGGCTGTTAGTGGGCCTACTGTAAAGGCTGTATGCTAAGACTGGGATGTTTAAAATCCCATAGCACAGTAGCCATAGGTCCAGGTTATAGCAGAGGGTGGGACTAGAAAGAGAGTGTGAGTCAGGTGGTAGGGGTGGAACAAGAAGAACAGGCAGAGAGAGACTCATATAGAGAGAGGAGGTATAGACAGAAAATAGCAGGGGTGGTTGGAGAACTTAGAGGAGGAAGGGGGACATTGAGGGAGCATGGTGGGAGACCAAGAGTGGGTGGAGTCACAGAGGAAAGGCAGTGCCAGGATGCAGGAGAAGAAGCGGTGTAGGCCAGAGAGCAAGAGTGAGTGCAGGACAGGAAGCATAGTGGAGTGGGGTCACTGCTGACAAGCAAGCAGAGCCCACCCCCTCACATGCAAATGGGGTGATTACAAAGGAAGGGATTTGGTGGTGGACATCATCTTTTTATGCCCCCCCTCACTCTCAGAAGGGGTTACATTTTGGGGAGCAGTGTCAAAAGGGGCATTAGGGTGCATTATTAAGGGGTGCCAGGAGACACAGTCCTCCATTCTATAGGCTCATCAAAAACCAACAAGAACAACAGGTAATTCAGCAAGTAGATTTAAAGCCTCTCTGTGGATTTATGTTCATACTGCTCCCTCTAGTAATGTTACAAGGCAACTGCAGTTTAATCACTGGATTGAGAAAGGGGCCGTCCTATGCAAATAATCTCCTCCCATGATTACTTCTGTGAGCTTCCGTTGTGATACAATGATAGGACCTTCAACATATGCTCTTCAGCAGATTTGTAAAGTTATCAAATTGCCTTAGGCTAAGGATTGTTCCACTTGAAGGCCCTCAGATAAGTACCCCACCCTCACTTAGCAGGGTACTGAATTACATGCAGTAATCCTCTATACAGAACATCGCCGTTCGTGGGCCTACTGTAAAGGCTGTATGCTAAGACTGGGATGTTTAAAATCCCATAGCACAGCAGCCATAGGTCCAGGTTATAGCAGAGGGTGGGAGTAGAAAGAGAGTGTGAGTCAGGTGGTAGGGGTGGAGCAAGAAGAACAGGCAGAGAGAGACCCATATAGAGAGAGGAGGTATAGACAGATAATAGCAGGGGTGGTTGGAGAACTTAGAGGAGGAAGGGGGACATTGAGGGAGCATGGTGGGAGACCAAGAGTGGGTGGAGTCACAGAGGAAAGGCAGTGCCAGGATGCAGGAGAAGAAGCGGTGTAGGCCAGAGAGCAAGAGTGAGTGCAGGACAGGAAGCATAGTGGAGTGGGGTCACTGCTGACAAGCAAGCAGAGCCCACCCCCTCACATGCAAATGGGGTGATTACAAAGGAAGGGATTTGGTGGTGGACATCATCTTTTTATGCCCCCCCTCACTCTCAGAAGGGGTTACATTTTGGGGAGCAGTGTCAAAAGGGGCATTAGGGTGCATTATTAAGGGGTGCCAGGAGACACAGTCCTCCATTCTATAGGCTCATCAAAAACCAACAAGAACAACAGGTAATTCAGCAAGTAGATTTAAAGCCTCTCTGTGGATTTATGTTCATACTGCTCTCTCTAGTAATGTTACAAGGCAACTGCAGTTTAATCACTGGATTGAGAAAGGGGCCGTCCTATGCAAATAATCTCCTCCCATGATTACTTCTGTGAGCTTCTGTTGTGATACAATAATAGGACCTTCAACATATGCTCTTCAGCAAATTTGTAAAGTTATCAAATTGCCTTAGGCTAAGGATTGTTCCACTTGAAGGCCCTCAGATAAGTACCCCACCCTCACTTAGCAGGGTACTGAATTACATGCAGTAATCCTCTATACAGCACATGGCCGTTCGTGGGCCTACTGTAAAGGCTGTATGCTAAGACTGGGATGTTTAAAATCCCATAGCACAGCAGCTATAGGTCCAGGTTATAGCAGAGGGTGGGAGTAGAAAGAGAGTGTGAGTCAGGTGGTAGGGGTGGAGCAAGAAGAACAGGCAGAGAGAGACCCATATAGAGAGAGGAGGTATAGACAGATAATAGCAGGGGTGGTTGGAGAACTTAGAGGAGGAAGGGGGACATTGAGGGAGCATGGTGGGAGACCAAGAGTGGGTGGAGTCACAGAGGAAAGGCAGTGCCAGGATGCAGGAGAAGAAGCGGTGTAGGCCAGAGAGCAAGAGTGAGTGCAGGACAGGAAGCATAGTGGAGTGGGGTCACTGCTGACAAGCAAGCAGAGCCCACCCCCTCACATGCAAATGGGGTGATTACAAAGGAAGGGATTTGGTGGTGGACATCATCTTTTTATGCCCCCCTCACTCTCAGAAGGGGTTACATTTTGGGGAGCAGTGTCAAAAGGGGCATTAGGGTGCATTATTAAGGGGTGCCAGGAGACACAGTCCTCCATTCTATAGGCTCATCAAAAACCAACAAGAACAACAGGTAATTCAGCAAGTAGATTTAAAGCCTCTCTGTGGATTTATGTTCATACTGCTCCCTCTAGTAATGTTACAAGGCAACTGCAGTTTAATCACTGGATTGAGAAAGGGGCCGTCCTATGCAAATAATCTCCTCCCATGATTACTTCTGTGAGCTTCCGTTGTGATACAATGATAGGACCTTCAACATATGCTCTTCAGCAGATTTGTAAAGTTATCAAATTGCCTTAGGCTAAGGATTGTTCCACTTGAAGGCCCTCAGATAAGTACCCCACCCTCACTTAGCAGGGTACTGAATTACATGCAGTAATCCTCTATACAGAACATGGCCGTTCGTGGGCCTACTGTAAAGGCTGTATGCTAAGACTGGGATGTTTAAAATCCCATAGCACAGCAGCCATAGGTCCAGGTTATAGCAGAGGGTGGGAGTAGAAAGAGAGTGTGAGTCAGGTGGTAGGGGTGGAGCAAGAAGAACAGGCAGAGAGAGACCCATATAGAGAGAGGAGGTATAGACAGATAATAGCAGGGGTGGTTGGAGAACTTAGAGGAGGAAGGGGGACATTGAGGGAGCATGGTGGGAGACCAAGAGTGGGTGGAGTCACAGAGGAAAGGCAGTGCCAGGATGCAGGAGAAGAAGCGGTGTAGGCCAGAGAGCAAGAGTGAGTGCAGGACAGGAAGCATAGTGGAGTGGGGTCACTGCTGACAAGCAAGCAGAGCCCACCCCCTCACATGCAAATGGGGTGATTACAAAGGAAGGGATTTGGTGGTGGACATCATCTTTTTATGCCCCCCCCTCACTCTCAGAAGGGGTTACATTTTGGGGAGCAGTGTCAAAAGGGGCATTAGGGTGCATTATTAAGGGGTGCCAGGAGACACAGTCCTCCATTCTATAGGCTCATCAAAAACCAACAAGAACAACAGGTAATTCAGCAAGTAGATTTAAAGCCTCTCTGTGGATTTATGTTCATACTGCTCCCTCTAGTAATGTTACAAGGCAACTGCAGTTTAATCACTGGATTGAGAAAGGGGCCGTCCTATGCAAATAATCTCCTCCCATGATTACTTCTGTGAGCTTCCGTTGTGATACAATGATAGGACCTTCAACATATGCTCTTCAGCAGATTTGTAAAGTTATCAAATTGCCTTAGGCTAAGGATTGTTCCACTTGAAGGCCCTCAGATAAGTACCCCACCCTCACTTAGCAGGGTACTGAATTACATGCAGTAATCCTCTATACAGAACATGGCCGTTCGTGGGCCTACTGTAAAGGCTGTATGCTAAGACTGGGATGTTTAAAATCCCATAGCACAGCAGCCATAGCTCCAGGTTATAGCAGAGGGTGGGAGTAGAAAGAGAGTGTGAGTCAGGTGGTAGGGGTGGAGCAAGAAGAACAGGCAGAGAGAGACCCATATAGAGAGAGGAGGTATAGACAGATAATAGCAGGGGTGGTTGGAGAACTTAGAGGAGGAAGGGGGACATTGAGGGAGCATGGTGGGAGACCAAGAGTGGGTGGAGTCACAGAGGAAAGGCAGTGCCAGGATGCAGGAGAAGAAGCGGTGTAGGCCAGAGAGCAAGAGTGAGTGCAGGACAGGAAGCATAGTGGAGTGGGGTCACTGCTGACAAGCAAGCAGAGCCCACCCCCTCACATGCAAATGGGGTGATTAGAAAGGAAGGGATTTGGTGGTGGACATCATCTTTTTATGCCCCCCCTCACTCTCAGAAGGGGTTACATTTTGGGGAGCAGTGTCAAAAGGGGCATTAGGGTGCATTATTAAGGGGTGCCAGGAGACACAGTCCTCCATTCTATAGGCTCATCAAAAACCAACAAGAACAACAGGTAATTCAGCAAGTAGATTTAAAGCCTCTCTGTGGATTTATGTTCATACTGCTCTCTCTAGTAATGTTACAAGGCAACTGCAGTTTAATCACTGGATTGAGAAAGGGGCCGTCCTATGCAAATAATCTCCTCCCATGATTACTTCTGTGAGCTTCTGTTGTGATACAATAATAGGACCTTCAACATATGCTCTTCAGCAAATTTGTAAAGTTATCAAATTGCCTTAGGCTAAGGATTGTTCCACTTGAAGGCCCTCAGATAAGTACCCCACCCTCACTTAGCAGGGTACTGAATTACATGCAGTAATCCTCTATACAGCACATGGCCGTTCGTGGGCCTACTGTAAAGGCTGTATGCTAAGACTGGGATGTTTAAAATCCCATAGCACAGCAGCTATAGGTCCAGGTTATAGCAGAGGGTGGGAGTAGAAAGAGAGTGTGAGTCAGGTGGTAGGGGTGGAGCAAGAAGAACAGGCAGAGAGAGACCCATATAGAGAGAGGAGGTATAGACAGATAATAGCAGGGGTGGTTGGAGAACTTAGAGGAGGAAGGGGGACATTGAGGGAGCATGGTGGGAGACCAAGAGTGGGTGGAGTCACAGAGGAAAGGCAGTGCCAGGATGCAGGAGAAGAAGCGGTGTAGGCCAGAGAGCAAGAGTGAGTGCAGGACAGGAAGCATAGTGGAGTGGGGTCCCTGCTGACAAGCAAGCAGAGCCCACCCCCTCACATGCAAATGGGGTGATTACAAAGGAAGGGATTTGGTGGTGGACATCATCTTTTTATGCCCCCCCTCACTCTCAGAAGGGGTTACATTTTGGGGAGCAGTGTCAAAAGGGGCATTAGGGTGCATTATTAAGGGGTGCCAGGAGACACAGTCCTCCATTCTATAGGCTCATCAAAAACCAACAAGAACAACAGGTAATTCAGCAAGTAGATTTAAAGCCTCTCTGTGGATTTATGTTCATACTGCTCCCTCTAGTAATGTTACAAGGCAACTGCAGTTTAATCACTGGATTGAGAAAGGGGCCGTCCTATGCAAATAATCTCCTCCCATGATTACTTCTGTGAGCTTCCGTTGTGATACAATGATAGGACCTTCAACATATGCTCTTCAGCAGATTTGTAAAGTTATCAAATTGCCTTAGGCTAAGGATTGTTCCACTTGAAGGCCCTCAGATAAGTACCCCACCCTCACTTAGCAGGGTACTGAATTACATGCAGTAATCCTCTATACAGAACATGGCCGTTCGTGGGCCTACTGTAAAGGCTGTATGCTAAGACTGGGATGTTTAAAATCCCATAGCACAGCAGCCATAGGTCCAGGTTATAGCAGAGGGTGGGAGTAGAAAGAGAGTGTGAGTCAGGTGGAAGGGGTGGAGCAAGAAGAACAGGCAGAGAGAGACCCATATAGAGAGAGGAGGTATAGACAGATAATAGCAGGGGTGGTTGGAGAACTTAGAGGAGGAAGGGGGACATTGAGGGAGCATGGTGGGAGACCAAGAGTGGGTGGAGTCACAGAGGAAAGGCAGTGCCAGGATGCAGGAGAAGAAGCGGTGTAGGCCAGAGAGCAAGAGTGAGTGCAGGACAGGAAGCATAGTGGAGTGGGGTCACTGCTGACAAGCAAGCAGAGCCCACCCCCTCACATGCAAATGGGGTGATTACAAAGGAAGGGATTTGGTGGTGGACATCATCTTTTTATGCCCCCCCCTCACTCTCAGAAGGGGTTACATTTTGGGGAGCAGTGTCAAAAGGGGCATTAGGGTGCATTATTAAGGGGTGCCAGGAGACACAGTCCTCCATTCTATAGGCTCATCAAAAACCAACAAGAACAACAGGTAATTCAGCAAGTAGATTTAAAGCCTCTCTGTGGATTTATGTTCATACTGCTCCCTCTAGTAATGTTACAAGGCAACTGCAGTTTAATCACTGGATTGAGAAAGGGGCCGTCCTATGCAAATAATCTCCTCCCATGATTACTTCTGTGAGCTTCCGTTGTGATACAATGATAGGACCTTCAACATATGCTCTTCAGCAGATTTGTAAAGTTATCAAATTGCCTTAGGCTAAGGATTGTTCCACTTGAAGGCCCTCAGATAAGTACCCCACCCTCACTTAGCAGGGTACTGAATTACATGCAGTAATCCTCTATACAGAACATGGCCGTTCGTGGGCCTACTGTAAAGGCTGTATGCTAAGACTGGGATGTTTAAAATCCCATAGCACAGCAGCCATAGCTCCAGGTTATAGCAGAGGGTGGGAGTAGAAAGAGAGTGTGAGTCAGGTGGTAGGGGTGGAGCAAGAAGAACAGGCAGAGAGAGACCCATATAGAGAGAGGAGGTATAGACAGATAATAGCAGGGGTGGTTGGAGAACTTAGAGGAGGAAGGGGGACATTGAGGGAGCATGGTGGGAGACCAAGAGTGGGTGGAGTCACAGAGGAAAGGCAGTGCCAGGATGCAGGAGAAGAAGCGGTGTAGGCCAGAGAGCAAGAGTGAGTGCAGGACAGGAAGCATAGTGGAGTGGGGTCACTGCTGACAAGCAAGCAGAGCCCACCCCCTCACATGCAAATGGGGTGATTAGAAAGGAAGGGATTTGGTGGTGGACATCATCTTTTTATGCCCCCCCTCACTCTCAGAAGGGGTTACATTTTGGGGAGCAGTGTCAAAAGGGGCATTAGGGTGCATTATTAAGGGGTGCCAGGAGACACAGTCCTCCATTCTATAGGCTCATCAAAAACCAACAAGAACAACAGGTAATTCAGCAAGTAGATTTAAAGCCTCTCTGTGGATTTATGTTCATACTGCTCCCTCTAGTAATGTTACAAGGCAACTGCAGTTTAATCACTGGATTGAGAAAGGGGCCGTCCTATGCAAATAATCTCCTCCCATGATTACTTCTGTGAGCTTCCGTTGTGATACAATGATAGGACCTTCAACATATGCTCTTCAGCAGATTTGTAAAGTTATCAAATTGCCTTAGGCTAAGGATTGTTCCACTTGAAGGCCCTCAGATAAGTACCCCACCCTCACTTAGCAGGGTACTGAATTACATGCAGTAATCCTCTATACAGAACATGGCCATTCGTGGGCCTACTGTAAAGGCTGTATGCTAAGACTGGGATGTTTAAAATCCCATAGCACAGCAGCCATAGGTCCAGGTCATAGCAGAGGGTGGGAGTAGAAAGAGAGTGTGAGTCAGGTGGTAGGGGTGGAGCAAGAAGAACAGGCAGAGAGAGACCCATATAGAGAGAGGAGGTATAGACAGATAATAGCAGGGGTGGTTGGAGAACTTAGAGGAGGAAGGGGGACATTGAGGGAGCATGGTGGGAGACCAAGAGTGGGTGGAGTCACAGAGGAAAGGCAGTGTCAGGATGCAGGAGAAGAAGCGGTGTAGGCCAGAGAGCAAGAGTGAGTGCAGGACAGGAAGCATAGTGGAGTGGGGTCACTGCTGACAAGCAAGCAGAGCCCACCCCCTCACATGCAAATGGGGTGATTACAAAGGAAGGGATTTGGTGGTGGACATCATCTTTTTATGCCCCCCCTCACTCTCAGAAGGGGTTACATTTTGGGGAGCAGTGTCAAAAGGGGCATTAGGGTGCATTATTAAGGGGTGCCAGGAGACACAGTCCTCCATTCTATAGGCTCATCAAAAACCAACAAGAACAACAGGTAATTCAGCAAGTAGATTTAAAGCCTCTCTGTGGATTTATGTTCATACTGCTCCCTCTAGTAATGTTACAAGGCAACTGCAGTTTAATCACTGGATTGAGAAAGGGGCCGTCCTATGCAAATAATCTCCTCCCATGATTACTTCTGTGAGCTTCCGTTGTGATACAATGATAGGACCTTCAACATATGCTCTTCAGCAGATTTGTAAAGTTATCAAATTGCCTTAGGCTAAGGATTGTTCCACTTGAAGGCCCTCAGATAAGTACCCCACCCTCACTTAGCAGGGTACTGAATTACATGCAGTAATCCTCTATACAGAACATGGCCGTTCGTGGGCCTACTGTAAAGGCTGTATGCTAAGACTGGGATGTTTAAAATCCCATAGCACAGCAGCCATAGGTCCAGGTTATAGCAGAGGGTCGGAGTAGAAAGAGAGTGTGAGTCAGGTGGTAGGGGTGGAGCAAGAAGAACAGGCAGAGAGAGACCCATATAGAGAGAGGAGGTATAGACAGATAATAGCAGGGGTGGTTGGAGAACTTAGAGGAGGAAGGGGGACATTGAGGGAGCATGGTGGGAGACCAAGAGTGGGTGGAGTCACAGAGGAAAGGCAGTGCCAGGATGCAGGAGAAGAAGCGGTGTAGGCCAGAGAGCAAGAGTGAGTGCAGGACAGGAAGCATAGTGGAGTGGGGTCACTGCTGACAAGCAAGCAGAGCCCACCTCCTCACATGCAAATGGGGTGATTACAAAGGAAGGGATTTGGTGGTGGACATCATCTTTTTATGCCCCCCCCTCACTCTCAGAAGGGGTTACATTTTGGGGAGCAGTGTCAAAAGGGGCATTAGGGTGCATTATTAAGGGGTGCCAGGAGACACAGTCCTCCATTCTATAGGCTCATCAAAAACCAACAAGAACAACAGGTAATTCAGCAAGTAGATTTAAAGCCTCTCTGTGGATTTATGTTCATACTGCTCCCTCTAGTAATGTTACAAGGCAACTGCAGTTTAATCACTGGATTGAGAAAGGGGCCGTCCTATGCAAATAATCTCCTCCCATGATTACTTCTGTGAGCTTCCGTTGTGATACAATGATAGGACCTTCAACATATGCTCTTCAGCAGATTTGTAAAGTTATCAAATTGCCTTAGGCTAAGGATTGTTCCACTTGAAGGCCCTCAGATAAGTACCCCACCCTCACTTAGCAGGGTACTGAATTACATGCAGTAATCCTCTATACAGGACATGGCCGTTCGTGGGCCTATTGTAAAGGCTGTATGCTAAGACTGGGATGTTTAAAATCCCATAGCACAGCAGCCATAGGTCCAGGTTATAGCAGAGGGTGGGAGTAGAGAGAGAGTGTGAGTCAGGTGGTAGGGGTGGAGCATGAAGAACAGGCAGAGAGAGACCCATATAGAGAGAGGAGGTATTGACAAATAATAGCAGGGGTGGTTGGAGAACTTAGAGGAGGAAGGGGGACATTGAGGGAGCATGGTGGGAGACCAAGAGTGGGTGGAGTCACAGAGGAAAGGCAGTGCCAGGATGCAGGAGAAGAAGCGGTGTAGGCCAGAGAGCAAGAGTGAGTGCAGGACAGGAAGCATAGTGGAGTGGGGTCACTGCTGACAAGCAAGCAGAGCCCACCCCCTCACATGCAAATGGGGTGATTACAAAGGAAGGGATTTGGTGGTGGACATCATCTTTTTATGCCCCCCTCACTCTCAGAAGGGGTTACATTTTGGGGAGCAGTGTCAAAAGGGGCATTAGGGTGCATTATTAAGGGGTGCCAGGAGACACAGTCCTCCATTCTATAGGCTCATCAAAAACCAACAAGAACAACAGGTAATTCAGCAAGTAGATTTAAAGCCTCTCTGTGGATTTATGTTCATACTGCTCCCTCTAGTAATGTTACAAGGCAACTGCAGTTTAATCACTGGATTGAGAAAGGGGCCGTCCTATGCAAATAATCTCCTCCCATGATTACTTCTGTGAGCTTCCGTTGTGATACAATGATAGGACCTTCAACATATGCTCTTCAGCAGATTTGTAAAGTTATCAAATTGCCTTAGGCTAAGGATTGTTCCACTTGAAGGCCCTCAGATAAGTACCCCACCCTCACTTAGCAGGGTACTGAATTACATGCAGTAATCCTCTATACAGAACATGGCTGTTCGTGGGCCTACTGTAAAGGCTGTATGCTAAGACTGGGATGTTTAAAATCCAATAGCACAGCAGCCATAGGTCCAGGTTATAGCAGAGGGTGGGAGTAGAAAGAGAGTGTGAGTCAGGTGGTAGGGGTGGAGCAAGAAGAACAGGCAGCGAGAGACCCATATAGAGAGAGGAGGTATAGACAGATAATAGCAGGGGTGGTTGGAGAACTTAGAGGAGGAAGGGGGACATTGAGGGAGCATGGTGGGAGACCAAGAGTGGATGGAGTCACAGAGGAAAGGCAGTGCCAGGATGCAGGAGAAGAAGCGGTGTAGGCCAGAGAGCAAGAGTGAGTGCAGGACAGGAAGCATAGTGGAGTGGGGTCACTGCTGACAAGCAAGCAGAGCCCACCCCCTCACATGCAAATGGGGTGATTACAAAGGAAGGGATTTGGTGGTGGACATCATCTTTTTATGCCCCCCCTCACTCTCAGAAGGGGTTACATTTTGGGGAGCAGTGTCAAAAGGGGCATTAGGGTGCATTATTAAGGGGTGCCAGGAGACACAGTCCTCCATTCTATAGGCTCATCAAAAACCAACAAGAACAACAGGTAATTCAGCAAGTAGATTTAAAGCCTCTCTGTGGATTTATGTTCATACTGCTCCCTCTAGTAATGTTACAAGGCAACTGCAGTTTAATCACTGGATTGAGAAAGGGGCCGTCCTATGCAAATAATCTCCTCCCATGATTTCTTCTGTGAGCTTCCGTTGTGATACAATGATAGGACATTCAACATATGCTCTTCAGCAGATTTGTAAAGTTATCAAATTGCCTTAGGCTAAGGATTGTTCCACTTGAAGGCCCTCAGATAAGTACCCCACCCTCACTTAGCAGGGTACTGAATTACATGCAGTAATCCTCTATACAGAACATGGCCGTTCGTGGGCCTACTGTAAAGGCTGTATGCTGAGACTGGGATGTTTAAAATCCCATAGCACAGCAGCCATAGGTCCAGGTTATAGCAGAGGGTGGGAGTAGAAAGAGAGTGTGAGTCAGGTGGTAGGGGTGGAGCAAGAAGAACAGGCAGAGAGAGACCCATATAGAGAGAGGAGGTATAGACAGATAATAGCAGGGGTGGTTGGAGAACTTAGAGGAGGAAGGGGGACATTGAGGGAGCATGGTGGGAGACCAAGAGTGGGTGGAGTCACAGAGGAAAGGCAGTGCCAGGATGCAGGAGAAGAAGCGGTGTAGGCCAGAGAGCAAGAGTGAGTGCAGGACAGGAAGCATAGTGGAGTGGGGTCACTGCTGACAAGCAAGCAGAGCCCACCCCCTCACATGCAAATGGGGTGATTAGAAAGGAAGGGATTTGGTGGTGGACATCATCTTTTTATGCCCCCCCTCACTCTCAGAAGGGGTTACATTTTGGGGAGCAGTGTCAAAAGGGGCATTAGGGTGTATTATTAAGGGGTGCCAGGAGACACAGTCCTCCATTCTATAGGCTCATCAAAAACCAACGAGAACAACAGGTAATTCAGCAAGTAGATTTAAAGCCTCTCTGTGGATTTATGTTCATACTGCTCCCTCTAGTAATGTTACAAGGCAACTGCAGTTTAATCACTGGATTGAGAAAGGGGCCGTCCTATGCAAATAATCTCCTCCCATGATTACTTCTGTGAGCTTCCGTTGTGATACAATGATAGGACCTTCAACATATGCTCTTCAGCAGATTTGTAAAGTTATCAAATTGCCTTAGGCTAAGGATTGTTCCACTTGAAGGCCCTCAGATAAGTACCCCACCCTCACTTAGCAGGGTACTGAATTACATGCAGTAATCCTCTATACAGAACATGGCCGTTCGTGGGCCTACTGTAAAGGCTGTATTCTTAGACTGGGATGTTTAAAATCCCATAGCACAGTAGCCATAGTTCCAGGTTATAGCAGAGGGTGGGAGTAGAAAGAGAGTGTGAGTCAGGTGGTAGGGGTGGAACAAGAAGAACAGGCAGAGAGAGAGACCCATATAGAGAGAGGAGGTATAGACAGATAATAGCAGGGGTGGTTGGAGAACTTAGAAGAGGAAGGGAGACATTGAGGGAGCATGGTGGGAGACCAAGAGTGGGTGGAGTCACAGAGGAAAGGCAGTGCCAGGATGCAGGAGAAGAAGCGGTGTAGGCCAGAGAGCAAGAGTGAGTGCAGGACAGGAAGCATAGTGGAGTGGGGTCACTGCTGACAAGCAAGCAGAGCCCACCCCCTCACATGCAAATGGGGTGATTACAAAGGAAGGGATTTGGTGGTGGACATCATCTTTTTATGCCCCCCCTCACTCTCAGAAGGGGTTACATTTTGGGGAGCAGTGTCAAAAGGGGCATTAGGGTGCATTATTAAGGGGTGTCAGGAGACACAGTCCTCCATTCTATAGGCTCATCAAAAACCAACAAGAACAACAGGTAATTCAGCAAGTAGATTTAAAGCCTCTCTGTGGATTTATGTTCATACTGCTCCCTCTAGTAATGTTACAAGGCAACTGCAGTTTAATCACTGGATTGAGAAAGGGGCCGTCCTATGCAAATAATCTCCTCCCATGATTACTTCTGTGAGCTTCCGTTGTGATACAATGATAGGACCTTCAACATATGCTCTTCAGCAGATTTGTAAAGTTATCAAATTGCCTTAGGCTAAGGATTGTTCCACTTGAAGGCCCTCAGATAAGTACCCCACCCTCACTTAGCAGGGTACTGAATTACATGCAGTAATCCTCTATACAGCACATGGCCGTTCGTGGGCCTACTGTAAAGGCTGTATGCTAAGACTGGGATGTTTAAAATCCCATAGCACAGCAGCCATAGGTCCAGGTTATAGCAGAGGGTGGGAGTAAAAAGAGAGTGTGAGTCAGGTGGGGTGGAGCAAGAAGAACAGGCAGAGAGAGACCCATATAGAGAGAGGAGGTATAGACAGATAATAGCAGGGGTGGTTGGAGAACTTAGAGGAGGAAGGGGGACATTGAGAGAGCATGGTGGGAGACCAAGAGTGGGTGGAGTCACAGAGGAAAGGCAGTGCCAGGATGCAGGAGAAGAAGCGGTGTAGGCCAGAGAGCAAGAGTGAGTGCAGGACAGGAAGCATAGTGGAGTGGGGTCACTGCTGACAAGCAAGCAGAGCCCACCCCCTCACATGCAAATGGGGTGATTACAAAGGAAGGGATTTGGTGGTGGACATCATCTTTTTATGCCCCCCCTCACTCTCAGAAGGGGTTACATTTTGGGGAGCAGTGTCAAAAGGGGCATTAGGGTGCATTATTAAGGGGTGCCAGGAGACACAGTCCTCCATTCTATAGGCTCATCAAAAACCAACAAGAACAACAGGTAATTCAGCAAGTAGATTTAAAGCCTCTCTGTGGATTTATGTTCATACTGCTCCCTCTAGTAATGTTACAAGGCAACTGCAGTTTAATCACTGGATTGAGAAAGGGGCCGTCCTATGCAAATAATCTCCTCCCATGATTACTTCTGTGAGCTTCCGTTGTGATACAATGATAGGACCTTCAACATATGCTCTTCAGCAGATTTGTAAAGTTATCAAATTGCCTTAGGCTAAGGATTGTTCCACTTGAAGGCCCTCAGATAAGTACCCCACCCTCACTTAGCAGGGTACTGAATTACATGCAGTAATCCTCTATCGAGAACATGGCTGTTCGTGGGCCTACTGTAAAGGCTGTATGCTAAGACTGGGATGTTTAAAATCCAATAGCACAGCAGCCATAGGACCAGGTTATAGCAGAGGGTGGGAGTAGAAAGAGAGTGTGAGTCAGGTGGTAGGGGTGGAGCAAGAAGAACAGGCAGAGAGAGACCCATATAGAGAGAGGAGGTATAGACAGATTATAGCAGAGGTGGTTGGAGAACTTAGAGGAGGAAGGGGGACATTGAGGGAGCATGGTGGGAGACCAAGAGTGGATGGAGTCACAGAGGAAAGGCAGTGCCAGGATGCAGGAGAAGAAGCGGTGTAGGCCAGAGAGCAAGAGTGAGTGCAGGACAGGAAGCATAGTGGAGTGGGGTCACTGCTGACAAGCAAGCAGAGCCCACCCCCTCACATGCAAATGGGGTGATTACAAAGGAAGGGATTTGGTGGTGGACATCATCTTTTTATGCCCCCCCTCACTCTCAGAAGGGGTTACATTTTGGGGAGCAGTGTCAAAAGGGGCATTAGGGTGCATTATTAAGGGGTGCCAGGAGACACAGTCCTCCATTCTATAGGCTCATCAAAAACCAACAAGAACAACAGGTAATTCAGCAAGTAGATTTAAAGCCTCTCTGTGGATTTATGTTCATACTGCTCCCTCTAGTAATGTTACAAGGCAACTGCAGTTTAATCACTGGATTGAGAAAGGGGCCGTCCTATGCAAATAATCTCCTCCCATGATTTCTTCTGTGAGCTTCCGTTGTGATACAATGATAGGACATTCAACATATGCTCTTCAGCAGATTTGTAAAGTTATCAAATTGCCTTAGGCTAAGGATTGTTCCACTTGAAGGCCCTCAGATAAGTACCCCACCCTCACTTAGCAGGGTACTGAATTACATGCAGTAATCCTCTATACAGAACATGGCCGTTCGTGGGCCTACTGTAAAGGCTGTATGCTAAGACTGGGATGTTTAAAATCCCATAGCACAGCAGCCATAGGTCCAGGTTATAGCAGAGAGTGGGAGTAGAAAGAGAGTGTGAGTCAGGTGGTAGGGGTGGAACAAGAAGAACAGGCAGAGAGAGACCCATATAGAGAGAGGAGGTATAGACAGAAAGTAGCAGGGGTGGTTGGAGAACTTAGAGGAGGAAGGGGGACATTGAGGGAGCATGGTGGGAGACCAAGAGTGGGTGGAGTCACAGAGGAAAGGCAGTGCCAGGATGCAGGAGAAGAAGCGGTGTAGGCCAGAGAGCAAGAGTGAGTGCAGGACAGGAAGCATAGTTGAGTGGGGTCATTGCTGACAAGCAAGCAGAGCCCACCCCCTCACATGCAAATGGGGTGATTACAAAGGAAGAGATTTGGTGGTGGACATCATCTTTTTATGCCCCCCCTCACTCTCAGAAGGGGTTACATTTTGGGGAGCTGTGTCAAAAGGGGCATTAGGGTGCATTATTAAGGGGTGCCAGGAGACACAGTCCTCCATTCTATAGGCTCATCAAAAACCAACAAGAACAACAGGTAATTCAGCAAGTAGATTTAAAGCCTCTCTGTGGATTTATGTTCATACTGCTCCCTCTAGTAATGTTACAAGGCAACTGCAGTTTAATCACTGGATTGAGAAAGGGGCCGTCCTATGCAAATAATCTCCTCCCATAATAACTTCTGTGAGCTTCCGTTGTGATACAATGATAGGACCTTCAACATATGCTCTTCAGCAGATTTGTAAAGTTATCAAATTGCCTTAGGCTAAGGATTGTTCCACTTGAAGGCCCTCAGATAAGTACCCCACCCTCACTTAGCAGGGTACTGAATTACATGCAGTAATCCTCTATACAGAACATGGGCGTTCGTGGGCCTACTGTAAAGGCTGTATGCTAAGACTGGGATGTTTAAAATCCCATAATGCAGCAGCCATAGGTCCAGGTTATAGCAGAGGGTGGGAGTAGAAAGAGAGTGTGAGTCAGGTGGTAGGGGTGGAGCAAGAAGAACAGGCAGAGAGAGACCCATATAGAGAGAGGAGGTATAGACAGATAATAGCAGGGGTGGTTGGAGAACTTAGAGGAGGAAGGGGGACATTGAGGGAGCATGGTGGGAGACCAAGAGTGGGTGGAGTCACAGAGGAAAGGCAGTGCCAGGATGCAGGAGAAGAAGCGGTGTAGGCCAGAGAGCAAGAGTGAGTGCAGGACAGGAAGCATAGTGGAGTGGGGTCACTGCTGACAAGCAAGCAGAGCCCACCCCCTCACATGCAAATGGGGTGATTAGAAAGGAAGGGATTTGGTGGTGGACATCATCTTTTTATGCCCCCCCTCACTCTCAGAAGGGGTTACATTTTGGGGAGCAGTGTCAAAAGGGGCATTAGGGTGTATTATTAAGGGGTGCCAGGAGACACAGTCCTCCATTCTATAGGCTCATCAAAAACCAACGAGAACAACAGGTAATTCAGCAAGTAGATTTAAAGCCTCTCTGTGGATTTATGTTCATACTGCTCCCTCTAGTAATGTTACAAGGCAACTGCAGTTTAATCACTGGATTGAGAAAGGGGCCGTCCTATGCAAATAATCTCCTCCCATGATTACTTCTGTGAGCTTCCGTTGTGATACAATGATAGGACCTTCAACATATGCTCTTCAGCAGATTTGTAAAGTTATCAAATTGCCTTAGGCTAAGGATTGTTCCACTTGAAGGCCCTCAGATAAGTACCCCACCCTCACTTAGCAGGGTACTGAATTACATGCAGTAATCCTCTATACAGAACATGGCCGTTCGTGGGCCTACTGTAAAGGCTGTATTCTTAGACTGGGATGTTTAAAATCCCATAGCACAGTAGCCATAGTTCCAGGTTATAGCAGAGGGTGGGAGTAGAAAGAGAGTGTGAGTCAGGTGGTAGGGGTGGAGCAAGAAGAACAGGCAGAGAGAGAGACCCATATAGAGAGAGGAGGTATAGACAGATAATAGCAGGGGTGGTTGGAGAACTTAGAAGAGGAAGGGAGACATTGAGGGAGCATGGTGGGAGACCAAGAGTGGGTGGAGTCACAGAGGAAAGGCAGTGCCAGGATGCAGGAGAAGAAGCGGTGTAGGCCAGAGAGCAAGAGTGAGTGCAGGACAGGAAGCATAGTGGAGTGGGGTCACTGCTGACAAGCAAGCAGAGCCCACCCCCTCACATGCAAATGGGGTGATTACAAAGGAAGGGATTTGGTGGTGGACATCATCTTTTTATGCCCCCCCTCACTCTCAGAAGGGGTTACATTTTGGGGAGCAGTGTCAAAAGGGGCATTAGGGTGCATTATTAAGGGGTGTCAGGAGACACAGTCCTCCATTCTATAGGCTCATCAAAAACCAACAAGAACAACAGGTAATTCAGCAAGTAGATTTAAAGCCTCTCTGTGGATTTATGTTCATACTGCTCCCTCTAGTAATGTTACAAGGCAACTGCAGTTTAATCACTGGATTGAGAAAGGGGCCGTCCTATGCAAATAATCTCCTCCCATGATTACTTCTGTGAGCTTCCGTTGTGATACAATGATAGGACCTTCAACATATGCTCTTCAGCAGATTTGTAAAGTTATCAAATTGCCTTAGGCTAAGGATTGTTCCACTTGAAGGCCCTCAGATAAGTACCCCACCCTCACTTAGCAGGGTACTGAATTACATGCAGTAATCCTCTATACAGCACATGGCCGTTCGTGGGCCTACTGTAAAGGCTGTATGCTAAGACTGGGATGTTTAAAATCCCATAGCACAGCAGCCATAGGTCCAGGTTATAGCAGAGGGTGGGAGTAAAAAGAGAGTGTGAGTCAGGTGGGGTGGAGCAAGAAGAACAGGCAGAGAGAGACCCATATAGAGAGAGGAGGTATAGACAGATAATAGCAGGGGTGGTTGGAGAACTTAGAGGAGGAAGGGGGACATTGAGAGAGCATGGTGGGAGACCAAGAGTGGGTGGAGTCACAGAGGAAAGGCAGTGCCAGGATGCAGGAGAAGAAGCGGTGTAGGCCAGAGAGCAAGAGTGAGTGCAGGACAGGAAGCATAGTGGAGTGGGGTCACTGCTGACAAGCAAGCAGAGCCCACCCCCTCACATGCAAATGGGGTGATTACAAAGGAAGGGATTTGGTGGTGGACATCATCTTTTTATGCCCCCCCTCACTCTCAGAAGGGGTTACATTTTGGGGAGCAGTGTCAAAAGGGGCATTAGGGTGCATTATTAAGGGGTGCCAGGAGACACAGTCCTCCATTCTATAGGCTCATCAAAAACCAACAAGAACAACAGGTAATTCAGCAAGTAGATTTAAAGCCTCTCTGTGGATTTATGTTCATACTGCTCCCTCTAGTAATGTTACAAGGCAACTGCAGTTTAATCACTGGATTGAGAAAGGGGCCGTCCTATGCAAATAATCTCCTCCCATGATTACTTCTGTGAGCTTCCGTTGTGATACAATGATAGGACCTTCAACATATGCTCTTCAGCAGATTTGTAAAGTTATCAAATTGCCTTAGGCTAAGGATTGTTCCACTTGAAGGCCCTCAGATAAGTACCCCACCCTCACTTAGCAGGGTACTGAATTACATGCAGTAATCCTCTATCGAGAACATGGCTGTTCGTGGGCCTACTGTAAAGGCTGTATGCTAAGACTGGGATGTTTAAAATCCAATAGCACAGCAGCCATAGGACCAGGTTATAGCAGAGGGTGGGAGTAGAAAGAGAGTGTGAGTCAGGTGGTAGGGGTGGAGCAAGAAGAACAGGCAGAGAGAGACCCATATAGAGAGAGGAGGTATAGACAGATTATAGCAGAGGTGGTTGGAGAACTTAGAGGAGGAAGGGGGACATTGAGGGAGCATGGTGGGAGACCAAGAGTGGATGGAGTCACAGAGGAAAGGCAGTGCCAGGATGCAGGAGAAGAAGCGGTGTAGGCCAGAGAGCAAGAGTGAGTGCAGGACAGGAAGCATAGTGGAGTGGGGTCACTGCTGACAAGCAAGCAGAGCCCACCCCCTCACATGCAAATGGGGTGATTACAAAGGAAGGGATTTGGTGGTGGACATCATCTTTTTATGCCCCCCCCTCACTCTCAGAAGGGGTTACATTTTGGGGAGCAGTGTCAAAAGGGGCATTAGGGTGCATTATTAAGGGGTGCCAGGAGACACAGTCCTCCATTCTATAGGCTCATCAAAAACCAACAAGAACAACAGGTAATTCAGCAAGTAGATTTAAAGCCTCTCTGTGGATTTATGTTCATACTGCTCCCTCTAGTAATGTTACAAGGCAACTGCAGTTTAATCACTGGATTGAGAAAGGGGCCGTCCTATGCAAATAATCTCCTCCCATGATTACTTCTGTGAGCTTCCGTTGTGATACAATGATAGGACATTCAACATATGCTCTTCAGCAGATTTCTAAAGTTATCAAATTGCCTTAGGCTAAGGATTGTTCCACTTGAAGGCCCTCAGATAAGTACCCCACCCTCACTTAGCAGGGTACTGAATTACATGCAGTAATCCTCTATACAGAACATGGCCGTTCGTGGGCCTACTGTAAAGGCTGTATGCTAAGACTGGGATGTTTAAAATCCCATAGCACAGCAGCCATAGGTCCAGGTTATAGCAGAGGGTGGGAGTAGAAAGAGAGTGTGAGTCAGGTGGTAGGGGTGGAACAAGAAGAACAGGCAGAGAGAGACCCATATAGAGAGAGGAGGTATAGACAGATAATAGCAGGGGTGGTTGGAGAACTTAGAGGAGGAAGGGGGACATTGAGGGAGCATGGTGGGAGACCAAGAGTGGATGGAGTCACAGAGGAAAGGCAGTGCCAGGATGCAGGAGAAGAAGCGGTGTAGGCCAGAGAGCAAGAGTGAGTGCAGGACAGGAAGCATAGTGGAGTGGGGTCACTGCTGACAAGCAAGCAGAGCCCACCCCCTCACATGCAAATGGGGTGATTACAAAGGAAGGGATTTGGTGGTGGACATCATCTTTTTATGCCCCCCCTCACTCTCAGAAGGGGTTACATTTTGGGGAGCAGTGTCAAAAGGGGCATTAGGGTGCATTATTAAGGGGTGCCAGGAGACACAGTCCTCCATTCTATAGGCTCATCAAAAACCAACAAGAACAACAGGTAATTCAGCAAGTAGATTTAAAGCCTCTCTGTGGATTTATGTTCATACTGCTCCCTCTAGTAATGTTACAAGGCAACTGCAGTTTAATCACTGGATTGAGAAAGGGGCCGTCCTATGCAAATAATCTCCTCCCATGATTACTTCTGTGAGCTTCCGTTGTGATACAATGATAGGACATTCAACATATGCTCTTCAGCAGATTTGTAAAGTTATCAAATTGCCTTAGGCTAAGGATTGTTCCACTTGAAGGCCCTCAGATAAGTACCCCACCCTCACTTAGCAGGGTACTGAATTACATGCAGTAATCCTCTATACAGAACATGGCCGTTTGTGGGCCTACTGTAAAGGCTGTATGCTGGACTGGGATGTTTAAAATCCCATAGCACAGCAGCCATAGGTCCAGGTTATAGCAGAGGGTGGGAGTAGAAAGAGAGTGTGAGTCAGGTGGTAGGGGTGGAGCAAGAAGAACAGGCAGAGAGAGACCCATATAGAGAGAGGAGGTATAGACAGATAATAGCAGCGGTGGTTGGAGAACTTAGAGGAGGAAGGGGGACATTGAGGGAGCATGGTGGGAGACCAAGAGTGGGTGGAGTCACAGAGGAAAAGCAGTGCCAGGATGCAGGAGAAGAAGCGGTGGAGGCCAGAGAGGAAGAGTGAGTGCAGGACAGGAAGCATAGTGGAGTGGGGTCACTGCTGACAAGCAAGCAGAGCCCACCCCCTCACATGCAAATGGGGTGATTACAAAGGAAGGGATTTGGTGGTGGACATCATCTTTTTATGCCCCCCCTCACTCTCAGAAGGGGTTACATTTTGGGGAGCAGTGTCAAAAGGGGCATTAGGGTGCATTATTAAGGGGTGCCAGGAGACACAGTCCTCCATTCTATAGGCTCATCAAAAACCAACAAGAACAACAGGTAATTCAGCAAGTAGATTTAAAGCCTCTCTGTGGATTTATGTTCATACTGCTCCCTCTAGTAATGTTACAAGGCAACTGCAGTTTAATCACTGGATTGAGAAAGGGGCCGTCCTATGCAAATAATCTCCTCCCATGATTACTTCTGTGAGCTTCCGTTGTGATACAATGATAGGACCTTCAACATATGCTCTTCAGCAGATTTGTAAAGTTATCAAATTGCCTTAGGCTAAAGATTGTTCCACTTGAAGGCCCTCAGATAAGTACCCCACCCTCACTTAGCAGGGTACTGAATTACATGCAGTAATCCTCTATACAGAACATCGCCGTTCGTGGGCCTACTGTAAAGGCTGTATGCTAAGACTGGGATGTTTAAAATCCCATAGCACAGCAGCCATAGGTCCAGGTTATAGCAGAGGGTGGGAGTAGAAAGAGAGTGTGAGTCAGGTGGTAGGGGTGGAGCAAGAAGAACAGGCAGAGAGAGACCCATATAGAGAGAGGAGGTATAGACAGATAATAGCAGGGGTGGTTGGAGAACTTAGAGGAGGAAGGGGGACATTGAGGGAGCATGGTGGGAGACCAAGAGTGGGTGGAGTCACAGAGGAAAGGCAGTGCCAGGATGCAGGAGAAGAAGTGGTGTAGGCCAGAGAGCAAGAGTGAGTGCAGGACAGGAAGCATAGTGGAGTGGGGTCACTGCTGACAAGCAAGCAGAGCCCACCCCCTCACATGCAAATGGGGTGATTACAAAGGAAGGGATTTGGTGGTGGACATCATCTTTTTATGCCCCCCCTCACTCTCAGAAGGGGTTACATTTTGGGGAGCAATGTCAAAAGGGGCATTAGGGTGCATTATTAAGGGGTGCCAGGAGACACAGTCCTCCATTCTATAGGCTCATCAAAAACCAACAAGAACAACAGGTAATTCAGCAAGTAGATTTAAAGCCTCTCTGTGGATTTATGTTCATACTGCTCTCTCTAGTAATGTTACAAGGCAACTGCAGTTTAATCACTGGATTGAGAAAGGGGCCGTCCTATGCAAATAATCTCCTCCCATGATTACTTCTGTGAGCTTCTGTTGTGATACAATAATAGGACCTTCAACATATGCTCTTCAGCAGATTTGTAAAGTTATCAAATTGCCTTAGGCTAAGGATTGTTCCACTTGAAGGCCCTCAGATAAGTACCCCACCCTCACTTAGCAGGGTACTGAATTACATGCAGTAATCCTCTATACAGCACATGGCCGTTCGTGGGCCTACTGTAAAGGCTGTATGCTAAGACTGGGATGTTTAAAATCCCATAGCACAGCAGCCATAGTTCCAGGTTATAGCAGAGGGTGGGAGTAGAAAGAGAGTGTGAGTCAGGTGGTAGGGGTGGAGCTAGAAGAACAGGCAGAGAGAGACCCATATAGAGAGAGGAGGTATAGACAGATAATAGCAGGGGTGGTTGGAGAACTTAGAGGAGGAAGGGGGACATTGAGGGAGCATGGTGGGAGACCAAGAGTGGGTGGAGTCACAGAGGAAAGGCAGTGCCAGGATGCAGGAGAAGAAGCGGTGTAGGCCAGAGAGCAAGAGTGAGTGCAGGACAGGAAGCATAGTGGAGTGGGGTCACTGCTGACAAGCAAGCAGAGCCCACCCCCTCACATGCAAATGGGGTGATTACAAAGGAAGGGATTTGGTGGTGGACATCATCTTTTTATGTCCCCCCTCACTCTCAGAAGGGGTTACATTTTGGGGAGCAGTGTCAAAAGGGGCATTAGGGTGCATTATTAAGGGGTGCCAGGAGACACAGTCCTCCATTCTATAGGCTCATCAAAAACCAACAAGAACAACAGGTAATTCAGCAAGTAGATTTAAAGCCTCTCTGTGGATTTATGTTCATACTGCTCCCTCTAGTAATGTTACAAGGCAACTGCAGTTTAATCACTGGATTGAGAAAGGGGCCGTCCTATGCAAATAATCTCCTCCCATGATTACTTCTGTGAGCTTCCGTTGTGATACAATGATAGGACCTTCAACATATGCTCTTCAGCAGATTTGTAAAGTTATCAAATTGCCTTAGGCTAAGGATTGTTCCACTTGAAGGCCCTCAGATAAGTACCCCACCCTCACTTAGCAGGGTACTGAATTACATGCAGTAATCCTCTATACAGAACATGGCCGTTCGTGGGCCTACTGTAAAGGCTGTATGCTAAGACTGGGATGTTTAAAATCCCATAGCACAGCAGCCATAGGTCCAGGTTATAGCAGAGGGTGGGAGTAGAAAGAGAGTGTGAGTCAGGTGGTAGGGGTGGAGCAAGAAGAACAGGCAGAGAGAGACCCATATAGAGAGAGGAGGTATAGACAGATAATAGCAGGGGTGGTTGGAGAACTTAGAGGAGGAAGGGGGACATTGAGGGAGCATGGTGGGAGACCAAGAGTGGGTGGAGTCACAGAGGAAAGGCAGTGCCAGGATGCAGGAGAAGAAGCGGTGTAGGCCAGAGAGCAAGAGTGAGTGCAGGACAGGAAGCATAGTGGAGTGGGGTCACTGCTGACAAGCAAGCAGAGCCCACCCCCTCACATGCAAATGGGGTGATTACAAAGGAAGGGATTTGGTGGTGGACATCATCTTTTTATGCCCCCCCCTCACTCTCAGAAGGGGTTACATTTTGGGGAGCAGTGTCAAAAGGGGCATTAGGGTGCATTATTAAGGGGTGCCAGGAGACACAGTCCTCCATTCTATAGGCTCATCAAAAACCAACAAGAACAACAGGTAATTCAGCAAGTAGATTTAAAGCCTCTCTGTGGATTTATGTTCATACTGCTCCCTCTAGTAATGTTACAAGGCAACTGCAGTTTAATCACTGGATTGAGAAAGGGGCCGTCCTATGCAAATAATCTCCTCCCATGATTACTTCTGTGAGCTTCCGTTGTGATACAATGATAGGACCTTCAACATATGCTCTTCAGCAGATTTGTAAAGTTATCAAATTGCCTTAGGCTAAGGATTGTTCCACTTGAAGGCCCTCAGATAAGTACCCCACCCTCACTTAGCAGGGTACTGAATTACATGCAGTAATCATCTATACAGAACATGGCCGTTCGTGGGCCTACTGTAAAGGCTGTATGCTAAGACTGGGATGTTTAAAATCCCATAGCACAGCAGCCATAGCTCCAGGTTATAGCAGAGGGTGGGAGTAGAAAGAGAGTGTGAGTCAGGTGGTAGGGGTGGAGCAAGAAGAACAGGCAGAGAGAGACCCATATAGAGAGAGGAGGTATAGACAGATAATAGCAGGGGTGGTTGGAGAACTTAGAGGAGGAAGGGGGACATTGAGGGAGCATGGTGGGAGACCAAGAGTGGGTGGAGTCACAGAGGAAAGGCAGTGCCAGGATGCAGGAGAAGAAGCGGTGTAGGCCAGAGAGCAAGAGTGAGTGCAGGACAGGAAGCATAGTGGAGTGGGGTCACTGCTGACAAGCAAGCAGAGCCCACCCCCTCACATGCAAATGGGGTGATTACAAAGGAAGGGATTTGGTGGTGGACATCATCTTTTTATGCCCCCCCTCACTCTCAGAAGGGGTTACATTTTGGGGAGCAATGTCAAAAGGGGCATTAGGGTGCATTATTAAGGGGTGCCAGGAGACACAGTCCTCCATTCTATAGGCTCATCAAAAACCAACAAGAACAACAGGTAATTCAGCAAGTAGATTTAAAGCCTCTCTGTGGATTTATGTTCATACTGCTCTCTCTAGTAATGTTACAAGGCAACTGCAGTTTAATCACTGGATTGAGAAAGGGGCCGTCCTATGCAAATAATCTCCTCCCATGATTACTTCTGTGAGCTTCTGTTGTGATACAATAATAGGACCTTCAACATATGCTCTTCAGCAGATTTGTAAAGTTATCAAATTGCCTTAGGCTAAGGATTGTTCCACTTGAAGGCCCTCAGATAAGTACCCCACCCTCACTTAGCAGGGTACTGAATTACATGCAGTAATCCTCTATACAGCACATGGCCGTTCGTGGGCCTACTGTAAAGGCTGTATGCTAAGACTGGGATGTTTAAAATCCCATAGCACAGCAGCCATAGTTCCAGGTTATAGCAGAGGGTGGGAGTAGAAAGAGAGTGTGAGTCAGGTGGTAGGGGTGGAGCAAGAAGAACAGGCAGAGAGAGACCCATATAGAGAGAGGAGGTATAGACAGATAATAGCAGGGGTGGTTGGAGAACTTAGAGGAGGAAGGGGGACATTGAGGGAGCATGGTGGGAGACCAAGAGTGGGTGGAGTCACAGAGGAAAGGCAGTGCCAGGATGCAGGAGAAGAAGCGGTGTAGGCCAGAGAGCAAGAGTGAGTGCAGGACAGGAAGCATAGTGGAGTGGGGTCACTGCTGACAAGCAAGCAGAGCCCACCCCCTCACATGCAAATGGGGTGATTACAAAGGAAGGGATTTGGTGGTGGACATCATCTTTTTATGCCCCCCCTCACTCTCAGAAGGGGTTACATTTTGGGGAGCAGTGTCAAAAGGGGCATTAGGGTGCATTATTAAGGGGTGCCAGGAGACACAGTCCTCCATTCTATAGGCTCATCAAAAACCAACAAGAACAACAGGTAATTCAGCAAGTAGATTTAAAGCCTCTCTGTGGATTTATGTTCATACTGCTCCCTCTAGTAATGTTACAAGGCAACTGCAGTTTAATCACTGGATTGAGAAAGGGGCCGTCCTATGCAAATAATCTCCTCCCATGATTACTTCTGTGAGCTTCCGTTGTGATACAATGATAGGACCTTCAACATATGCTCTTCAGCAGATTTGTAAAGTTATCAAATTGCCTTAGGCTAAGGATTGTTCCACTTGAAGGCCCTCAGATAAGTACCCCACCCTCACTTAGCAGGGTACTGAATTACATGCAGTAATCCTCTATACAGAACATGGCCGTTCGTGGGCCTACTGTAAAGGCTGTATGCTAAGACTGGGATGTTTAAAATCCCATAGCACAGCAGCCATAGGTCCAGGTTATAGCAGAGGGTGGGAGTAGAAAGAGAGTGTGAGTCAGGTGGTAGGGGTGGAGCAAGAAGAACAGGCAGAGAGAGACCCATATAGAGAGAGGAGGTATAAACAGATAATAGCAGGGGTGGTTGGAGAACTTAGAGGAGGAAGGGGGACATTGAGGGAGCATGGTGGGAGACCAAGAGTGGGTGGAGTCACAGAGGAAAGGCAGTGCCAGGATGCAGGAGAAGAAGCGGTGTAGGCCAGAGAGCAAGAGTGAGTGCAGGACAGGAAGCATAGTGGAGTGGGGTCACTGCTGACAAGCAAGCAGAGCCCACCCCCTCACATGCAAATGGGGTGATTACAAAGGAAGGGATTTGGTGGTGGACATCATCTTTTTATGCCCCCCCCTCACTCTCAGAAGGGGTTACATTTTGGGGAGCAGTGTCAAAAGGGGCATTAGGGTGCATTATTAAGGGGTGCCAGGAGACACAGTCCTCCATTCTATAGGCTCATCAAAAACCAACAAGAACAACAGGTAATTCAGCAAGTAGATTTAAAGCCTCTCTGTGGATTTATGTTCATACTGCTCCCTCTAGTAATGTTACAAGGCAACTGCAGTTTAATCACTGGATTGAGAAAGGGGCCGTCCTATGCAAATAATCTCCTCCCATGATTACTTCTGTGAGCTTCCGTTGTGATACAATGATAGGACCTTCAACATATGCTCTTCAGCAGATTTGTAAAGTTATCAAATTGCCTTAGGCTAAGGATTGTTCCACTTGAAGGCCCTCAGATAAGTACCCCACCCTCACTTAGCAGGGTACTGAATTACATGCAGTAATCATCTATACAGAACATGGCCGTTCGTGGGCCTACTGTAAAGGCTGTATGCTAAGACTGGGATGTTTAAAATCCCATAGCACAGCAGCCATAGCTCCAGGTTATAGCAGAGGGTGGGAGTAGAAAGAGAGTGTGAGTCAGGTGGTAGGGGTGGAGCAAGAAGAACAGGCAGAGAGAGACCCATATAGAGAGAGGAGGTATAGACAGATAATAGCAGGGGTGGTTGGAGAACTTAGAGGAGGAAGGGGGACATTGAGGGAGCATGGTGGGAGACCAAGAGTGGGTGGAGTCACAGAGGAAAGGCAGTGCCAGGATGCAGGAGAAGAAGCGGTGTAGGCCAGAGAGCAAGAGTGAGTGCAGGACAGGAAGCATAGTGGAGTGGGGTCACTGCTGACAAGCAAGCAGAGCCCACCCCCTCACATGCAAATGGGGTGATTACAAAGGAAGGGATTTGGTGGTGGACATCATCTTTTTATGCCCCCCCTCACTCTCAGAAGGGGTTACATTTTGGGGAGCAGTGTCAAAAGGGGCATTAGAGTGCATTATTAAGGGGTGCCAGGAGACACAGTCCTCCATTCTATAGGCTCATCAAAAACCAACAAGAACAACAGGTAATTCAGCAAGTAGATTTAAAGCCTCTCTGTGGATTTATGTTCATACTGCTCCCTCTAGTAATGTTACAAGGCAACTGCAGTTTAATCACTGGATTGAGAAAGGGGCCGTCCTATGCAAATAATCTCCTCCCATGATTACTTCTGTGAGCTTCCGTTGTGATACAATGATAGGACCTTCAACATATGCTCTTCAGCAGATTTGTAAAGTTATCAAATTGCCTTAGGCTAAGGATTGTTCCACTTGAAGGCCCTCAGATAAGTACCCCACCCTCACTTAGCAGGGTACTGAATTACATGCAGTAATCCTCTATACAGAACATGGCCGTTCGTGGGCCTACTGTAAAGGCTGTATGCTAAGACTGGGATGTTTAAAATCCCATAGCACAGCAGCCATAGGTCCAGGTTATAGCAGAGGGTCGGAGTAGAAAGAGAGTGTGAGTCAGGTGGTAGGGGTGGAGCAAGAAGAACAGGCAGAGAGAGACCCATATAGAGAGAGGAGGTATAGACAGATAATAGCAGGGGTGGTTGGAGAACTTAGAGGAGGAAGGGGGACATTGAGGGAGCATGGTGGGAGACCAAGAGTGGGTGGAGTCACAGAGGAAAGGCAGTGCCAGGATGCAGGAGAAGAAGCGGTGTAGGCCAGAGAGCAAGAGTGAGTGCAGGACAGGAAGCATAGTGGAGTGGGGTCACTGCTGACAAGCAAGCAGAGCCCACCTCCTCACATGCAAATGGGGTGATTACAAAGGAAGGGAATTGGTGGTGGACATCATCTTTTTATGCCCCCCCTCACTCTCAGAAGGGGTTACATTTTGGGGAGCAGTGTCAAAAGGGGCATTAGGGTGCATTATTAAGGGGTGCCAGGAGACACAGTCCTCCATTCTATAGGCTCATCAAAAACCAACAAGAACAACAGGTAATTCAGCAAGTAGATTTAAAGCCTCTCTGTGGATTTATGTTCATACTGCTCCCTCTAGTAATGTTACAAGGCAACTGCAGTTTAATCACTGGATTGAGAAAGGGGCCGTCCTATGCAAATAATCTCCTCCCATGATTACTTCTGTGAGCTTCCGTTGTGATACAATGATAGGACCTTCAACATATGCTCTTCAGCAGATTTGTAAAGTTATCAAATTGCCTTAGGCTAAGGATTGTTCCACTTGAAGGCCCTCAGATAAGTACCCCACCCTCACTTAGCAGGGTACTGAATTACATGCAGTAATCCTCTATACAGGAAATGGCCGTTCGTGGGCCTATTGTAAAGGCTGTATGCTAAGACTGGGATGTTTAAAATCCCATAGCACAGCAGCCATAGGTCCAGGTTATAGCAGAGGGTGGGAGTAGAGAGAGAGTGTGAGTCAGGTGGTAGGGGTGGAGCATGAAGAACAGGCAGAGAGAGACCCATATAGAGAGAGGAGGTATTGACAGATAATAGCAGGGGTGGTTGGAGAACTTAGAGGAGGAAGGGGGACATTGAGGGAGCATGGTGGGAGACCAAGAGTGGGTGGAGTCACAGAGGAAAGGCAGTGCCAGGATGCAGGAGAAGAAGCGGTGTAGGCCAGAGAGCAAGAGTGAGTGCAGGACAGGAAGCATAGTGGAGTGGGGTCACTGCTGACAAGCAAGCAGAGCCCACCCCCTCACATGCAAATGGGGTGATTACAAAGGAAGGGATTTGGTGGTGGACATCATCTTTTTATGCCCCCCTCACTCTCAGAAGGGGATACATTTTGGGGAGCAGTGTCAAAAGGGGCATTAGGGTGCATTATTAAGGGGTGCCAGGAGACACAGTCCTCCATTCTATAGGCTCATCAAAAACCAACAAGAACAACAGGTAATTCAGCAAGTAGATTTAAAGCCTCTCTGTGGATTTATGTTCATACTGCTCCCTCTAGTAATGTTACAAGGCAACTGCAGTTTAATCACTGGATTGAGAAAGGGGCCGTCCTATGCAAATAATCTCCTCCCATGATTACTTCTGTGAGCTTCCGTTGTGATACAATGATAGGACCTTCAACATATGCTCTTCAGCAGATTTGTAAAGTTATCAAATTGCCTTAGGCTAAGGATTGTTCCACTTGAAGGCCCTCAGATAAGTACCCCACCCTCACTTAGCAGGGTACTGAATTACATGCAGTAATCCTCTATACAGAACATGGCTGTTCGTGGGCCTACTGTAAAGGCTGTATGCTAAGACTGGGATGTTTAAAATCCAATAGCACAGCAGCCATAGGTCCAGGTTATAGCAGAGGGTGGGAGTAGAAAGAGAGTGTGAGTCAGATGGTAGGGGTGGAGCAAGAAGAACAGGCAGAGAGAGACCCATATAGAGAGAGGAGGTATAGACAGATAATAGCAGGGGTGGTTGGAGAACTTAGAGGAGGAAGGGGGACATTGAGGGGGCATGGTGGGAGACCAAGAGTGGATGGAGTCACAGAGGAAAGGCAGTGCCAGGATGCAGGAGAAGAAGCGGTGTAGGCCAGAGAGCAAGAGTGAGTGCAGGACAGGAAGCATAGTGGAGTGGGGTCACTGCTGACAAGCAAGCAGAGCCCACCCCCTCACATGCAAATGGGGTGATTACAAAGGAAGGGATTTGGTGGTGGACATCATCTTTTTATGCCCCCCCTCACTCTCAGAAGGGGTTACATTTTGGGGAGCAGTGTCAAAAGGGGCATTAGGGTGCATTATTAAGGGGTGCCAGGAGACACAGTCCTCCATTCTATAGGCTCATCAAAAACCAACAAGAACAACAGGTAATTCAGCAAGTAGATTTAAAGCCTCTCTGTGGATTTATGTTCATACTGCTCCCTCTAGTAATGTTACAAGGCAACTGCAGTTTAATCACTGGATTGAGAAAGGGGCCGTCCTATGCAAATAATCTCCTCCCATGATTTCTTCTGTGAGCTTCCGTTGTGATACAATGATAGGACATTCAACATATGCTCTTCAGCAGATTTGTAAAGTTATCAAATTGCCTTAGGCTAAGGATTGTTCCACTTGAAGGCCCTCAGATAAGTACCCCACCCTCACTTAGCAGGGTACTGAATTACATGCAGTAATCCTCTATACAGAACATGGCCGTTCGTGGGCCTACTGTAAAGGCTGTATGCTAAGACTGGGATGTTTAAAATCCCATAGCACAGCAGCCATAGGTCCAGGTTATAGCAGAGGGTGGGAGTAGAAAGAGAGTGTGAGTCAGGTGGTAGGGGTGGAACAAGAAGAACAGGCAGAGAGAGACCCATATAGAGAGAGGAGGTATAGACAGAAAGTAGCAGGGGTGGTTGGAGAACTTAGAGGAGGAAGGGGGACATTGAGGGAGCATGGTGGGAGACCAAGAGTGGGTGGAGTCACAGAGGAAAGGCAGTGCCAGGATGCAGGAAAAGAAGCGGTGTAGGCCAGAGAGCAAGAGTGAGTGCAGGACAGGAAGCATAGTTGAGTGGGGTCATTGCTGACAAGCAAGCAGAGCCCACCCCCTCACATGCAAATGGGGTGATTACAAAGGAAGAGATTTGGTGGTGGACATCATCTTTTTATGCCCCCCCTCACTCTCAGAAGGGGTTACATTTTGGGGAGCAGTGTCAAAAGGGGCATTAGGGTGCATTATTAAGGGGTGCCGGGAGACACAGTCCTCCATTCTATAGGCTCATCAAAAACCAACAAGAACAACAGGTAATTCAGCAAGTAGATTTAAAGCCTCTCTGTGGATTTATGTTCATACTGCTCCCTCTAGTAATGTTACAAGGCAACTGCAGTTTAATCACTGGATTGAGAAAGGGGCCGTCCTATGCAAATAATCTCCTCCCATAATAACTTCTGTGAGCTTCCGTTGTGATACAATGATAGGACCTTCAACATATGCTCTTCAGCAGATTTGTAAAGTTATCAAATTGCCTTAGGCTAAGGATTGTTCCACTTGAAGGCCCTCAGATAAGTACCCCACCCTCACTTAGCAGGGTACTGAATTACATGCAGTAATCCTCTATACAGAACATGGGCGTTCGTGGGCCTACTGTAAAGGCTGTATGCTAAGACTGGGATGTTTAAAATCCCATAATGCAGCAGCCATAGGTCCAGGTTATAGCAGAGGGTGGGAGTAGAAAGAGAGTGTGAGTCAGGTGGTAGGGGTGGAGCAAGAAGAACAGGCAGAGAGAGACCCATATAGAGAGAGGAGGTATAGACAGATAATAGCAGGGGTGGTTGGAGAACTTAGAGGAGGAAGGGGGACATTGAGGGAGCATGGTGGGAGACCAAGAGTGGGTGGAGTCACAGAGGAAAGGCAGTGCCAGGATGCAGGAGAAGAAGCGGTGTAGGCCAGAGAGCAAGAGTGAGTGCAGGACAGGAAGCATAGTGGAGTGGGGTCACTGCTGACAAGCAAGCAGAGCCCACCCCCTCACATGCAAATGGGGTGATTACAAAGGAAGGGATTTGGTGGTGGACATCATCTTTTTATGCCCCCCCTCACTCTCAGAAGGGGTTACATTTTGGGGAGCAGTGTCAAAAGGGGCATTAGGGTGCATTATTAAGGGGTGCCAGGAGACACAGTCCTCCATTCTATAGGCTCATCAAAAACCAACAAGAACAACAGGTAATTCAGCAAGTAGATTTAAAGCCTCTCTGTGGATTTATGTTCATACTGCTCCCTCTAGTAATGTTACAAGGCAACTGCAGTTTAATCACTGGATTGAGAAAGGGGCCGTCCTATGCAAATAATCTCCTCCCATGATTACTTCTGTGAGCTTCCGTTGTGATACAATGATAGGACCTTCAACATATGCTCTTCAGCAGATTTGTAAAGTTATCAAATTGCCTTAGGCTAAGGATTGTTCCACTTGAAGGCCCTCAGATAAGTACCCCACCCTCACTTAGCAGGGTACTGAATTACATGCAGTAATCCTCTATACAGAACATGGCCGTTTGTGGGCCTACTGTAAAGGCTGTATGCTAAGACTGGGATGTTTAAAATTCCATAGCACAGCAGCCATAGGTCCAGGTTATAGCAGAGGGTCGGAGTAGAAAGAGAGTGTGAGTCAGGTGGTAGGGGTGGAGCAAGAAGAACAGGCAGAGAGAGACCCATATAGAGAGAGGAGGTATAGACAGATAATAGCAGGGGTGGTTGGAGAACTTAGAGGAGGAAGGGGGACATTGAGGGAGCATGGTGGGAGACCAAGAGTGGGTGGAGTCACAGAGGAAAGGCAGTGCCAGGATGCAGGAGAAGAAGCGGTGTAGGCCAGAGAGCAAGAGTGAGTGCAGGACAGGAAGCATAGTGGAGTGGGGTCACTGCTGACAAGCAAGCAGAGCCCACCTCCTCACATGCAAATGGGGTGATTACAAAGGAAGGGATTTGGTGGTGGACATCATCTTTTTATGCCCCCCCTCACTCTCAGAAGGGGTTACATTTTGGGGAGCAGTGTCAAAAGGGGCATTAGGGTGCATTATTAAGGGGTGCCAGGAGACACAGTCCTCCATTCTATAGGCTCATCAAAAACCAACAAGAACAACAGGTAATTCAGCAAGTAGATTTAAAGCCTCTCTGTGGATTTATGTTCATACTGCTCCCTCTAGTAATGTTACAAGGCAACTGCAGTTTAATCACTGGATTGAGAAAGGGGCCGTCCTATGCAAATAATCTCCTCCCATGATTACTTCTGTGAGCTTCCGTTGTGATACAATGATAGGACCTTCAACATATGCTCTTCAGCAGATTTGTAAAGTTATCAAATTGCCTTAGGCTAAGGATTGTTCCACTTGAAGGCCCTCAGATAAGTACCCCACCCTCACTTAGCAGGGTACTGAATTACATGCAGTAATCCTCTATACAGGACATGGCCGTTCGTGGGCCTATTGTAAAGGCTGTATGCTAAGACTGGGATGTTTAAAATCCCATAGCACAGCAGCCATAGGTCCAGGTTATAGCAGAGGGTGGGAGTAGAGAGAGAGTGTGAGTCAGGTGGTAGGGGTGGAGCAAGAAGAACAGGCAGAGAGAGACCCATATAGAGAGAGGAGGTATAGACAGATAATAGCAGGGGTGGTTGGAGAACTTAGAGGAGGAAGGGGGACATTGAGGGAGCATGGTGGGAGACCAAGAGTGGGTGGATACACAGAGGAAAGGCAGTGCCAGGATGCAGGAGAAGAAGCGGTGTAGGCCAGAGAGCAAGAGTGAGTGCAGGACAGGAAGCATAGTGGAGTGGGGTCACTGCTGACAAGCAAGCAGAGCCCACCCCCTCACATGCAAATGGGGTGATTACAAAGGAAGGGATTTGGTGGTGGACATCATCTTTTTATGCCCCCCCTCACTCTCAGAAGGGGTTACATTTTGGGGAGCAGTGTCAAAAGGGGCATTAGGGTGCATTATTAAGGGGTGCCAGGAGACACAGTCCTCCATTCTATAGGCTCATCAAAAACCAACAAGAACAACAGGTAATTCAGCAAGTAGATTTAAAGCCTCTCTGTGGATTTATGTTCATTCTGCTCCCTCTAGTAATGTTACAAGGCAACTGCAGTTTAATCACTGGATTGAGAAAGGGGCCGTCCTATGCAAATAATCTCCTCCCATGATTACTTCTGTGAGCTTCCGTTGTGATACAATGATAGGACCTTCAACATATGCTCTTCAGCAGATTTGTAAAGTTATCAAATTGCCTTAGGCTAAGGATTGTTCCACTTGAAGGCCCTCAGATAAGTACCCCACCCTCACTTAGCAGGGTACTGAATTACATGCAGTAATCCTCTATACAGAACATGGTCGTTCGTGGGCCTATTGTAAAGGTTGTATGCTAAGACTGGGATGTTTAAAATCCCATAGCACAGCAGCCTTAGGTCCAGGTTATAGCAGAGGGTGGGAGTAGAAAGAGAGTGTGAGTCAGGTGGTAGGGGTGGAGCAAGAAGAACAGGCAGAGAGAGACCCATATAGAGAGAGGAGGTATGGACAGAAAATAGCAGGGGTGGTTGGAGAACTTAGAGGAGGAAGAGGGACATTGAGGGAGCATGGTGGGAGACCAAGAGTGGGTGGAGTCACAGAGGAAAGGCAGTGCCAGGATGTAGGAGAAGAAGCGGTGTAGGCCAGAGAGCAAGAGTGAGTGCAGGACAGGAAGCATAGTGGAGTGGGGTCACTGCTGACAAGCAAGCAGAGCCCACCCCCTCACATGCAAATGGGGTGATTACAAAGGAAGGGATTTGGTGGTGGACATCATCTTTTTATGCCCCCCCTCACTCTCAGAAGGGGTTACATTTTGGGGAGAAGTGTCAAAAGGGGCATTAGGGTGCATTATTAAGGGGTGCCAGGAGACACAGTCCTCCATTCTATAGGCTCATCAAAAACCAACAAGAACAACAGGTAATTCAGCAAGTAGATTTAAAGCCTCTCTGTGGAATTATGTTCATACTGCTCCCTCTAGTAATGTTACAAGGCAACTGCAGTTTAATCACTGGATTGAGAAAGGGGCCGTCCTATGCAAATAATCTCCTCCCATGATTACTTTTGTGAGCTTCCGTTGTGATACAATGATAGGACCTTCAACATATGCTCTTCAGCAGATTTGTAAAGTTATCAAATTGCCTTAGGCTAAGGATTGTTCCACTTGAAGGCCCTCAGATAAGTACCCCACCCTCACTTAGCAGGGTACTGAATTACATGCAGTAATCCTCTATACAGAACATGGCCGTTTGTGGGCCTACTGTAAAGGCTGTATGCTAAGACTGGGATGTTTAAAATCCCATAGCACAGCAGCCATAGGTCCAGGTTATAGCAGAGGGTGGGAGTAGAAAGAGAGTGTGAGTCAGGTGGTAGGGGTGGAGCAAGAAGAACAGGCAGAGAGAGACCCATATAGAGAGAGGAGGTATAGACAGATAATAGCAGGGGTGGTTGGAGAACTTAGAGGAGGAAGGGGGACATTGAGGGAGCATGGTGGGAGACCAAGAGTGGGTGGAGTCACAGAGGAAAGGCAGTGCCAGGATGCAGGAGAAGAAGCGGTGTAGGCCAGTGAGCAAGAGTGAGTGCAGGACAGGAAGCATAGTGGAGTGGGGTCACTGCTGACAAGCAAGCAGAGCCCACCCCCTCACATGCAAATGGGGTGATTACAAAGGAAGGGATTTGGTGGTGGACATCATCTTTTTATGCCCCCCCTCACTCTCAGAAGGGGTTACATTTTGGGGAGCAGTGTCAAAAGGGGCATTAGGGTGCATTATTAAGGGGTGCCAGGAGACACAGTCCTCCATTCTATAGGCTCATCAAAAACCAACAAGAACAACAGGTAATTCAGCAAGTAGATTTAAAGCCTCTCTGTGGATTTATGTTCATACTGCTCCCTCTAGTAATGTTACAAGGCAACTGCAGTTTAATCACTGGATTGAGAAAGGGGCCGTCCTATGCAAATAATCTCCTCCCATGATTACTTCTGTGAGCTTCCGTTGTGATACAATGATAGGACCTTCAACATATGCTCTTCAGCAGATTTGTAAAGTTATCAAATTGCCTTAGGCTAAGGATTGTTCCACTTGAAGGCCCTCAGATAAGTACCCCACCCTCACTTAGCAGGGTACTGAATTACATGCAGTAATCCTCTATACAGAACATGGCTGTTTGTGGGCCTACTGTAAAGGCTGTATGCTAAGATTGGGATGTTTAAAATCCCATAGTACAGCAGCCATAGGTCCAGGTTATAGCAGAGGGTGGGAGTAGAAAGAGAGTGTGAGTCAGGTGGTAGGGGTGGAGCAAGAAGAACAGGCAGAGAGAGACCCATATAGAGAGAGGAGGTATAGACAGATAAAGCAGGGGTGGTTGGAGAACTTAGAGGAGGAAGGGGGACATTGAGGGAGCATGGTGGGAGACCAAGAGTGGGTGGAGTCACAGAGGAAAGGCAGTGCCAGGATGCAGGAGAAGAAGCGGTGTAGGCCAGAGAGCAAGAGTGAGTGCAGGATAGGAAGCATAGTGGAGTGGGGTCACTGCTGACAAGCAAGCAGAGCCCACCCCCTCACATGCAAATGGGGTGATTACAAAGGAAGGGATTTGGTGGTGGACATCATCTTTTTATGCCCCCCCTCACTCTCAGAAGGGGTTACATTTTGGGGAGCAGTGTCAAAAGGGGCATTAGGGTGCATTATTAAGGGGTGCCAGGAGACACAGTCCTCCATTCTATAGGCTCATCAAAAACCAACAAGAACAACAGGTAATTCAGCAAGTAGATTTAAAGCCTCTCTGTGGATTTATGTTCATACTGCTCCCTCTAGTAATGTTACAAGGCAACTGCAGTTTAATCACTGGATTGAGAAAGGGGCCGTCCTATGCAAATAATCTCCTCCCATGATTACTTCTGTGAGCTTCCGTTGTGATACAATGATAGGACCTTCAACATATGCTCTTCAGCAGATTTGTAAAGTTATCAAATTGCCTTAGGCTAAGGATTGTTCCACTTGAAGGCCCTCAGATAAGTACCCCACCCTCACTTAGCAGGGTACTGAATTACATGCAGTAATCCTCTATACAGAACATGGGCGTTTGTGGGCCTACTGTAAAGGCTGTATGCTAAGACTGGGATGTTTAAAATCCCATAGCACAGCAGCCATAGGTCCAGGTTATAGCAGAGGGTGGGAGTAGAAAGAGAGTGTGAGTCAGGTGGTAGGGGTGGAGCAAGAAGAACAGGCAGAGAGAGACCCATATAGAGAGAGGAGGTATAGACAGATAATAGCAGGGGTGGTTGGAGAACTTAGAGGAGGAAGGGGGACATTGAGGGAGCATGGTGGGAGACCAAGAGTGGGTGGAGTTACAGAGGAAAGGCAGTGCCAGGATGCAGGAGAAGAAGCGGTGTAGGCCAGAGAGCAAGAGTGAGTGCAGGACAGGAAGCATAGTGGAGTGGGGTCACTGCTGACAAGCAAGCAGAGCCCACCCCCTCACATGCAAATGGGGTGATTACAAAGGAAGGAATTTGGTGGTGGACATCATCTTTTTATGCCCCCCCTCACTCTCAGAAGGGGTTACATTTTGGGGAGCAGTGTCAAAAGGGGCATTAGGGTGCATTATTAAGGGGTGCCAGGAGACACAGTCCTCCATTCTATAGGCTCATCAAAAACCAACAAGAACAACAGGTAATTCAGCAAGTAGATTTAAAGCCTCTCTGTGGAATTATGTTCATACTGCTCCCTCTAGTAATGTTACAAGGCAACTGCAGTTTAATCACTGGATTGAGAAAGGGGCCGTCCTATGCAAATAATCTCCTCCCATGATTACTTTTGTGAGCTTCCGTTGTGATACAATGATAGGACCTTCAACATATGCTCTTCAGCAGATTTGTAAAGTTATCAAATTGCCTTAGGCTAAGGATTGTTCCACTTGAAGGCCCTCAGATAAGTACCCCACCCTCACTTAGCAGGGTACTGAATTACATGCAGTAATCCTCTATACAGAACATGGCCGTTTGTGGGCCTACTGTAAAGGCTGTATGCTAAGACTGGGATGTTTAAAATCCCATAGCACAGCAGCCATAGGTCCAGGTTATAGCAGAGGGTGGGAGTAGAAAGAGAGTGTGAGTCAGGTGGTAGGGGTGGAGCAAGAAGAACAGGCAGAGAGAGACCCATATAGAGAGAGGAGGTATAGACAGATAATAGCAGGGGTGGTTGGAGAACTTAGAGGAGGAAGGGGGACATTGAGGGAGCATGGTGGGAGACCAAGAGTGGGTGGAGTCACAGAGGAAAGGCAGTGCCAGGATGCAGGAGAAGAAGCGGTGTAGGCCAGTGAGCAAGGGTGAGTGCAGGACAGGAAGCATAGTGGAGTGGGGTCACTGCTGACAAGCAAGCAGAGCCCACCCCCTCACATGCAAATGGGGTGATTACAAAGGAAGGGATTTGGTGGTGGACATCATCTTTTTATGCCCCCCCTCACTCTCAGAAGGGGTTACATTTTGGGGAGCAGTGTCAAAAGGGGCATTAGGGTGCATTATTAAGGGGTGCCAGGAGACACAGTCCTCCATTCTATAGGCTCATCAAAAACCAACAAGAACAACAGGTAATTCAGCAAGTAGATTTAAAGCCTCTCTGTGGATTTATGTTCATACTGCTCCCTCTAGTAATGTTACAAGGCAACTGCAGTTTAATCACTGGATTGAGAAAGGGGCCGTCCTATGCAAATAATCTCCTCCCATGATTACTTCTGTGAGCTTCCGTTGTGATACAATGATAGGACCTTCAACATATGCTCTTCAGCAGATTTGTAAAGTTATCAAATTGCCTTAGGCTAAGGATTGTTCCACTTGAAGGCCCTCAGATAAGTACCCCACCCTCACTTAGCAGGGTACTGAATTACATGCAGTAATCCTCTATACAGAACATGGCTGTTTGTGGGCCTACTGTAAAGGCTGTATGCTAAGACTGGGATGTTTAAAATCCCATAGTACAGCAGCCATAGGTCCAGGTTATAGCAGAGGGTGGGAGTAGAAAGAGAGTGTGAGTCAGGTGGTAGGGGTGGAGCAAGAAGAACAGGCAGAGAGAGACCCATATAGAGAGAGGAGGTATAGACAGATAAAGCAGGGGTGGTTGGAGAACTTAGAGGAGGAAGGGGGACATTGAGGGAGCATGGTGGGAGACCAAGAGTGGGTGGAGTCACAGAGGAAAGGCAGTGCCAGGATGCAGGAGAAGAAGCGGTGTAGGCCAGAGAGCAAGAGTGAGTGCAGGATAGGAAGCATAGTGGAGTGGGGTCACTGCTGACAAGCAAGCAGAGCCCACCCCCTCACATGCAAATGGGGTGATTACAAAGGAAGGGATTTGGTGGTGGACATCATCTTTTTATGCCCCCCCTCACTCTCAGAAGGGGTTACATTTTGGGGAGCAGTGTCAAAAGGGGCATTAGGGTGCATTATTAAGGGGTGCCAGGAGACACAGTCCTCCATTCTATAGGCTCATCAAAAACCAACAAGAACAACAGGTAATTCAGCAAGTAGATTTAAAGCCTCTCTGTGGATTTATGTTCATACTGCTCCCTCTAGTAATGTTACAAGGCAACTGCAGTTTAATCACTGGATTGAGAAAGGGGCCGTCCTATGCAAATAATCTCCTCCCATGATTACTTCTGTGAGCTTCCGTTGTGATACAATGATAGGACCTTCAACATATGCTCTTCAGCAGATTTGTAAAGTTATCAAATTGCCTTAGGCTAAGGATTGTTCCACTTGAAGGCCCTCAGATAAGTACCCCACCCTCACTTAGCAGGGTACTGAATTACATGCAGTAATCCTCTATACAGAACATGGGCGTTTGTGGGCCTACTGTAAAGGCTGTATGCTAAGACTGGGATGTTTAAAATCCCATAGCACAGCAGCCATAGGTCCAGGTTATAGCAGAGGGTGGGAGTAGAAAGAGAGTGTGAGTCAGGTGGTAGGGGTGGAGCAAGAAGAACAGGCAGAGAGAGACCCATATAGAGAGAGGAGGTATAGACAGATAATAGCAGGGGTGGTTGGAGAACTTAGAGGAGGAAGGGGGACATTGAGGGAGCATGGTGGGAGACCAAGAGTGGGTGGAGTTACAGAGGAAAGGCAGTGCCAGGATGCAGGAGAAGAAGCGGTGTAGGCCAGAGAGCAAGAGTGAGTGCAGGACAGGAAGCATAGTGGAGTGGGGTCACTGCTGACAAGCAAGCAGAGCCCACCCCCTCACATGCAAATGGGGTGATTACAAAGGAAGGAATTTGGTGGTGGACATCATCTTTTTATGCCCCCCCTCACTCTCAGAAGGGGTTACATTTTGGGGAGCAGTGTCAAAAGGGGCATTAGGGTGCATTATTAAGGGGTGCCAGGAGACACAGTCCTCCATTCTATAGGCTCATCAAAAACCAACAAGAACAACAGGTAATTCAGCAAGTAGATTTAAAGCCTCTCTGTGGAATTATGTTCATACTGCTCCCTCTAGTAATGTTACAAGGCAACTGCAGTTTAATCACTGGATTGAGAAAGGGGCCGTCCTATGCAAATAATCTCCTCCCATGATTACTTTTGTGAGCTTCCGTTGTGATACAATGATAGGACCTTCAACATATGCTCTTCAGCAGATTTGTAAAGTTATCAAATTGCCTTAGGCTAAGGATTGTTCCACTTGAAGGCCCTCAGATAAGTACCCCACCCTCACTTAGCAGGGTACTGAATTACATGCAGTAATCCTCTATACAGAACATGGCCGTTTGTGGGCCTACTGTAAAGGCTGTATGCTAAGACTGGGATGTTTAAAATCCCATAGCACAGCAGCCATAGGTCCAGGTTATAGCAGAGGGTGGGAGTAGAAAGAGAGTGTGAGTCAGGTGGTAGGGGTGGAGCAAGAAGAACAGGCAGAGAGAGACCCATATAGAGAGAGGAGGTATAGACAGATAATAGCAGGGGTGGTTGGAGAACTTAGAGGAGGAAGGGGGACATTGAGGGAGCATGGTGGGAGACCAAGAGTGGGTGGAGTCACAGAGGAAAGGCAGTGCCAGGATGCAGGAGAAGAAGCGGTGTAGGCCAGTGAGCAAGGGTGAGTGCAGGACAGGAAGCATAGTGGAGTGGGGTCACTGCTGACAAGCAAGCAGAGCCCACCCCCTCACATGCAAATGGGGTGATTACAAAGGAAGGGATTTGGTGGTGGACATCATCTTTTTATGCCCCCCCTCACTCTCAGAAGGGGTTACATTTTGGGGAGCAGTGTCAAAAGGGGCATTAGGGTGCATTATTAAGGGGTGCCAGGAGACACAGTCCTCCATTCTATAGGCTCATCAAAAACCAACAAGAACAACAGGTAATTCAGCAAGTAGATTTAAAGCCTCTCTGTGGATTTATGTTCATACTGCTCCCTCTAGTAATGTTACAAGGCAACTGCAGTTTAATCACTGGATTGAGAAAGGGGCCGTCCTATGCAAATAATCTCCTCCCATGATTACTTCTGTGAGCTTCCGTTGTGATACAATGATAGGACCTTCAACATATGCTCTTCAGCAGATTTGTAAAGTTATCAAATTGCCTTAGGCTAAGGATTGTTCCACTTGAAGGCCCTCAGATAAGTACCCCACCCTCACTTAGCAGGGTACTGAATTACATGCAGTAATCCTCTATACAGAACATGGCTGTTTGTGGGCCTACTGTAAAGGCTGTATGCTAAGACTGGGATGTTTAAAATCCCATAGTACAGCAGCCATAGGTCCAGGTTATAGCAGAGGGTGGGAGTAGAAAGAGAGTGTGAGTCAGGTGGTAGGGGTGGAGCAAGAAGAACAGGCAGAGAGAGACCCATATAGAGAGAGGAGGTATAGACAGATAAAGCAGGGGTGGTTGGAGAACTTAGAGGAGGAAGGGGGACATTGAGGGAGCATGGTGGGAGACCAAGAGTGGGTGGAGTCACAGAGGAAAGGCAGTGCCAGGATGCAGGAGAAGAAGCGGTGTAGGCCAGAGAGCAAGAGTGAGTGCAGGACAGGAAGCATAGTGGAGTGGGGTCACTGCTGACAAGCAAGCAGAGCCCACCCCCTCACATGCAAATTGGGTGATTACAAAGGAAGGGATTTGGTGGTGGACATCATCTTTTTATGCCCCCCCTCACTCTCAGAAGGGGTTACATTTTGGGGAGCAGTGTCAAAAGGGGCATTAGGGTGCATTATTAAGGGGTGCCAGGAGACACAGTCCTCCATTCTATAGGCTCATCAAAAACCAACAAGAACAACAGGTAATTCAGCAAGTAGATTTAAAGCCTCTCTGTGGATTTATGTTCATACTGCTCCCTCTAGGAATGTTACAAGGCAACTGCAGTTTAATCACTGGATTGAGAAAGGGGCCGTCCTATGCAAATAATCTCCTCCCATGATTACTTCTGTGAGCTTCCGTTGTGATACAATGATAGGACCTTCAACATATGCTCTTCAGCAGATTTGTAAAGTTATCAAATTGCCTTAGGCTAAGGATTGTTCCACTTGAAGGCCCTCAGATAAGTACCCCACCCTCACTTAGCAGGGTACTGAATTACATGCAGTAATCCTCTATACAGAACATGGGCGTTTGTGGGCCTACTGTAAAGGCTGTATGCTAAGACTGGGATGTTTAAAATCCCATAGCACAGCAGCCATAGGTCCAGGTTATAGCAGAGGGTGGGAGTAGAAAGAGAGTGTGAGTCAGGTGGTAGGGGTGGAGCAAGAAGAACAGGCAGAGAGAGACCCATATAGAGAGAGGAGGTATAGACAGATAATAGCAGGGGTGGTTGGAGAACTTAGAGGAGGAAGGGGGACATTGAGGGAGCATGGTGGGAGACCAAGAGTGGGTGGAGTTACAGAGGAAAGGCAGTGCCAGGATGCAGGAGAAGAAGCGGTGTAGGCCAGAGAGCAAGAGTGAGTGCAGGACAGGAAGCATAGTGGAGTGGGGTCACTGCTGACAAGCAAGCAGAGCCCACCCCCTCACATGCAAATGGGGTGATTACAAAGGAAGGGATTTGGTGGTGGACATCATCTTTTTATGCCCCCCCTCACTCTCAGAAGGGGTTACATTTTGGGGAGCAGTGTCAAAAGGGGCATTAGGGTGCATTATTAAGGGGTGCCAGGAGACACAGTCCTCCATTCTATAGGCTCATCAAAAACCAACAAGAACAACAGGTAATTCAGCAAGTAGATTTAAAGCCTCTCTGTGGATTTATGTTCATACTGCTCCCTCTAGTAATGTTACAAGGCAACTGCAGTTTAATCACTGGATTGAGAAAGGGGCCGTCCTATGCAAATAATCTCCTCCCATGATTACTTCTGTGAGCTTCCGTTGTGATACAATGATAGGACTTTCAACATATGCTCTTCAGCAGATTTGTAAAGTTATCAAATTGCCTTAGGCTAAGGATTGTTCCACTTGAAGGCCCTCAGATAAGTACCCCACCCTCACTTAGCAGGGTACTGAATTACATGCAGTAATCCTCTATACAGAACATGGCCGTTCGTGGGCCTACTGTAAAGGCTGTATGCTAAAACTGGGATGTTTAAAATCCCATAGCACAGCAGCCATAGGTCCATGTTATAGCAGAGGGTGGGAGTAGAAATAGAGTGTGAGTCAGGTGGTAGGGGTGGAGCAAGAAAAACAGGCAGAGAGAGACCCATATAGAGAGAGGAGGTATAGACAGATAATAGCAGGGGTGGTTGGAGAACTTAGAGGAGGAAGGGGGACATTGAGGGAGCATGGTGGGAGACCAAGAGTGGGTGGAGTCACAGAGGAAAGGCAGTGCCAGGATGCAGGAGAAGAAGCGGTGTAGGCCAGAGAGCAAGAGTGAGTGCAGGACAGGAAGCATAGTGGAGTGGGGTCACTGCTGACAAGCAAGCAGAGCCCACCCCCTCACATGCAAATGGGGTGATTACAAAGGAAGGGATTTGGTGGTGGACATCATCTTTTTATGCCCCCCCTCACTCTCAGAAGGGGTTACATTTTGGGGAGCAGTGTCAAAAGGGGCATTAGGGTGCATTATTAAGGGGTGCCAGGAGACACAGTCCTCCATTCTATAGGCTCATCAAAAACCAACAAGAACAACAGGTAATTCAGCAAGTAGATTTAAAGCCTCTCTGTGGATTTATGTTCATACTGCTCCCTCTAGTAATGTTACAAGGCAACTGCAGTTTAATCACTGGATTGAGAAAGGGGCCGTCCTATGCAAATAATCTCCTCCCATGATTACTTCTGTGAGCTTCCGTTGTGATACAATGATAGGACCTTCAACATATGCTCTTCAGCAGATTTGTAAAGTTATCAAATTGCCTTAGGCTAAGGATTGTTCCACTTGAAGGCCCTCAGATAAGTACCCCACCCTCACTTAGCAGGGTACTGAATTACATGCAGTAATCCTCTATACAGAACAAGGTCGTTCGTGGGCCTATTGTAAAGGTTGTATGCTAAGACTGGGATGTTTAAAATCCCATAGCACAGCAGCCTTAGGTCCAGGTTATAGCAGAGGGTGGGAGTAGAAAGAGAGTGTGAGTCAGGTGGTAGGGGTGGAGCAAGAAGAACAGGCAGAGAGAGACCCATATAGAGAGAGGAGGTATAGACAGAAAATAGCAGGGGTGGTTGGAGAACTTAGAGGAGGAAGAGGGACATTGAGGGAGCATGGTGGGAGACCAAGAGTGGGTGGAGTCACAGAGGAAAGGCAGTGCCAGGATGCAGGAGAAGAAGCGGTGTAGGCCAGAGAGCAAGAGTGAGTGCAGGACAGGAAGCATAGTGGAGTGGGGTCACTGCTGACAAGCAAGCAGAGCCCACCCCCTCACATGCAAATGGGGTGATTACAAAGGAAGGGATTTGGTGGTGGACATCATCTTTTTATGTCCCCCCTCACTCTCAGAAGGGGTTACATTTTGGGGAGCAGTGTCAAAAGGGGCATTAGGGTGCATTATTAAGGGGTGCCAGGAGACACAGTCCTCCATTCTATAGGCTCATCAAAAACCAACAAGAACAACAGGTAATTCAGAAAGTAGATTTAAAGCCTCTCTGTGGAATTATGTTCATACTGCTCCCTCTAGTAATGTTACAAGGCAACTGCAGTTTAATCACTGGATTGAGAAAGGGGCCGTCCTATGCAAATAATCTCCTCCCATGATTACTTTTGTGAGCTTCCGTTGTGATACAATGATAGGACCTTCAACATATGCTCTTCAGCAGATTTGTAAAGTTATCAAATTGCCTTAGGCTAAGGATTGTTCCACTTGAAGGCCCTCAGATAAGTACCCCACCCTCACTTAGCAGGGTACTGAATTACATGCAGTAATCCTCTATACAGAACATGGGCGTTTGTGGGCCTACTGTAAAGGCTGTATGCTAAGACTGGGATGTTTAAAATCCCATAGCACAGCAGCTATAGGTCCATGTTATAGCAGAGGGTGGGAGTAGAAATAGAGTGTGAGTCAGGTGGTAGGGGTGGAGCAAGAAAAACAGGCAGAGAGAGACCCATATAGAGAGAGGAGGTATAGACAGATAATAGCAGGGGTGGTTGGAGAACTTAGAGGAGGAAGGGGGACATTGAGGGAGCATGGTGGGAGACCAAGAGTGGGTGGAGTCACAGAGGAAAGGCAGTGCCAGGATGCAGGAGAAGAAGCGGTGTAGGCCAGAGAGCAAGAGTGAGTGCAGGACAGGAAGCATAGTGGAGTGGGGTCACTGCTGACAAGCAAGCAGAGCCCACCCCCTCACATGCAAATGGGGTGATTACAAAGGAAGGGATTTGGTGGTGGACATCATCTTTTTATGCCCCCCCTCACTCTCAGAAGGGGTTACATTTTGGGGAGCAGTGTCAAAAGGGGCATTAGGGTGCATTATTAAGGGGTGCCAGGAGACACAGTCCTCCATTCTATAGGCTCATCAAAAACCAACAAGAACAACAGGTAATTCAGCAAGTAGATTTAAAGCCTCTCTGTGGATTTATGTTCATACTGCTCCCTCTAGTAATGTTACAAGGCAACTGCAGTTTAATCACTGGATTGAGAAAGGGGCCGTCCTATGCAAATAATCTCCTCCCATGATTACTTCTGTGAGCTTCCGTTGTGATACAATGATAGGACCTTCAACATATGCTCTTCAGCAGATTTGTAAAGTTATCAAATTGCCTTAGGCTAAGGATTGTTCCACTTGAAGGCCCTCAGATAAGTACCCCACCCTCACTTAGCAGGGTACTGAATTACATGCAGTAATCCTCTATACAGAACAAGGTCGTTCGTGGGCCTATTGTAAAGGTTGTATGCTAAGACTGGGATGTTTAAAATCCCATAGCACAGCAGCCTTAGGTCCAGGTTATAGCAGAGGGTGGGAGTAGAAAGAGAGTGTGAGTCAGGTGGTAGGGGTGGAGCAAGAAGAACAGGCAGAGAGAGACCCATATAGAGAGAGGAGGTATAGACAGAAAATAGCAGGGGTGGTTGGAGAACTTAGAGGAGGAAGAGGGACATTGAGGGAGCATGGTGGGAGACCAAGAGTGGGTGGAGTCACAGAGGAAAGGCAGTGCCAGGATGCAGGAGAAGAAGCGGTGTAGGCCAGAGAGCAAGAGTGAGTGCAGGACAGGAAGCATAGTGGAGTGGGGTCACTGCTGACAAGCAAGCAGAGCCCACCCCCTCACATGCAAATGGGGTGATTACAAAGGAAGGGATTTGGTGGTGGACATCATCTTTTTATGCCCCCCCTCACTCTCAGAAGGGGTTACATTTTGGGGAGCAGTGTCAAAAGGGGCATTAGGGTGCATTATTAAGGGGTGCCAGGAGACACAGTCCTCCATTCTATAGGCTCATCAAAAACCAACAAGAACAACAGGTAATTCAGCAAGTAGATTTAAAGCCTCTCTGTGGATTTATGTTCATACTGCTCCCTCTAGTAATGTTACAAGGCAACTGCAGTTTAATCACTGGATTGAGAAAGGGGCCGTCCTATGCAAATAATCTCCTCCCATGATTACTTCTGTGAGCTTCCGTTGTGATACAATGATAGGACCTTCAACATATGCTCTTCAGCAGATTTGTAAAGTTATCAAATTGCCTTAGGCTAAGGATTGTTCCACTTGAAGGCCCTCAGATAAGTACCCCACCCTCACTTAGCAGGGTACTGAATTACATGCAGTAATCCTCTATACAGAACATGGCCGTTTGTGGGCCTACTGTAAAGGCTGTATGCTAAGACTGGGATGTTGAAAATCCCATAGTACAGCAGCCATAGGTCCAGGTTATAGCAGAGGGTGGGAGTAGAAAGAGAGTGTGAGTCAGGTGGTAGGGGTGGAGCAAGAAGAACAGGCAGAGAGAGACCCATATAGAGAGGGGAGGTATAGACAGATAAAGCAGGGGTGGTTGGAGAACTTAGAGGAGGAAGGGGGACATTGTGGGAGCATGGTGGGAGACCAAGAGTGGGTGGAGTCACAGAGGAAAGGTAGTGCCAGGATGCAGGAGAAGAAGCGGTGTAGGCCAGAGAGCAAGAGTGAGTGCAGGACAGGAAGCATAGTGGAGTGGGGTCACTGCTGACAAGCAAGCAGAGCCCACCCCCTCACATGCAAATGGGGTGATTACAAAGGAAGGGATTTGGTGGTGGACATCATCTTTTTATGCCCCCCCTCACTCTCAGAAGGGGTTACATTTTGGGGAGCAGTGTCAAAAGGGGCATTAGGGTGCATTATTAAGGGGTGCCAGGAGACACAGTCCTCCATTCTATAGGCTCATCAAAAACCAACAAGAACAACAGGTAATTCAGCAAGTAGATTTAAAGCCTCTCTGTGGATTTATGTTCATACTGCTCCCTCTAGTAATGTTACAAGGCAACTGCAGTTTAATCACTGGATTGAGAAAGGGGCCGTCCTATGCAAATAATCTCCTCCCATGATTACTTCTGTGAGCTTCCGTTGTGATACAATGATAGGACCTTCAACATATGCTCTTCAGCAGATTTGTAAAGTTATCAAATTGCCTTAGGCTAAGGATTGTTCCACTTGAAGGCCCTCAGATAAGTACCCCACCCTCACTTAGCAGGGTACTGAATTACATGCAGTAATCCTCTATACAGAACATGGCTGTTCGTGGGCCTACTGTAAAGGCTGTATGCTAAGACTGGGATGTTTAAAATCCCATAGCACAGCAGCCTTAGGTCCAGGTTATAGCAGAGGGTGGGAGTAGAAAGAGAGTGTGAGTCAGGTGGTAGGGGTGGAGCAAGAAGAACAGGCAGAGAGAGACCCATATAGAGAGAGGAGGTATAGACAGATAATAGCAGGGGTGGTTGGAGAACTTAGAGGAGGAAGGGGGACATTGAGGGAGCATGGTGGGAGACCAAGAGTGGGTGGAGTCACAGAGGAAAGGCAGTGCCAGGATGCAGGAGAAGAAGCGGTGTAGGCCAGAGAGCAAGAGTGAGTGCAGGACAGGAAGCATAGTGGAGTGGGGTCACTGCTGACAAGCAAGCAGAGCCCACCCCCTCACATGCAAATGGGGTGATTACAAAGGAAGGGATTTGGTGGTGGACATCATCTTTTTATCCCCCCCCTCACTCTCAGAAGGGGTTACATTTTGGGGAGCAGTGTCAAAAGGGGCATTAGGGTGCATTATTAAGGGGTGCCAGGAGACACAGTCCTCCATTCTATAGGCTCATCAAAAACCAACAAGAACAACAGGTAATTCAGCAAGTAGATTTAAAGCCTCTCTGTGGATTTATGTTCATACTGCTCCCTCTAGTAATGTTACAAGGCAACTGCAGTTTAATCACTGGATTGAGAAAGGGGCCGTCCTATGCAAATAATCTCCTCCCATGATTACTTCTGTGAGCTTCCGTTGTGATACAATGATAGGACCTTCAACATATGCTCTTCAGCAGATTTGTAAAGTTATCAAATTGCCTTAGGCTAAGGATTGTTCCACTTGAAGGCCCTCAGATAAGTACCCCACCCTCACTTAGCAGGGTACTGAATTACATGCAGTAATCCTCTATACAGAACATGGCCGTTCGTGGGCCTACTGTAAAGGCTGTATGCTAAGACTGGAATGTTTAAAATCCCATAGCACAGCAGCCTTAGGTCCAGGTTATAGCAGATGGTGGGAGTAGAAAGAGAGTGTGAGTCAGGTGGTAGGGGTGGAGCAAGAAGAACAGGCAGAGAGAGACCCATATAGAGAGAGGAGGTATAGACAGATAATAGCAGGGGTGGTTGGAGAACTTAGAGGAGGAAGGGGGACATTGAGGGAGCATGGTGGGAGACCAAGAGTGGGTGGAGTCACAGAGGAAAGGCAGTGCCAGGATGCAGGAGAAGAAGCGGTGTAGGCCAGAGAGCAAGAGTGAGTGCAGGACAGGAAGCATAGTGGAGTGGGGTCACTGCTGACAAGCAAGCAGAGCCCACCCCCTCACATGCAAATGGGGTGATTACAAAGGAAGGGATTTGGTGGTGGACATCATCTTTTTATGCTCCCCCTCACTCTCAGAAGGGGTTACATTTTGGGGAGCAGTGTCAAAAGGGGCATTAGGGTGCATTATTAAGGGGTGCCAGGAGACACAGTCCTCCATTCTATAGGCTCATCAAAAACCAACAAGAACAACAGGTAATTCAGCAAGTAGATTTAAAGCCTCTCTGTGGATTTATGTTCATACTGCTCCCTCTAGTAATGTTACAAGGCAACTGCAGTTTAATCACTGGATTGAGAAAGGGGCCGTCCTATGCAAATAATCTCCTCCCATGATTACTTCTGTGAGCTTCCGTTGTGATACAATGATAGGACCTTCAACATATGCTCTTCAGCAGATTTGTAAAGTTATCAAATTGCCTTAGGCTAAGGATTGTTCCACTTGAAGGCCCTCAGATAAGTACCCCACCCTCACTTAGCAGGGTACTGAATTACATGCAGTAATCCTCTATACAGAACATGGCCGTTCGTGGGCCTACGGTAAATGCTGTATGCTAAGACTGGGATGTTTAAAATCCCATAGCACAGCAGCCATAGGTCCAGGTTATAGCAGAGGGTGGGAGTAGAAAGAGAGTGTGAGTCAGGTGGTAGGGGTGGAGCAAGAAGAACAGGCAGAGAGAGACCCATATAGAGAGAGGAGGTATAGACAGATAATAGCAGGGGTGGTTGGAGAACTTAGAGGAGGAAGGGGGACATTGAGGGAGCATGGTGGGAGACCAAGAGTGGGTGGAGTCACAGAGGAAAGGCAGTGCCAGGATGCAGGAGAAGAAGCGGTGTAGGCCAGAGAGCAAGAGTGAGTGCAGGACAGGAAGCATAGTGGAGTGGGATCACTGCTGACAAGCAAGCAGAGCCCACCCCCTCACATGCAAATGGGGTGATTACAAAGGAAGGGATTTGGTGGTGGACATCATCTTTTTATGCCCCCCCTCACTCTCAGAAGGGGTTACATTTTGGGGAGCAGTGTCAAAAGGGGCATTAGGGTGCATTATTAAGGGGTGCCAGGAGACACAGTCCTCCATTCTATAGGCTCATCAAAAACCAACAAGAACAACAGGTAATTCAGCAAGTAGATTTAAAGCCTCTCTGTGGATTTTTGTTCATACTGCTCCCTCTAGTAATGTTACAAGGCAACTGCAGTTTAATCACTGGATTGAGAAAGGGGCCGTCCTATGCAAATAATCTCCTCCCATGATTACTTCTGTGAGCTTCCGTTGTGATACAATGATAGGACCTTCAACATATGCTCTTCAGCAGATTTGTAAAGTTATCAAATTGCCTTAGGCTAAGGATTGTTCCACTTGAAGGCCCTCAGATAAGTACCCCACCCTCACTTAGCAGGGTACTGAATTACATGCAGTAATCCTCTATACAGAACATGGCCGTTCGTGGGCCTACTGTAAAGGCTGTATGCTAAGATTGGGATGTTTAAAATCCCATAGCACAGCAGCCATAGGTCCAGGTTATAGCAGAGGGTGGGAGTAGAAAGAGAGTGTGAGTCAGGTGGTAGGGGTGGAGCAAGAAGAACAGGCAGAGAGAGACCCATATAGAGAGAGGAGGTATAGACAGATAATAGCAGGGGTGGTTGGAGAACTTAGAGGAGGAAGGGGGACATTGAGGGAGCATGGTGGGAGACCAAGAGTGGGTGGAGTCACAGAGGAAAGGCAGTGCCAGGATGCAGGAGAAGAAGCGGTGTAGGCCAGAGAGCAAGAGTGAGTGCAGGACAGGAAGCATAGTGGAGTGGGGTCACTGCTGACAAGCAAGCAGAGCCCACCCCCTCACATGCAAATGGGGTGATTACAAAGGAAGGGATTTGGTGGTGGACATCATCTTTTTATGCCCCCCCTCACTCTCAGAAGGGGTTACATTTTGGGGAGCAGTGTCAAAAGGGGCATTAGGGTGCATTATTAAGGGGTGCCAGGAGACACAGTCCTCCATTCTATAGGCTCATCAAAAACCAACAAGAACAACAGGTAATTCAGCAAGTAGATTTAAAGCCTCTCTGTGGATTTATGTTCATACTGCTCCCTCTAGTAATGTTACAAGGCAACTGCAGTTTAATCACTGGATTGAGAAAGGGGCCGTCCTATGCAAATAATCTCCTCCCATGATTACTTCTGTGAGCTTCCGTTGTGATACAATGATAGGACCTTCAACATATGCTCTTCAGCAGATTTGTAAAGTTATCAAATTGCATTAGGCTAAGGATTGTTCCACTTGAAGGCCCTCAGATAAGTACCCCACCCTCACTTAGCAGGGTACTGAATTACATGCAGTAATCCTCTATACAGAACATGGGCGTTTGTGGGCCTACTGTAAAGGCTGTATGCTAAGACTGGGATGTTTAAAATCCCATAGCACAGCAGCCATAGGTCCAGGTTATAGCAGAGGGTGGGAGTAGAAAGAGAGTGTGAGTCAGGTGGTAGGGGTGGAGCAAGAAGAACAGGCAGAGAGAGACCCATATAGAGAGAGGAGGTATAGACAGATAATAGCAGGGGTGGTTGGAGAACTTAGAGGAGGAAGGGGGACATTGAGGGAGCATGGTGGGAGACCAAGAGTGGGTGGAGTTACAGAGGAAAGGCAGTGCCAGGATGCAGGAGAAGAAGCGGTGTAGGCCAGAGAGCAAGAGTGAGTGCAGGACAGGAAGCATAGTGGAGTGGGGTCACTGCTGACAAGCAAGCAGAGCCCACCCCCTCACATGCAAATGGGGTGATTACAAAGGAAGGGATTTGGTGGTGGACATCATCTTTTTATGCCCCCCCTCACTCTCAGAAGGGGTTACATTTTGGGGAGCAGTGTCAAAAGGGGCATTAGGGTGCATTATTAAGGGGTGCCAGGAGACACAGTCCTCCATTCTATAGGCTCATCAAAAACCAACAAGAACAACAGGTAATTCAGCAAGTAGATTTAAAGCCTCTCTGTGGATTTATGTTCATACTGCTCCCTCTAGTAATGTTACAAGGCAACTGCAGTTTAATCACTGGATTGAGAAAGGGGCCGTCCTATGCAAATAATCTCCTCCCATGATTACTTCTGTGAGCTTCCGTTGTGATACAATGATAGGACCTTCAACATATGCTCTTCAGCAGATTTGTAAAGTTATCAAATTGCCTTAGGCTAAGGATTGTTCCACTTGAAGGCCCTCAGATAAGTACCCCACCCTCACTTAGCAGGGTACTGAATTACATGCAGTAATCCTCTATACAGAACATGGCTGTTCGTGGGCCTATTGTAAAGGCTGTACGCTAAGACTGGGATGTTTAAAATCCCATAGCACAGCAGCCTTAGGTCCAGGTTATAGCAGAGGGTGGGAGTAGAAAGAGAGTGTGAGTCAGGTGGTAGGGGTGGAGCAAGAAGAACAGGCAGAGAGAGACCCATATAGAGAGAGGAGGTATAGACAGATAATAGCAGGGGTGGTTGGAGAACTTAGAGGAGGAAGGGGGACATTGAGGGAGCATGGTGGGAGACCAAGAGTGGGTGGAGTCACAGAGGAAAGGCAGTGCCAGGATGCAGGAGAAGAAGCGGTGTAGGCCAGAGAGCAAGAGTGAGTGCAGGACAGGATTCATAGTGGAGTGGGGTCACTGCTGACAAGCAAGCAGAGCCCACCCCCTCACATGCAAATGGGGTGATTACAAAGGAAGGGATTTGGTGGTGGACATCATCTTTTTATGCCCCCCCTCACTCTCAGAAGGGGTTACATTTTGGGGAGCAGTGTCAAAAGGGGCATTAGGGTGCATTATTAAGGGGTGCCAGGAGACACAGTCCTCCATTCTATAGGCTCATCAAAAACCAACAAGAACAACAGGTAATTCAGCAAGTAGATTTAAAGCCTCTCTGTGGATTTATGTTCATACTGCTCCCTCTAGTAATGTTACAAGGCAACTGCAGTTTAATCACTGGATTGAGAAAGGGGCCGTCCTATGCAAATAATCTCCTCCCATGATTACTTCTGTGAGCTTCCGTTGTGATACAATGATAGGACCTTCAACATATGCTCTTCAGCAGATTTGTAAAGTTATCAAATTGCCTTAGGCTAAGGATTGTTCCACTTGAAGGCCCTCAGATAAGTACCCCACCCTCACTTAGCAGGGTACTGAATTACATGCAGTAATCCTCTATACAGAACATGGCCGTTCGTGGGCCTACTGTAAAGGCTGTATGCTAACCCTGGGATGTTTAAAATCCCATAGCACAGCAGCCTTAGGTCCAGGTTATAGCAGAGGGTGGGAGTAGAAAGAGAGTGTGAGTCAGGTGGTAGGGGTGGAGCAAGAAGAACAGGCAGAGAGAGACCCATATAGAGAGAGGAGGTATAGACAGATAATAGCAGGGGTGGTTGGAGAACTTAGAGGAGGAAGGGGGACATTGAGGGAGCATGGTGGGAGACCAAGAGTGGGTGGAGTCACAGAGGAAAGGCAGTGCCAGGATGCAGGAGAAGAAGCGGTGTAGGCCAGAGAGCAAGAGTGAGTGCAGGACAGGAAGCATAGTGGAGTGGGGTCACTGCTGACAAGCAAGCAGAGCCCACCCCCTCACATGCAAATGGGGTGATTACAAAGGAAGGGATTTGGTGGTGGACATCATCTTTTTATGCCCCCCCTCACTCTCAGAAGGGGTTACATTTTGGGGAGCAGTGTCAAAAGGGGCATTAGGGTGCATTATTAAGGGGTGCCAGGAGACACAGTCCTCCATTCTATAGGCTCATCAAAAACCAACAAGAACAACAGGTAATTCAGCAAGTAGATTTAAAGCCTCTCTGTGGATTTATGTTCATACTGCTCCCTCTAGTAATGTTACAAGGCAACTGCAGTTTAATCACTGGATTGAGAAAGGGGCCGTCCTATGCAAATAATCTCCTCCCATGATTACTTCTGTGAGCTTCCGTTGTGATACAATGATAGGACCTTCAACATATGCTCTTCAGCAGATTTGTAAAGTTATCAAATTGCCTTAGGCTAAGGATTGTTCCACTTGAAGGCCCTCAGATAAGTACCCCACCCTCACTTAGCAGGGTACTGAATTACATGCAGTAATCCTCTATACAGAACATGGCCGTTCGTGGGCCTACTGTAAAGGCTGTATGCTGAGACTGGGATGTTTAAAATCCCATAGCACAGCAGCCTTAGGTCCAGGTTATAGCAGAGGGTGGGAGTAGAAAGAGAGTGTGAGTCAGGTGGTAGGGTTGGAGCAAGAAGAACAGGCAGAGAGAGACCCATATAGAGAGAGGAGGTATAGACAGATAATAGCAGGGGTGGTTGGAGAACTTAGAGGAGGAAGGGGGACATTGAGGGAGCATGGTGGGAGACCAAGAGTGGGTGGAGTCACAGAGGAAAGGCAGTGCCAGGATGCAGGAGAAGAAGCGGTGTAGGCCAGAGAGCAAGAGTGAGTGCAGGACAGGAAGCATAGTGGAGTGGGGTCACTGCTGACAAGCAAGCAGAGCCCACCCCCTCACATGCAAATGGGGTGATTACAAAGGAAGGGATTTGGTGGTGGACATCATCTTTTTATGCCCCCCCTCACTCTCAGAAGGGGTTACATTTTGGGGAGCAGTGTCAAAAGGGGCATTAGGGTGCATTATTAAGGGGTGCCAGGAGACACAGTCCTCCATTCTATAGGCTCATCAAAAACCAACAAGAACAACAGGTAATTCAGCAAGTAGATTTAAAGCCTCTCTGTGGATTTATGTTCATACTGCTCCCTCTAGTAATGTTACAAGGCAACTGCAGTTTAATCACTGGATTGAGAAAGGGGCCGTCCTATGCAAATAATCTCCTCCCATGATTACTTCTGTGAGCTTCCGTTGTGATACAATGATAGGACCTTCAACATATGCTCTTCAGCAGATTTGTAAAGTTATCAAATTGCCTTAGGCTAAGGATTGTTCCACTTGAAGGCCCTCAGATAAGTACCCCACCCTCACTTAGCAGGGTACTGAATTACATGCAGTAATCCTCTATACAGAACATGGCCGTTCGTGGGCCTACTGTAAAGGCTGTATGCTAAGACTGGGATGTTTAAAATCCCATAGCACAGCAGCCATAGGTCCAGCTTATAGCAGAGGGTGGGAGTAGAAAGAGAGTGTGAGTCAGGTGGTAGGGGTGGAGCAAGAAGAACAGGCAGAGAGAGACCCATATAGAGAGAGGAGGTATAGACAGATAATAGCAGGGGTGGTTGGAGAACTTAGAGGAGGAAGGGAGACCAAGAGTGGGTGGAGTCACAGAGGAAAGGCAGTGCCAGGATGCAGGAGAAGAAGCGGTGTAGGCCAGAGAGCAAGAGTGAATGCAGGACAGGAAGCATAGTGGAGTGGGGTCACTGCTGACAAGCAAGCAGAGCCCACCCCCTCACATGCAAATGGGGTGATTACAAAGGAAGGGATTTGGTGGTGGACATCATCTTTTTATGCCCCCCCCTCACTCTCAGAAGGGGTTACATTTTGGGGAGCAGTGTCAAAAGGGGCATTAGGGTGCATTATTAAGGGGTGCCAGGAGACACAGTCCTCCATTCTATAGGCTCATCAAAAACCAACAAGAACAACAGGTAATTCAGCAAGTAGATTTAAAGCCTCTCTGTGGATTTATGTTCATACTGCTCCCTCTAGTAATGTTACAAGGCAACTGCAGTTTAATCACTGGATTGAGAAAGGGGCCGTCCTATGCAAATAATCTCCTCCCATGATTACTTCTGTGAGCTTCCGTTGTGATACAATGATAGGACTTTCAACATATGCTCTTCAGCAGATTTGTAAAGTTATCAAATTGCCTTAGGCTAAGGATTGTTCCACTTGAAGGCCCTCAGATAAGTACCCCACCCTCACTTAGCAGGGTACTGAATTACATGCAGTAATCCTCTATACAGAACATGGCCGTTCGTGGGCCTACTGTAAAGGCTGTATGCTAAAACTGGGATGTTTAAAATCCCATAGCACAGCAGCCATAGGTCCAGGTTATAGCAGAGGGTGGGAGTAGAAATAGAGTGTGAGTCAGGTGGTAGGGGTGGAGCAAGAAAAACAGGCAGAGAGAGACCCATATAGAGAGAGGAGGTATAGACAGATAATAGCAGGGGTGGTTGGAGAACTTAGAGGAGGAAGGGGGACATTGAGGGAGCATGGTGGGAGACCAAGAGTGGGTGGAGTCACAGAGGAAAGGCAGTGCCAGGATGCAGGAGAAGAAGCGGTGTAGGCCAGAGAGCAAGAGTGAGTGCAGGACAGGAAGCATAGTGGAGTGGGGTCACTGCTGACAAGCAAGCAGAGCCCACCCCCTCACATGCAAATGGGGTGATTACAAAGGAAGGGATTTGGTGGTGGACATCATCTTTTTATGCCCCCCCTCACTCTCAGAAGGGGTTACATTTTGGGGAGCAGTGTCAAAAGGGGCATTAGGGTGCATTATTAAGGGGTGCCAGGAGACACAGTCCTCCATTCTATAGGCTCATCAAAAACCAACAAGAACAACAGGTAATTCAGCAAGTAGATTTAAAGCCTCTCTGTGGATTTATGTTCATACTGCTCCCTCTAGTAATGTTACAAGGCAACTGCAGTTTAATCACTGGATTGAGAAAGGGGCCGTCCTATGCAAATAATCTCCTCCCATGATTACTTCTGTGAGCTTCCGTTGTGATACAATGATAGGACCTTCAACATATGCTCTTCAGCAGATTTGTAAAGTTATCAAATTGCCTTAGGCTAAGGATTGTTCCACTTGAAGGCCCTCAGATAAGTACCCCACCCTCACTTAGCAGGGTACTGAATTACATGCAGAAATCCTCTATACAGAACAAGGTCGTTCGTGGGCCTATTGTAAAGGTTGTATGCTAAGACTGGGATGTTTAAAATCCCATAGCACAGCAGCCTTAGGTCCAGGTTATAGCAGAGGGTGGGAGTAGAAAGAGAGTGTGAGTCAGGTGGTAGGGGTGGAGCAAGAAGAACAGGCAGAGAGAGACCCATATAGAGAGAGGAGGTATAGACAGAAAATAGCAGGGGTGGTTGGAGAACTTAGAGGAGGAAGAGGGACATTGAGGGAGCATGGTGGGAGACCAAGAGTGGGTGGAGTCACAGAGGAAAGGCAGTGCCAGGATGCAGGAGAAGAAGCGGTGTAGGCCAGAGAGCAAGAGTGAGTGCAGGACAGGAAGCATAGTGGAGTGGGGTCACTGCTGACAAGCAAGCAGAGCCCACCCCCTCACATGCAAATGGGGTGATTACAAAGGAAGGGATTTGGTGGTGGACATCATCTTTTTATGTCCCCCCTCACTCTCAGAAGGGGTTACATTTTGGGGAGCAGTGTCAAAAGGGGCATTAGGGTGCATTATTAAGGGGTGCCAGGAGACACAGTCCTCCATTCTATAGGCTCATCAAAAACCAACAAGAACAACAGGTAATTCAGCAAGTAGATTTAAAGCCTCTCTGTGGAATTATTTTCATACTGCTCCCTCTAGTAATGTTACAAGGCAACTGCAGTTTAATCACTGGATTGAGAAAGGGGCCGTCCTATGCAAATAATCTCCTCCCATGATTACTTTTGTGAGCTTCCGTTGTGATACAATGATAGGACCTTCAACATATGCTCTTCAGCAGATTTGTAAAGTTATCAAATTGCCTTAGGCTAAGGATTGTTCCACTTGAAGGCCCTCAGATAAGTACCCCACCCTCACTTAGCAGGGTACTGAATTACATGCAGTAATCCTCTATACAGAACATGGGCGTTTGTGGGCCTACTGTAAAGGCTGTATGCTAAGACTGGGATGTTTAAAATCCCATAGCACAGCAGCCATAGGTCCAGGTTAAAGCAGAGGGTGGGAGTAGAAAGAGAGTGTGAGTCAGGTGGTAGGGGTGGAGCAAGAAGAACAGGCAGAGAGAGACCCATATAGAGAGAGGAGGTATAGACAGATAATAGCAGGGGTGGTTAGAGAACTTAGAGGAGGAAGGGGGACATTGAGGGAGCATGGTGGGAGACCAAGAGTGGGTGGAGTCACAGAGGAAAGGCAGTGCCAGGATGCAGGAGAAGAAGCGGTGTAGGCCAGAGAGCAAGAGTGAGTGCAGGACAGGAAGCATAGTGGAGTGGGGTCACTGCTGACAAGCAAGCAGAGCCCACCCCCTCACATGCAAATGGGGTGATTACAAAGGAAGGGATTTGGTGGTGGACATCATCTTTTTATGCCCCCCCTCACTCTCAGAAGGGGTTACATTTTGGGGAGCAGTGTCAAAAGGGGCATTAGGGTGCATTATTAAGGGGTGCCAGGAGACACAGTCCTCCATTCTATAGGCTCATCAAAAACCAACAAGAACAACAGGTAATTCAGCAAGTAGATTTAAAGCCTCTCTGTGGATTTATGTTCATACTGCTCCCTCTAGTAATGTTACAAGGCAACTGCAGTTTAATCACTGGATTGAGAAAGGGGCCGTCCTATGCAAATAATCTCCTCCCATGATTACTTCTGTGAGCTTCCGTTGTGATACAATGATAGGACCTTCAACATATGCTCTTCAGCAGATTTGTAAAGTTATCAAATTGCCTTAGGCTAAGGATTGTTCCACTTGAAGGCCCTCAGATAAGTACCCCACCCTCACTTAGCAGGGTACTGAATTACATGCAGTAATCCTCTATACAGAACATGGCCGTTTGTGGGCCTACTGTAAAGGCTGTATGCTAAGACTGGGATGTTTAAAATCCCATAGTACAGCAGCCATAGGTCCAGGTTATAGCAGAGGGTGGGAGTAGAAAGAGAGTGTGAGTCAGGTGGTAGGGGTGGAGCAAGAAGAACAGGCAGAGAGAGACCCATATAGAGAGGGGAGGTATAGACAGATAAAGCAGGGGTGGTTGGAGAACTTAGAGGAGGAAGGGGGACATTGAGGTAGCATGGTGGGAGACCAAGAGTGGGTGGAGTCACAGAGGAAAGGTAGTGCCAGGATGCAGGAGAAGAAGCGGTGTAGGCCAGAGAGCAAGAGTGAGTGCAGGACAGGAAGCATAGTGGAGTGGGGTCACTGCTGACAAGCAAGCAGAGCCCACCCCCTCACATGCAAATGGGGTGATTACAAAGGAAGGGATTTGGTGGTGGACATCATCTTTTTATGCCCCCCCTCACTCTCAGAAGGGGTTACATTTTGGGGAGCAGTGTCAAAAGGGGCATTAGGGTGCATTATTAAGGGGTGCCAAGAGACACAGTCCTCCATTCTATAGGCTCATCAAAAACCAACAAGAACAACAGGTAATTCAGCAAGTAGATTTAAAGCCTCTCTGTGGAATTATGTTCATACTGCTCCCTCTAGTAATGTTACAAGGCAACTGCAGTTTAATCACTGGATTGAGAAAGGGGCCGTCCTATGCAAATAATCTCCTCCCATGATTACTTTTGTGAGCTTCCGTTGTGATACAATGATAGGACCTTCAACATATGCTCTTCAGCAGATTTGTAAAGTTATCAAATTGCCTTAGGCTAAGGATTGTTCCACTTGAAGGCCCTCAGATAAGTACCCCACCCTCACTTAGCAGGGTACTGAATTACATGCAGTAATCCTCTATACAGAACATGGCCGTTTGTGGGCCTACTGTAAAGGCTGTATGCTAAGACTGGGATGTTTAAAATCCCATAGCACAGCAGCCATAGGTCCAGGTTATAGCAGAGGGTGGGAGTAGAAAGAGAGTGTGAGTCAGGTGGTAGGGGTGGAGCAAGAAGAACAGGCAGAGAGAGACCCATATAGAGAGAGGAGGTATAGACAGATAATAGCAGGGGTGGTTGGAGAACTTAGAGGAGGAAGGGGGACATTGAGGGAGCATGGTGGGAGACCAAGAGTGGGTGGAGTCACAGAGGAAAGGCAGTGCCAGGATGCAGGAGAAGAAGCGGTGTAGGCCAGTGAGCAAGAGTGAGTGCAGGACAGGAAGCATAGTGGAGTGGGGTCACTGCTGACAAGCAAGCAGAGCCCACCCCCTCACATGCAAATGGGGTGATTACAAAGGAAGGGATTTGGTGGTGGACATCATCTTTTTATGCCCCCCCTCACTCTCAGAAGGGGTTACATTTTGGGGAGCAGTGTCAAAAGGGGCATTAGGGTGCATTATTAAGGGGTGCCAGGAGACACAGTCCTCCATTCTATAGGCTCATCAAAAACCAACAAGAACAACAGGTAATTCAGCAAGTAGATTTAAAGCCTCTCTGTGGATTTATGTTCATACTGCTCCCTCTAGTAATGTTACAAGGCAACTGCAGTTTAATCACTGGATTGAGAAAGGGGCCGTCCTATGCAAATAATCTCCTCCCATGATTACTTCTGTGAGCTTCCGTTGTGATACAATGATAGGACCTTCAACATATGCTCTTCAGCAGATTTGTAAAGTTATCAAATTGCCTTAGGCTAAGGATTGTTCCACTTGAAGGCCCTCAGATAAGTACCCCACCCTCACTTAGCAGGGTACTGAATTACATGCAGTAATCCTCTATGCAGAACATGGCTGTTTGTGGGCCTACTGTAAAGGCTGTATGCTAAGACTGGGATGTTTAAAATCCCATAGTACAGCAGCCATAGGTCCAGGTTATAGCAGAGGGTGGGAGTAGAAAGAGAGTGTGAGTCAGGTGGTAGGGGTGGAGCAAGAAGAACAGGCAGAGAGAGACCCATATAGAGAGAGGAGGTATAGACAGATAAAGCAGGGGTGGTTGGAGAACTTAGAGGAGGAAGGGGGACATTGAGGGAGCATGGTGGGAGACCAAGAGTGGGTGGAGTCACAGAGGAAAGGCAGTGCCAGGATGCAGGAGAAGAAGCGGTGTAGGCCAGAGAGCAAGAGTGAGTGCAGGACAGGAAGCATAGTGGAGTGGGGTCACTGCTGACAAGCAAGCAGAGCCCACCCCCTCACATGCAAATGGGGTGATTACAAAGGAAGGGATTTGGTGGTGGACATCATCTTTTTATGCCCCCCCTCACTCTCAGAAGGGGTTACATTTTGGGGAGCAGTGTCAAAAGGGGCATTAGGGTGCATTATTAAGGGGTGCCAGGAGACACAGTCCTCCATTCTATAGGCTCATCAAAAACCAACAAGAACAACAGGTAATTCAGCAAGTAGATTTAAAGCCTCTCTGTGGATTCATGTTCATACTGCTCCCTCTAGGAATGTTACAAGGCAACTGCAGTTTAATCACTGGATTGAGAAAGGGGCCGTCCTATGCAAATAATCTCCTCCCATGATTACTTCTGTGAGCTTCCGTTGTGATACAATGATAGGACCTTCAACATATGCTCTTCAGCAGATTTGTAAAGTTATCAAATTGCCTTAGGCTAAGGATTGTTCCACTTGAAGGCCCTCAGATAAGTACCCCACCCTCACTTAGCAGGGTACTGAATTACATGCAGTAATCCTCTATACAGAACATGGGCGTTTGTGGGCCTACTGTAAAGGCTGTATGCTAAGACTGGGATGTTTAAAATCCCATAGCACAGCAGCCATAGGTCCAGGTTATAGCAGAGGGTGGGAGTAGAAAGAGAGTGTGAGTCAGGTGGTAGGGGTGGAGCAAGAAGAACAGGCAGAGAGAGACCCATATAGAGAGAGGAGGTATAGACAGATAATAGCAGGGGTGGTTGGAGAACTTAGAGGAGGAAGGGGGACATTGAGGGAGCATGGTGGGAGACCAAGAGTGGGTGGAGTTACAGAGGAAAGGCAGTGCCAGGATGCAGGAGAAGAAGCGGTGTAGGCCAGAGAGCAAGAGTGAGTGCAGGACAGGAAGCATAGTGGAGTGGGGTCACTGCTGACAAGCAAGCAGAGCCCACCCCCTCACATGCAAATGGGGTGATTACAAAGGAAGGGATTTGGTGGTGGACATCATCTTTTTATGCCCCCCCTCACTCTCAGAAGGGGTTACATTTTGGGGAGCAGTGTCAAAAGGGGCATTAGGGTGCATTATTAAGGGGTGCCAGGAGACACAGTCCTCCATTCTATAGGCTCATCAAAAACCAACAAGAACAACAGGTAATTCAGCAAGTAGATTTAAAGCCTCTCTGTGGAATTATGTTCATACTGCTCCCTCTAGTAATGTTACAAGGCAACTGCAGTTTAATCACTGGATTGAGAAAGGGGCCGTCCTATGCAAATAATCTCCTCCCATGATTACTTTTGTGAGCTTCCGTTGTGATACAATGATAGGACCTTCAACATATGCTCTTCAGCAGATTTGTAAAGTTATCAAATTGCCTTAGGCTAAGGATTGTTCCACTTGAAGGCCCTCAGATAAGTACCCCACCCTCACTTAGCAGGGTACTGAATTACATGCAGTAATCCTCTATACAGAACATGGCCGTTTGTGGGCCTACTGTAAAGGCTGTATGCTAAGACTGGGATGTTTAAAATCCCATAGCACAGCAGCCATAGGTCCAGGTTATAGCAGAGGGTGGGAGTAGAAAGAGAGTGTGAGTCAGGTGGTAGGGGTGGAGCAAGAAAAACAGGCAGAGAGAGACCCATATAGAGAGAGGAGGTATAGACAGATAGTAGCAGGGGTGGTTGGAGAACTTAGAGGAGGAAGGGGGACATTGAGGGATCATGGTGGGAGACCAAGAGTGGGTGGAGTCACAGAGGAAAGGCAGTGCCAGGATGCAGGAGAAGAAGCGGTGTAGGCCAGAGAGCAAGAGTGAGTGCAGGACAGGAAGCATAGTTGAGTGGGGTCACTGCTGACAAGCAAGCACAGCCCACCCCCTCACATGCAAATGGGGTGATTACAAAGGAAGGGATTTGGTGGTGGACATCATCTTTTTATGCCCCCCCTCACTCTCAGAAGGGGTTACATTTTGGGGAGCAGTGTCAAAAGGGGCATTAGGGTGCATTATTAAGGGGTGCCAGGAGACACAGTCCTCCATTCTATAGGCTCATCAAAAACCAACAAGAACAACAGGTAATTCAGCAAGTAGATTTAAAGCCTCTCTGTGGATTTATGTTCATACTGCTCCCTCTAGTAATGTTACAAGGCAACTGCAGTTTAATCACTGGATTGAGAAAGGGGCCGTCCTATGCAAATAATCTCCTCCCATGATTACTTCTGTGAGCTTCCGTTGTGATACAATGATAGGACCTTCAACATATGGTCTTCAGCAGATTTGTAAAGTTATCAAATTGCCTTAGGCTAAGGATTGTTCCACTTGAAGGCCCTCAGATAAGTACCCCACCCTCACTTAGCAGGGTACTGAATTACATGCAGTAATCCTCTATACAGAACATGGGCGTTTGTGGGCCTACTGTAAAGGCTGTATGCTAAGACTGGGATGTTTAAAATCCCATAGCACAACAGCCATAGGTCCAGGTTATAGCAGAGGGTGGGAGTAGAAAGAGAGTGTGAGTCAGGTGGTAGGGGTGGAGCAAGAAGAACAGGCAGAGAGAGACCCATATAGAGAGAGGAGGTATAGACAGATAATAGCAGGGGTGGTTGGAGAACTTAGAGGAGGAAGGGGGACATTGAGGGAGCATGGTGGGAGACCAAGAGTGGGTGGAGTTACAGAGGAAAGGCAGTGCCAGGATGCAGGAGAAGAAGCGGTGTAGGCCAGAGAGCAAGAGTGAGTGCAGGACAGGAAGCATAGTGGAGTGGGGTCACTGCTGACAAGCAAGCAGAGCCCACCCCCTCACATGCAAATGGGGTGATTACAAAGGAAGGGATTTGGTGGTGGACATCATCTTTTTATGCCCCCCCTCACTCTCAGAAGGGGTTACATTTTGGGGAGCAGTGTCAAAAGGGGCATTAGGGTGCATTATTAAGGGGTGCCAGGAGACACAGTCCTCCATTCTATAGGCTCATCAAAAACCAACAAGAACAACAGGTAATTCAGCAAGTAGATTTAAAGCCTCTCTGTGGATTTATGTTCATACTGCTCCCCCTAGTAATGTTACAAGGCAACTGCAGTTTAATCACTGGATTGAGAAAGGGGCCGTCCTATGCAAATAATCTCCTCCCATGATTACTTCTGTGAGCTTCCGTTGTGATACAATGATAGGACCTTCAACATATGCTCTTCAGCAGATTTGTAAAGTTATCAAATTGCCTTAGGCTAAGGATTGTTCCACTTGAAGGCCCTCAGATAAGTACCCCACCCTCACTTAGCAGGGTACTGAATTACATGCAGTAATCCTCTATACAGAACATGGCTGTTCGTGGGCCTACTTTAAAGGCTGTATGCTAAGACTGGGATGTTTAAAATCCCATAGCACAGCAGCCTTAGGTCCAGGTTATAGCAGAGGGTGGGAGTAGAAAGAGAGTGTGAGTCAGGTGGTAGGGGTGGAGCAAGAAGAACAGGCAGAGAGAGACCCATTTAGAGAGAGGAGGTATAGACAGATAATAGCAGGGGTGGTTGGAGAACTTAGAGGAGGAAGGGGGACATTGTGGGAGCATGGTGGGAGACCAAGAGTGGGTGGAGTCACAGAGGAAAGGCAGTGCCAGGATGCAGGAGAAGAAGCGGTGTAGGCCAGAGAGCAAGAGTGAGTGCAGGACAGGAAGCATAGTGGAGTGGGGTCACTGCTGACAAGCAAGCAGAGCCCACCCCCTCACATGCAAATGGGGTGATTACAAAGGAAGGGATTTGGTGGTGGACATCATCTTTTTATGCCCCCCCTCACTCTCAGAAGGGGTTACATTTTGGGGAGCAGTGTCAAAAGGGGCATTAGGGTGCATTATTAAGGGGTGCCAGGAGACACAGTCCTCCATTCTATAGGCTCATCAAAAACCAACAAGAACAACAGGTAATTCAGCAAGTAGATTTAAAGCCTCTCTGTGGATTTATGTTCATACTGCTCCCTCTAGTAATGTTACAAGGCAACTGCAGTTTAATCACTGGATTGAGAAAGGGGCCGTCCTATGCAAATAATCTCCTCCCATGATTACTTCTGTGAGCTTCCGTTGTGATACAATGATAGGACCTTCAACATATGCTCTTCAGCAGATTTGTAAAGTTATCAAATTGCCTTAGGCTAAGGATTGTTCCACTTGAAGGCCCTCAGATAAGTACCCCACCCTCACTTAGCAGGGTACTGAATTACATGCAGTAATCCTCTATACAGAACATGGCCGTTCGTGGGCCTACTGTAAAGGCTGTATGCTGAGACTGGGATGTTTAAAATCCCATAGCACAGCAGCCTTAGGTCCAGGTTATAGCAGAGGGTGGGAGTAGAAAGAGAGTGTGAGTCAGGTGGTAGGGGTGGAGCAAGAAGAACAGGCAGAGAGAGACCCATATAGAGAGAGGAGGTATAGACAGATAATAGCAGGGGTGGTTGGAGAACTTAGAGGAGGAAGGGGGACATTGAGGGAGCATGGTGGGAGACCAAGAGTGGGTGGAGTCACAGAGGAAAGGCAGTGCCAGGATGCAGGAGAAGAAGCGGTGTAGGCCAGAGAGCAAGAGTGAGTGCAGGACAGGAAGCATAGTGGAGTGGGGTCACTGCTGACAAGCAAGCAGAGCCCACCCCCTCACATGCAAATGGGGTGATTACAAAGGAAGGGATTTGGTGGTGGACATCATCTTTTTATGCCCCCCCTCACTCTCAGAAGGGGTTACATTTTGGGGAGCAGTGTCAAAAGGGGCATTAGGGTGCATTATTAAGGGGTGCCAGGAGACACAGTCCTCCATTCTATAGGCTCATCAAAAACCAACAAGAACAACAGGTAATTCAGCAAGTAGATTTAAAGCCTCTCTGTGGATTTATGTTCATACTGCTCCCTCTAGTAATGTTACAAGGCAACTGCAGTTTAATCACTGGATTGAGAAAGGGGTCGTCCTATGCAAATAATCTCCTCCCATGATTACTTCTGTGAGCTTCCGTTGTGATACAATGATAGGACCTTCAACATATGCTCTTCAGCAGATTTGTAAAGTTATCAAATTGCCTTAGGCTAAGGATTGTTCCACTTGAAGGCCCTCAGATAAGTACCCCACCCTCACTTAGCAGGGTACTGAATTACATGCAGTAATCCTCTATACAGAACATGGCCGTTCGTGGGCCTACTGTAAAGGCTGTATGCTGAGACTGGGATGTTTAAAATCCCATAGCACAGCAGCCTTAGGTCCAGGTTATAGCAGAGGGTGGGAGTAGAAAGAGAGTGTGAGTCAGGTGGTAGGGGTGGAGCAAGAAGAACAGGCAGAGAGAGACCCATATAGAGAGAGGAGGTATAGACAGATAATAGCAGGGGTGGTTGGAGAACTTAGAGGAGGAAGGGGGACATTGAGGGAGCATGGTGGGAGACCAAGAGTGGGTGGAGTCACAGAGGAAAGGCAGTGCCAGGATGCAGGAGAAGAAGCGGTGTAGGCCAGAGAGCAAGAGTGAGTGCAGGACAGGAAGCATAGTGGAGTGGGGTCACTGCTGACAAGCAAGCAGAGCCCACCCCCTCACATGCAAATGGGGTGATTACAAAGGAAGGGATTTGGTGGTGGACATCATCTTTTTATGCCCCCCCTCACTCTCAGAAGGGGTTACATTTTGGGGAGCAGTGTCAAAAGGGGCATTAGGGTGCATTATTAAGGGGTGCCAGGAGACACAGTCCTCCATTCTATAGGCTCATCAAAAACCAACAAGAACAACAGGTAATTCAGCAAGTAGATTTAAAGCCTCTCTGTGGATTTATGTTCATACTGCTCCCTCTAGTAATGTTACAAGGCAACTGCAGTTTAATCACTGGATTGAGAAAGGGGCCGTCCTATGCAAATAATCTCCTCCCATGATTACTTCTGTGAGCTTCCGTTGTGATACAATGATAGGACCTTCAACATATGCTCTTCAGCAGATTTGTAAAGTTATCAAATTGCCTTAGGCTAAGGATTGTTCCACTTGAAGGCCCTCAGATAAGTACCCCACCCTCACTTAGCAGGGTACTGAATTACATGCAGTAATCCTCTATACAGAACATGGCTGTTCGTGGGCCTACTGTAAAGGCTGTATGCTAAGACTGGGATGTTTAAAATCCCATAGCACAGCAGCCATAGGTCCAGGTTATAGCAGAGGGTGGGAGTAGAAAGAGAGTGTGAGTCAGGTGGTAGGGGTGGAGCAAGAAGAACAGGCAGAGAGAGACCCATATAGAGAGAGGAGGTATAGACAGATAATAGCAGGGGTGGTTGGAGAACTTAGAGGAGGAAGGGAGACATTGAGGAAGCATGGTGGGAGACCAAGAGTGGGTGGAGTCACAGAGGAAAGGCAGTGCCAGGATGCAGGAGAAGAAGCGGTGTAGGCCAGAGAGCAAGAGTGAATGCAGGACAGGAAGCATAGTGGAGTGGGGTCACTGCTGACAAGCAAGCAGAGCCCACCCCCTCACATGCAAATGGGGTGATTACAAAGGAAGGGATTTGGTGGTGGACATCATCTTTTTATGCCCCCCCCTCACTCTCAGAAGGGGTTACATTTTGGGGAGCAGTGTCAAAAGGGGCATTAGGGTGCATTATTAAGGGGTGCCAGGAGACACAGTCCTCCATTCTGTAGGCTCATCAAAAACCAACAAGAACAACAGGTAATTCAGCAAGTAGATTTAAAGCCTCTCTGTGGATTTATGTTCATACTGCTCCCTCTAGTAATGTTACAAGGCAACTGCAGTTTAATCACTGGATTGAGAAAGGGGCCGTCCTATGCAAATAATCTCCTCCCATGATTACTTCTGTGAGCTTCCGTTGTGATACAATGATAGGACTTTCAACATATGCTCTTCAGCAGATTTGTAAAGTTATCAAATTGCCTTAGGCTAAGGATTGTTCCACTTGAAGGCCCTCAGATAAGTACCCCACCCTCACTTAGCAGGGTACTGAATTACATGCAGTAATCCTCTATACAGAACATGGCCGTTCGTGGGCCTACTGTAAAGGCTGTATGCTAAAACTGGGATGTTTAAAATCCCATAGCACAGCAGCCATAGGTCCATGTTATAGCAGAGGGTGGGAGTAGAAATAGAGTGTGAGTCAGGTGGTAGGGGTGGAGCAAGAAAAACAGGCAGAGAGAGACCCATATAGAGAGAGGAGGTATAGACAGATAATAGCAGGGGTGGTTGGAGAACTTAGAGGAGGAAGGGGGACATTGAGGGAGCATGGTGGGAGACCAAGAGTGGGTGGAGTCACAGAGGAAAGGCAGTGCCAGGATGCAGGAGAAGAAGCGGTGTAGGCCAGAGAGCAAGAGTGAGTGCAGGACAGGAAGCATAGTGGAGTGGGGTCACTGCTGACAAGCAAGCAGAGCCCACCCCCTCACATGCAAATGGGGTGATTACAAAGGAAGGGATTTGGTGGTGGACATCATCTTTTTATGCCCCCCCTCACTCTCAGAAGGGGTTACATTTTGGGGAGCAGTGTCAAAAGGGGCATTAGGGTGCATTATTAAGGGGTGCCAGGAGACACAGTCCTCCATTCTATAGGCTCATCAAAAACCAACAAGAACAACAGGTAATTCAGCAAGTAGATTTAAAGCCTCTCTGTGGATTTATGTTCATACTGCTCCCTCTAGTAATGTTACAAGGCAACTGCAGTTTAATCACTGGATTGAGAAAGGGGCCGTCCTATGCAAATAATCTCCTCCCATGATTACTTCTGTGAGCTTCCGTTGTGATACAATGATAGGACCTTCAACATATGCTCTTCAGCAGATTTGTAAAGTTATCAAATTGCCTTAGGCTAAGGATTGTTCCACTTGAAGGCCCTCAGATAAGTACCCCACCCTCACTTAGCAGGGTACTGAATTACATGCAGTAATCCTCTATACAGAACAAGGTCGTTCGTGGGCCTATTGTAAAGGTTGTATGCTAAGACTGGGATGTTTAAAATCCCATAGCACAGCAGCCTTAGGTCCAGGTTATAGCAGAGGGTGGGAGTAGAAAGAGAGTGTGAGTCAGGTGGTAGGGGTGGAGCAAGAAGAACAGGCAGAGAGAGACCCATATAGAGAGAGGAGGTATAGACAGAAAATAGCAGGGGTGGTTGGAGAACTTAGAGGAGGAAGAGGGACATTGAGGGAGCATGGTGGGAGACCAAGAGTGGGTGGAGTCACAGAGGAAAGGCAGTGCCAGGATGCAGGAGAAGAAGCGGTGTAGGCCAGAGAGCAAGAGTGAGTGCAGGACAGGAAGCATAGTGGAGTGGGGTCACTGCTGACAAGCAAGCAGAGCCCACCCCCTCACATGCAAATGGGGTGATTACAAAGGAAGGGATTTGGTGGTGGACATCATCTTTTTATGTCCCCCCTCACTCTCAGAAGGGGTTACATTTTGGGGAGCAGTGTCAAAAGGGGCATTAGGGTGCATTATTAAGGGGTGCCAGGAGACACAGTCCTCCATTCTATAGGCTCATCAAAAACCAACAAGAACAACAGGTAATTCAGCAAGTAGATTTAAAGCCTCTCTGTGGAATTATGTTCATACTGCTCCCTCTAGTAATGTTACAAGGCAACTGCAGTTTAATCACTGGATTGAGAAAGGGGCCGTCCTATGCAAATAATCTCCTCCCATGATTACTTTTGTGAGCTTCCGTTGTGATACAATGATAGGACCTTCAACATATGCTCTTCAGCAGATTTGTAAAGTTATCAAATTGCCTTAGGCTAAGGATTGTTCCACTTGAAGGCCCTCAGATAAGTACCCCACCCTCACTTAGCAGGGTACTGAATTACATGCAGTAATCCTCTATACAGAACATGGGCGTTTGTGGGCCTACTGTAAAGACTGTATGCTAAGACTGGGATGTTTAAAATCCCATAGCACAGCAGCCTTAGGTCCAGGTTATAGCAGAGGGTGGGAGAAGAAAGAGAGTGTGAGTCAGGTGGTAGGGGTGGAGCAAGAAGAACAGGCAGAGAGAGACCCATATAGAGAGAGGAGGTATAGACAGATAATAGCAGGGGTGGTTGGAGAACTTAGAGGAGGAAGGGGGACATTGAGGGAGCATGGTGGGAGACCAAGAGTGGGTGGAGTCACAGAGGAAAGGCAGTGCCAGGATGCAGGAGAAGAAGCGGTGTAGGCCAGAGAGCAAGAGTGAGTGCAGGACAGGAAGCATAGTGGAGTGGGGTCACTGCTGACAAGCAAGCAGAGCCCACCCCCTCACATGCAAATGGGGTGATTACAAAGGAAGGGATTTGGTGGTGGACATCATCTTTTTATGCCCCCCCTCACTCTCAGAAGGGGTTACATTTTGGGGAGCAGTGTCAAAAGGGGCATTAGGGTGCATTATTAAGGGGTGCCAGGAGACACAGTCCTCCATTCTATAGGCTCATCAAAAACCAACAAGAACAACAGGTAATTCAGCAAGTAGATTTAAAGCCTCTCTGTGGATTTATGTTCATACTGCTCCCTCTAGTAATGTTACAAGGCAACTGCAGTTTAATCACTGGATTGAGAAAGGGGCCGTCCTATGCAAATAATCTCCTCCCATGATTACTTCTGTGAGCTTCCGTTGTGATACAATGATAGGACCTTCAACATATGCTCTTCAGCAGATTTGTAAAGTTATCAAATTGCCTTAGGCTAAGGATTGTTCCACTTGAAGGCCCTCAGATAAGTACCCCACCCTCACTTAGCAGGGTACTGAATTACATGCAGTAATCCTCTATACAGAACATGGCCGTTTGTGGGCCTACTGTAAAGGCTGTATGCTAAGACTGGGATGTTTAAAATCCCATAGTACAGCAGCCATAGGTCCAGGTTATAGCAGAGGGTGGGAGTAGAAAGAGAGTGTGAGTCAGGTGGTAGGGGTGGAGCAAGAAGAACAGGCAGAGAGAGACCCATATAGAGAGGGGAGGTATAGACAGATTAAGCAGGGGTGGTTGGAGAACTTAGAGGAGGAAGGGGGACATTGAGGGAGCATGGTGGGAGACCAAGAGTGGGTGGAGTCACAGAGGAAAGGTAGTGCCAGGATGCAGGAGAAGAAGCGGTGTAGGCCAGAGAGCAAGAGTGAGTGCAGGACAGGAAGCATAGTGGAGTGGGGTCACTGCTGACAAGCAAGCAGAGCCCACCCCCTCACATGCAAATGGGGTGATTACAAAGGAAGGGATTTGGTGGTGGACATCATCTTTTTATGCCCCCCCTCACTCTCAGAAGGGGTTACATTTTGGGGAGCAGTGTCAAAAGGGGCATTAGGGTGCATTATTAAGGGGTGCCAGGAGACACAGTCCTCCATTCTATAGGCTCATCAAAAACCAACAAGAACAACAGGTAATTCAGCAAGTAGATTTAAAGCCTCTCTGTGGATTTATGTTCATACTGCTCCCTCTAGTAATGTTACAAGGCAACTGCAGTTTAATCACTGGATTGAGAAAGGGGCCGTCCTATGCAAATAATCTCCTCCCATGATTACTTCTGTGAGCTTCCGTTGTGATACAATGATAGGACCTTCAACATATGCTCTTCAGCAGATTTGTAAAGTTATCAAATTGCCTTAGGCTAAGGATTGTTCCACTTGAAGGCCCTCATATAAGTACCCCACCCTCACTTAGCAGGGTACTGAATTACATGCAGTAATCCTCTATACAGAACATGGCTGTTCGTGGGCCTACTGTAAAGGCTGTATGCTAAGACTGGGATGTTTAAAATCCCATAGCACAGCAGCCTTAGGTCCAGGTTATAGCAGAGGGTGGGAGTAGAAAGAGAGTGTGAGTCAGGTGGTAGGGGTGGAGCAAGAAGAACAGGCAGAGAGAGACCCATATAGAGAGAGGAGGTATAGACAGATAATAGCAGGGGTGGTTGGAGAACTTAGAGGAGGAAGGGGGACATTGAGGGAGCATGGTGGGAGACCAAGAGTGGGTGGAGTCACAGAGGAAAGGCAGTGCCAGGATGCAGGAGAAGAAGCGGTGTAGGCCAGAGAGCAAGAGTGAGTGCAGGACAGGAAGCATAGTGGAGTGGGGTCACTGCTGACAAGCAAGCAGAGCCCACCCCCTCACATGCAAATGGGGTGATTACAAAGGAAGGGATTTGGGGGTGGACATCATCTTTTTATCCCCCCCTCACTCTCAGAAGGGGTTACATTTTGGGGAGCAGTGTCAAAAGGGGCATTAGGGTGCATTATTAAGGGGTGCCAGGAGACACAGTCCTCCATTCTATAGGCTCATCAAAAACCAACAAGAACAACAGGTAATTCAGCAAGTAGATTTAAAGCCTCTCTGTGTATTTATGTTCATACTGCTCCCTCTAGTAATGTTACAAGGCAACTGCAGTTTAATCACTGGATTGAGAAAGGGGCCGTCCTATGCAAATAATCTCCTCCCATGATTACTTCTGTGAGCTTCCGTTGTGATACAATGATAGGACCTTCAACATATGCTCTTCAGCAGATTTGTAAAGTTATCAAATTGCCTTAGGCTAAGGATTGTTCCACTTGAAGGCCCTCAGATAAGTACCCCACCCTCACTTAGCAGGGTACTGAATTACATGCAGTAATCCTCTATACAGAACATGGCCGTTCGTGGGCCTACTGTAAAGGCTGTATGCTAAGACTGGAATGTTTAAAATCCCATAGCACAGCAGCCTTAGGTCCAGGTTATAGCAGATGGTGGGAGTAGAAAGAGAGTGTGAGTCAGGTGGTAGGGGTGGAGCAAGAAGAACAGGCAGAGAGAGACCCATATAGAGAGAGGAGGTATAGACAGATAATAGCAGGGGTGGTTGGAGAACTTAGAGGAGGAAGGGGGACATTGAGGGAGCATGGTGGGAGACCAAGAGTGGGTGGAGTCACAGAGGAAAGGCAGTGCCAGGATGCAGGAGAAGAAGCGGTGTAGGCCAGAGAGCAAGAGTGAGTGCAGGACAGGAAGCATAGTGGAGTGGGGTCACTGCTGACAAGCAAGCAGAGCCCACCCCCTCACATGCAAATGGGGTGATTACAAAGGAAGGGATTTGGTGGTGGACATCATCTTTTTATGCTCCCCCTCACTCTCAGAAGGGGTTACATTTTGGGGAGCAGTGTCAAAAGGGGCATTAGGGTGCATTATTAAGGGGTGCCAGGAGACACAGTCCTCCATTCTATAGGCTCATCAAAAACCAACAAGAACAACAGGTAATTCAGCAAGTAGATTTAAAGCCTCTCTGTGGATTTATGTTCATACTGCTCCCTCTAGTAATGTTACAAGGCAACTGCAGTTTAATCACTGGATTGAGAAAGGGGCCGTCCTATGCAAATAATCTCCTCCCATGATTACTTCTGTGAGCTTCCGTTGTGATACAATGATAGGACCTTCAACATATGCTCTTCAGCAGATTTGTAAAGTTATCAAATTGCCTTAGGCTAAGGATTGTTCCACTTGAAGGCCCTCAGATAAGTACCCCACCCTCACTTAGCAGGGTACTGAATTACATGCAGTAATCCTCTATACAGAACATGGCCGTTCGTGGGCCTACGGTAAATGCTGTATGCTAAGACTGGGATGTTTAAAATCCCATAGCACAGCAGCCATAGGTCATAGCAGAGGGTGGGAGTAGAAAGAGAGTGTGAGTCAGGTGGTAGGGGTGGAGCAAGAAGAACAGGCAGAGAGAGACCCATATAGAGAGAGGAGGTATAGACAGATAATAGCAGGGGTGGTTGGAGAACTTAGAGGAGGAAGGGGGACATTGAGGGAGCATGGTGGGAGACCAAGAGTGGGTGGAGTCACAGAGGAAAGGCAGTGCCAGGATGCAGGAGAAGAAGCGGTGTAGGCCAGAGAGCAAGAGTGAGTGCAGGACAGGAAGCATAGTGGAGTGGGATCACTGCTGACAAGCAAGCAGAGCCCACCCCCTCACATGCAAATGGGGTGATTACAAAGGAAGGGATTTGGTGGTGGACATCATCTTTTTATGCCCCCCCTCACTCTCAGAAGGGGTTACATTTTGGGGAGCAGTGTCAAAAGGGGCATTAGGGTGCATTATTAAGGGGTGCCAGGAGACACAGTCCTCCATTCTATAGGCTCATCAAAAACCAACAAGAACAACAGGTAATTCAGCAAGTAGATTTAAAGCCTCTCTGTGGATTTTTGTTCATACTGCTCCCTCTAGTAATGTTACAAGGCAACTGCAGTTTAATCACTGGATTGAGAAAGGGGCCGTCCTATGCAAATAATCTCCTCCCATGATTACTTCTGTGAGCTTCCGTTGTGATACAATGATAGGACCTTCAACATATGCTCTTCAGCAGATTTGTAAAGTTATCAAATTGCCTTAGGCTAAGGATTGTTCCACTTGAAGGCCCTCAGATAAGTACCCCACCCTCACTTAGCAGGGTACTGAATTACATGCAGTAATCCTCTATACAGAACATGGCCGTTCGTGGGCCTACTGTAAAGGCTGTATGCTAAGATTGGGATGTTTAAAATCCCATAGCACAGCAGCCATAGGTCCAGGTTATAGCAGAGGGTGGGAGTAGAAAGAGAGTGTGAGTCAGGTGGTAGGGGTGGAGCAAGAAGAACAGGCAGAGAGAGACCCATATAGAGAGAGGAGGTATAGACAGATAATAGCAGGGGTGGTTGGAGAACTTAGAGGAGGAAGGGGGACATTGAGGGAGCATGGTGGGAGACCAAGAGTGGGTGGAGTCACAGAGGAAAGGCAGTGCCAGGATGCAGGAGAAGAAGCGGTGTAGGCCAGAGAGCAAGAGTGAGTGCAGGACAGGAAGCATAGTGGAGTGGGGTCACTGCTGACAAGCAAGCAGAGCCCACCCCCTCACATGCAAATGGGGTGATTACAAAGGAAGGGATTTGGTGGTGGACATCATCTTTTTATGCCCCCCCTCACTCTCAGAAGGGGTTACATTTTGGGGAGCAGTGTCAAAAGGGGCATTAGGGTGCATTATTAAGGGGTGCCAGGAGACACAGTCCTCCATTCTATAGGCTCATCAAAAACCAACAAGAACAACAGGTAATTCAGCAAGTAGATTTAAAGCCTCTCTGTGGATTTATGTTCATACTGCTCCCTCTAGTAATGTTACAAGGCAACTGCAGTTTAATCACTGGATTGAGAAAGGGGCCGTCCTATGCAAATAATCTCCTCCCATGATTACTTCTGTGAGCTTCCGTTGTGATACAATGATAGGACCTTCAACATATGCTCTTCAGCAGATTTGTAAAGTTATCAAATTGCATTAGGCTAAGGATTGTTCCACTTGAAGGCCCTCAGATAAGTACCCCACCCTCACTTAGCAGGGTACTGAATTACATGCAGTAATCCTCTATACAGAACATGGGCGTTTGTGGGCCTACTGTAAAGGCTGTATGCTAAGACTGGGATGTTTAAAATCCCATAGCACAGCAGCCATAGGTCCAGGTTATAGCAGAGGGTGGGAGTAGAAAGAGAGTGTGAGTCAGGTGGTAGGGGTGGAGCAAGAAGAACAGGCAGAGAGAGACCCATATAGAGAGAGGAGGTATAGACAGATAATAGCAGGGGTGGTTGGAGAACTTAGAGGAGGAAGGGGGACATTGAGGGAGCATGGTGGGAGACCAAGAGTGGGTGGAGTTACAGAGGAAAGGCAGTGCCAGGATGCAGGAGAAGAAGCGGTGTAGGCCAGAGAGCAAGAGTGAGTGCAGGACAGGAAGCATAGTGGAGTGGGGTCACTGCTGACAAGCAAGCAGAGCCCACCCCCTCACATGCAAATGGGGTGATTACAAAGGAAGGGATTTGGTGGTGGACATCATCTTTTTATGCCCCCCCTCACTCTCAGAAGGGGTTACATTTTGGGGAGCAGTGTCAAAAGGGGCATTAGGGTGCATTATTAAGGGGTGCCAGGAGACACAGTCCTCCATTCTATAGGCTCATCAAAAACCAACAAGAACAACAGGTAATTCAGCAAGTAGATTTAAAGCCTCTCTGTGGATTTATGTTCATACTGCTCCCTCTAGTAATGTTACAAGGCAACTGCAGTTTAATCACTGGATTGAGAAAGGGGCCGTCCTATGCAAATAATCTCCTCCCATGATTACTTCTGTGAGCTTCCGTTGTGATACAATGATAGGACCTTCAACATATGCTCTTCAGCAGATTTGTAAAGTTATCAAATTGCCTTAGGCTAAGGATTGTTCCACTTGAAGGCCCTCAGATAAGTACCCCACCCTCACTTAGCAGGGTACTGAATTACATGCAGTAATCCTCTATACAGAACATGGCTGTTCGTGGGCCTATTGTAAAGGCTGTACGCTAAGACTGGGATGTTTAAAATCCCATAGCACAGCAGCCTTAGGTCCAGGTTATAGCAGAGGGTGGGAGTAGAAAGAGAGTGTGAGTCAGGTGGTAGGGGTGGAGCAAGAAGAACAGGCAGAGAGAGACCCATATAGAGAGAGGAGGTATAGACAGATAATAGCAGGGGTGGTTGGAGAACTTAGAGGAGGAAGGGGGACATTGAGGGAGCATGGTGGGAGACCAAGAGTGGGTGGAGTCACAGAGGAAAGGCAGTGCCAGGATGCAGGAGAAGAAGCGGTGTAGGCCAGAGAGCAAGAGTGAGTGCAGGACAGGAAGCATAGTGGAGTGGGGTCACTGCTGACAAGCAAGCAGAGCCCACCCCCTCACATGCAAATGGGGTGATTACAAAGGAAGGGATTTGGTGGTGGACATCATCTTTTTATGCCCCCCCTCACTCTCAGAAGGGGTTACATTTTGGGGAGCAGTGTCAAAAGGGGCATTAGGGTGCATTATTAAGGGGTGCCAGGAGACACAGTCCTCCATTCTATAGGCTCATCAAAAACCAACAAGAACAACAGGTAATTCAGCAAGTAGATTTAAAGCCTCTCTGTGGATTTATGTTCATACTGCTCCCTCTAGTAATGTTACAAGGCAACTGCAGTTTAATCACTGGATTGAGAAAGGGGCCGTCCTATGCAAATAATCTCCTCCCATGATTACTTCTGTGAGCTTCCGTTGTGATACAATGATAGGACCTTCAACATATGCTCTTCAGCAGATTTGTAAAGTTATCAAATTGCCTTAGGCTAAGGATTGTTCCACTTGAAGGCCCTCAGATAAGTACCCCACCCTCACTTAGCAGGGTACTGAATTACATGCAGTAATCCTCTATACAGAACATGGCCGTTCGTGGGCCTACTGTAAAGGCTGTATGCTAACCCTGGGATGTTTAAAATCCCATAGCACAGCAGCCTTAGGTCCAGGTTATAGCAGAGGGTGGGAGTAGAAAGAGAGTGTGAGTCAGGTGGTAGGGGTGGAGCAAGAAGAACAGGCAGAGAGAGACCCATATAGAGAGAGGAGGTATAGACAGATAATAGCAGGGGTGGTTGGAGAACTTAGAGGAGGAAGGGGGACATTGAGGGAGCATGGTGGGAGACCAAGAGTGGGTGGAGTCACAGAGGAAAGGCAGTGCCAGGATGCAGGAGAAGAAGCGGTGTAGGCCAGAGAGCAAGAGTGAGTGCAGGACAGGAAGCATAGTGGAGTGGGGTCACTGCTGACAAGCAAGCAGAGCCCACCCCCTCACATGCAAATGGGGTGATTACAAAGGAAGGGATTTGGTGGTGGACATCATCTTTTTATGCTCCCCCTCACTCTCAGAAGGGGTTACATTTTGGGGAGCAGTGTCAAAAGGGGCATTAGGGTGCATTATTAAGGGGTGCCAGGAGACACAGTCCTCCATTCTATAGGCTCATCAAAAACCAACAAGAACAACAGGTAATTCAGCAAGTAGATTTAAAGCCTCTCTGTGGATTTATGTTCATACTGCTCCCTCTAGTAATGTTACAAGGCAACTGCAGTTTAATCACTGGATTGAGAAAGGGGCCGTCCTATGCAAATAATCTCCTCCCATGATTACTTCTGTGAGCTTCCGTTGTGATACAATGATAGGACCTTCAACATATGCTCTTCAGCAGATTTGTAAAGTTATCAAATTGCCTTAGGCTAAGGATTGTTCCACTTGAAGGCCCTCAGATAAGTACCCCACCCTCACTTAGCAGGGTACTGAATTACATGCAGTAATCCTCTATACAGAACATGGCCGTTCGTGGGCCTACGGTAAATGCTGTATGCTAAGACTGGGATGTTTAAAATCCCATAGCACAGCAGCCATAGGTCCAGGTTATAGCAGAGGGTGGGAGTAGAAAGAGAGTGTGAGTCAGGTGGTAGGGGTGGAGCAAGAAGAACAGGCAGAGAGAGACCCATATAGAGAGAGGAGGTATAGACAGATAATAGCAGGGGTGGTTGGAGAACTTAGAGGAGGAAGGGGGACATTGAGGGAGCATGGTGGGAGACCAAGAGTGGGTGGAGTCACAGAGGAAAGGCAGTGCCAGGATGCAGGAGAAGAAGCGGTGTAGGCCAGAGAGCAAGAGTGAGTGCAGGACAGGAAGCATAGTGGAGTGGGGTCACTGCTGACAAGCAAGCAGAGCCCACCCCCTCACATGCAAATGGGGTGATTACAAAGGAAGGGATTTGGTGGTGGACATCATCTTTTTATGCCCCCCCTCACTCTCAGAAGGGGTTACATTTTGGGGAGCAGTGTCAAAAGGGGCATTAGGGTGCATTATTAAGGGGTGCCAGGAGACACAGTCCTCCATTCTATAGGCTCATCAAAAACCAACAAGAACAACAGGTAATTCAGCAAGTAGATTTAAAGCCTCTCTGTGGATTTATGTTCATACTGCTCCCTCTAGTAATGTTACAAGGCAACTGCAGTTTAATCACTGGATTGAGAAAGGGGCCGTCCTATGCAAATAATCTCCTCCCATGATTACTTCTGTGAGCTTCCGTTGTGATACAATGATAGGACCTTCAACATATGCTCTTCAGCAGATTTGTAAAGTTATCAAATTGCCTTAGGCTAAGGATTGTTCCACTTGAAGGCCCTCAGATAAGTACCCCACCCTCACTTAGCAGGGTACTGAATTACATGCAGTAATCCTCTATACAGGACATGGCCGTTCGTGGGCCTATTGTAAAGACTGTATGCTAAGACTGGGATGTTTAAAATCCCATAGCACAGCAGCCATAGGTCCAGGTTATAGCAGAGGGTGGGAGTAGAAAGAGAGTGTGAGTCAGGTGGTAGGGGTGGAGCAAGAAGAACAGGCAGAGAGAGACCCATATAGAGAGAGGAGGTATAGACAGATAATAGCAGGGGTGGTTGGAGAACTTAGAGGAGGAAGGGGGACATTGAGGGAGCATGGTGGGAGACCAAGAGTGGGTGGAGTCACAGAGGAAAGGCAGTGCCAGGATGCAGGAGAAGAAGCGGTGTAGGCCAGAGAGCAAGAGTGAGTGCAGGACAGGAAGCATAGTGGAGTGGGGTCACTGCTGACAAGCAAGCAGAGCCCACCCCCTCACATGCAAATTGGGTGATTACAAAGGAAGGGATTTGGTGGTGGACATCATCTTTTTATGCCCCCCCTCACTCTCAGAAGGGGTTACATTTTGGGGAGCAGTGTCAAAAGGGGCATTAGGGTGCATTATTAAGGGGTGCCAGGAGACACAGTCCTCCATTCTATAGGCTCATCAAAAACCAACAAGAACAACAGGTAATTCAGCAAGTAGATTTAAAGCCTCTCTGTGGATTTATGTTCATACTGCTCCCTCTAGTAATGTTACAAGGCAACTGCAGTTTAATCACTGGATTGAGAAAGGGGCCGTCCTATGCAAATAATCTCCTCCCATGATTACTTCTGTGAGCTTCCGTTGTGATACAATGATAGGACCTTCAACATATGCTCTTCAGCAGATTTGTAAAGTTATCAAATTGCCTTAGGCTAAGGATTGTTCCACTTGAAGGCCCTCAGATAAGTACCCCACCCTCACTTAGCAGGGTACTGAATTACATGCAGTAATCCTCTATACAGGACATGGCCGTTCGTGGGCCTATTGTAAAGGCTGTATGCTAAGACTGGGATGTTTAAAATCCCATAGCACAGCAGCCATAGGTCCAGGTTATAGCAGAGGGTGGGAGTAGAAAGAGAGTGTGAGTCAGGTGGTAGGGGTGGAGCAAGAAGAACAGGCAGAGAGAGACCCATATAGAGAGAGGAGGTATAGACAGATAATAGCAGGGGTGGTTGGAGAACTTAGAGGAGGAAGGGGGACATTGAGGGAGCATGGTGGGAGACCAAGAGTGGGTGGAGTCACAGAGGAAAGGCAGTGCCAGGATGCAGGAGAAGAAGCGGTGTAGGCCAGAGAGCAAGAGTGAGTGCAGGACAGGAAGCATAGTGGAGTGGGGTCACTGCTGACAAGCAAGCAGAGCCCACCCCCTCACATGCAAATTGGGTGATTACAAAGGAAGGGATTTGGTGGTGGACATCATCTTTTTATGCCCCCCCTCACTCTCAGAAGGGGTTACATTTTGGGGAGCAGTGTCAAAAGGGGCATTAGGGTGCATTATTAAGGGGTGCCAGGAGACACAGTCCTCCATTCTATAGGCTCATCAAAAACCAACAAGAACAACAGGTAATTCAGCAAGTAGATTTAAAGCCTCTCTGTGGATTTATGTTCATACTGCTCCCTCTAGTAATGTTACAAGGCAACTGCAGTTTAATCACTGGATTGAGAAAGGGGCCGTCCTATGCAAATAATCTCCTCCCATGATTACTTCTGTGAGCTTCCGTTGTGATACAATGATAGGACCTTCAACATATGCTCTTCAGCAGATTTGTAAAGTTATCAAATTGCCTAAGGCTAAGGATTGTTCCACTTGAAGGCCCTCAGATAAGTACCCCACCCTCACTTAGCAGGGTACTGAATTACATGCAGTAATCCTCTATACAAAACATGGCTGTTCGTGGGCCTACTGTAAAGGCTGTATGCTAAGACTGGGATGTTTAAAATCCAATAGCACAGCAGCCATAGGTCCAGGTTATAGCAGAGGGTGGGAGTAGAAAGAGAGTGTGAGTCAGGTGGTAGGGGTGGAGCAAGAAGAACAGGCAGAGAGAGACCCATATAGAGAGAGGAGGTATAGACAGATAATAGCAGGGGTGGTTGGAGAACTTAGAGGAGGAAGGGGGACATTGAGGGAGCATGGTGGGAGACCAAGAGTGGATGGAGTCACAGAGGAAAGGCAGTGCCAGGATGCAGGAGAAGAAGCGGTGTAGGCCAGAGAGCAAGAGTGAGTGCAGGACAGGAAGCATAGTGGAGTGGGGTCACTGCTGACAAGCAAGCAGAGCCCACCCCCTCACATGCAAATGGGGTGATTACAAAGGAAGGGATTTGGTGGTGGACATCATCTTTTTATGCCCCCCCTCACTCTCAGAAGGGGTTACATTTTGGGGAGCAGTGTCAAAAGGGGCATTAGGGTGCATTATTAAGGGGTGCCAGGAGACACAGTCCTCCATTCTATAGGCTCATCAAAAACCAACAAGAACAACAGGTAATTCAGCAAGTAGATTTAAAGCCTCTCTGTGGATTTATGTTCATACTGCTCCCTCTAGTAATGTTACAAGGCAACTGCAGTTTAATCACTGGATTGAGAAAGGGGCCGTCCTATGCAAATAATCTCCTCCCATGATTACTTCTGTGAGCTTCCGTTGTGATACAATGATAGGACCTTCAACATATGCTCTTCAGCAGATTTGTAAAGTTATCAAATTGCCTAAGGCTAAGGATTGTTCCACTTGAAGGCCCTCAGATAAGTACCCCACCCTCACTTAGCAGGGTACTGAATTACATGCAGTAATCCTCTATACAAAACATGGCTGTTCGTGGGCCTACTGTAAAGGCTGTATGCTAAGACTGGCATGTTTAAAATCCAATAGCACAGCAGCCATAGGTCCAGGTTATAGCAGAGGGTGGGAGTAGAAAGAGAGTGTGAGTCAGGTGGTAGGGGTGGAGCAAGAAGAACAGGCAGAGAGAGACCCATATAGAGAGAGGAGGTATAGACAGATAATAGCAGGGGTGGTTGGAGAACTTAGAGGAGGAAGGGGGACATTGAGGGAGCATGGTGGGAGACCAAGAGTGGATGGAGTCACAGAGGAAAGGCAGTGCCAGGATGCAGGAGAAGAAGCGGTGTAGGCCAGAGAGCAAGAGTGAGTGCAGGACAGGAAGCATAGTGGAGTGGGGTCACTGCTGACAAGCAAGCAGAGCCCACCCCCTCACATGCAAATGGGGTGATTACAAAGGAAGGGATTTGGTGGTGGACATCATCTTTTTATGCCCCCCCTCACTCTCAGAAGGGGTTACATTTTGGGGAGCAGTGTCAAAAGGGGCATTAGGGTGCATTATTAAGGGGTGCCAGGAGACACAGTCCTCCATTCTATAGGCTCATCAAAAACCAACAAGAACAACAGGTAACTCAGCAAGTAGATTTAAAGCCTCTCTGTGGATTTATGTTCATACTGCTCCCTCTAGTAATGTTACATGGCAACTGCAGTTTAATCACTGGATTGAGAAAGGGGCCGTCCTATGCAAATAATCTCCTCCCATGATTACTTCTGTGAGCTTCCGTTGTGATACAATGATAGGACCTTCAACATATGCTCTTCAGCAGATTTGTAAAGTTATCAAATTGCCTTAGGCTAAGGATTGTTCCACTTGAAGGGCCTCAGATAAGTACCCCACCCTCACTTAGCAGGGTACTGAATTACATGCAGTAATCCTCTATACAGAACATGGCCGTTCGTGGGCCCACTGTAAAGGCTGTATGCTAAGACTGGGATGTTTAAAATCCCATAGCACAGCAGCCATAGGTCCAGGTTATAGCAGAGGGTGGGAGTAGAAAGAGAGTGTGAGTCAGGTGGTAGGGGTGGAACAAGAAGAACCGGCAGAGAGAGACCCATATAGAGAGAGGAGGTATTGACAGAAAATAGCAGGGGTGGTTGGAGAACTTAGAGGAGGAAGGGGGACATTGAGGGAGCATGGTGGGAGACCAAGAGTGGGTGGAGTCACAGAGGAAAGGCAGTGCCAGGATGCAGGAGAAGAAGCGGTGTAGGCCAGAGAGCAAGAGTGAGTGCAGGACAGGAAGCATAGTGGAGTGGGGTCACTGCTGACAAGCAAGCAGAGCCCACCCCCTCACATGCAAATGGGGTGATTACAAAGGAAGGGATTTGGTGGTGGACATCATCTTTTTATGCCCCCCCTCACTCTCAGAAGGGGTTACATTTTGGGGAGCAGTGTCAAAAGGGGCATTAGGGTGTATTATTAAGGGGTGCCAGGAGACACAGTCCTCCATTCTATAGGCTCATCAAAAACCAACGAGAACAACAGGTAATTCAGCAAGTAGATTTAAAGCCTCTCTGTGGATTTATGTTCATACTGCTCCCTCTAGTAATGTTACAAGGCAACTGCAGTTTAATCACTGGATTGAGAAAGGGGCCGTCCTATGCAAATAATCTCCTCCCATGATTACTTCTGTGAGCTTCCGTTGTGATACAATGATAGGACCTTCAACATATGCTCTTCAGCAGATTTGTAAAGTTATCAAATTGCCTTAGGCTAAGGATTGTTCCACTTGAAGGCCCTCAGATAAGTACCCCACCCTCACTTAGCAGGGTACTGAATTACATGCAGTAATCCTCTATACAGAACATGGCCGTTCGTGGGCCTACTGTAAAGGCTGTATGCTAAGACTGGGATGTTTAAAATCCCATAGCACAGCAGCCATAGGTCCAGGTTATAGCAGAGGGTGGGAGTAGAAAGAGAGTGTGAGTCAGGTGGTAGGGGTGGAGCAAGAAGAACAGGCAGAGAGAGACCCATATAGAGAGAGGAGGTATAGACAGATAATAGCAGGGGTGGTTGGAGAACTTAGAGGAGGAAGGGAGACATTGAGGGAGCATGGTGGGAGACCAAGAGTGGGTGGAGTCACAGAGGAAAGGCAGTGCCAGGATGCAGGAGAAGAAGCGGTGTAGGCCAGAGAGCAAGAGTGAGTGCAGGACAGGAAGCATAGTGGAGTGGGGTCACTGCTGACAAGCAAGCAGAGCCCACCCCCTCACATGCAAATGGGGTGATTACAAAGGAAGGGATTTGGTGGTGGACATCATCTTTTTATGTCCCCACTCACTCTCAGAAGGGGTTACATTTTGGGGAGCAGTGTCAAAAGGGGCATTAGGGTGCATTATTAAGGGGTGCCAGGAGACACAGTCCTCCATTCTATAGGCTCATCAAAAACCAACAAGAACAACAGGTAATTCAGCAAGTAGATTTAAAGCCTCTCTGTGGATTTATGTTCATACTGCTCCTTCTAGTAATGTTACAAGGCAACTGCAGTTTAATCACTGGATTGAGAAAGGGGCCGTCCTATGCAAATAATCTCCTCCCATGATTACTTCTGTGAGCTTCCGTTGTGATACAATGATAGGACCTTCAACATATGCTCTTCAGCAGATTTGTAAAGTTATCAAATTGCCTTAGGCTAAGGATTGTTCCACTTGAAGGCCCTCAGATAAGTACCCCACCCTCACTTAGCAGGGTACTGAATTACATGCAGTAATCCTCTATACAGAACATGGCCGTTCGTGGGCCTACGGTAAATGCTGTATGCTAAGACTGGGATGTTTAAAATCCCATAGCACAGCAGCCATAGGTCCAGGTTATAGCAGAGGGTGGGAGTAGAAAGAGAGTGTGAGTCAGGTGGTAGGGGTGGAGCAAGAAGAACAGGCAGAGAGAGACCCATATAGAGAGAGGAGGTATAGACAGATAATAGCAGGGGTGGTTGGAGAACTTAGAGGAGGAAGGGGGACATTGAGGGAGCATAGTGGGAGACCAAGAGTGGGTGGAGTCACAGAGGAAAGGCAGTGCCAGGATGCAGGAGAAGAAGCGGTGTAGGCCAGAGAGCAAGAGTGAGTGCAGGACAGGAAGCATAGTGGAGTGGGGTCACTGCTGACAAGCAAGCAGAGCCCACCCCCTCACATGCAAATGGGGTGATTACAAAGGAAGGGATTTGGTGGTGGACATCATCTTTTTATGCCCCCCCTCACTCTCAGAAGGGGTTACATTTTGGGGAGCAGTGTCAAAAGGGGCATTAGGGTGCATTATTAAGGGGTGCCAGGAGACACAGTCCTCCATTCTATAGGCTCATCAAAAACCAACAAGAACAACAGGTAATTCAGCAAGTAGATTTAAAGCCTCTCTGTGGATTTATGTTCATACTGCTCCCTCTAGTAATGTTACAAGGCAACTGCAGTTTAATCACTGGATTGAGAAAGGGGCCGTCCTATGCAAATAATCTCCTCCCATGATTACTTCTGTGAGCTTCCGTTGTGATACAATGATAGGACCTTCAACATATGCTCTTCAGCAGATTTGTAAAGTTATCAAATTGCCTTAGGCTAAGGATTGTTCCACTTGAAGGCCCTCAGATAAGTACCCCACCCTCACTTAGCAGGGTACTGAATTACATGCAGTAATCCTCTATACAGAACATGTTCGTTCGTGGGCCTATTGTAAAGGCTGTATGCTAAGACTGGGATGTTTAAAATCCCATAGCACAGCAGCCTTAGGTCCAGGTTATAGCAGAGGGTGGGAGTAGAAAGAGAGTGTGAGTCAGGTGGTAGGGGTGGAGCAAGAAGAACAGGCAGAGAGAGACCCATATAGAGAGAGGAGGTATAGACAGAAAATAGCAGGGGTGGTTGGAGAACTTAGAGGAGGAAGGGGGACATTGAGGGAGCATGGTGGGAGACCAAGAGTGGGTGGAGTCACAGAGGAAAGGCAGTGCCAGAATGCAGGAGAAGAAGCGGTGTAGGCCAGAGAGCAAGAGTGAGTGCAGGACAGGAAGCATAGTGGAGTGGGGTCACTGCTGACAAGCAAGCAGAGCCCACCCCCTCACATGCAAATGGGGTGATTACAAAGGAAGGGATTTGGTGGTGGACATCATCTTTTTATGCCCCCCCTCACTCTCAGAAGGGGTTACATTTTGGGGAGCAGTGTCGAAAGGGGCATTAGGGTGCATTATTAAGGGGTGCCAGGAGACACAGTCCTCCATTCTATAGGCTCATCAAAAACCAACAAGAACAACAGGTAATTCAGCAAGTAGATTTAAAGCCTCTCTGTGGATTTATGTTCATACTGCTCCCTCTAGTAATGTTACAAGGCAACTGCAGTTTAATCACTGGATTGAGAAAGGGGCCGTCCTATGCAAATAATCTCCTCCCATGATTACTTTTGTGAGCTTCCGTTGTGATACAATGATAGGACCTTCAACATATGCTCTTCAGCAGATTTGTAAAGTTATCAAATTGCCTTAGGCTAAGGATTGTTCCACTTGAAGGCCCTCAGATAAGTACCCCACCCTCACTTAGCAGGGTACTGAATTACATGCAGTAATCCTCTATACAGAACATGGCCGTTTGTGGGCCTGCTGTAAAGGCTGTATGCTAAGACTGGGATGTTTAAAATCCCATAGCACAGCAGCCATAGGTCCAGGTTATAGCAGAGGGTGGGAGTAGAAAGAGAGTGTGAGTCAGGTGGTAGGGGTGGAGGAAGAAGAACAGGCAGAGAGAGACCCATATAGAGAGAGGAGGTATAGACAAATAGTAGCAGGGGTGGTTGGAGAACTTAGAGGAGGAAGGGGGACATTGAGGGAGCATGGTGGGAGACCAAGAGTGGGTGGAGTCACAGAGGAAAGGCAGTGCCAGGATGCAGGAGAAGAAGTGGTGTAGGCCAGAGAGCAAGAGTGAGTGCAGGACAGGAAGCATAGTGGAGTGGGGTCACTGCTGACAAGCAAGCAGAGCCCACCCCCTCACATGCAAATGGGGTGATTACAAAGGAAGGGATTTGGTGGTGGACATCATCTTTTTATGCCCCCCCTCACTCTCAGAAGGGGTTACATTTTGGGGAGCAGTGTCAAAAGGGGCATTAGGGTGCATTATTAAGGGGTGCCAGGAGACACAGTCCTCCATTCTATAGGCTCATCAAAAACCAACAAGAACAACAGGTAATTCAGCAAGTAGATTTAAAGCCTCTCTGTGGATTTATGTTCATACTGCTCCCTCTAGTAATGTTACAAGGCAACTGCAGTTTAATCACTGGATTGAGAAAGGGGCCGTCCTATGCAAATAATCTCCTCCCATGATTACTTCTGTGAGCTTCCGTTGTGATACAATGATAGGACCTTCAACATATGCTCTTCAGCAGATTTGTAAAGTTATCAAATTGCCTTAGGCTAAGGATTGTTCCACTTGAAGGCCCTCAGATAAGTACCCCACCCTCACTTAGCAGGGTACTGAATTACATGCAGTAATCCTCTATACAGAACATGGTCGTTTGAGGGCCTACTGTAAAGGCTGTATGCTAAGACTGGGATGTTTAAAATCCCATAGTACAGCAGCCATAGGTCCAGGTTATAGCAGAGGATGGGAGTAGAAAGAGAGTGTGAGTCAAGTGGTAGGGGTGGAGCAAGAAGAACAGGCAGAGAGAGACCCATATAGAGAGAGGAGGTATAGACAGATAATAGCAGGGGTGGTTGGAGAACTTAGAGGAGGAAGGGGGACATTGAGGGAGCATGGTGGGAGACCAAGAGTGGGTGGAGTCACAGAGGAAAGGCAGTGCCAGGATGCAGGAGAAGAAGCGGTGTAGGCCAGAGAGCAAGAGTGAGTGCAGGACAGGAAGCATAGTGGAGTGGGGTCACTGCTGACAAGCAAGCAGAGCCCACCCCCTCACATGCAAATGGGGTGATTACAAAGGAAGGGATTTGGTGGTGGACATCATCTTTTTATGCCCCCCCTCACTCTCAGAAGGGGTTACATTTTGGGGAGCAGTGTCAAAAGGGGCATTAGGGTGCATTATTAAGGGGTGCCAGGAGACACAGTCCTCCATTCTATAGGCTCATCAAAAACCAACAAGAACAACAGGTAATTCAGCAAGTAGATTTAAAGCCTCTCTGTGGAATTATGTTCATACTGCTCCCTCTAGTAATGTTACAAGGCAACTGCAGTTTAATCACTGGATTGAGAAAGGGGCCGTCCTATGCAAATAATCTCCTCCCATGATTACTTTTGTGAGCTTCCGTTGTGATACAATGATAGGACTTTCAACATATGCTCTTCAGCAGATTTGTAAAGTTATCAAATTGCCTTAGGCTAAGGATTGTTCCACTTGAAGGCCCTCAGATAAGTACCCCACCCTCACTTAGCAGGGTACTGAATTACATGCAGTAATCCTCTATACAGAACATGGCCGTTTGTGGGCCTACTGTAAAGGCTGTATGCTAAGACTGGGATGTTTAAAATCCCATAGCACAGCAGCCATAGGTCCAGGTTATAGCAGAGGGTGGGAGTAGAAAGAGAGTGTGAGTCAGGTGGTAGGGGTGGAGCAAGAAGAACAGGCAGAGAGAGACCCATATAGAGAGAGGAGGTATAGACAGATAGTAGCAGGGGTGGTTGGAGAACTTAGAGGAGGAAGGGGGACATTGAGGGAGCATGGTGGGAGACCAAGAGTGGGTGGAGTCACAGAGGAAAGGCAGTGCCAGGATGCAGGAGAAGAAGCGGTGTAGGCCAGAGAGCAAGAGTGAGTGCAGGACAGGAAGCATAGTGGAGTGGGGTCACTGCTGACAAGCAAGCAGAGCCCACCCCCTCACATGCAAATGGGGTGATTACAAAGGAAGGGATTTGGTGGTGGACATCATCTTTTTATGCCCCCCCTCACTCTCAGAAGGGGTTACATTTTGGGGAGCAGTGTCAAAAGGGGCATTAGGGTGCATTATTAAGGGGTGCCAGGAGACACAGTCCTCCATTCTATAGGCTCATCAAAAACCAACAAGAACAACAGGTAATTCAGCAAGTAGATTTAAAGCCTCTCTGTGGATTTATGTTCATACTGCTCCCTCTAGTAATGTTACAAGGCAACTGCAGTTTAATCACTGGATTGAGAAAGGGGCCGTCCTATGCAAATAATCTCCTCCCATGATTACTTCTGTGAGCTTCCGTTGTGATACAATGATAGGACCTTCAACATATGCTCTTCAGCAGATTTGTAAAGTTATCAAATTGCCTTAGGCTAAGGATTGTTCCACTTGAAGGCCCTCAGATAAGTACCCCACCCTCACTTAGCAGGGTACTGAATTACATGCAGTAATCCTCTATACAGAACATGGCCGTTCGTGGGCCTACTGTAAAGGCTGTATGCTAAGACTGGGATGTTTAAAATCCCATAGCACAGCAGCCTTAGGTCCAGGTTATAGCAGAGGGTGGGAGTAGAAAGAGAGTGTGAGTCAGGTGGTAGGGGTGGAGCAAGAAGAACAGGCAGAGAGAGACCCATATAGAGAGAGGAGGTATAGACAGATAATAGCAGGGGTGGTTGGAGAATTTAGAGGAGGAAGGGGGACATTGAGGGAGCATGGTGGGAGACCAAGACTGGGTGGAGTCACAGAGGAAAGGCAGTGCCAGGATGCAGGAGAAGAAGCGGTGTAGGCCAGAGAGCAAGAGTGAGTGCAGGACAGGAAGCATAGTGGAGTGGGGTCACTGCTGACAAGCAAGCAGAGCCCACCCCCTCACATGCAAATGGGGTGATTACAAAGGAAGGGATTTGGTGGTGGACATCATCTTTTTATGCCCCCCCTCACTCTCAGAAGGGGTTACATTTTGGGGAGCAGTGTCAAAAGGGGCATTAGGGTGCATTATTAAGGGGTGCCAGGAGACACAGTCCTCCATTCTATAGGCTCATCAAAAACCAACAAGAACAACAGGTAATTCAGCAAGTAGATTTAAAGCCTCTCTGTGGATTTATGTTCATACTGCTCCCTCTAGTAATGTTACAAGGCAACTGCAGTTTAATCACTGGATTGAGAAAGGGGCCGTCCTATGCAAATAATCTCCTCCCATGATTACTTCTGTGAGCTTCCGTTGTGATACAATGATAGGACCTTCAACATATGCTCTTCAGCAGATTTGTAAAGTTATCAAATTGCCTTAGGCTAAGGATTGTTCCACTTGAAGGCCCTCAGATAAGTACCCCACCCTCACTTAGCAGGGTACTGAATTACATGCAGTAATCCTCTATACAGAACATGGCCGTTTGTGGGCCTACTGTAAAGGCTGTATGCTAAGATTGGGATGTTTAAAATCCCATAATACAGCAGCCATAGGTCCAGGTTATAGCAGAGGGTGGGAGTAGAAAGAGAGTGTGAGTCAGGTGGTAGGGGTGGAGCAAGAAGAACAGGCAGAGAGAGACCCATATAGAGAGAGGAGGTATAGACAGATAAAGCAGGGGTGGTTGGAGAACTTAGAGGAGGAAGGGGGACATTGAGGGAGCATGGTGGGAGACCAAGAGTGGGTGGAGTCACAGAGGAAAGGCAGTGCCAGGATGCAGGAGAAGAAGCGGTGTAGGCCAGAGAGCAAGAGTGAGTGCAGGACAGGAAGCATAGTGGAGTGGGGTCACTGCTGACAAGCAAGCAGAGCCCACCCCCTCACATGCAAATGGGGTGATTACAAAGGAAGGGATTTGGTGGTGGACATCATCTTTTTATGCCCCCCCTCACTCTCAGAAGGGGTTACATTTTGGGGAGCAGTGTCAAAAGGGGCATTAGGGTGCATTATTAAGGGGTGCCAGGAGACACAGTCCTCCATTCTATAGGCTCATCAAAAACCAACAAGAACAACAGGTAATTCAGCAAGTAGATTTAAAGCCTCTCTGTGGATTTATGTTCATACTGCTCCCTCTAGTAATGTTACAAGGCAACTGCAGTTTAATCACTGGATTGAGAAAGGGGCCGTCCTATGCAAATAATCTCCTCCCATGATTACTTCTGTGAGCTTCCGTTGTGATACAATGATAGGACCTTCAACATATGCTCTTCAGCAGATTTGTAAAGTTATCAAATTGCCTTAGGCTAAGGATTGTTCCACTTGAAGGCCCTCAGATAAGTACCCCACCCTCACTTAGCAGGGTACTGAATTACATGCAGTAATCCTCTATACAGAACATGGCCGTTCGTGGGCCTACTGTAAAGGCTGTATGCTAAGACTGGGATGTTTAAAATCCCATAGCACAGCAGCCTTAGGTCCAGGTTATAGCAGAGGGTGGGAGTAGAAAGAGAGTGTGAGTCAGGTGGTAGGGGTGGAGCAAGAAGAACAGGCAGAGAGAGACCCATATAGAGAGAGGAGGTATAGACAGATAATAGCAGGGGTGGTGGAGAACTTAGAGGAGGAAGGGGGACATTGAGGGAGCATGGTGGGAGACCAAGAGTGGGTGGAGTCACAGAGGAAAGGCAGTGCCAGGATGCAGGAGAAGAAGCGGTGTAGGCCAGAGAGCAAGAGTGAGTGTAGGACAGGAAGCATAGTGGAGTGGGGTCACTGCTGACAAGCAAGCAGAGCCCACCCCCTCACATGCAAATGGGGTGATTACAAAGGAAGGGATTTGGTGGTGGACATCATCTTTTTATGCCCCCCCTCACTCTCAGAAGGGGTTACATTTTGGGGAGCAGTGTCAAAAGGGGCATTAGGGTGCATTATTAAGGGGTGCCAGGAGACACAGTCCTCCATTCTATAGGCTCATCAAAAACCAACAAGAACAACAGGTAATTCAGCAAGTAGATTTAAAGCCTCTCTGTGGATTTATGTTCATACTGCTCCCTCTAGTAATGTTACAAGGCAACTGCAGTTTAATCACTGGATTGAGAAAGGGGCCGTCCTATGCAAATAATCTCCTCCCATGATTACTTCTGTGAGCTTCCGTTGTGATACAATGATAGGACCTTCAACATATGCTCTTCAGCAGATTTGTAAAGTTATCAAATTGCCTTAGGCTAAGGATTGTTCCACTTGAAGGCCCTCAGATAAGTACCCCACCCTCACTTAGCAGGGTACTGAATTACATGCAGTAATCCTCTATACAGGACATGGCCGTTCGTGGGCCTACTGTAAAGGCTGTATGCTAAGACTGGGATGTTTAAAATCCCATAGCACAGCAGCCATAGGTCCAGGTTATAGCAGAGGGTGGGAGTAGAAAGAGAGTGTGAGTCAGGTGGTAGGGGTGGAGCAAGAAGAACAGGCAGAGAGAGACCCATATAGAGAGAGGAGGTATAGACAGATAATAGCAGGGGTGGTTGGAGAACTTAGAGGAGGAAGGGAGACATTGAGGGAGCATGGTGGGAGACCAAGAGTGGGTGGAGTCACAGAGGAAAGGCAGTGCCAGGATGCAGGAGAAGAAGCGGTGTAGGCCAGAGAGCAAGAGTGAGTGCAGGACAGGAAGCATAGTGGAGTGGGGTCACTGCTGACAAGCAAGCAGAGCCCACCCCCTCACATGCAAATGGGGTGATTACAAAGGAAGGGATTTGGTGGTGGACATCATCTTTTTATGCCCCCACTCACTCTCAGAAGGGGTTACATTTTGGGGAGCAGTGTCAAAAGGGGCATTAGGGTGCATTATTAAGGGGTGCCAGGAGACACAGTCCTCCATTCTATAGGCTCATCAAAAACCAACAAGAACAACAGGTAATTCAGCAAGTAGATTTAAAGCCTCTCTGTGGATTTATGTTCATACTGCTCCCTCTAGTAATGTTACAAGGCAACTGCAGTTTAATCACTGGATTGAGAAAGGGGCCGTCCTATGCAAATAATCTCCTCCCATGATTACTTCTGTGAGCTTCCGTTGTGATACAATGATAGGACCTTCAACATATGCTCTTCAGCAGATTTGTAAAGTTATCAAATTGCCTTAGGCTAAGGATTGTTCCACTTGAAGGCCCTCAGATAAGTACCCCACCCTCACTTAGCAGGGTACTGAATTACATGCAGTAATCCTCTATACAGAACATGGCCGTTCGTGGGCCTACGGTAAATGCTGTATGCTAAGACTGGGATGTTTAAAATCCCATAGCACAGCAGCCATAGGTCCAGGTTATAGCAGAGGGTGGGAGTAGAAAGAGAGTGTGAGTCAGGTGGTAGGGGTGGAGCAAGAAGAACAGGCAGAGAGAGACCCATATAGAGAGAGGAGGTATAGACAGATCATAGCAGGGGTGGTTGGAGAACTTAGAGGAGGAAGGGGGACATTGAGGGAGCATAGTGGGAGACCAAGAGTGGGTGGAGTCACAGAGGAAAGGCAGTGCCAGGATGCAGGAGAAGAAGCGGTGTAGGCCAGAGAGCAAGAGTGAGTGCAGGACAGGAAGCATAGTGGAGTGGGGTCACTGCTGACAAGCAAGCAGAGCCCACCCCCTCACATGCAAATGGGGTGATTACAAAGGAAGGGATTTGGTGGTGGACATCATCTTTTTATGCCCCCCCTCACTCTCAGAAGGGGTTACATTTTGGGGAGCAGTGTCAAAAGGGGCATTAGGGTGCATTATTAAGGGGTGCCAGGAGACACAGTCCTCCATTCTATAGGCTCATCAAAAACCAACAAGAACAACAGGTAATTCAGCAAGTAGATTTAAAGCCTCTCTGTGGATTTATGTTCATACTGCTCCCTCTAGTAATGTTACAAGGCAACTGCAGTTTAATCACTGGATTGAGAAAGGGGCCGTCCTATGCAAATAATCTCCTCCCATGATTACTTCTGTGAGCTTCCGTTGTGATACAATGATAGGACCTTCAACATATGCTCTTCAGCAGATTTGTAAAGTTATCAAATTGCCTTAGGCTAAGGATTGTTCCACTTGAAGGCCCTCAGATAAGTACCCCACCCTCACTTAGCAGGGTACTGAATTACATGCAGTAATCCTCTATACAGAACATGTTCGTTCGTGGGCCTATTGTAAAGGCTGTATGCTAAGACTGGGATGTTTAAAATCCCATAGCACAGCAGCCTTAGGTCCAGGTTATAGCAGAGGGTGGGAGTAGAAAGAGAGTGTGAGTCAGGTGGTAGGGGTGGAGCAAGAAGAACAGGCAGAGAGAGACCCATATAGAGAGAGGAGGTATAGACAGAAAATAGCAGGGGTGGTTGGAGAACTTAGAGGAGGAAGGGGGACATTGAGGGAGCATGGTGGGAGACCAAGAGTGGGTGGAGTCACAGAGGAAAGGCAGTGCCAGAATGCAGGAGAAGAAGCGGTGTAGGCCAGAGAGCAAGAGTGAGTGCAGGACAGGAAGCATAGTGGAGTGGGGTCACTGCTGACAAGCAAGCAGAGCCCACCCCCTCACATGCAAATGGGGTGATTACAAAGGAAGGGATTTGGTGGTGGACATCATCTTTTTATGCCCCCCCTCACTCTCAGAAGGGGTTACATTTTGGGGAGCAGTGTCGAAAGGGGCATTAGGGTGCATTATTAAGGGGTGCCAGGAGACACAGTCCTCCATTCTATAGGCTCATCAAAAACCAACAAGAACAACAGGTAATTCAGCAAGTAGATTTAAAGCCTCTCTGTGGATTTATGTTCATACTGCTCCCTCTAGTAATGTTACAAGGCAACTGCAGTTTAATCACTGGATTGAGAAAGGGGCCGTCCTATGCAAATAATCTCCTCCCATGATTACTTTTGTGAGCTTCCGTTGTGATACAATGATAGGACCTTCAACATATGCTCTTCAGCAGATTTGTAAAGTTATCAAATTGCCTTAGGCTAAGGATTGTTCCACTTGAAGGCCCTCAGATAAGTACCCCACCCTCACTTAGCAGGGTACTGAATTACATGCAGTAATCCTCTATACAGAACATGGCCGTTTGTGGGCCTGCTGTAAAGGCTGTATGCTAAGACTGGGATGTTTAAAATCCCATAGCACAGCAGCCATAGGTCCAGGTTATAGCAGAGGGTGGGAGTAGAAAGAGAGTGTGAGTCAGGTGGTAGGGGTGGAGGAAGAAGAACAGGCAGAGAGAGACCCATATAGAGAGAGGAGGTATAGACAAATAGTAGCAGGGGTGGTTGGAGAACTTAGAGGAGGAAGGGGGACATTGAGGGAGCATGGTGGGAGACCAAGAGTGGGTGGAGTCACAGAGGAAAGGCAGTGCCAGGATGCAGGAGAAGAAGTGGTGTAGGCCAGAGAGCAAGAGTGAGTGCAGGACAGGAAGCATAGTGGAGTGGGGTCACTGCTGACAAGCAAGCAGAGCCCACCCCCTCACATGCAAATGGGGTGATTACAAAGGAAGGGATTTGGTGGTGGACATCATCTTTTTATGCCCCCCCTCACTCTCAGAAGGGGTTACATTTTGGGGAGCAGTGTCAAAAGGGGCATTAGGGTGCATTATTAAGGGGTGCCAGGAGACACAGTCCTCCATTCTATAGGCTCATCAAAAACCAACAAGAACAACAGGTAATTCAGCAAGTAGATTTAAAGCCTCTCTGTGGATTTATGTTCATACTGCTCCCTCTAGTAATGTTACAAGGCAACTGCAGTTTAATCACTGGATTGAGAAAGGGGCCGTCCTATGCAAATAATCTCCTCCCATGATTACTTCTGTGAGCTTCCGTTGTGATACAATGATAGGACCTTCAACATATGCTCTTCAGCAGATTTGTAAAGTTATCAAATTGCCTTAGGCTAAGGATTGTTCCACTTGAAGGCCCTCAGATAAGTACCCCACCCTCACTTAGCAGGGTACTGAATTACATGCAGTAATCCTCTATACAGAACATGGCCGTTTGTGGGCCTACTGTAAAGGCTGTATGCTAAGACTGGGATGTTTAAAATCCCATAGTACAGCAGCCATAGGTCCAGGTTATAGCAGAGGATGGGAGTAGAAAGAGAGTGTGAGTCAAGTGGTAGGGGTGGAGCAAGAAGAACAGGCAGAGAGAGACCCATATAGAGAGAGGAGGTATAGACAGATAATAGCAGGGGTGGTTGGAGAACTTAGAGGAGGAAGGGGGACATTGAGGGAGCATGGTGGGAGACCAAGAGTGGGTGGAGTCACAGAGGAAAGGCAGTGCCAGGATGCAGGAGAAGAAGCGGTGTAGGCCAGAGAGCAAGAGTGAGTGCAGGACAGGAAGCATAGTGGAGTGGGGTCACTGCTGACAAGCAAGCAGAGCCCACCCCCTCACATGCAAATGGGGTGATTACAAAGGAAGGGATTTGGTGGTGGACATCATCTTTTTATGCCCCCCCTCACTCTCAGAAGGGGTTACATTTTGGGGAGCAGTGTCAAAAGGGGCATTAGGGTGCATTATTAAGGGGTGCCAGGAGACACAGTCCTCCATTCTATAGGCTCATCAAAAACCAACAAGAACAACAGGTAATTCAGCAAGTAGATTTAAAGCCTCTCTGTGGAATTATGTTCATACTGCTCCCTCTAGTAATGTTACAAGGCAACTGCAGTTTAATCACTGGATTGAGAAAGGGGCCGTCCTATGCAAATAATCTCCTCCCATGATTACTTTTGTGAGCTTCCGTTGTGATACAATGATAGGACTTTCAACATATGCTCTTCAGCAGATTTGTAAAGTTATCAAATTGCCTTAGGCTAAGGATTGTTCCACTTGAAGGCCCTCAGATAAGTACCCCACCCTCACTTAGCAGGGTACTGAATTACATGCAGTAATCCTCTATACAGAACATGGCCGTTTGTGGGCCTACTGTAAAGGCTGTATGCTAAGACTGGGATGTTTAAAATCCCATAGCACAGCAGCAATAGGTCCAGGTTATAGCAGAGGGTGGGAGTAGAAAGAGAGTGTGAGTCAGGTGGTAGGGGTGGAGCAAGAAGAACAGGCAGAGAGAGACCCATATAGAGAGAGGAGGTATAGACAGATAGTAGCAGGGGTGGTTGGAGAACTTAGAGGAGGAAGGGGGACATTGAGGGAGCATGGTGGGAGACCAAGAGTGGGTGGAGTCACAGAGGAAAGGCAGTGCCAGGATGCAGGAGAAGAAGCGGTGTAGGCCAGAGAGCAAGAGTGAGTGCAGGACAGGAAGCATAGTGGAGTGGGGTCACTGCTGACAAGCAAGCAGAGCCCACCCCCTCACATGCAAATGGGGTGATTACAAAGGAAGGGATTTGGTGGTGGACATCATCTTTTTATGCCCCCCCTCACTCTCAGAAGGGGTTACATTTTGGGGAGCAGTGTCAAAAGGGGCATTAGGGTGCATTATTAAGGGGTGCCAGGAGACACAGTCCTCCATTCTATAGGCTCATCAAAAACCAACAAGAACAACAGGTAATTCAGCAAGTAGATTTAAAGCCTCTCTGTGGATTTATGTTCATACTGCTCCCTCTAGTAATGTTACAAGGCAACTGCAGTTTAATCACTGGATTGAGAAAGGGGCCGTCCTATGCAAATAATCTCCTCCCATGATTACTTCTGTGAGCTTCCGTTGTGATACAATGATAGGACCTTCAACATATGCTCTTCAGCAGATTTGTAAAGTTATCAAATTGCCTTAGGCTAAGGATTGTTCCACTTGAAGGCCCTCAGATAAGTACCCCACCCTCACTTAGCAGGGTACTGAATTACATGCAGTAATCCTCTATACAGAACATGGCCGTTTGTGGGCCTACTGTAAAGGCTGTATGCTAAGACTGGGATGTTTAAAATCCCATAGCACAGCAGCCATAGGTCCAGGTTATAGCAGAGGGTGGGAGTAGAAAGAGAGTGTGAGTCAGGTGGTAGGGGTGGAGCAAGAAGAACAGGCAGAGAGAGACCCATATAGAGAGAGGAGGTATAGACAGATAATAGCAGGGGTGGTTGGAGAACTTAGAGGAGGAAGGGGGACATTGAGGGAGCATGGTGGGAGACCAAGAGTGGGTGGAGTTACAGAGGAAAGGCAGTGCCAGGATGCAGGAGAAGAAGCGGTGTAGGCCAGAGAGCAAGAGTGAGTGCAGGACAGGAAGCATAGTGGAGTGGGGTCACTGCTGACAAGCAAGCAGAGCCCACCCCCTCACATGCAAATGGGGTGATTACAAAGGAAGGGATTTGGTGGTGGACATCATCTTTTTATGCCCCCCCTCACTCTCAGAAGGGGTTACATTTTGGGGAGCAGTGTCAAAAGGGGCATTAGGGTGCATTATTAAGGGGTGCCAGGAGACACAGTCCTCCATTCTATAGGCTCATCAAAAACCAACAAGAACAACAGGTAATTCAGCAAGTAGATTTAAAGCCTCTCTGTGGATTTATGTTCATACTGCTCCCTCTAGTAATGTTACAAGGCAACTGCAGTTTAATCACTGGATTGAGAAAGGGGCCGTCCTATGCAAATAATCTCCTCCCATGATTACTTCTGTGAGCTTCCGTTGTGATACAATGATAGGACCTTCAACATATGCTCTTCAGCAGATTTGTAAAGTTATCAAATTGCCTTAGGCTAAGGATTGTTCCACTTGAAGGCCCGCAGATAAGTACCCCACCCTCACTTAGCAGGGTACTGAATTACATGCAGTAATCCTCTATACAGAACATGGCCGTTCGTGGGCCTACTGTAAAGGCTGTATGCTAAGACTGGGATGTTTAAAATCCCATAGCACAGCAGCCTTAGGTCCAGGTTATAGCAGAGGGTGGGAGTAGAAAGAGAGTGTGAGTCAGGTGGTAGGGGTGGAGCAAGAAGAACAGGCAGAGAGAGACCCATATAGAGAGAGGAGGTATAGACAGATAATAGCAGGGGTGGTTGGAGAATTTAGAGGAGGAAGGGGGACATTGAGGGAGCATGGTGGGAGACCAAGACTGGGTGGAGTCACAGAGGAAAGGCAGTGCCAGGATGCAGGAGAAGAAGCGGTGTAGGCCAGAGAGCAAGAGTGAGTGCAGGACAGGAAGCATAGTGGAGTGGGGTCACTGCTGACAAGCAAGCAGAGCCCACCCCCTCACATGCAAATGGGGTGATTACAAAGGAAGGGATTTGGTGGTGGACATCATCTTTTTATGCCCCCCCTCACTCTCAGAAGGGGTTACATTTTGGGGAGCAGTGTCAAAAGGGGCATTAGGGTGCATTATTAAGGGGTGCCAGGAGACACAGTCCTCCATTCTATAGGCTCATCAAAAACCAACAAGAACAACAGGTAATTCAGCAAGTAGATTTAAAGCCTCTCTGTGGATTTATGTTCATACTGCTCCCTCTAGTAATGTTACAAGGCAACTGCAGTTTAATCACTGGATTGAGAAAGGGGCCGTCCTATGCAAATAATCTCCTCCCATGATTACTTCTGTGAGCTTCCGTTGTGATACAATGATAGGACCTTCAACATATGCTCTTCAGCAGATTTGTAAAGTTATCAAATTGCCTTAGGCTAAGGATTGTTCCACTTGAAGGCCCTCAGATAAGTACCCCACCCTCACTTAGCAGGGTACTGAATTACATGCAGTAATCCTCTATACAGAACATGGCCGTTTGTGGGCCTACTGTAAAGGCTGTATGCTAAGATTGGGATGTTTAAAATCCCATAATACAGCAGCCATAGGTCCAGGTTATAGCAGAGGGTGGGAGTAGAAAGAGAGTGTGAGTCAGGTGGTAGGGGTGGAGCAAGAAGAACAGGCAGAGAGAGACCCATATAGAGAGAGGAGGTATAGACAGATAAAGCAGGGGTGGTTGGAGAACTTAGAGGAGGAAGGGGGACATTGAGGGAGCATGGTGGGAGACCAAGAGTGGGTGGAGTCACAGAGGAAAGGCAGTGCCAGGATGCAGGAGAAGAAGCGGTGTAGGCCAGAGAGCAAGAGTGAGTGCAGGACAGGAAGCATAGTGGAGTGGGGTCACTGCTGACAAGCAAGCAGAGCCCACCCCCTCACATGCAAATGGGGTGATTACAAAGGAAGGGATTTGGTGGTGGACATCATCTTTTTATGCCCCCCCTCACTCTCAGAAGGGGTTACATTTTGGGGAGCAGTGTCAAAAGGGGCATTAGGGTGCATTATTAAGGGGTGCCAGGAGACACAGTCCTCCATTCTATAGGCTCATCAAAAACCAACAAGAACAACAGGTAATTCAGCAAGTAGATTTAAAGCCTCTCTGTGGATTTATGTTCATACTGCTCCCTCTAGTAATGTTACAAGGCAACTGCAGTTTAATCACTGGATTGAGAAAGGGGCCGTCCTATGCAAATAATCTCCTCCCATGATTACTTCTGTGAGCTTCCGTTGTGATACAATGATAGGACCTTCAACATATGCTCTTCAGCAGATTTGTAAAGTTATCAAATTGCCTTAGGCTAAGGATTGTTCCACTTGAAGGCCCTCAGATAAGTACCCCACCCTCACTTAGCAGGGTACTGAATTACATGCAGTAATCCTCTATACAGAACATGGCCGTTCGTGGGCCTACTGTAAAGGCTGTATGCTAAGACTGGGATGTTTAAAATCCCATAGCACAGCAGCCTTAGGTCCAGGTTATAGCAGAGGGTGGGAGTAGAAAGAGAGTGTGAGTCAGGTGGTAGGGGTGGAGCAAGAAGAACAGGCAGAGAGAGACCCATATAGAGAGAGGAGGTATAGACAGATAATAGCAGGGGTGGTTGGAGAACTTAGAGGAGGAAGGGGGACATTGAGGGAGCATGGTGGGAGACCAAGAGTGGGTGGAGTCACAGAGGAAAGGCAGTGCCAGGATGCAGGAGAAGAAGCGGTGTAGGCCAGAGAGCAAGAGTGAGTGCAGGACAGGAAGCATAGTGGAGTGGGGTCACTGCTGACAAGCAAGCAGAGCCCACCCCCTCACATGCAAATGGGGTGATTACAAAGGAAGGGATTTGGTGGTGGACATCATCTTTTTATGCCCCCCCTCACTCTCAGAAGGGGTTACATTTTGGGGAGCAGTGTCAAAAGGGGCATTAGGGTGCATTATTAAGGGGTGCCAGGAGACACAGTCCTCCATTCTATAGGCTCATCAAAAACCAACAAGAACAACAGGTAATTCAGCAAGTAGATTTAAAGCCTCTCTGTGGATTTATGTTCATACTGCTCCCTCTAGTAATGTTACAAGGCAACTGCAGTTTAATCACTGGATTGAGAAAGGGGCCGTCCTATGCAAATAATCTCCTCCCATGATTACTTCTGTGAGCTTCCGTTGTGATACAATGATAGGACCTTCAACATATGCTCTTCAGCAGATTTGTAAAGTTATCAAATTGCCTTAGGCTAAGGATTGTTCCACTTGAAGGCCCTCAGATAAGTACCCCACCCTCACTTAGCAGGGTACTGAATTACATGCAGTAATCCTCTATACAGAACATGGCCGTTTGTGGGCCTACTGTAAAGGCTGTATGCTAAGATTGGGATGTTTAAAATCCCATAGTACAGCAGCCATAGGTCCAGGTTATAGCAGAGGGTGGGAGTAGAAAGAGAGTGTGAGTCAGGTGGTAGGGGTGGAGCAAGAAGAACAGGCAGAGAGAGACCCATATAGAGAGAGGAGGTATAGACAGATAAAGCAGGGGTGGTTGGAGAACTTAGAGGAGGAAGGGGGACATTGAGGGAGCATGGTGGGAGACCAAGAGTGGGTGGAGTCACAGAGGAAAGGCAGTGCCAGGATGCAGGAGAAGAAGCGGTGTAGGCCAGAGAGCAAGAGTGAGTGCAGGACAGGAAGCATAGTGGAGTGGGGTCACTGCTGACAAGCAAGCAGAGCCCACCCCCTCACATGCAAATGGGGTGATTACAAAGGAAGGGATTTGGTGGTGGACATCATCTTTTTATGCCCCCCCTCACTCTCAGAAGGGGTTACATTTTGGGGAGCAGTGTCAAAAGGGGCATTAGGGTGCATTATTAAGGGGTGCCAGGAGACACAGTCCTCCATTCTATGGGCTCATCAAAAACCAACAAGAACAACAGGTAATTCAGCAAGTAGATTTAAAGCCTCTCTGTGGATTTATGTTCATACTGCTCCCTCTAGTAATGTTACAAGGCAACTGCAGTTTAATCACTGGATTGAGAAAGGGGCCGTCCTATGCAAATAATCTCCTCCCATGATTACTTCTGTGAGCTTCCGTTGTGATACAATGATAGGACCTTCAACATATGCTCTTCAGCAGATTTGTAAAGTTATCAAATTGCCTTAGGCTAAGGATTGTTCCACTTGAAGGCCCTCAGATAAGTACCCCACCCTCACTTAGCAGGGTACTGAATTACATGCAGTAATCCTCTATTCAGAACATGGCCGTTCGTGGGCCTACTGTAAAGGCTGTATGCTAAGACTGGGATGTTTAAAATCCCATAGCACAGCAGCCTTTGGTCCAGGTTATAGCAGAGGGTGGGAGTAGAAAGAGAGTGTGAGTCAGGTGGTAGGGGTGGAGCAAGAAGAACAGGCAGAGAGAGACCCATATAGAGAGAGGAGGTATAGACAGATAATAGCAGGGGTGGTTGGAGAACTTAGAGGAGGAAGGAGGACATTGAGGGAGCATGGTGGCAGACCAAGAGTGGGTGGAGTCACAGAGGAAAGGCAGTGCCAGGATGCAGGAGAAGAAGCGGTGTAGGCCAGAGAGCAAGAGTGAGTGCAGGACAGGAAGCATAGTGGAGTGGGGTCACTGCTGACAAGCAAGCAGAGCCCACCCCCTCACATGCAAATGGGGTGATTACAAAGGAAGGGATTTGGTGGTGGACATCATCTTTTTATGCCCCCCCTCACTCTCAGAAGGGGTTACATTTTGGGGAGCAGTGTCAAAAGGGGCATTAGGGTGCATTATTAAGGGGTGCCAGGAGACACAGTCCTCCATTCTATAGGCTCATCAAAAACCAACAAGAACAACAGGTAATTCAGCAAGTAGATTTAAAGCCTCTCTGTGGAATTATGTTCATACTGCTCCCTCTAGTAATGTTACAAGGCACCTGCAGTTTAATCACTGGATTGAGAAAGGGGCCGTCCTATGCAAATAATCTCCTCCCATGATTACTTTTGTGAGCTTCCGTTGTGATACAATGATAGGACCTTCAACATATGCTCTTCAGCAGATTTGTAAAGTTATCAAATTGCCTTAGGCTAAGGATTGTTCCACTTGAAGGCCCTCAGATAAGTACCCCACCCTCACTTAGCAGGGTACTGAATTACATGCAGTAATCCTCTATACAGAACATGGCCGTTTGTGGGCCTACTGTAAAGGCTGTATGCTAAGACTGGGATGTTTAAAATCCCATAGCACAGCAGCCATAGGTCCAGGTTATAGCAGAGGGTGGGAGTAGAAAGAGAGTGTGAGTCAGGTGGTAGGGGTGGAGCAAGAAGAACAGGCAGAGAGAGACCCATATAGAGAGAGGAGGTATAGACAGATAGTAGCAGGGGTGGTTGGAGAACTTAGAGGAGGAAGGGGGACATTGAGGGAGCATGGTGGGAGACCAAGAGTGGGTGGAGTCACAGAGGAAAGGCAGTGCCAGGATGCAGGAGAAGAAGCGGTGTAGGCCAGAGAGCAAGAGTGAGTGCAGGACAGGAAGCATAGTGGAGTGGGGTCACTGCTGACAAGCAAGCAGAGCCCACCCCCTCACATGCAAATGGGGTGATTACAAAGGAAGGGATTTGGTGGTGGACATCATCTTTTTATGCCCCCCCTCACTCTCAGAAGGGGTTACATTTTGGGGAGCAGTGTCAAAAGGGGCATTAGGGTGCATTATTAAGGGGTGCCAGGAGACACAGTCCTCCATTCTATAGGCTCATCAAAAACCAACAAGAACAACAGGTAATTCAGCAAGTAGATTTAAAGCCTCTCTGTGGATTTATGTTCATACTGCTCCCTCTAGTAATGTTACAAGGCAACTGCAGTTTAATCACTGGATTGAGAAAGGGGCCGTCCTATGCAAATAATCTCCTCCCATGATTACTTCTGTGAGCTTCCGTTGTGATACAATGATAGGACCTTCAACATATGCTCTTCAGCAGATTTGTAAAGTTATCAAATTGCCTTAGGCTAAGGATTGTTCCACTTGAAGGCCCTCAGATAAGTACCCCACCCTCACTTAGCAGGGTACTGAATTACATGCAGTAATCCTCTATACAGAACATGGCCGTTTGTGGGCCTACTGTAAAGGCTGTATGCTAAGACTGGGATGTTTAAAATCCCATAGTACAGTAGCCATAGGTCCAGGTTATAGCAGAGGGTGGGAGTAGAAAGAGAGTGTGAGTCAAGTGGTAGGGGTGGAGCAAGAAGAACAGGCAGAGAGAGACCCATATAGAGAGAGGAGGTATAGACAGATAATAGCAGGGGTGGTTGGAGAACTTAGAGGAGGAAGGGGGACATTGAGGGAGCATGGTGAGAGACCAAGAGTGGGTGGAGTCACAGAGGAAAGGCAGTGCCAGGATGCAGGAGAAGAAGCGGTGTAGGCCAGAGAGCAAGAGTGAGTGCAGGACAGGAAGCATAGTTTAGTGGGGTCACTGCTGACAAGCAAGCAGAGCCCACCACCTCACATGCAAATGGGGTGATTACAAAGGAAGGGATTTGGTGGTGGACATCATCTTTTTATGCCCCCCCTCACTCTCAGAAGGGGTTACATTTTGGGGAGCAGTGTCAAAAGGGGCATTAGGGTGCATTATTAAGGGGTGCCAGGAGACACAGTCCTCCATTCTATAGGCTCATCAAAAACCAACAAGAACAACAGGTAATTCAGCAAGTAGATTTAAAGCCTCTCTGTGGAATTATGTTCATACTGCTCCCTCTAGTAATGTTACAAGGCAACTGCAGTTTAATCACTGGATTGAGAAAGGGGCCGTCCTATGCAAATAATCTCCTCCCATGATTACTTTTGTGAGCTTCCGTTGTGATACAATGATAGGACCTTCAACATATGCTCTTCAGCAGATTTGTAAAGTTATCAAATTGCCTTAGGCTAAGGATTGTTCCACTTGAAGGCCCTCAGATAAGTACCCCACCCTCACTTAGCAGGGTACTGAATTACATGCAGTAATCCTCTATACAGGACATGGCCGTTTGTGGGCCTACTGTAAAGGCTGTATGCTAAGACTGGGATGTTTAAAATCCCATAGCCCAGCAGCCATAGGTCCAGGTTATAGCAGAGGGTGGGAGTAGAAAGAGAGTGTGAGTCAGGTGGTAGGGGTGGAGCAAGAAGAACAGGCAGAGAGAGACCCATATAGAGAGAGGAGGTATAGACAGATAGTAGCAGGGGTGGTTGGAGAACTTAGAGGAGGAAGGGGGACATTGAGGGAGCATGGTGGGAGACCAAGAGTGGGTGGAGTCACAGAGGAAAGGCAGTGCCAGGATGCAGGAGAAGAAGCGGTGTAGGCCAGAGAGCAAGAGTGAGTGCAGGACAGGAAGCATAGTGGAGTGGGGTCACTGCTGACAAGCAAGCAGAGCCCACCCCCTCACATGCAAATGGGGTGATTACAAAGGAAGGGATTTGGTGGTGGACATCATCTTTTTATGCCCCCCCTCACTCTCAGAAGGGGTTACATTTTGGGGAGCAGTGTCAAAAGGGGCATTAGGGTGCATTATTAAGGGGTGCCAGGAGACACAGTCCTCCATTCTATAGGCTCATCAAAAACCAACAAGAACAACAGGTAATTCAGCAAGTAGATTTAAAGCCTCTCTGTGGATTTATGTTCATACTGCTCCCTCTAGTAATGTTACAAGGCAACTGCAGTTTAATCACTGGATTGAGAAAGGGGCCGTCCTATGCAAATAATCTCCTCCCATGATTACTTCTGTGAGCTTCCGTTGTGATACAATGATAGGACCTTCAACATATGCTCTTCAGCAGATTTGTAAAGTTATCAAATTGCCTTAGGCTAAGGATTGTTCCACTTGAAGGCCCTCAGATAAGTACCCCACCCTCACTTAGCAGGGTACTGAATTACATGCAGTAATCCTCTATACAGAACATGGCCGTTTGTGGGCCTACTGTAAAGGCTGTATGCTAAGACTGGGATGTTTAAAATCCCATAGTACAGCAGCCATAGGTCCAGGTTATAGCAGAGGGTGGGAGTAGAAAGAGAGTGTGAGTCAAGTGGTAGGGGTGGAGCAAGAAGAACAGGCAGAGAGAGACCCATATAGAGAGAGGAGGTATAGACAGATAATAGCAGGGGTGGTTGGAGAACTTAGAGGAGGAAGGGGGACATTGAGGGAGCATGGTGGGAGACCAAGAGTGGGTGGAGTCACAGAGGAAAGGCAGTGCCAGGATGCAGGAGAAGAAGCGGTGTAGGCCAGAGAGCAAGAGTGAGTGCAGGACAGGAAGCATAGTGGAGTGGGGTCACTGCTGACAAGCAAGCAGAGCCCACCCCCTCACATGCAAATGGGGTGATTACAAAGGAAGGGATTTGGTGGTGGACATCATCTTTTTATGCCCCCCCTCACTCTCAGAAGGGGTTACATTTTGGGGAGCAGTGTCAAAAGGGGCATTAGGGTGCATTATTAAGGGGTGCCAGGAGACACAGTCCTCCATTCTATAGGCTCATCAAAAACCAACAAGAACAACAGGTAATTCAGCAAGTAGATTTAAAGCCTCTCTGTGGATTTATGTTCATACTGCTCCCTCTAGTAATGTTACAAGGCAACTGCAGTTTAATCACTGGATTGAGAAAGGGGCCGTCCTATGCAAATAATCTCCTCCCATGATTACTTCTGTGAGCTTCCGTTGTGATACAATGATAGGACCTTCAACATATGCTCTTCAGCAGATTTGTAAAGTTATCAAATTGCCTTAGGCTAAGGATTGTTCCACTTGAAGGCCCTCAGATAAGTACCCCACCCTCACTTAGCAGGGTACTGAATTACATGCAGTAATCCTCTATACAGAACATGGCCGTTCGTGGGCCTACTGTAAAGGCTGTATGCTAAGACTGGGATGTTTAAAATCCCATAGCACAGCAGCCTTAGGTCCAGGTTATAGCAGAGGGTGGGAGTAGAAAGAGAGTGTGAGTCAGGTGGTAGGGGTGGAGCAAGAAGAACAGGCAGAGAGAGACCCATATAGAGAGAGGAGGTATAGACAGATAATAGCAGGGGTGGTTGGAGAACTTAGAGGAGGAAGGGGGACATTGAGGGAGCATGGTGGGAGACCAAGAGTGGGTGGAGTCACAGAGGAAAGGCAGTGCCAGGATGCAGGAGAAGAAGCGGTGTAGGCCAGAGAGCAAGAGTGAGTGCAGGACAGGAAGCATAGTGGAGTGGGGTCACTGCTGACAAGCAAGCAGAGCCCACCCCCTCACATGCAAATGGGGTGATTACAAAGGAAGGGATTTGGTGGTGGACATCATCTTTTTATGCCCCCCCTCACTCTCAGAAGGGGTTACATTTTGGGGAGCAGTGTCAAAAGGGGCATTAGGGTGCATTATTAAGGGGTGCCAGGAGACACAGTCCTCCATTCTATAGGCTCATCAAAAACCAACAAGAACAACAGGTAATTCAGCAAGTAGATTTAAAGCCTCTCTGTGGATTTATGTTCATACTGCTCCCTCTAGTAATGTTACAAGGCAACTGCAGTTTAATCACTGGATTGAGAAAGGGGCCGTCCTATGCAAATAATCTCCTCCCATGATTACTTCTGTGAGCTTCCGTTGTGATACAATGATAGGACCTTCAACATATGCTCTTCAGCAGATTTGTAAAGTTATCAAATTGCCTTAGGCTAAGGATTGTTCCACTTGAAGGCCCTCAGATAAGTACCCCACCCTCACTTAGCAGGGTACTGAATTACATGCAGTAATCCTCTATACAGAACATGGCCGTTTGTGGGCCTACTGTAAAGGCTGTATGCTAAGATTGGGATGTTTAAAATCCCATAGTACAGCAGCCATAGGTCCAGGTTATAGCAGAGGGTGGGAGTAGAAAGAGAGTGTGAGTCAGGTGGTAGGGGTGGAGCAAGAAGAACAGGCAGAGAGAGACCCATATAGAGAGAGGAGGTATAGACAGATAAAGCAGGGGTGGTTGGAGAACTTAGAGGAGGAAGGGGGACATTGAGGGAGCATGGTGGGAGACCAAGAGTGGGTGGAGTCACAGAGGAAAGGCAGTGCCAGGATGCAGGAGAAGAAGCGGTGTAGGCCAGAGAGCAAGAGTGAGTGCAGGACAGGAAGCATAGTGGAGTGGGGTCACTGCTGACAAGCAAGCAGAGCCCACCCCCTCACATGCAAATGGGGTGATTACAAAGGAAGGGATTTGGTGGTGGACATCATCTTTTTATGCCCCCCCTCACTCTCAGAAGGGGTTACATTTTGGGGAGCAGTGTCAAAAGGGGCATTAGGGTGCATTATTAAGGGGTGCCAGGAGACACAGTCCTCCATTCTATGGGCTCATCAAAAACCAACAAGAACAACAGGTAATTCAGCAAGTAGATTTAAAGCCTCTCTGTGGATTTATGTTCATACTGCTCCCTCTAGTAATGTTACAAGGCAACTGCAGTTTAATCACTGGATTGAGAAAGGGGCCGTCCTATGCAAATAATCTCCTCCCATGATTACTTCTGTGAGCTTCCGTTGTGATACAATGATAGGACCTTCAACATATGCTCTTCAGCAGATTTGTAAAGTTATCAAATTGCCTTAGGCTAAGGATTGTTCCACTTGAAGGCCCTCAGATAAGTACCCCACCCTCACTTAGCAGGGTACTGAATTACATGCAGTAATCCTCTATTCAGAACATGGCCGTTCGTGGGCCTACTGTAAAGGCTGTATGCTAAGACTGGGATGTTTAAAATCCCATAGCACAGCAGCCTTTGGTCCAGGTTATAGCAGAGGGTGGGAGTAGAAAGAGAGTGTGAGTCAGGTGGTAGGGGTGGAGCAAGAAGAACAGGCAGAGAGAGACCCATATAGAGAGAGGAGGTATAGACAGATAATAGCAGGGGTGGTTGGAGAACTTAGAGGAGGAAGGGGGACATTGAGGGATCATGGTGGCAGACCAAGAGTGGGTGGAGTCACAGAGGAAAGGCAGTGCCAGGATGCAGGAGAAGAAGCGGTGTAGGCCAGAGAGCAAGAGTGAGTGCAGGACAGGAAGCATAGTGGAGTGGGGTCACTGCTGACAAGCAAGCAGAGCCCACCCCCTCACATGCAAATGGGGTGATTACAAAGGAAGGGATTTGGTGGTGGACATCATCTTTTTATGCCCCCCCTCACTCTCAGAAGGGGTTACATTTTGGGGAGCAGTGTCAAAAGGGGCATTAGGGTGCATTATTAAGGGGTGCCAGGAGACACAGTCCTCCATTCTATAGGCTCATCAAAAACCAACAAGAACAACAGGTAATTCAGCAAGTAGATTTAAAGCCTCTCTGTGGAATTATGTTCATACTGCTCCCTCTAGTAATGTTACAAGGCACCTGCAGTTTAATCACTGGATTGAGAAAGGGGCCGTCCTATGCAAATAATCTCCTCCCATGATTACTTTTGTGAGCTTCCGTTGTGATACAATGATAGGACCTTCAACATATGCTCTTCAGCAGATTTGTAAAGTTATCAAATTGCCTTAGGCTAAGGATTGTTCCACTTGAAGGCCCTCAGATAAGTACCCCACCCTCACTTAGCAGGGTACTGAATTACATGCAGTAATCCTCTATACAGAACATGGCCGTTTGTGGGCCTACTGTAAAGGCTGTATGCTAAGACTGGGATGTTTAAAATCCCATAGCACAGCAGCCATAGGTCCAGGTTATAGCAGAGGGTGGGAGTAGAAAGAGAGTGTGAGTCAGGTGGTAGGGGTGGAGCAAGAAGAACAGGCAGAGAGAGACCCATATAGAGAGAGGAGGTATAGACAGATAGTAGCAGGGGTGGTTGGAGAACTTAGAGGAGGAAGGGGGACATTGAGGGAGCATGGTGGGAGACCAAGAGTGGGTGGAGTCACAGAGGAAAGGCAGTGCCAGGATGCAGGAGAAGAAGCGGTGTAGGCCAGAGAGCAAGAGTGAGTGCAGGACAGGAAGCATAGTGGAGTGGGGTCACTGCTGACAAGCAAGCAGAGCCCACCCCCTCACATGCAAATGGGGTGATTACAAAGGAAGGGATTTGGTGGTGGACATCATCTTTTTATGCCCCCCCTCACTCTCAGAAGGGGTTACATTTTGGGGAGCAGTGTCAAAAGGGGCATTAGGGTGCATTATTAAGGGGTGCCAGGAGACACAGTCCTCCATTCTATAGGCTCATCAAAAACCAACAAGAACAACAGGTAATTCAGCAAGTAGATTTAAAGCCTCTCTGTGGATTTATGTTCATACTGCTCCCTCTAGTAATGTTACAAGGCAACTGCAGTTTAATCACTGGATTGAGAAAGGGGCCGTCCTATGCAAATAATCTCCTCCCATGATTACTTCTGTGAGCTTCCGTTGTGATACAATGATAGGACCTTCAACATATGCTCTTCAGCAGATTTGTAAAGTTATCAAATTGCCTTAGGCTAAGGATTGTTCCACTTGAAGGCCCTCAGATAAGTACCCCACCCTCACTTAGCAGGGTACTGAATTACATGCAGTAATCCTCTATACAGAACATGGCCGTTTGTGGGCCTACTGTAAAGGCTGTATGCTAAGACTGGGATGTTTAAAATCCCATAGTACAGTAGCCATAGGTCCAGGTTATAGCAGAGGGTGGGAGTAGAAAGAGAGTGTGAGTCAAGTGGTAGGGGTGGAGCAAGAAGAACAGGCAGAGAGAGACCCATATAGAGAGAGGAGGTATAGACAGATAATAGCAGGGGTGGTTGGAGAACTTAGAGGAGGAAGGGGGACATTGAGGGAGCATGGTGGGAGACCAAGAGTGGGTGGAGTCACAGAGGAAAGGCAGTGCCAGGATGCAGGAGAAGAAGCGGTGTAGGCCAGAGAGCAAGAGTGAGTGCAGGACAGGAAGCATAGTTTAGTGGGGTCACTGCTGACAAGCAAGCAGAGCCCACCCCCTCACATGCAAATGGGGTGATTACAAAGGAAGGGATTTGGTGGTGGACATCATCTTTTTATGCCCCCCCTCACTCTCAGAAGGGGTTACATTTTGGGGAGCAGTGTCAAAAGGGGCATTAGGGTGCATTATTAAGGGGTGCCAGGAGACACAGTCCTCCATTCTATAGGCTCATCAAAAACCAACAAGAACAACAGGTAATTCAGCAAGTAGATTTAAAGCCTCTCTGTGGAATTATGTTCATACTGCTCCCTCTAGTAATGTTACAAGGCAACTGCAGTTTAATCACTGGATTGAGAAAGGGGCCGTCCTATGCAAATAATCTCCTCCCATGATTACTTTTGTGAGCTTCCGTTGTGATACAATGATAGGACCTTCAACATATGCTCTTCAGCAGATTTGTAAAGTTATCAAATTGCCTTAGGCTAAGGATTGTTCCACTTGAAGGCCCTCAGATAAGTACCCCACCCTCACTTAGCAGGGTACTGAATTACATGCAGTAATCCTCTATACAGGACATGGCCGTTTGTGGGCCTACTGTAAAGGCTGTATGCTAAGACTGGGATGTTTAAAATCCCATAGCCCAGCAGCCATAGGTCCAGGTTATAGCAGAGGGTGGGAGTAGAAAGAGAGTGTGAGTCAGGTGGTAGGGGTGGAGCAAGAAGAACAGGCAGAGAGAGACCCATATAGAGAGAGGAGGTATAGACAGATAGTAGCAGGGGTGGTTGGAGAACTTAGAGGAGGAAGGGGGACATTGAGGGAGCATGGTGGGAGACCAAGAGTGGGTGGAGTCACAGAGGAAAGGCAGTGCCAGGATGCAGGAGAAGAAGCGGTGTAGGCCAGAGAGCAAGAGTGAGTGCAGGACAGGAAGCATAGTGGAGTGGGGTCACTGCTGACAAGCAAGCAGAGCCCACCCCCTCACATGCAAATGGGGTGATTACAAAGGAAGGGATTTGGTGGTGGACATCATCTTTTTATGCCCCCCCTCACTCTCAGAAGGGGTTACATTTTGGGGAGCAGTGTCAAAAGGGGCATTAGGGTGCATTATTAAGGGGTGCCAGGAGACACAGTCCTCCATTCTATAGGCTCATCAAAAACCAACAAGAACAACAGGTAATTCAGCAAGTAGATTTAAAGCCTCTCTGTGGATTTATGTTCATACTGCTCCCTCTAGTAATGTTACAAGGCAACTGCAGTTTAATCACTGGATTGAGAAAGGGGCCGTCCTATGCAAATAATCTCCTCCCATGATTACTTCTGTGAGCTTCCGTTGTGATACAATGATAGGACCTTCAACATATGCTCTTCAGCAGATTTGTAAAGTCATCAAATTGCCTTAGGCTAAGGATTGTTCCACTTGAAGGCCCTCAGATAAGTACCCCACCCTCACTTAGCAGGGTACTGAATTACATGCAGTAATCCTCTATACAGAACATGGCCGTTTGTGGGCCTACTGTAAAGGCTGTATGCTAAGACTGGGATGTTTAAAATCCCATAGTACAGCAGCCATAGGTCCAGGTTATAGCAGAGGGTGGGAGTAGAAAGAGAGTGTGAGTCAAGTGGTAGGGGTGGAGCAAGAAGAACAGGCAGAGAGAGACCCATATAGAGAGAGGAGGTATAGACAGATAATAGCAGGGGTGGTTGGAGAACTTAGAGGAGGAAGGGGGACATTGAGGGAGCATGGTGGGAGACCAAGAGTGGGTGGAGTCACAGAGGAAAGGCAGTGCCAGGATGCAGGAGAAGAAGCGGTGTAGGCCAGAGAGCAAGAGTGAGTGCAGGACAGGAAGCATAGTGGAGTGGGGTCACTGCTGACAAGCAAGCAGAGCCCACCCCCTCACATGCAAATGGGGTGATTACAAAGGAAGGGATTTGGTGGTGGACATCATCTTTTTATGCCCCCCCTCACTCTCAGAAGGGGTTACATTTTGGGGAGCAGTGTCAAAAGGGGCATTAGGGTGCATTATTAAGGGGTGCCAGGAGACACAGTCCTCCATTCTATAGGCTCATCAAAAACCAACAAGAACAACAGGTAATTCAGCAAGTAGATTTAAAGCCTCTCTGTGGATTTATGTTCATACTGCTCCCTCTAGTAATGTTACAAGGCAACTGCAGTTTAATCACTGGATTGAGAAAGGGGCCGTCCTATGCAAATAATCTCCTCCCATGATTACTTCTGTGAGCTTCCGTTGTGATACAATGATAGGACCTTCAACATATGCTCTTCAGCAGATTTGTAAAGTTATCAAATTGCCTTAGGCTAAGGATTGTTCCACTTGAAGGCCCTCAGATAAGTACCCCACCCTCACTTAGCAGGGTACTGAATTACATGCAGTAATCCTCTATACAGAACATGGGCGTTTGTGGGCCTACTGTAAAGGCTGTATGCTAAGATTGGGATGTTTAAAATCCCATAGCACAGCAGCCATAGGTCCAGGTTATAGCAGAGGGTGGGAGTAGAAAGAGAGTGTGAGTCAGGTGGTAGGGGTGGAGCAAGAAAAACAGGCAGAGAGAGACCCATATAGAGAGAGGAGGTATAGACAGATAATAGCAGGGGTGGTTGGAGAACTTAGAGGAGGAAGGGGGACATTGAGGGAGCATGGTGGGAGACCAAGAGTGGGTGGAGTTACAGAGGAAAGGCAGTGCCAGGATGCAGGAGAAGAAGCGGTGTAGGCCAGAGAGCAAGAGTGAGTGCAGGACAGGAAGCATAGTGGAGTGGGGTCACTGCTGACAAGCAAGCAGAGCCCACCCCCTCACATGCAAATGGGGTGATTACAAAGGAAGGGATTTGGTGGTGGACATCATCTTTTTATGCCCCCCCTCACTCTCAGAAGGGGTTACATTTTGGGGAGCAGTGTCAAAAGGGGCATTAGGGTGCATTATTAAGGGGTGCCAGGAGACACAGTCCTCCATTCTATAGGCTCATCAAAAACCAACAAGAACAACAGGTAATTCAGCAAGTAGATTTAAAGCCTCTCTGTGGATTTATGTTCATACTGCTCCCTCTAGTAATGTTACAAGGCAACTGCAGTTTAATCACTGGATTGAGAAAGGGGCCGTCCTATGCAAATAATCTCCTCCCATGATTACTTCTGTGAGCTTCCGTTGTGATACAATGATAGGACCTTCAACATATGCTCTTCAGCAGATTTGTAAAGTTATCAAATTGCCTTAGGCTAAGGATTGTTCCACTTGAAGGCCCTCAGATAAGTACCCCACCCTCACTTAGCAGGGTACTGAATTACATGCAGTAATCCTCTATACAGAACATGGCCATTCGTGGGCCTACTGTAAAGGCTGTATGCTAAGACTGGGATGTTTAAAATCCCATAGCACAGCAGTCTTAGGTCCAGGTTATAGCAGAGGGTGGGAGTAGAAAGAGAGTGTGAGTCAGGTGGTAGGGGTGGAGCAAGAAGAACAGGCAGAGAGAGACCCATATAGAGAGAGGAGGTATAGACAGATAATAGCAGGGGTGGTTGGAGAACTTAGAGGAGGAAGGGGGACATTGAGGGAGCAGGGTGGGAGACCAAGAGTGGGTGGAGTCACAGAGGAAAGGCAGTGCCAGGATGCAGGAGAAGAAGCGGTGTAGGCCAGAGAGCAAGAGTGAGTGCAGGACAGGAAGCATAGTGGAGTGGGGTCACTGCTGACAAGCAAGCAGAGCCCACCCCCTCACATGCAAATGGGGTGATTACAAAGGAAGGGATTTGGTGGTGGACATCATCTTTTTATGCCCCCCCTCACTCTCAGAAGGGGTTACATTTTGGGGAGCAGTGTCAAAAGGGGCATTAGGGTGCATTATTAAGGGGTGCCAGGAGACACAGTCCTCCATTCTATAGGCTCATCAAAAACCAACAAGAACAACAGGTAATTCAGCAAGTAGATTTAAAGCCTCTCTGTGGATTTATGTTCATACTGCTCCCTCTAGTAATGTTACAAGGCAACTGCAGTTTAATCACTGGATTGAGAAAGGGGCCGTCCTATGCAAATAATCTCCTCCCATGATTACTTCTGTGAGCTTCCGTTGTGATACAATGATAGGACCTTCAACATATGCTCTTCAGCAGATTTGTAAAGTTATCAAATTGCCTTAGGCTAAGGATTGTTCCACTTGAAGGCCCTCAGATAAGTACCCCACCCTCACTTAGCAGGGTACTGAATTACATGCAGTAATCCTCTATACAGAACATGGCCGTTTGTGGGCCTACTGTAAAGGCTGTATGCTAAGACTGGGATGTTTAAAATCCCATAGTACAGCAGCCATAGGTCCAGGTTATAGCAGAGGGTGGGAGTAGAAAGAGAGTGTGAGTCAGGTGGTAGGGGTGGAGCAAGAAGAACAGGCAGAGAGAGACCCATATAGAGAGAGGAGGTATAGACAGATAAAGCAGGGGTGGTTGGAGAACTTAGAGGAGGAAGGGGGACATTGAGGGAGCATGGTGGGAGACCAAGAGTGGGTGGAGTCACAGAGGAAAGGCAGTGCCAGGATGCAGGAGAAGAAGCGGTGTAGGCCAGAGAGCAAGAGTGAGTGCAGGACAGGAAGCATAGTGGAGTGGGGTCACTGCTGACAAGCAAGCAGAGCCCACCCCCTCACATGCAAATGGGGTGATTACAAAGGAAGGGATTTGGTGGTGGACATCATCTTTTTATGCCCCCCCTCACTCTCAGAAGGGGTTACATTTTGGGGAGCAGTGTCAAAAGGGGCATTAGGGTGCATTATTAAGGGGTGCCAGGAGACACAGTCCTCCATTCTATGGGCTCATCAAAAACCAACAAGAACAACAGGTAATTCAGCAAGTAGATTTAAAGCCTCTCTGTGGATTTATGTTCATACTGCTCCCTCTAGTAATGTTACAAGGCAACTGCAGTTTAATCACTGGATTGAGAAAGGGGCCGTCCTATGCAAATAATCTCCTCCCATGATTACTTCTGTGAGCTTCCGTTGTGATACAATGATAGGACCTTCAACATATGCACTTCAGCAGATTTGTAAAGTTATCAAATTGCCTTAGGCTAAGGATTGTTCCACTTGAAGGCCCTCAGATAAGTACGCCACCCTCACTTAGCAGGGTACTGAATTACATGCAGTAATCCTCTATACAGAACATGGCCGTTCGTGGGCCTACTGTAAAGGCTCTATGCTAAGACTGGGATGTTTAAAATCCCATAGCACAGCAGCCTTAGGTCCAGGTTATAGCAGAGGGTGGGAGTAGAAAGAGAGTGTGAGTCAGGTGGTGGGGGTGGAGCAAGAAGAACAGGCAGAGAGAGACCCATATAGAGAGAGGAGGTATAGACAGATAATAGCAGGGGTGGTTGGAGAACTTAGAGGAGGAAGGGGGACATTGAGGGAGCATGGTGGGAGACCAAGAGTGGGTGGAGTCACAGAGGAAAGGCAGTGCCAGGATGCAGGAGAAGAAGCGCTGTAGGCCAGAGAGCAAGAGTGAGTGCAGGACAGGAAGCATAGTGGAGTGGGGTCACTGCTGACAAGCAAGCAGAGCCCACCCCCTCACATGCAAATGGGGTGATTACAAAGGAAGGGATTTGGTGGTGGACATCATCTTTTTATGCCCCCCCTCACTCTCAGAAGGGGTTACATTTTGGGGAGCAGTGTCAAAAGGGGCATTAGGGTGCATTATTAAGGGGTGCCAGGAGACACAGTCCTCCATTCTATAGGCTCATCAAAAACCAACAAGAACAACAGGTAATTCAGCAAGTAGATTTAAAGCCTCTCTGTGGATTTATGTTCATACTGCTCCCTCTAGTAATGTTACAAGGCAACTGCAGTTTAATCACTGGATTGAGAAAGGGGCCGTCCTATGCAAATAATCTCCTCCCATGATTACTTCTGTGAGCTTCCGTTGTGATACAATGATAGGACCTTCAACATATGCTCTTCAGCAGATTTGTAAAGTTATCAAATTGCCTTAGGCTAAGGATTGTTCCACTTGAAGGCCCTCAGATAAGTACCCCACCCTCACTTAGCAGGGTACTGAATTACATGCAGTAATCCTCTATACAGAACACGGCCGTTCCTGGGCCTACTGTAAAGGCTGTATGCTAAGACTGGGATGTTTAAAATCCCATAGCACAGCAGCCATAGGTCCAGGTTATAGCAGAGGGTGGGAGTAGAAAGAGAGTGTGAGTCAGGTAGTAGGGGTGGAGCAAGAAGAACAGGCAGAGAGAGACCCATATAGAGAGAGGAGGTATAGACAGATAATAGCAGGGGTGGTTGGAGAACTTAGAGGAGGAAGGGGGACATTGAGGGAGCATCGTGGGAGACCAAGAGTGGGTGGAGTCACAGAGGAAAGGCAGTGCCAGGATGCAGGAGAAGAAGCGGTGTAGGCCAGAGAGCAAGAGTGAGTGCAGGACAGGAAGCATAGTGGAGTGGGGTCACTGCTGACAAGCAAGCAGAGCCCACCCCCTCACATGCAAATGGGGTGATTACAAAGGAAGGGATTTGGTGGTGGACATCATCTTTTTATGCCCCCCCTCACTCTCAGAAGGGGTTACATTTTGGGGAGCAGTGTCAAAAGGGGCATTAGGGTGCATCATTAAGGGGTGCCAGGAGACACAGTCCTCCATTCTATAGGCTCATCAAAAACCAACAAGAACAACAGGTAATTCAGCAAGTAGATTTAAAGCCTCTCTGTGGATTTATGTTCATACTGCTCCCTCTAGTAATGTTACAAGGCAACTGCAGTTTAATCACTGGATTGAGAAAGGGGCCGTCCTATGCAAATAATCTCCTCCCATGATTACTTCTGTGAGCTTCCGTTGTGATACAATGATAGGACCTTCAACATATGCTCTTCAGCAGATTTGTAAAGTTATCAAATTGCCTTAGGCTAAGGATTGTTCCACTTGAAGGCCCTCAGATAAGTACCCCACCCTCACTTAGCAGGGTACTGAATTACATGCAGTAATCCTCTATACAGAACATGGCCGTTCGTGGGCCTACTGTAAAGGCTGTATGCTAAGACTGGGATGTTTAAAATCCCATAGCACAGCAGCCATAGGTCCAGGTTATAGCAGAGGGTGGGAGTAGAAAGAGAGTGTGAGTCAGGTGGTAGGGGTGGAGCAAGAAGGACAGGCAGAGAGAGACCCATATAGAGAGAGGAGGTATAGACAGATAATAGCAGGGGTGGTTGGAGAACTTAGAGGAGGAAGGGGGACATTGAGGGAGCATGGTGGGAGACCAAGAGTGGGTGGAGTCACAGAGGAAAGGCAGTGCCAGGATGCAGGAGAAGAAGCGGTGTAGGCCAGAGAGCAAGAGTGAGTGTAGGACAGGAAGCATAGTGGAGTGGGGTCACTGCTGACAAGCAAGCAGAGCCCACCCCCTCACATGCAAATGGGGTGATTACAAAGGAAGGGATTTGGTGGTGGACATCATCTTTTTATGCCCCCCCTCACTCTCAGAAGGGGTTACATTTTGGGGAGCAGTGTCAAAAGGGGCATTAGGGTGCATTATTAAGGGGTGCCAGGAGACACAGTCCTCCATTCTATAGGCTCATCAAAAACCAACAAGAACAACAGGTAATTCAGCAAGTAGATTTAAAGCCTCTCTGTGGATTTATGTTCATACTACTCCCTCTAGTAATGTTACAAGGCAACTGCAGTTTAATCACTGGATTGAGAAAGGGGCCGTCCTATGCAAATAATCTCCTCCCATGATTACTTCTGTGAGCTTCCGTTGTGATACAATGATAGGACCTTCAACATATGCTCTTCAGCAGATTTGTAAAGTTATCAAATTGCCTTAGGCTAAGGATTGTTCCACTTGAAGGCCCTCAGATAAGTACCCCACCCTCACTTAGCAGGGTACTGAATTACATGCAGTAATCCTCTATACAGAACATGGCCGTTTGTGGGCCTACTGTAAAGGCTGTATGCTAAGACTGGGATGTTTAAAATCCCATAGCACAGCAGCCATAGGTCCAGGTTATAGCAGAGGGTGGGAGTAGAAAGAGAGTGTGAGTCAGGTGGTAGGGGTGGAGCAAGAAGAACAGGCAGAGAGAGACCCATATAGAGAGAGGAGGTATAGACAGATAATAGCAGGGGTGGTTGGAGAACTTAGAGGAGGAAGGGGGACATTGAGGGAGCATGGTGGGAGACCAAGAGTGGGTGGAGTCACAGAGGAATGGCAGTGCCAGGATGCAGGAGAAGAAGCGGTGTAGGCCAGAGAGCAAGAGTGAGTGCAGGACAGGAAGCATAGTGGAGTGGGGTCACTGCTGACAAGCAAGCAGAGCCCACCCCCTCACATGCAAATGGGGTGATTACAAAGGAAGGGATTTGGTGGTGGACATCATCTTTTTATGCCCCCCCTCACTCTCAGAAGGGGTTACATTTTGGGGAGCAGTGTCAAAAGGGGCATTAGGGTGCATTATTAAGGGGTGCCAGGAGACACAGTCCTCCATTCTATAGGCTCATCAAAAACCAACAAGAACAACAGGTAATTCAGCAAGTAGATTTAAAGCCTCTCTGTGGATTTATGTTCATACTGCTCCCTCTAGTAATGTTACAAGGCAACTGCAGTTTAATCACTGGATTGAGAAAGGGGCCGTCCTATGCAAATAATCTCCTCCCATGATTACTTCTGTGAGCTTCCGTTGTGATACAATGATAGGACCTTCAACATATGCTCTTCAGCAGATTTGTAAAGTTATCAAATTGCCTTAGGCTAAGGATTGTTCCACTTGAAGGCCCTCAGATAAGTACCCCACCCTCACTTAGCAGGGTACTGAATTACATGCAGTAATCCTCTATACAGAACATGGCCGTTCGTGGGCCTACTGTAAAGGCTGTATGCTAAGACTGGGATGTTTAAAATCCCATAGCACAGCAGCCATAGTTCCAGGTTATAGCAGAGGGTGGGAGTAGAAAGTGAGTGTGAGTCAGGTGGAAGGGGTGGAGCAAGAAGAACAGGCAGAGAGAGACCCATATAGAGAGAGGAGGTATAGACAGATAATAGCAGGGGTGGTTGGAGAACTTAGAGGAGGAAGGGGGACATTGAGGGAGCATGGTGGGAGACCAAGAGTGGGTGGAGTCACAGAGGAAAGGCAGTGCCAGGATGCAGGAGAAGAAGCGGAGTAGGCCAGAGAGCAAGAGTGAGTGCAGGACAGGAACCATAGTGGAGTGGGGTCACTGCTGACAAGCAAGCAGAGCCCACCCCCTCACATGCAAATGGGGTGATTACAAAGGAAGGGATTTGGTGGTGGACATCATCTTTTTATGCCCCCCCTCACTCTCAGAAGGGGTTACATTTTGGGGAGCAGTGTCAAAAGGGGCATTAGGGTGCATTATTAAGGGGTGCCAGGAGACACAGTCCTCCATTCTATAGGCTCATCAAAAACCAACAAGAACAACAGGTAATTCAGCAAGTAGATTTAAAGCCTCTCTGTGGATTTATGTTCATACTGCTCCCTCTAGTAATGTTACAAGGCAACTGCAGTTTAATCGCTGGATTGAGAAAGGGGCCGTCCTATGCAAATAATCTCCTCCCATGATTACTTCTGTGAGCTTCCGTTGTGATACAATGATAGGACCTTCAACATATGCTCTTCAGCAGATTTGTAAAGTTATCAAATTGCCTTAGGCTAAGGATTGTTCCACTTGAAGGCCCTCAGATAAGTACCCCACCCTCACTTAGCAGGGTACTGAATTACATGCAGTAATCCTCTAAACAGAACATGGCTGTTCGTGGGCCTACTGTAAAGGCTGTATGCTAAGACTGGGATGTTTAAAATCCCATAGCACAGCAGCCATAGGTCCAGGTTATAGCAGAGGGTGGGAGTAGAAAGAGAGTGTGAGTCAGGTGGTAGGGATGGAGCAAGAAGAACAGGCAGAGAGAGACCCATATAGAGAGAGGAGGTATAGACAGATAATAGCAGGGGTGATTGGAGAACTTAGAGGAGGAAGGGGGACATTGAGGGAGCATGGTGAGAGACCAAGAGTGGGTGGAGTCACAGTGGAAAGGCAGTGCCAGGATGCAGGAGAAGAAGCGGTGTAGGCCAGAGAGCAAGAGTGAGTGCAGGACAGGAAGCATAGTGGAGTGGGGTCACTGCTGACAAGCAAGCAGAGCCCACCCCCTCACATGCAAATGGGGTGATTACAAAGGAAGGGATTTGGTGGTGGACATCATCTTTTTATGCCCCCCCTCACTCTCAGAAGGGGTTACATTTTGGGGAGCAGTGTCAAAAGGGGCATTAGGGTGCATTATTAAGGGGTGCCAGGAGACACAGTCCTCCATTCTATAGGCTCATCAAAAACCAACAAGAACAACAGGTAATTCAGCAAGTAGATTTAAAGCCTCTCTGTGGATTTATGTTCATACTGCTCCCTCTAGTAATGTTACAAGGCAACTGCAGTTTAATCACTGGATTGAGAAAGGGGCCGTCCTATGCAAATAATCTCCTCCCATGATTACTTCTGTGAGCTTCCGTTGTGATACAATGATAGGACCTTCAACAAATGCTCTTCAGCAGATTTGTAAAGTTATCAAATTGCCTTAGGCTAAGGATTGTTCCACTTGAAGGCCCTCAGATAAGTACCCCACCCTCACTTAGCAGGGTACTGAATTACATGCAGTAATCCTCTATACAGAACATGGCCGTTCGTGGGCCTACTGTAAAGGCTGTATGCTAAGACTGGGATGTTTAAAATCCCATAGCACAGCAGCCATAGGTCCAGGTTATAGCAGAGGGTGGAAGTAGAAAGAGAGTGTGAGTCAGGTGGTAGGGGTGGAGCAAGAAGAACAGGCAGAGAGAGACCCATATAGAGAGAGGAGGTCTAGACAGATAATAGCAGGGGTGGTTGGAGAACTTAGAGGAGGAAGGGGGACATTGAGGGAGCATGGTGGGAGACCAAGAGTGGGTGGAGTCACAGAGGAAAGGCAGTGCCAGGATGCAGGAGAAGAAGCGGTGTAGGCCAGAGAGCAAGAGTGAGTGCAGGACAGGAAGCATAGTGGAGTGGGGTCACTGCTGACAAGCAAGCAGAGCCCACCCCCTCACATGCAAATGGGGTGATTACAAAGGAAGGGATTTGGTGGTGGACATCATCTTTTTATGCCCCCCCTCACTCTCAGAAGGGGTTACATTTTGGGGAGCAGTGTCAAAAGGGGCATTAGGGTGCATTATTAAGGGGTGCCAGGAGACACAGTCCTCCATTCTATAGGCTCATCAAAAACCAACAAGAACAACAGGTAATTCAGCAAGTAGATTTAAAGCCTCTCTGTGGATTTATGTTCATACTGCTCCCTCTAGTAATGTTACAAGGCAACTGCAGTTTAATCACTGGATTGAGAAAGGGGCCGTCCTATGCAAATAATCTCCTCCCATGATTACTTCTGTGAGCTTCCGTTGTGATACAATGATAGGACCTTCAACATATGCTCTTCAGCAGATTTGTAAAGTTATCAAATTGCCTTAGGCTAAGGATTGTTCCACTTGAAGGCCCTCAGATAAGTACCCCACCCTCACTTAGCAGGGTACTGAATTACATGCAGTAATCCTCTATACAGAACATGGCCGTTCGTGGGCCTACTGTAAAGGCTGTATGCTAAGACTGGGACGTTTAAAATCCCATAGCACAGCAGCCATAGGTCCAGGTTATAGCAGAGGGTGGGAGTAGAAAGAGAGTGTGAGTCAGGTGGTAGGGGTGGAGCAAGAAGAACAGGCAGAGAGAGACCCATATAGAGAGAGGAGGTATAGACAGATAATAGCAGGGGTGGTTGGAGAACTTAGAGGAGGAAGGGGGACATTGAGGGAGCATGGTGGGAGACCAAGAGTGGGTGGAGTCACAGAGGAAAGGCAGTGCCAGGATGCAGGAGAAGAAGCGGTGTAGGCCAGAGAGGAAGAGTGAGTGCAGGACAGGAAGCATAGTGGAGTGGGGTCACTGCTGACAAGCAAGCAGAGCCCACCCCCTCACATGCAAATGGGGTGATTACAAAGGAAGGGATTTGGTGGTGGACATCATCTTTTTATGCCCCCCCTCACTCTCAGAAGGGGTTACATTTTGGGGAGCAGTGTCAAAAGGGGCATTAGGGTGCATTATTAAGGGGTGCCAGGAGACACAGTCCTCCATTCTATAGGCTCATCAAAAACCAACAAGAACAACAGGTAATTCAGCAAGTAGATTTAAAGCCTCTCTGTGGATTTATGTTCATACTGCTCCCTCTAGTAATGTTACAAGGCAACTGCAGTTTAATCACTGGATTGAGAAAGGGGCCGTCCTATGCAAATAATCTCCTCCCATGATTACTTCTGTGAGCTTCCGTTGTGATACAATGATAGGACCTTCAACATATGCTCTTCAGCAGATTTGTAAAGTTATCAAATTGCCTTAGGCTAAGGATTGTTCCACTTGAAGGCCCTCAGATAAGTACCCCACCCTCACTTAGCAGGGTACTGAATTACATGCAGTAATCCTCTATACAGAACATGGCCGTTCGTGGGCCTACTGTAAAGGCTGTATGCTAAGACTGGGATGTTTAAAATCCCATAGCACAGCAGCCATAGGTCCAGGTTATAGCAGAGGGTGGGAGTAGAAAGAGAGTGTGAGTCAGGTGGTAGGGGTGGAGCAAGAAGGACAGGCAGAGAGAGACCCATATAGAGAGAGGAGGTATAGACAGATAATAGCAGGGGTGGTTGGAGAACTTAGAGGAGGAAGGGGGACATTGAGGGAGCATGGTGGGAGACCAAGAGTGGGTGGAGTCACAGAGGAAAGGCAGTGCCAGGATGCAGGAGAAGAAGCGGTGTAGGCCAGAGAGCAAGAGTGAGTGCAGGACAGGAAGCATAGTGGAGTGGGGTCACTGCTGACAAGCAAGCAGAGCCCACCCCCTCACATGCAAATGGGGTGATTACAAAGGAAGGGATTTGGTGGTGGACATCATCTTTTTATGCCCCCCCTCACTCTCAGAAGGGGTTACATTTTGGGGAGCAGTGTCAAAAGGGGCATTAGGGTGCATTATTAAGGGGTGCCAGGAGACACAGTCCTCCATTCTATAGGCTCATCAAAAACCAACAAGAACAACAGGTAATTCAGCAAGTAGATTTAAAGCCTCTCTGTGGATTTATGTTCATACTGCTCCCTCTAGTAATGTTACAAGGCAACTGCAGTTTAATCACTGGATTGAGAAAGGGGCCGTCCTATGCAAATAATCTCCTCCCATGATTACTTCTGTGAGCTTCCGTTGTGATACAATGATAGGACCTTCAACATATGCTCTTCAGCAGATTTGTAAAGTTATCAAATTGCCTTAGGCTAAGGATTGTTCCACTTGAAGGCCCTCAGATAAGTACCCCACCCTCACTTAGCAGGGTACTGAATTACATGCAGTAATCCTCTATACAGAACATGGCCGTTCGTGGGCCTACTGTAAAGGCTGTATGCTAAGACTGGGATGTTTAAAATCCCATAGCACAGCAGCCATAGGTCCAGGTTATAGCAGAGGGTGGGAGTAGAAAGAGAGTGTGAGTCAGGTGGTAGGGGTGGAGCAAGAAGAACAGGCAGAGAGAGACCCATATAGAGAGAGGAGGTATAGACAGATAATAGCAGGGGTGGTTGGAGAACTTAGAGGAGGAAGGGGGACATTGAGGGAGCATGGTGGGAGACCAAGAGTGGGTGGAGTCACAGAGGAATGGCAGTGCCAGGATGCAGGAGAAGAAGCGGTGTAGGCCAGAGAGCAAGAGTGAGTGCAGGACAGGAAGCATAGTGGAGTGGGGTCACTGCTGACAAGCAAGCAGAGCCCACCCCCTCACATGCAAATGGGGTGATTACAAAGGAAGGGATTTGGTGGTGGACATCATCTTTTTATGCCCCCCCTCACTCTCAGAAGGGGTTACATTTTGGGGAGCAGTGTCAAAAGGGGCATTAGGGTGCATTATTAAGGGGTGCCAGGAGACACAGTCCTCCATTCTATAGGCTCATCAAAAACCAACAAGAACAACAGGTAATTCAGCAAGTAGATTTAAAGCCTCTCTGTGGATTTATGTTCATACTGCTCCCTCTAGTAATGTTACAAGGCAACTGCAGTTTAATCACTGGATTGAGAAAGGGGCCGTCCTATGCAAATAATCTCCTCCCATGATTACTTCTGTGAGCTTCCGTTGTGATACAATGATAGGACCTTCAACATATGCTCTTCAGCAGATTTGTAAAGTTATCAAATTGCCTTAGGCTAAGGATTGTTCCACTTGAAGGCCCTCAGATAAGTACCCCACCCTCACTTAGCAGGGTACTGAATTACATGCAGTAATCCTCTATACAGAACATGGCCGTTCGTGGGCCTACTGTAAAGGTTGTATGCTAAGACTGGGATGTTTAAAATCCCATAGCACAGCAGCCATAGTTCCAGGTTATAGCAGAGGGTGGGAGTAGAAAGTGAGTGTGAGTCAGGTGGTAGGGGTGGAGCAAGAAGAACAGGCAGAGAGAGACCCATATAGAGAGAGGAGGTATAGACAGATAATAGCAGGGGTGGTTGGAGAACTTAGAGGAGGAAGGGGGACATTGAGGGAGCATGGTGGGAGACCAAGAGTGGGTGGAGTCACAGAGGAAAGGCAGTGCCAGGATGCAGGAGAAGAAGCGGAGTAGGCCAGAGAGCAAGAGTGAGTGCAGGACAGGAACCATAGTGGAGTGGGGTCACTGCTGACAAGCAAGCAGAGCCCACCCCCTCACATGCAAATGGGGTGATTACAAAGGAAGGGATTTGGTGGTGGACATCATCTTTTTATGCCCCCCCTCACTCTCAGAAGGGGTTACATTTTGGGGAGCAGTGTCAAAAGGGGCATTAGGGTGCATTATTAAGGGGTGCCAGGAGACACAGTCCTCCATTCTATAGGCTCATCAAAAACCAACAAGAACAACAGGTAATTCAGCAAGTAGATTTAAAGCCTCTCTGTGGATTTATGTTCATACTGCTCCCTCTAGTAATGTTACAAGGCAACTGCAGTTTAATCGCTGGATTGAGAAAGGGGCCGTCCTATGCAAATAATCTCCTCCCATGATTACTTCTGTGAGCTTCCGTTGTGATACAATGATAGGACCTTCAACATATGCTCTTCAGCAGATTTGTAAAGTTATCAAATTGCCTTAGGCTAAGGATTGTTCCACTTGAAGGCCCTCAGATAAGTACCCCACCCTCACTTAGCAGGGTACTGAATTACATGCAGTAATCCTCTAAACAGAACATGGCTGTTCGTGGGCCTACTGTAAAGGCTGTATGCTAAGACTGGGATGTTTAAAATCCCATAGCACAGCAGCCATAGGTCCAGGTTATAGCAGAGGGTGGGAGTAGAAAGAGAGTGTGAGTCAGGTGGTAGGGATGGAGCAAGAAGAACAGGCAGAGAGAGACCCATATAGAGAGAGGAGGTATAGACAGATAATAGCAGGGGTGATTGGAGAACTTAGAGGAGGAAGGGGGACATTGAGGGAGCATGGTGGGAGACCAAGAGTGGGTGGAGTCACAGTGGAAAGGCAGTGCCAGGATGCAGGAGAAGAAGCGGTGTAGGCCAGAGAGCAAGAGTGAGTGCAGGACAGGAAGCATAGTGGAGTGGGGTCACTGCTGACAAGCAAGCAGAGCCCACCCCCTCACATGCAAATGGGGTGATTACAAAGGAAGGGATTTGGTGGTGGACATCATCTTTTTATGCCCCCCCTCACTCTCAGAAGGGGTTACATTTTGGGGAGCAGTGTCAAAAGGGGCATTAGGGTGCATTATTAAGGGGTGCCAGGAGACACAGTCCTCCATTCTATAGGCTCATCAAAAACCAACAAGAACAACAGGTAATTCAGCAAGTAGATTTAAAGCCTCTCTGTGGATTTATGTTCATACTGCTCCCTCTAGTAATGTTACAAGGCAACTGCAGTTTAATCACTGGATTGAGAAAGGGGCCGTCCTATGCAAATAATCTCCTCCCATGATTACTTCTGTGAGCTTCCGTTGTGATACAATGATAGGACCTTCAACAAATGCTCTTCAGCAGATTTGTAAAGTTATCAAATTGCCTTAGGCTAAGGATTGTTCCACTTGAAGGCCCTCAGATAAGTACCCCACCCTCACTTAGCAGGGTACTGAATTACATGCAGTAATCCTCTATACAGAACATGGCCGTTCGTGGGCCTACTGTAAAGGCTGTATGCTAAGACTGGGATGTTTAAAATCCCATAGCACAGCAGCCATAGGTCCAGGTTATAGCAGAGGGTGGGAGTAGAGAGAGAGTGTGAGTCAGGTGGTAGGGGTGGAGCAAGAAGAACAGGCAGAGAGAGACCCATATAGAGAGAGGAGGTCTAGACAGATAATAGCAGGGGTGGTTGGAGAACTTAGAGGAGGAAGGGGGACATTGAGGGAGCATGGTGGGAGACCAAGAGTGGGTGGAGTCACAGAGGAAAGGCAGTGCCAGGATGCAGGAGAAGAAGCGGTGTAGGCCAGAGAGCAAGAGTGAGTGCAGGACAGGAAGCATAGTGGAGTGGGGTCACTGCTGACAAGCAAGCAGAGCCCACCCCCTCACATGCAAATGGGGTGATTACAAAGGAAGGGATTTGGTGGTGGACATCATCTTTTTATGCCCCCCCTCACTCTCAGAAGGGGTTACATTTTGGGGAGCAGTGTCAAAAGGGGCATTAGGGTGCATTATTAAGGGGTGCCAGGAGACACAGTCCTCCATTCTATAGGCTCATCAAAAACCAACAAGAACAACAGGTAATTCAGCAAGTAGATTTAAAGCCTCTCTGTGGATTTATGTTCATACTGCTCCCTCTAGTAATGTTACAAGGCAACTGCAGTTTAATCACTGGATTGAGAAAGGGGCCGTCCTATGCAAATAATCTCCTCCCATGATTACTTCTGTGAGCTTCCGTTGTGATACAATGATAGGACCTTCAACATATGCTCTTCAGCAGATTTGTAAAGTTATCAAATTGCCTTAGGCTAAGGATTGTTCCACTTGAAGGCCCTCAGATAAGTACCCCACCCTCACTTAGCAGGGTACTGAATTACATGCAGTAATCCTCTATACAGAACATGGCCGTTCGTGGGCCTACTGTAAAGGCTGTATGCTAAGACTGGGATGTTTAAAATCCCATAGCACAGCAGCCATAGGTCCAGGTTATAGCAGAGGGTGGGAGTAGAAAGAGAGTGTGAGTCAGGTGGTAGGGGTGGAGCAAGAAGAACAGGCAGAGAGAGACCCATATAGAGAGAGGAGGTATAGACAGATAATAGCAGGGGTGGTTGGAGAACTTAGAGGAGGAAGGGGGACATTGAGGGAGCATGGTGGGAGACCAAGAGTGGGTGGAGTCACAGAGGAAAGGCAGTGCCAGGATGCAGGAGAAGAAGCGGTGTAGGCCAGAGAGGAAGAGTGAGTGCAGGACAGGAAGCATAGTGGAGTGGGGTCACTGCTGACAAGCAAGCAGAGCCCACCCCCTCACATGCAAATGGGGTGATTACAAAGGAAGGGATTTGGTGGTGGACATCATCTTTTTATGCCCCCCCTCACTCTCAGAAGGGGTTACATTTTGGGGAGCAGTGTCAAAAGGGGCATTAGGGTGCATTATTAAGGGGTGCCAGGAGACACAGTCCTCCATTCTATAGGCTCATCAAAAACCAACAAGAACAACAGGTAATTCAGCAAGTAGATTTAAAGCCTCTCTGTGGATTTATGTTCATACTGCTCCCTCTAGTAATGTTACAAGGCAACTGCAGTTTAATCGCTGGATTGAGAAAGGGGCCGTCCTATGCAAATAATCTCCTCCCATGATTACTTCTGTGAGCTTCCGTTGTGATACAATGATAGGACCTTCAACATATGCTCTTCAGCAGATTTGTAAAGTTATCAAATTGCCTTAGGCTAAGGATTGTTCCACTTGAAGGCCCTCAGATAAGTACCCCACCCTCACTTAGCAGGGTACTGAATTACATGCAGTAATCCTCTATACAGAACATGGCTGTTCGTGGTCCTACTGTAAAGGCTGTATGCTAAGACTGGGATGTTTAAAATCCCATAGCACAGCAGCCATAGGTCCAGGTTATAGCAGAGGGTGGGAGTAGAAAGAGAGTGTGAGTCAGGTGGTAGGGATGGAGCAAGAAGAACAGGCAGAGAGAGACCCATATAGAGAGAGGAGGTATAGACAGATAATAGCAGGGGTGATTGGAGAACTTAGAGGAGGAAGGGGGACATTGAGGGAGCATGGTGGGAGACCAAGAGTGGGTGGAGTCACAGTGGAAAGGCAGTGCCAGGATGCAGGAGAAGAAGCGGTGTAGGCCAGAGAGCAAGAGTGAGTGCAGGACAGGAAGCATAGTGGAGTGGGGTCACTGCTGACAAGCAAGCAGAGCCCACCCCCTCAGATGCAAATGGGGTGATTACAAAGGAAGGGATTTGGTGGTGGACATCATCTTTTTATGCCCCCCCTCACTCTCAGAAGGGGTTACATTTTGGGGAGCAGTGTCAAAAGGGGCATTAGGGTGCATTATTAAGGGGTGCCAGGAGACACAGTCCTCCATTCTATAGGCTCATCAAAAACCAACAAGAACAACAGGTAATTCAGCAAGTAGATTTAAAGCCTCTCTGTGGATTTATGTTCATACTGCTCCCTCTAGTAATGTTACAAGGCAACTGCAGTTTAATCACTGGATTGAGAAAGGGGCCGTCCTATGCAAATAATCTCCTCCCATGATTACTTCTGTGAGCTTCCGTTGTGATACAATGATAGGACCTTCAACAAATGCTCTTCAGCAGATTTGTAAAGTTATCAAATTGCCTTAGGCTAAGGATTGTTCCACTTGAAGGCCCTCAGATAAGTACCCCACCCTCACTTAGCAGGGTACTGAATTACATGCAGTAATCCTCTATACAGAACATGGCCGTTCGTGGGCCTACTGTAAAGGCTGTATGCTAAGACTGGGATGTTTAAAATCCCATAGCACAGCAGCCATAGGTCCAGGTTATAGCAGAGGGTGGGAGTAGAAAGAGAGTGTGAGTCAGGTGGTAGGGGTGGAGCAAGAAGAACAGGCAGAGAGAGAACCATATAGAGAGAGGAGGTATAGACAGATAATAGCAGGGGTGGTTGGAGAACTTAGAGGAGGAAGGGGGACATTGAGGGAGCATGGTGGGAGACCAAGAGTGGGTGGAGTCACAGAGGAAAGGCAGTGCCAGGATGCAGGAGAAGAAGCGGTGTAGGCCAGAGAGCAAGAGTGAGTGCAGGACAGGAAGCATAGTGGAGTGGGGTCACTGCTGACAAGCAAGCAGAGCCCACCCCCTCACATGCAAATGGGGTGATTACAAAGGAAGGGATTTGGTGGTGGACATCAGCTTTTTATGCCCCCCCTCACTCTCAGAAGGGGTTACATTTTGGGGAGCAGTGTCAAAAGGGGCATTAGGGTGCATTATTAAGGGGTGCCAGGAGACACAGTCCTCCATTCTATAGGCTCATCAAAAACCAACAAGAACAACAGGTAATTCAGCAAGTAGATTTAAAGCCTCTCTGTGGATTTATGTTCATACTGCTCCCTCTAGTAATGTTACAAGGCAACTGCAGTTTAATCACTGGATTGAGAAAGGGGCCGTCCTATGCAAATAATCTCCTCCCATGATTACTTCTGTGAGCTTCCGTTGTGATACAATGATAGGACCTTCAACATATGCTCTTCAGCAGATTTGTAAAGTTATCAAATTGCCTTAGGCTAAGGATTGTTCCACTTGAAGGCCCTCAGATAAGTACCCCACCCTCACTTAGCAGGGTACTGAATTACATGCAGTAATCCTCTATACAGAACATGGCCGTTCGTGGGCCTATTGTAAAGGCCGTATGCTAAGACTGGGATGTTTAAAATCCTATAGCACAGCAGCCATAGGTCCAGATTATAGCAGAGGGTGGGAGTAGAAAGAGAGTGTGAGTCAGGTGGTAGGGGTGGAGCAAGAAGAACAGGCAGAGAGAGATCCATATAGAGAGAGGAGGTATAGACAGATAATAGCAGGGGTGGTTGGAGAACTTAGAGGAGGAAGGGGGACATTGAGGGAGCATGGTGGGAGACCAAGAGTGGGTGGAGTCACAGAGGAAAGGCAGTGCCAGGATGCAGGAGAAGAAGCGGTGTAGGCCAGAGAGCAAGAGTGAGTGCAGGACAGGAAGCATAGTGGAGTGGGGTCACTGCTGACAAGCAAGCAGAGCCCAGCCCCTCACATGCAAATGGGGTGATTACAAAGGAGGGGATTTGGTGGTGGACATCATCTTTTTATGCCCCCCCTCACTCTCAGAAGGGGTTACATTTTGGGGAGCAGTGTCAAAAGGGGCATTAGGGTGCATTATTAAGGGGTGCCAGGAGACACAGTCCTCCATTCTATAGGCTCATCAAAAACCAACAAGAACAACAGGTAATTCAGCAAGTAGATTTAAAGCCTCTCTGTGGATTTATGTTCATACTGCTCCCTCTAGTAATGTTACAAGGCAACTGCAGTTTAATCACTGGATTGAGAAAGGGGCCGTCCTATGCAAATAATCTCCTCCCATGATTACTTCTGTGAGCTTCCGTTGTGATACAATGATAGGACCTTCAACATATGCTCTTCAGCAGATTTGTAAAGTTATCAAATTGCCTTAGGCTAAGGATTGTTCCACTTGAAGGCCCTCAGATAAGTACCCCACCCTCACTTAGCAGGGTACTGAATTACATGCAGTAATCCTCTATACAGAACATGGCCGTTCGTGGGCCTACTGTAAAGGCTGTATGCTAAGACTGGGATGTTTAAAATCCCATAGCACAGCAGCCATAGGTCCAGGTTATAGCAGAGGGTGGGAGTAGAAAGAGAGTGTGAGTCAGGTGGTAGGGGTGAAGCAAGAAGAACAGGCAGAGAGAGACCCATATAGAGAGAGGAGGTATAGACAGATAATAGCAGGGGTGGTTGGAGAACTTAGAGGAGGAAGGGGGACATTGAGGGAGCATGGTGGGAGACCAAGAGTGGGTGGAGTCACAGAGGAAAGGCAGTGCCAGGATGCAGGAGAAGAAGCGGTGTAGGCCAGAGAGCAAGAGTGAGTGCAGGACAGGAAGCATAGTGGAGTGGGGTCACTGCTGACAAGCAAGCAGAGCCCACCCCCTCACATGCAAATGGGGTGATTACAAAGGAAGGGATTTGGTGGTGGACATCATCTTTTTATGCCCCCCCTCACTCTCAGAAGGGGTTACATTTTGGGGAGCAGTGTCAAAAGGGGCATTAGGGTGCATTATTAAGGGGTGCCAGGAGACACAGTCCTCCATTCTATAGGCTCATCAAAAACCAACAAGAACAACAGGTAATTCAGCAAGTAGATTTAAAGCCTCTCTGTGGATTTATGTTCATACTGCTCCCTCTAGTAATGTTACAAGGCAACTGCAGTTTAATCACTGGATTGAGAAAGGGGCCGTCCTATGCAAATAATCTCCTCCCATGATTACTTCTGTGAGCTTCCGTTGTGATACAATGATAGGACCTTCAACATATGCTCTTCAGCAGATTTGTAAAGTTATCAAATTGCCTTAGGCTAAGGATTGTTCCACTTGAAGGCCCTCAGATAAGTACCCCACCCTCACTTAGCAGGGTACTGAATTACATGCAGTAATCCTCTATACAGAACATGGCCGTTCGTGGGCCTACTGTAAAGGCTGTATGCTAAGACTGGGATGTTTAAAATCCCATAGCACAGCAGCCATAGGTCCAGGTTATAGCAGAGGGTGGGAGTAGAAAGAGAGTGTGAGTCAGGTGGTAGGGGTGGAGCAAGAAGAACAGGCAGAATGAGACCCATATAGAGAGAGGAGGTATAGACAGATAATAGCAGGGGTGGTTGGAGAACTTAGAGGAGGAAGGGGGACATTGAGGGAGCATGGTGGGAGACAAAGAGTGGGTGGAGTCACAGAGGAAAGGCAGTGCCAGGATGCAGGAGAAGAAGCGGTGTAGGCCAGAGAGCAAGAGTGAGTGCAGGACAGGAAGCATAGTGGAGTGGGGTCACTGCTGACAAGCAAGCAGAGCCCACCCCCTCACATGCAAATGGGGTGATTACAAAGGAAGGGATTTGGTGGTGGACATCATCTTTTTATGCCCCCCCTCACTCTCAGAAGGGGTTACATTTTGGGGAGCAGTGTCAAAAGGGGCATTAGGGTGCATTATAAAGGGGTGCCAGGAGACACAGTCCTCCATTCTATAGGCTCATCAAAAACCAACAAGAACAACAGGTAATTCAGCAAGTAGATTTAAAGCCTCTCTGTGGATTTATGTTCATACTGCTCCCTCTAGTAATGTTACAAGGCAACTGCAGTTTAATCACTGGATTGAGAAAGGGGCCGTCCTATGCAAATAATCTCCTCCTATGATTACTTCTGTGAGCTTCCGTTGTGATACAATGATAGGACCTTCAACATATGCTCTTCAGCAGATTTGTAAAGTTATCAAATTGCCTTAGGCTAAGGATTGTTCCACTTGAAGGCCCTTAGATAAGTACCCCACCCTCACTTAGCAGGGTACTGAATTACATGCAGTAATCCTCTACACAGAACATGGCCGTTCGTGGGCCTACTGTAAAGGCTGTATGCTAAGACTGGGATGTTTAAAATCCCATAGTACAGCAGCCATAGGTCCAGGTTATACCAGAGGGTGGGAGTAGAAAGAGAGTGTGAGTCAGGTGGTAGGGGTGGAGCAAGAAGATCAGGTAGAGAGAGGAGGTATAGACAGATAATAGCAGGGGTGGTTGGAGAACTTAGAGGAGGAAGGGGGACATTGAGGGAGCATGGTGGGAGACCAAGAGTGGGTGGAGTCACAGAGGAAAGGCAGTGCCAGGATGCAGGAGAAGAAGTGGTGTAGGCCAGAGAGCAAGAGTGAGTGCAGGACAGGATGCATGGTGGAGTGGGGTCACTGCTGACAAGCAAGCAGAGCCCAGCCCCTCGCATACAAATGGGGTGATTACAAAGGAAGGGATTTGGTGGTGGACATCATCTTTTTATGCCCACCCTCACTCTCAGAAGGGGTCAAATTTTGGGGAGCAGTGTCAAAAGGGGCATTAGGGTGCATTATTAAGGGGTGCCAGGAGACACAGTCCTCCATTCTAAAGGCTCATCAAAAACCAACAAGAACAAAAGGTAATTCAGCAAGTAGATTTAAAGCCTCTCTGTGGATTTATGTTCAACTGCTCCCTCTAGTAATGTTACATGGCAACTGCAGTTTAATCACTGGATTGAGAAAGGGGCCGTCCTATGCAAATAATCTCCTCCCATGATTACTTCTGTGAGCTTCCGTTGTGATACAATGATAGGACCTTCAACATATGCTCTTCAGCAGATTTGTAAAGTTATCAAATTGCCTTAGGCTAAGGATTGTTCCACTTGAAGGCCCTCAGATAAGTACCCCACCCTCACTTAGCAGGGTACTGAATTACATGCAGTAATCCTCTATACAGAACATCGGCGTTTGTGGGCCTTCTGTAAAGGCTGTATGCTAAGATTGGGATGTTTAAAATCCCATAGCACAGCAGCCATAGGTCCAGGTTATAGCAGAGGGTGGGAGTAGAAAGAGAGTGTGAGTCAGGTGATAGGGGTGGAGCAAGAAGTACAGGTAGAGAGAGACCCATATAGAGAGAGGAGGTATAGACAGATAATAGCAGGGGTGGTTGGAGAACTTAGAGGAGGAAGGAGGACATTGAGGGAGCATGGTGGGAGACCAAGAGTGGGTGGAGTCACAGAGGAAAGGCAGTGCCAAGATGCAGGAGAAGAAGCAGTGTAGGCCAGAGAGCAAGAGTGAGTGCAGGACAGGAAGCATAGTGGAGTGGGGTCACTGCTGACAAGCAAGCAGAGCCCACCCCCTCACATGCAAATGGGGTGATTACAAAGGAAGGGATTTGGTGGTGGACATCATCTTTTTATGCCCCCCCTCACTCTCAGAAGGGGTTACATTTTGGGGAGCAGTGTCAAAAGGGGCATTAGGGTGCATTATTAAGGGGTGCCAGGAGACACAGTCCTCCATTCTATAGGCTCATCAAAAACCAACAAGAACAACAGGTAATTCAGCAAGTAGATTTAAAGCCTCTCTGTGGATTTATGTTCATACTGCTCCCTCTAGTAATGTTACAAGGCAACTGCAGTTTAATCACTGGATTGAGAAAGGGGCCGTCCTATGCAAATAATCTCCTCCCATGATTACTTCTGTGAGCTTCCGTTTTGATACAATGATAGGACCTTCAACATATGCTCTTCAGCAGATTTGTAAAGTTATCAAATTGCCTTAGGCTAAGGATTGTTCCACTTGAAGGCCCGCAGATAAGTACCCCACCCTCACTTAGCAGGGTACTGAATTACATGCAGTAATCCTCTATACAGAACATGGTCGTTCGTGGGCCTACTGTAAAGGCTGTATGCTAAGACTGGGATGTTTAAAATCCCATAGCACAGCAGCCATAGGTCCAGGTTATAGCAGAGGGTGGGAGTAGAAAGAGAGTGTGAGTCTGGTGGTAGGGGTGGAGCAAGAAGAACAGGCAGAGAGAGACCCATATAGAGAGAGGAGGTATAGACAGATAATAGCAGGGGTGGTTGGAGAACTTAGAGGAGGAAGGGGGACATTGAGGGAGCATGGTGGGAGACCGAGAGTGGGTGGAGTCACAGAGGAAAGGCAGTGCCAGGATGCAGGAGAAGAAGCGGTGTAGGCCAGAGAGCAAGAGTGAGTGCAGGACAGGAAGCATAGTGGAGTGGGGTCACTGCTGACAAGCAAGCAGAGCCCACCCCCTCACATGCAAATGGGGTGATTACAAAGGAAGGGATTTGGTGGTGGACATCATCTTTTTATGCCCCCCCTCACTCTCAGAAGGGGTTACATTTTGGGGAGCAGTGTCAAAAGGGGCATTAGGGTGCATTATTAAGGGGTGCCAGGAGACACAGTCCTCCATTCTATAGGCTCATCAAAAACCAACAAGAACAACAGGTAATTCAGCAAGTAGATTTAAAGCCTCTCTGTGGATTTATGTTCATACTGCTCCCTCTAGTAATGTTACAAGGCAACTGCAGTTTAATCACTGGATTGAGAAAGGGGCCGTCCTATGCAAATAATCTCCTCCCATGATTACTTCTGTGAGCTTCCGTTGTGATACAATGATAGGACCTTCAACATATGCTCTTCAGCAGATTTGTAAAGTTATCAAATTGCCTTAGGCTAAGGATTGTTCCACTTGAAGGCCCTCAGATAAGTACCCCACCCTCACTTAGCAGGGTACTGAATTACATGCAGTAATCCTCTATACAGAACATGGGCGTTTGTGGGCCTACTGTAAAGGCTGTATGCTAAGACTGGGATGTTTAAAATCCCATAACACAGCAGCCATAGGTCCACGTTATAGCAGAGGGTGGGAGTAGAAAGAGAGTGTGAGTCAGGTGGTAGGGGTGGAGCAAGAAGGACAGGCAGAGAGAGACCCATTTAGAGAGAGGAGGTATAGACAGATAATAGCAGGGGTGGTTGGTTAACTTAGAGGAGGAAGGGGGACATTGAGGGAGCATGGTGGGAGACCAAGAGTGGGTGGAGTCACAGAGGAAAGGCAGTGCCAGGATGCAGGAGAAGAAGTGGTGTAGGCCAGAGAGCAAGAGTGAGTGCAGGACAGGATGCATGGTGGAGTGGGGTCACTGCTGACAAGCAAGCAGAGCCCAGCCCCTCGCATATAAATGGGGTGATTACAAAGGAAGGGATTTGGTGGTGGACATCATCTTTTTATGCCCCCCCTCACTCTCAGAAGGGGTTACATTTTGGGGAGCAGTGTCAAAAGGGGCATTAGGGTGCATTATTAATGGGTGCCAGGAGACACAGTCCTCCATTCTAAAGGCTCATCAAAAACCAACAAGAACAAAAGGTAATTCAGCAAGTAGATTTAAAGCCTCTCTGTGGATTTATGTTCAACTGCTCCCTCTAGTAATGTTACATGGCAACTGCAGTTTAATCACTGGATTGAGAAAGGGGCCGTCCTATGCAAATAATCTCCTCCCATGATTACTTCTGTGAGCTTCCGTTGTGATACAATGATAGGACCTTCAACATATGCTCTTCAGCAGATTTGTAAAGTTATCAAATTGCCTTAGGCTAAGGATTGTTCCACTTGAAGGCCCTCAGATAAGTACCCCACCCTCACGTAGCAGGGTACTGAATTACATGCAGTAATCCTCTGTACAGAACATGGGCGTTCGTGGGCCTACTGTAAAGGCTGTATGCTAAGACTGGGATGTTTAAAATCCCATAGCACAGCAGCCATAGGTCCAGGTTATAGCAGAGGGTGGGAGTAGAAAGAGAGTGTGAGTCAGGTGATAGGGGTGGAGCAAGAAGAACAGGCAGAGAGCGACCCATATAGAGAGAGGAGGTATAGACAGATAATAGCAGGGGTGGTTGGAGAACTTAGAGGAGGAAGGGGGACATTGAGGGAGCATGGTGGGAGACCAAGAGTGGGTGGAGTCACAGAGGAAAGGCAGTGCCAGGATGCAGGAGAAGAAGCGGTGTAGGCCAGAGAGCAAGAGTGAGTGCAGGACAGGAAGCATAGTGGAGTGGGGTCACTGCTGACAAGCAAGCAGAGCCCACCCCCTCACATGCAAATGGGGTGATTACAAAGGAAGGGATTTGGTGGTGGACATCATCTTTTTATGCCCCCCCTCACTCTCAGAAGGGGTTACATTTTGGGGAGCAGTGTCAAAAGGGGCATTAGGGTGCATTATTAAGGGGTGCCAGGAGACACAGTCCTCCATTCTATAGGCTCATCAAAAACCAACAAGAACAACAGGTAATTCAGCAAGTAGATTTAAAGCCTCTCTGTGGATTTATGTTCATACTGCTCCCTCTAGTAATGTTACAAGGCAACTGCAGTTTAATCACTGGATTGAGAAAGGGGCCGTCCTATGCAAATAATCTCCTCCCATGATTACTTCTGTGAGCTTCCGTTGTGATACAATGATAGGACCTTCAACATATGCTCTTCAGCAGATTTGTAAAGTTATCAAATTGCCTTAGGCTAAGGATTGTTCCACTTGAAGGCCCTCAGATAAGTACCCCACCCTCACGTAGCAGGGTACTGAATTACATGCAGTAATCCTCTATACAGAACATGGGCGTTCGTGGGCCTACTGTAAAGGCTGTATGCTAAGACTGGGATGTTTAAAATCCCATAGCACAGCAGCCATAGGTCCAGGTTATAGCCGAGGGTGGGAGTAGAAAGAGAGTGTGAGTCAGGTGATAGGGGTGGAGCAAGAAGAACAGGCAGAGAGTGACCCATATAGAGAGAGGAGGTATAGACAGATAATAGCAGGGGTGGTTGGAGAACTTAGAGGAGGAAGGGGGACATTGAGGGAGCATGGTGGGAGACCAAGAGTGGGTGGAGTCACAGAGGAAAGGCAGTGCCAGGATGCAGGAGAAGAAGCGGTGTAGGCCAGAGAGCAAGAGTGAGTGCAGGACAGGAAGCATAGTGGAGTGGGGTCACTGCTGACAAGCAAGCAGAGCCCACCCCCTCACATGCAAATGGGGTGATTACAAAGGAAGGGATTTGGTGGTGGACATCATCTTTTTATGCCCCCCCTCACTCTCAGAAGGGGTTACATTTTGGGGAGCAGTGTCAAAAGGGGCATTAGGGTGCATTATTAAGGGGTGCCAGGAGACACAGTCCTCCATTCTATAGGCTCATCAAAAACCAACAAGAACAACAGGTAATTCAGCAAGTAGATTTAAAGCCTCTCTGTGGATTTATGTTCATACTGCTCCCTCTAGTAATGTTACAAGGCAACTGCAGTTTAATCACTGGATTGAGAAAGGGGCCGTCCTATGCAAATAATCTCCTCCCATGATTACTTCTGTGAGCTTCCGTTGTGATACAATGATAGGACCTTCAACATATGCTCTTCAGCAGATTTGTAAAGTTATCAAATTGCCTTAGGCTAAGGATTGTTCCACTTGAAGGCCCTCAGATAAGTACCCCACCCTCACTTAGCAGGGTACTGAATTACATGCAGTAATCCTCTATACAGAACATGGGCGTTCGTGGGCCTACTGTAAAGGCTGTGTGCTAAGACTGGGATGTTTAAAATCCCATAGCACAGCAGCCATAGGTCCAGGTTATAGCAGAGGGTGAGAGTAGAAAGAGAGTGTGAGTCAGGTGGTAGGGATGGAGCAAGAAGGACAGGCAGAGAGAGACCCATATAGAGAGAGGAGGTATAGACAGATAATAGCAGGGGTGGTTGGAGAACTTAGAGGAGGTAGGGGGACATTGAGGGAGCATGGTGGGAGACCAAGAGTGGGTGGAGTCACAGAGGAAAGGCAGTGCCAGGATGCAGGAGAAGAAGTGGTGTAGGCCAGAGAGCAAGAGTGAGTGCAGGACAAGAAGCATAGTGGAGTGGGGTCACTGCTGACAAGCAAGCAGAGCCCAGCCCCTCGCATACAAATGGGGTGATTACAAAGGAAGGGATTTGGTGGTGGACATCATCTATTTATGCCCCCCATCACTCTCAGAAGGGGTCAAATTTTGGGGAGCAGTGTCAAAAGGGGCATTAGGGTGCATTATTAAGGGGTGCCAGGAGACACAGTCCTCCATTCTAAAGGCTCATCAAAAACCAACAAGAACAAAAGGTAATTCAGCAAGTAGATTTAAAGCCTCTCTGTGGATTTATGTTCATACTGCTCCCTCTAGTAATGTTACAAGGCAACTGCAGTTTAATCACTGGATTGAGAATGGGGCCGTCCTATGCAAATAATCTCCTCCCATGATTACTTCTGTGAGCTTCCGTTGTGATACAATGATAGGACCTTCAACATATGCTCTTCAGCAGATTTGTAAAGTTATCAAATTGCCTTAGGCTAAGGATTGTTCCACTTGAAGGCCCTCAGATAAGTACCCCACCCTCACTTAGCAGGGTACTGAATTACATGCAGTAATCCTCTATACAGAACATGGGCGTTCGTGGGCCTACTGTAAAGGCTCTATGTTAAGATTGGGATGTTTAAAATCCCATAGCACAGCAGCCATAGTTCCAGGTTATAGCAGAGGGTGGGAGTAGAAAGAGAGTGTGAGTCAGGTGATAGGGGTGGAGCAAGAAGAACAGGCAGAGAGAGACCCATATAGAGAGAGGAGGTATAGACAGATAATAGCAGGGGTGGTTGGAGAACTTAGAGGAGGAAGGGGGACATTGAGAAAGCATGGTGGGAGACCAAGAGTGTGTGGAGTCACAGAGGAAAGGCAGTGCCAGGATGCAGGAGAAGAAGCGGTGTAGGCCAGAGAGCAAGAGTGAGTGCAGGACAGGAAGCATAGTGGAGTGGGGTCACTGCTGACAAGCAAGCAGAGCCCACCCCCTCACATGCAAATGGGGTGATTACAAAGGAAGGGATTTGGTGGTGGACATCATCTTTTTATGCCCCCCCTCACTCTCAGAAGGGGTTACATTTTGGGGAGCAGTGTCAAAAGGGGCATTAGGGTGCATTATTAAGGGGTGCCAGGAGACACAGTCCTCCATTCTATAGGCTCATCAAAAACCAACAAGAACAACAGGTAATTCAGCAAGTAGATTTAAAGCCTCTCTGTGGATTTATGTTCATACTGCTCCCTCTAGTAATGTTACAAGGCAACTGCAGTTTAATCAATGGATTGAGAAAGGGGCCGTCCTATGCAAATAATCTCCTCCCATGATTACTTCTGTGAGCTTCCGTTGTGATACAATGATAGGACCTTCAACATATGCTCTTCAGCAGATTTGTAAAGTTATCAAATTGCCTTAGGCTAAGGATTGTTCCACTTGAAGGCCCTCAGATAAGTACCCCACCCTCACTTAGCAGGGTACTGAATTACATGCAGTAATCCTCTATTCAGAACATGGGCGTTTGTGGGCCTACTATAAAGGCTGTATGCTAAGACTGGGATGTTTCAAATCCCATAGCACAGCAGCCATAGGTCCAGGTTATAGCAGAGGGTGAGAGTAGAAAGAGAGTGTGAGTCAGGTGGTAGGGGTGGAGCAAGAAGGACAGGCAGAGAGAGACCCATATAGAGAGAGGAGGTATAGACAGATAATAGCAGGGGTGGTTGGAGAACTTAGAGGAGGAAGGGGGACATTGAGGGAGCATGGTGGGAGACCAAGAGTGGGTGGAGTCACAGAGGAAAGGCAGTGCCAGGATGCAGGAGAAGAAGTGGTGTAGGCCAGAGAGCAAGAGTGAGTGCAGGACAGGATGCATGGTGGAGTGGGGTCACTGCTGACAAGCAAGCAGAGCCCAGCCCCTCGCATACGAATGGGGTGATTACAAAGGAAGGGATTTGGTGGTGGACATCATCTTTTTATGCCCCCCCTCACTCTCAGAAGGGGTTACATTTTGGGGAGCAGTGTCAAAAGGGGCATTAGGGTGCATTATTAAGGGGTGCCAGGAGACACAGTCCTCCATTCTAAAGGCTCATCAAAAACCAACAAGAACAAAAGGTAATTCAGCAAGTAGATTTAAAGCCTCTCTGTGGATTTATGTTCAACTGCTCCCTCTAGTAATGTTACATGGCAACTGCAGTTTAATCACTGGATTGAGAAAGGGTCCTTCCTATGCAAATAATCTCCTCCCATGATTACTTCTGTGAGCTTCCGTTGTGATACAATGATAGGACCTTCAACATATGCTCTTCAGCAGATTTGTAAAGTTATCAAATTGCCTTAGGCTAAGGATTGTTCCACTTGAAGGCCCTCAGATAAGTACCCCACCCTCACTTAGCAGGGTACTGAATTACATGCAGTAATCCTCTATACAGAACATGGACGTTCGTGGGCCTACTGTAAAGGCTGTATGCTAAGACTGGGATGTTTAAAATCCCATAGCACAGCAGCCATAGGTCCTGGTTATAGCAGAGGGTGGGAGTAGAAAGAGAGTGTGAGTCAGGTGATAGGGGTGGAGCAAGAAGAACAGGCAGAGAGCGACCCATATAGAGAAAGGAGGTATAGACAGATAATAGCAGGGGTGGTTGGAGAACTTAGAGGAGAAAGGGGGACATTGAGGGAGCATGGTGGGAGACCAAGAGTGGGTGGAGTCACAGAGGAAAGGCAGTGCCAGGATGCAGGAGAAGAAGCGGTGTAGGCCAGAGAGCAAGAGTGAGTGCGGTACAGGAAGCATAGTGGAGTGGGGTCACTGCTGACAAGCAAGCAGAGCCCACCCCCTCACATGCAAATGGGGTGATTACAAAGGAAGGGATTTGGTGGTGGACATCATCTTTTTATGCCCCCCCTCACTCTCAGAAGGGGTTACATTTTGGGGAGCAGTGTCAAAAGGGGCATTAGGGTGCATTATTAAGGGGTGCCAGGAGACACAGTCCTCCATTCTATAGGCTCATCAAAAACCAACAAGAACAACAGGTAATTCAGCAAGTAGATTTAAAGCCTCTCTGTGGATTTATGTTCATACTGCTCCCTCTAGTAATGTTACAAGGCAACTGCAGTTTAATCACTGGATTGAGAAAGGGGCCGTCCTATGCAAATAATCTCCTCCCATGATTACTTCTGTGAGCTTCCGTTGTGATACAATGATAGGACCTTCAACATATGCTCTTCAGCAGATTTGTAAAGTTATCAAATTGCCTTAGGCTAAGGATTGTTCCACTTGAAGGCCCGCAGATAAGTACCCCACCCTCACTTAGCAGGGTACTGAATTACATGCAGTAATCCTCTCTACAGCACATGGGCGTTCGTGGGCCTACTGTAAAGGCTGTATGCTAAGACTGGGATGTTTAAAATCCCATAGCACAACAGCCATAGGTCCAGGTTATAGCAGAGGGTGGGAGTAGAAAGAGAGTGTAAGTCAGGTGGTAGGGGTGGAGCAAGAAGGACAGGCAGAGAGAGACCCATATAGAGAGAGGAGGTATAGACAGATAATAGCAGGGGTGGTTGGAGAACTTAGAGGAGGAAGGGGGACATTGAGGGAGCATGGTGGGAGACCAAGAGTGGGTGGAGTCACAGAGGAAAGGCAGTGCCAGGATGCAGGAGAAGAAGCGGTGTGGGCCAGAGAGCAAGAGTGAGTGCAGGACAGGAAGCATAGTGGAGTGGGGTCACTGCTGACAAGCAAGCAGAGCCCACCCCCTCACATGCAAATGGGGTGATTACAAAGGAAGGGATTTGGTGGTGGACATCATCTTTTTATGCCCCCCCTCACTCTCAGAAGGGGTTACATTTTGGGGAGCAGTGTCAAAAGGGGCATTAGGGTGCATTATTAAGGGGTGCCAGGAGACACAGTCCTCCATTCTATAGGCTCATCAAAAACCAACAAGAACAACAGGTAATTCAGCAAGTAGATTTAAAGCCTCTCTGTGGATTTATGTTCATACTGCTCCCTCTAGTAATGTTACAAGGCAACTGCAGTTTAATCACTGGATTGAGAAAGGGGCCGTCCTATGCAAATAATCTCCTCCCATGATTACTTCTGTGAGCTTCCGTTGTGATACAATGATAGGACCTTCAACATATGCTCTTCAGCAGATTTGTAAAGTTATCAAATTGCCTTAGGCTAAGGATTGTTCCACTTGAAGGCCCTCAGATAAGTACCCCACCCTCACTTAGCAGGGTACTGAATTACATGCAGTAATCCTCTATACAGAACATGGGCGTTTGTGGGCCTACTGTAAAGGCTGTATGCTAAGACTGGGATGTTTAAAATCCCATAACACAGCAGCCATAGGTCCACGTTATAGCAGAGGGTGGGAGTAGAAAGAGAGTGTGAGTCAGGTGGTAGGGGTGGAGCAAGAAGGACAGGCAGAGAGAGACCCATTTAGAGAGAGGAGGTATAGACAGATAATAGCAGGGGTGGTTGGAGAACTTAGAGGAGGAAGGGGGACATTGAGGGAGCATGGTGGGAGACCAAGAGTGGGTGGAGTCACAGAGGAAAGGCAGTGCCAGGATGCAGGAGAAGAAGTGGTGTAGGCCAGAGAGCAAGAGTGAGTGCAGGACAGGATGCATGGTGGAGTGGGGTCACTGCTGACAAGCAAGCAGAGCCCAGCCCCTTGCAGACAAATGGGGTGATTACAAAGGAAGGGATTTGGTGGTGGACATCATCTTTTTATGCCCCCCCTCACTCTCAGAAGGGGTTACATTTTGGGGAGCAGTGTCAAAAGGGGCATTAGGGTGCATTATTAATGGGTGCCAGGAGACACAGTCCTCCATTCTAAAGGCTCATCAAAAACCAACAAGAACAAAAGGTAATTCAGCAAGTAGATTTAAAGCCTCTCTGTGGATTTATGTTCAACTGCTCCCTCTAGTAATGTTACATGGCAACTGCAGTTTAATCACTGGATTGAGAAAGGGGCCGTCCTATGCAAATAATCTCCTCCCATGATTACTTCTGTGAGCTTCCGTTGTGATACAATGATAGGACCTTCAACATATGCTCTTCAGCAGATTTGTAAAGTTATCAAATTGCCTTAGGCTAAGGATTGTTCCACTTGAAGGCCCTCAGATAAGTACCCCACCCTCACGTAGCAGGGTACTGAATTACATGCAGTAATCCTCTATACAGAACATGGGCGTTCGTGGGCCTACTGTAAAGGCTGTATGCTAAGACTGGGATGTTTAAAATCCCATAGCACAGCAGCCATAGGTCCAGGTTATAGCAGAGGGTGGGAGTAGAAAGAGAGTGTGAGTCAGGTGATAGGGGTGGAGCAAGAAGAACAGGCAGAGAGCGACCCATATAGAGAGAGGAGGTATAGACAGATAATAGCAGGGGTGGTTGGAGAACTTAGAGGAGGAAGGGGGACATTGAGGGAGCATGGTGGGAGACCAAGAGTGGGTGGAGTCACAGAGGAAAGGCAGTGCCAGGATGCAGGAGAAGAAGCGGTGTAGGCCAGAGAGCAAGAGTGAGTGCAGGACAGGAAGCATAGTGGAGTGGGGTCACTGCTGACAAGCAAGCAGAGCCCACCCCCTCACATGCAAATGGGGTGATTACAAAGGAAGGGATTTGGTGGTGGACATCATCTTTTTATGCCCCCCCTCACTCTCAGAAGGGGTTACATTTTGGGGAGCAGTGTCAAAAGGGGCATTAGGGTGCATTATTAAGGGGTGCCAGGAGACACAGTCCTCCATTCTATAGGCTCATCAAAAACCAACAAGAACAACAGGTAATTCAGCAAGTAGATTTAAAGCCTCTCTGTGGATTTATGTTCATACTGCTCCCTCTAGTAATGTTACAAGGCAACTGCAGTTTAATCACTGGATTGAGAAAGGGGCCGTCCTATGCAAATAATCTCCTCCCATGATTACTTCTGTGAGCTTCCGTTGTGATACAATGATAGGACCTTCAACATATGCTCTTCAGCAGATTTGTAAAGTTATCAAATTGCCTTAGGCTAAGGATTGTTCCACTTGAAGGCCCTCAGATAAGTACCCCACCCTCACGTAGCAGGGTACTGAATTACATGCAGTAATCCTCTATACAGAACATGGGCGTTCGTGGGCCTACTGTAAAGGCTGTATGCTAAGACTGGGATGTTTAAAATCCCATAGCACAGCAGCCATAGGTCCAGGTTATAGCCGAGGGTGGGAGTAGAAAGAGAGTGTGAGTCAGGTGATAGGGGTGGAGCAAGAAGAACAGGCAGAGAGCGACCCATATAGAGAGAGGAGGTATAGACAGATAATAGCAGGGGTGGTTGGAGAACTTAGAGGAGGAAGGGGGACATTGAGGGAGCATGGTGGGAGACCAAGAGTGGGTGGAGTCACAGAGGAAAGGCAGTGCCAGGATGCAGGAGAAGAAGCGGTGTAGGCCAGAGAGCAAGAGTGAGTGCAGGACAGGAAGCATAGTGGAGTGGGGTCACTGCTGACAAGCAAGCAGAGCCCACCCCCTCACATGCAAATGGGGTGATTACAAAGGAAGGGATTTGGTGGTGGACATCATCTTTTTATGCCCCCCCTCACTCTCAGAAGGGGTTACATTTTGGGGAGCAGTGTCAAAAGGGGCATTAGGGTGCATTATTAAGGGGTGCCAGGAGACACAGTCCTCCATTCTATAGGCTCATCAAAAACCAACAAGAACAACAGGTAATTCAGCAAGTAGATTTAAAGCCTCTCTGTGGATTTATGTTCATACTGCTCCCTCTAGTAATGTTACAAGGCAACTGCAGTTTAATCACTGGATTGAGAAAGGGGCCGTCCTATGCAAATAATCTCCTCCCATGATTACTTCTGTGAGCTTCCGTTGTGATACAATGATAGGACCTTCAACATATGCTCTTCAGCAGATTTGTAAAGTTATCAAATTGCCTTAGGCTAAGGATTGTTCCACTTGAAGGCCCTCAGATAAGTACCCCACCCTCACTTAGCAGGGTACTGAATTACATGCAGTAATCCTCTATACAGAACATGGGCGTTCGTGGGCCTACTGTAAAGGCTGTGTGCTAAGACTGGGATGTTTAAAATCCCATAGCACAGCAGCCATAGGTCCAGGTTATAGCAGAGGGTGGGAGTAGAAAGAGAGTGTGAGTCAGGTGGTAGGGATGGAGCAAGAAGGACAGGCAGAGAGAGACCCATATAGAGAGAGGAGGTATAGACAGATAATAGCAGGGGTGGTTGGAGAACTTAGAGGAGGAAGGGGGACATTGAGGGAGCATGGTGGGAGACCAAGAGTGGGTGGAGTCACAGAGGAAAGGCAGTGCCAGGATGCAGGAGAAGAAGTGGTGTAGGCCAGAGAGCAAGAGTGAGTGCAGGACAGGAAGCATAGTGGAGTGGGGTCACTGCTGACAAGCAAGCAGAGCCCAGCCCCTCGCATACAAATGGGGTGATTACAAAGGAAGGGATTTGGTGGTGGACATCATCTATTTATGCCCCCCCATCACTCTCAGAAGGGGTCAAATTTTGGGGAGCAGTGTCAAAAGAGGCATTAGGGTGCATTATTAAGGGGTGCCAGGAGACACAGTCCTCCATTCTAAAGGCTCATCAAAAACCAACAAGAACAAAAGGTAATTCAGCAAGTAGATTTAAAGCCTCTCTGTGGATTTATGTTCATACTGCTCCCTCTAGTAATGTTACAAGGCAACTGCAGTTTAATCACTGGATTGAGAAAGGGGCCGTCCTATGCAAATAATCTCCTCCCATGATTACTTCTGTGAGCTTCCGTTGTGATACAATGATAGGACCTTCAACATATGCTCTTCAGCAGATTTGTAAAGTTATCAAATTGCCTTAGGCTAAGGATTGTTCCACTTGAAGGCCCTCAGATAAGTACCCCACCCTCACTTAGCAGGGTACTGAATTACATGCAGTAATCCTCTATACAGAACATGGGCGTTCGTGGGCCTACTGTAAAGGCTCTATGTTAAGATTGGGATGTTTAAAATCCCATAGCACAGCAGCCATAGTTCCAGGTTATAGCAGAGGGTGGGAGTAGAAAGAGAGTGTGAGTCAGGTGATAGGGGTGGAGCAAGAAGAACAGGCAGAGAGAGACCCATATAGAGAGAGGAGGTATAGACAGATAATAGCAGGGGTAGTTGGAGAACTTAGAGGAGGAAGGGGGACATTGAGAAAGCATGGTGGGAGACCAAGAGTGTGTGGAGTCACAGAGGAAAGGCAGTGCCAGGATGCAGGAGAAGAAGCGGTGTAGGCCAGAGAGCAAGAGTGAGTGCAGGACAGGAAGCATAGTGGAGTGGGGTCACTGCTGACAAGCAAGCAGAGCCCACCCCCTCACATGCAAATGGGGTGATTACAAAGGAAGGGATTTGGTGGTGGACATCATCTTTTTATGCCCCCCCTCACTCTCAGAAGGGGTTACATTTTGGGGAGCAGTGTCAAAAGGGGCATTAGGGTGCATTATTAAGGGGTGCCAGGAGACACAGTCCTCCATTCTATAGGCTCATCAAAAACCAACAAGAACAACAGGTAATTCAGCAAGTAGATTTAAAGCCTCTCTGTGGATTTATGTTCATACTGCTCCCTCTAGTAATGTTACAAGGCAACTGCAGTTTAATCACTGGATTGAGAAAGGGGCCGTCCTATGCAAATAATCTCCTCCCATGATTACTTCTGTGAGCTTCCGTTGTGATACAATGATAGGACCTTCAACATATGCTCTTCAGCAGATTTGTAAAGTTATCAAATTGCCTTAGGCTAAGGATTGTTCCACTTGAAGGCCCTCAGATAAGTACCCCACCCTCACTTAGCAGGGTACTGAATTACATGCAGTAATCCTCTATACAGAACATGGGCGTTTGTGGGCCTACTATAAAGGCTGTATGCTAAGACTGGGATGTTTCAAATCCCATAGCACAGCAGCCATAGGTCCAGGTTATAGCAGAGGGTGAGAGTAGAAAGAGAGTGTGAGTCAGGTGGTAGGGGTGGAGCAAGAAGGACAGGCAGAGAGAGACCCATATAGAGAGAGGAGGTATAGACAGATAATAGCAGGGGTGGTTGGAGAACTTAGAGGAGGAAGGGGGACATTGAGGGAGCATGGTGGGAGACCAAGAGTGGGTGGAGTCACAGAGGAAAGGCAGTGCCAGGATGCAGGAGAAGAAGTGGTGTAGGCCTGAGAGCAAGAGTGAGTGCAGGACAGGATGCATGGTGGAGTGGGGTCACTGCTGACAAGCAAGCAGAGCCCAGCCCCTCGCATACGAATGGGGTGATTACAAAGGAAGGGATTTGGTGGTGGACATCATCTTTTTATGCCCCCCCTCACTCTCAGAAGGGGTTACATTTTGGGGAGCAGTGTCAAAAGGGGCATTAGGGTGCATTATTAAGGGGTGCCAGGAGACACAGTCCTCCATTCTATAGGCTCATCAAAAACCAACAAGAACAACAGGTAATTCAGCAAGTAGATTTAAAGCCTCTCTGTGGATTTATGTTCATACTGCTCCCTCTAGTAATGTTACAAGGCAACTGCAGTTTAATCACTGGATTGAGAAAGGGGCCGTCCTATGCAAATAATCTCCTCCCATGATTACTTCTGTGAGCTTCCGTTGTGATACAATGATAGGACCTTCAACATATGCTCTTCAGCAGATTTGTAAAGTTATCAAATTGCCTTAGGCTAAGGATTGTTCCACTTGAAGGCCCGCAGATAAGTACCCCACCCTCACTTAGCAGGGTACTGAATTACATGCAGTAATCCTCTCTACAGCACATGGGCGTTCGTGGGCCTACTGTAAAGGCTGTATGCTAAGACTGGGATGTTTAAAATCCCATAGCACAGCAGCCATAGGTCCAGGTTATAGCAGAGGGTGGGAGTAGAAAGAGAGTGTAAGTCAGGTGGTAGGGGTGGACCAAGAAGGACAGGCAGAGAGAGACCCATATAGAGAGAGGAGGTATAGACAGATAATAGCAGGGGTGGTTGGAGAACTTAGAGGAGGAAGGGGGACATTGAGGGAGCATGGTGGGAGACCAAGAGTGGGTGGAGTCACAGAGGAAAGGCAGTGCCAGGATGCAGGAGAAGAAGCGGTGTAGGCCAGAGAGCAAGAGTGAGTGCAGGACAGGAAGCATAGTGGAGTGGGGTCACTGCTGACAAGCAAGCAGAGCCCACCCCCTCACATGCAAATGGGGTGATTACAAAGGAAGGGATTTGGTGGTGGACATCATCTTTTTATGCCCCCCCTCACTCTCAGAAGGGGTCAAATTTTGGGGAGCAGTGTCAAAAGGGGCATTAGGGTGCATTATTAAGGGGTGCCAGGAGACACAGTCCTCCATTCTAAAGGCTCATCAAAAACCAACAAGAACAAAAGGTAATTCAGCAAGTAGATTTAAAGCCTCTCTGTGGATTTATGTTCAACTGCTCCCTCTAGTAATGTTACATGGCAACTGCAGTTTAATCACTGGATTGAGAAAGGGGCCGTCCTATGCAAATAATCTCCTCCCATGATTACTTCTGTGAGCTTCCGTTGTGATACAATGATAGGACCTTCAACATATGCTCTTCAGCAGATTTGTAAAGTTATCAAATTGCCTTAGGCTAAGGATTGTTCCACTTGAAGGCCCTCAGATAAGTACCCCACCCTCACTTAGCAGGGTACTGAATTACATGCAGTAATCCTCTATACAGAACATGGGTGTTTGTGGGCCTACTGTAAAGGCTGTATGCTAAGATTGGGATGTTTAAAATCCCATAGCACAGCAGCCATAGGTCCAGGTTATAGCAGAGGGTGGGAGTAGAAAGAGAGTGAGAGTCAGGTGATAGGGGTGGAGCAAGAAGAACAGGCAGAGAGAGACCCATATAGAGAGAGGAGGTATAGACAGATAATAGCAGGGGTGGTTGGAGAACTTAGAGGAGGAAGGGGGACATTGAGGGAGCATGGTGGGAGACCAAGAGTGGGTGGAGTCACAGTGGAAAGGCAGTGCCAGGATGCAGGAGAAGAAGCGGTGTAGGCCAGAGAGCAAGAATGAGTGCAGGACAGGAAGCATAGTGGAGTGGGGTCACTGCTGACAAGCAAGCAGAGCCCACCCCCTCACATGCAAATGGGGTGATTACAAAGGAAGGGATTTGGTGGTGGACATCATCTTTTTATGCCCCCCCTCAATCTCAGAAGGGGTTACATTTTGAGGAGCAGTGTCAAAAGGGGCATTAGGGTGCATTATTAAGGGGTGCCAGGAGACACAGTCCTCCATTCTATAGGCTCATCAAAAACCAACAAGAACAACAGGTAATTCAGCAAGTAGATTTAAAGCCTCTCTGTGGATTTATGTTCATACTGCTCCCTCTAGTAATGTTACAAGGCAACTGCAGTTTAATCACTGGATTGAGAAAGGGGCCGTCCTATGCAAATAATCTCCTCCCATGATTACTTCTGTGAGCTTCCGTTGTGATACAATGATAGGACCTTCAACATATGCTCTTCAGCAGATTTGTAAAGTTATCAAATTGCCTTAGGCTAAGGATTGTTCCACTTGAAGGCCCTCAGATAAGTACCCCACCCTCACTTAGCAGGGTACTGAATTACATGCAGTAATCCTCTATGCAGAACATGGGCGTTTGTGGGCCTACTATAAAGGCTGTATGCTAAGACTGGGATGTTTCAAATCCCATAGCACAGCATCCATAGGTCCAGGTTATAGCAGAGGGTGAGAGTAGAAAGAGAGTGTGAGTCAGGTGGTAGGGGTGGAGCAAGAAGGACAGGCAGAGAGAGACCCATATAGAGAGAGGAGGTATAGACAGATAATAGCAGGGGTGGTTGGAGAACTTAGAGGAGGAAGGGGGACATTGAGGGAGCATGGTGGGAGACCAAGAGTGGGTGGAGTCACAGAGGAAAGGCAGTGCCAGGATGCAGGAGAAGAAGTGGTGTTGGCCAGAGAGCAAGAGTGAGTGCAGGACAGGATGCATGGTGGAGTGGGGTCACTGCTGACAAGCAAGCAGAGCCCAGCCCCTCGCATACAAATGGGGTGATTACAAAGGAAGGGATTTGGTGGTGGACATCATCTTTTTATGCCCCCCCTCACTCTCAGAAGGGGTTACATTTTGGGGAGCAGTGTCAAAAGGGGCATTAGGGTGCATTATTAAGGGGTGCCAGGAGACACAGTCCTCCATTCTAAAGGCTCATCAAAAACCAACAAGAACAAAAGGTAATTCAGCAAGTAGATTTAAAGCCTCTCTGTGGATTTATGTTCAACTGCTCCCTCTAGTAATGTTACATGGCAACTGCAGTTTAATCACTGGATTGAGAAAGGGGCCGTCCTATGCAAATAATCTCCTCCCATGATTACTTCTGTGAGCTTCCGTTGTGATACAATGATAGGACCTTCAACATATGCTCTTCAGCAGATTTGTAAAGTTATCAAATTGCCTTAGGCTAAGGATTGTTCCACTTGAAGGCCCTCAGATAAGTACCCCACCCTCACTTAGCAGGGTACTGAATTACATGCAGTAATCCTCTATACAGAACATGGACGTTCGTGGGCCTACTGTAAAGGCTGTATGCTAAGACTGGGATGTTTAAAATCCCATAGCACAGCAGCCATAGGTTCTGGTTATAGCAGAGGGTGGGAGTAGAAAGAGAGTGTGAGTCAGGTGATAGGGGTGGAGCAAGAAGAACAGGCAGAGAGCGACCCATATAGAGAAAGGAGGTATAGACAGATAATAGCAGGGGTGGTTGGAGAACTTAGAGGAGAAAGGGGGACATTGAGGGAGCATGGTGGGAGACCAAGAGTGGGTGGAGTCACAGAGGAAAGGCAGTGCCAGGATGCAGGAGAAGAAGCGGTGTAGGCCAGAGAGCAAGAGTGAGTGCAGGACAGGAAGCATAGTGGAGTGGGGTCACTGCTGACAAGCAAGCAGAGCCCACCCCCTCACATGCAAATGGGGTGATTACAAAGGAAGGGATTTGGTGGTGGACATCATCTTTTTATGCCCCCCCTCACTCTCAGAAGGGGTTACATTTTGGGGAGCAGTGTCAAAAGGGGCATTAGGGTGCATTATTAAGGGGTGCCAGGAGACACAGTCCTCCATTCTATAGGCTCATCAAAAACCAACAAGAACAACAGGTAATTCAGCAAGTAGATTTAAAGCCTCTCTGTGGATTTATGTTCATACTGCTCCCTCTAGTAATGTTACAAGGCAACTGCAGTTTAATCACTGGATTGAGAAAGGGGCCGTCCTATGCAAATAATCTCCTCCCATGATTACTTCTGTGAGCTTCCGTTGTGATACAATGATAGGACCTTCAACATATGGTCTTCAGCAGATTTGTAAAGTTATCAAATTGCCTTAGGCTAAGGATTGTTCCACTTGAAGGCCCGCAGATAAGTACCCCACCCTCACTTAGCAGGGTACTGAATTACATGCAGTAATCCTCTCTACAGCACATGGGCGTTCGTGGGCCTACTGTAAAGGCTGTATGCTAAGACTGGGATGTTTAAAATCCCATAGCACAGCAGCCATAGGTCCAGGTTATAGCAGAGGGTGGGAGTAGAAAGAGAGTGTAAGTCAGGTGGTAGGGGTGGAGCAAGAAGGACAGGCAGAGAGAGACCCATATAGAGAGAGCAGGTATAGACAGATAATAGCAGGGGTGGTTGGAGAACTTAGAGGAGGAATGGGACATTGAGGGAGCATGGTGGGAGACCAAGAGTGGGTGGAGTCACAGAGGAAAGGCAGTGCCAGGATGCAGGAGAAGAAGCGGTGTAGGCCAGAGAGCAAGAGTGAGTGCAGGACAGGAAGCATAGTGGAGTGGGGTCACTGCTGACAAGCAAGCAGAGCCCACCCCCTCACATGCAAATGGGGTGATTACAAAGGAAGGGATTTGGTGGTGGACATCATCTTTTTATGCCCCCCCTCACTCTCAGAAGGGGTTACATTTTGGGGAGCAGTGTCAAAAGGGGCATTAGGGTGCATTATTAAGGGGTGCCAGGAGACACAGTCCTCCATTCTATAGGCTCATCAAAAACCAACAAGAACAACAGGTAATTCAGCAAGTAGATTTAAAGCCTCTCTGTGGATTTATGTTCATACTGCTCCATCTAGTAATGTTACAAGGCAACTGCAGTTTAATCACTGGATTGAGAAAGGGGCCGTCCTATGCAAATAATCTCCTCCCATGATTACTTCTGTGAGCTTCCGTTGTGATACAATGATAGGACCTTCAACATATGCTCTTCAGCAGATTTGTAAAGTTATCAAATTGCCTTAGGCTAAGGATTGTTCCACTTGAAGGCCCTCAGATAAGTACCCCACCCTCACTTAGCAGGGTACTGAATTACATGCAGTAATCCTCTATACAGAACATGGGTGTTTGTAGGCCTACTGTAAAGGCTGTATGCTAAGACTGGGATGTTTCAAATCCCATAGCACAGCAGCCATAGGTCCAGGTTATAGCAGAGGGTGGGAGTAGAACGAGAGTGTGAGTCAGGTGGTAGGGGTGGAGCAAGAAGGACAGGCAGAGAGAGACCCATATAGAGAGAGGAGGTATAGACAGATAATAGCAGGGGTGGTTGGAGAACTTAGAGGAGGAAGGGGGACATTGAGGGAGCATGGTGGGAGACCAAGAGTGGGTGGAGTCACAGAGGAAAGGCAGTGCCAGGATGCAGGAGAAGAAGCGGTGTAGGCCAGAGAGCAAGAGTGAGTGCAGGACAGGAAGCATAGTGGAGTGGGGTCACTGCTGACAAGCAAGCAGAGCCCACCCCCTCACATGCAAATGGGGTGATTACAAAGGAAGGGATTTGGTGGTGGACATCATCTTTTTATGCCCCCCTCACTCTCAGAAGGGGTTACATTTTGGGGAGCAGTGTCAAAAGGGGCATTAGGGTGCATTATTAAGGGGTGCCAGGAGACACAGTCCTCCATTCTATAGGCTCATCAAAAACCAACAAGAACAACAGATAATTCAGCAAGTAGATTTAAAGCCTCTCTTTGGATTTATGTTCATACTGCTCCCTCTAGTAATGTTACAAGGCAACTGCAGTTTAATCACTGGATTGAGAAAGGGGCCGTCCTATGCAAATAATCTCCTCCCATGATTACTTCTGTGAGCTTCCGTTGTGATACAATGATAGGACCTTCAACATATGCTCTTCAGCAGATTTGTAAAGTTATCAAATTGCCTTAGGCTAATGATTGTTCCACTTGAAGGCCCTCAGATAAGTACCCCACCCTCACTTAGCAGGGTACTGAATTACATGCAGTAATCCTCTATACAGAACATGGGTGTTCGTGGGCCTACTGTAAAGGCTAGTGCTAAGACTGGGATGTTTAAAATCCCATAGCACAGCAGCCATAGGTCCAGGTTATAGCAGAGGGTGGGAGTAGAAAGAGAGTGTGAGTCAGGTGGTAGGGGTGGAGCAAGAAAGACAGGCAGAGAGAGACCCATATAGAGAGACGAGGTGTAGACAGATAATAGCAGGGGTGGTTGGAGAACTTAGAGGAGGAAGGGGGACATTGAGGGAGCATGGTGGGAGACCAAGAGTGGGTGGAGTCACAGAGGAAAGGCAGTGCCAGGATGCAGGAGAAGAAGTGGTGTAGGCCAGAGAGCAAGAGTGAGTGCAGGGCAGGAAGCATAGTGGAGTGGGGTCACTGCTGACAAGCAAGCAGAGCCCAGCCCCTCGCATACAAATGGGGTGATTACAAAGGAAGGGATTTGGTGGTGGACATCATCTTTTTATGCCCCCCCTCACTCTCAGAAGGGGTCAAATTATGGGGAGCAGTGTCAAAAGGGGCATTAGGGTGCATTATTAAGGGGTGCCAGGAGACACAGTCCTCCATTCTAAAGGCTCATCAAAAACCAACAAGAACAAAAGGTAATTCAGCAAGTAGATTTAAAGCCTCTCTGTGGATTTATGTTCAACTGCTCCCTCTAGTAATGTTACATGGCAACTGCAGTTTAATCACTGGATTGAGAAAGGGGCCGTCCTATGCAAATAATCTCCTCCCATGATTACTTCTGTGAGCTTCCGTTGTGATACAATGATAGGACCTTCAACATATGCTCTTCAGCAGATTTGTAAAGTTATCAAATTGCCTTAGGCTAAGGATTGTTCCACTTGAAGGCCCTCAGATAAGTACCCCACCCTCACTTAGCAGGGTACTGAATTACATGCAGTAATCCTCTATACAGAACATGGGCGTTCGTGGGCCTACTGTAAAGGCTGTATGCTAAGATTGGGATGTTTAAAATCCCATAGCACAGCAGCCATAGGTCCAGGTTATAGTAGAGGGTGGGAGTAGAAAGAGAGTGTGAGTCAGGTGATAGGGGTGGAGCAAGAAGAACAGGCAGAGAGAGACCCATATAGAGAGAGGAGGTATAGACAGATAATAGCAGGGGTGGTTGGAGAACTTAGAGGAGGAAGGGGGACATTGAGGGAGCATGGTGGGAGACCAAGAGTGGGTGGAGTCACAGTGGAAAGGCAGTGCCAGGATGCAGGAGAAGAAGCGGTGTAGGCCAGAGAGCAAGAGTGAGTGCAGGACAGGAAGCATAGTGGAGTGGGGTCACTGCTGACAAGCAAGCAGAGCCCACCCCCTCACATGCAAATGGGGTGATTACAAAGGAAGGGATTTGGTGGTGGACATCATCTTTTTATGCCCCCCCTCACTCTCAGAAGGGGTTACATTTTGGGGAGCAGTGTCAAAAGGGGCATTAGGGTGCATTATTAAGGGGTGCCAGGAGACACAGTCCTCCATTCTATAGGCTCATCAAAAACCAACAAGAACAACAGGTAATTCAGCAAGTAGATTTAAAGCCTCTCTGTGGATTTATGTTCATACTGCTCCCTCTAGTAATGTTACAAGGCAACTGCAGTTTAATCACTGGATTGAGAAAGGGGCCGTCCTATGCAAATAATCTCCTCCCATGATTACTTCTGTGAGCTTCCGTTGTGATACAATGATAGGACCTTCAACATATGGTCTTCAGCAGATTTGTAAAGTTGTCAAATTGCCTTAGGCTAAGGATTGTTCCACTTGAAGGCCCGCAGATAAGTACCCCACCCTCACTTAGCAGGGTACTGAATTACATGCAGTAATCCTCTCTACAGCACATGGGTGTTCGTGGGTCTACTGTAAAGGCTGTATGCTAAGACTGGGATGTTTAAAATCCCATAGCACAGCAGCCATAGGTCCAGGTTATAGCAGAGGGTGGGAGTAGAAAGAGAGTGTAAGTCAGGTGGTAGGGGTGGAGCAAGAAGGACAGGCAGAGAGAGACCCATATAGAGAGAGGAGGTATAGACAGATAATAGCAGGGGTGGTTGGAGAACTTAGAGGAGGAAGGGGGACATTGAGGGAGCATGGTGGGAGACCAAGAGTGGGTGGAGTCACAGAGGAAAGGCAGTGCCAGGATGCAGGAGAAGAAGCGGTGTAGGCCAGAGAGCAAGAATGAGTGCAGGACAGGAAGCATAGTGGAGTGGGGTCACTGCTGACAAGCAAGCAGAGCCCACCCCCTCACATGCAAATGGGGTGATTACAAAGGAAGGGATTTGGTGGTGGACATCATCTTTTTATGCCCCCCCTCAATCTCAGAAGGGGTTACATTTTGGGGAGCAGTGTCAAAAGGGGCATTAGGGTGCATTATTAAGGGGTGCCAGGAGACACAGTCCTCCATTCTATAGGCTCATCAAAAACCAACAAGAACAACAGGTAATTCAGCAAGTAGATTTAAAGCCTCTCTGTGGATTTATGTTCATACTGCTCCCTCTAGTAATGTTACAAGGCAACTGCAGTTTAATCACTGGATTGAGAAAGGGGCCGTCCTATGCAAATAATCTCCTCCCATGATTACTTCTGTGAGCTTCCGTTGTGATACAATGATAGGACCTTCAACATATGCTCTTCAGCAGATTTGTAAAGTTATCAAATTGCCTTAGGCTAAGGATTGTTCCACTTGAAGGCCCTCAGATAAGTACCCCACCCTCACTTAGCAGGGTACTGAATTACATGCAGTAATCCTCTATACAGAACATGGCCGTTCGTGGGCCTACTGTAAAGGCTGTATGCTAAGACTGGGATGTTTAAAATCCCATAGTACAGCAGCCATAGGTCCAGGTTATAGCAGAGAGTGGGAGTAGAAAGAGAGTGTGAGTCAGGTGGTAGGGGTGGAGCAAGAAGAACAGGCAGAGAGAGACCCATATAGAGAGAGGAGGTATAGACAGATAATAGCAGGGGTGGTTGGAGAACTTAGAGGAGGAAGGGGGACATTGAGGGAGCATGGTGGGAGACCAAGAGTGGGTGGAGTCACAGAGGAAAGGCAGTGCCAGGATGCAGGAGAAGAAGCGGTGTAGGCCAGAGAGCAAGAGTGAGTGCAGGACAGGAAGCATAGTGGAGTGGGGTCACTGCTGACAAGCAAGCAGAGCCCACCCCCTCACATGCAAATGGGGTGATTACAAAGGAAGGGATTTGGTGGTGGACATCATCTTTTTATGCCCCCCCTCAATCTCAGAAGGGGTTACATTTTGGGGAGCAGTGTCAAAAGGGGCATTAGGGTGCATTATTAAGGGGTGCCAGGAGACACAGTCCTCCATTCTATAGGCTCATCAAAAACCAACAAGAACAACAGGTAATTCAGCAAGTAGATTTAAAGCCTCTCTGTGGATTTATGTTCATACTGCTCCCTCTAGTAATGTTACAAGGCAACTGCAGTTTAATCACTGGATTGAGAAAGGGGCCGTCCTATGCAAATAATCTCCTCCCATGATTACTTCTGTGAGCTTCCGTTGTGATACAATGATAGGACCTTCAACATATGCTCTTCAGCAGATTTGTAAAGTTATCAAATTGCCTTAGGCTAAGGATTGTTCCACTTGAAGGCCCTCAGATAAGTACCCCACCCTCACTTAGCAGGGTACTGAATTACATGCAGTAATCCTCTACACAGAACATGGGCGTTCGTGGGCCTACTGTAAAGGCTGTATGCTAAGACTGGGATGTTTAAAATCCCATAGCACCGCAGCCATAGGTCCAGGTTATAGCAGAGTGTGGGAGTAGAAAGAGAGTGTGAGTCAGGTGATAGGGGTGGAGCAAGAAGAACAGGCAGAGAGCGACCCATATAGAGAGAGGAGGTATAGACAGATAATAGCAGGGGTGGTTGGAGAACTTAGAGGAGGAAGGGGGACATTGAGGGAGCATGGTGGGAGACCAAGAGTGGGTGGAGTCACAGAGGAAAGGCAGTGCCAGGATGCAGGAGAAGAAGCGGTGTAGGCCAGAGAGCAAGAGTGAGTGCAGGACAGGAAGCATAGTGGAGTGGGGTCACTGCTGACAAGCAAGCAGAGCCCACCCCCTCACATGCAAATGGGGTGATTACAAAGGAAGGGATTTGTTGGTGGACATCATCTTTTTATGCCCCCCCTCACTCTCAGAAGGGGTTACATTTTGGGGAGCAGTGTCAAAAGGGGCATTAGGGTGCATTATTAAGGGGTGCCAGGAGACACAGTCCTCCATTCTATAGGCTCATCAAAAACCAACAAGAACAACAGGTAATTCAGCAAGTAGATTTAAAGCCTCTCTGTGGATTTATGTTCATACTGCTCCCTCTAGTAATGTTACAAGGCAACTGCAGTTTAATCACTGGATTGAGAAAGGGGCCGTCCTATGCAAATAATCTCCTCCCATGATTACTTCTGTGAGCTTCCGTTGTGATACAATGATAGGACCTTCAACATATGCTCTTCAGCAGATTTGTAAAGTTATCAAATTGCCTTAGGCTAAGGATTGTTCCACTTGAAGGCCCTCAGATAAGTACCCCACCCTCACTTAGCAGGGTACTGAATTACATGCAGTATCCTCTATACAGAACATGGGCGATCGTGGGCCTACTGTAAAGGCTGTATGCTAAGATTGGGATGTTTAAAATCCCATAGCACAGCAGCCATAGGTCCAGGTTATAGCAGAGGGTGGGAGTAGAAAGAGAGTGTGAGTCAGGTGATAGGGGTGGAGCAAGAAGAACAGGCAGAGAGCGACCCATATAGAGAGAGGAGGTATAGACAGATAATAGCAGGGGTGGTTGGAGAACTTAGAGGAGGAAGGGGGACATTGAGGGAGCATGGTGGGAGACCAAGAGTGGGTGGAGTCACAGAGGAAACACAGTGCCAGGATGCAGGAGAAGAAGCGGTGTAGAGTGAGTGCAGGACAGGAAGCATAGTGGAGTGGGGTCACTGCTGACAAGCAAGCAGAGCCCACCCCCTCACATGCAAATGGGGTGATTACAAAGGAAGGGATTTGGTGGTGGACATCATCTTTTTATGCCCCCCCCTCACTCTCAGAAGGGGTTACATTTTGGGGAGCAGTGTCAAAAGGGGCATTAGGGTGCATTATTAAGGGGTGCCAGGAGACACAGTCCTCCATTCTATAGGCTCATCAAAAACCAACAAGAACAACAGGTAATTCAGCAAGTAGATTTAAAGCCTCTCTGTGGATTTATGTTCATACTGCTCCCTCTAGTAATGTTACAAGGCAACTGCAGTTTAATCACTGGATTGAGAAAGGGGCCGTCCTATGCAAATAATCTCCTCCCATGATTACTTCTGTGAGCTTCCGTTGTGATACAATGATAGGACCTTCAACATATGCTCTTCAGCAGATTTGTAAAGTTATCAAATTGCCTTAGGCTAAGGATTGTTCCACTTGAAGGCCCTCAGATAAGTACCCCACCCTCACTTAGCAGGGTACTGAATTACATGCAGTGATCCTCTATACAGAACATGGGCGTTCCTGGGCCTTCTGTAAAGGCTGTGTGCTAAGACTGGGATGTTTAAAATCCCATAGCACAGCAGCCATAGGTCCAGGTTATAGCAGAGGGTGGGAGTAGAAAGAGAGTGTGAGTCAGGTGGTAGGGGTGGAGCAAGAAGGACAGGCAGAGAGTGACCCATATAGAGAGAGGAGGTTGGAGAACTTAGAGGAGGAAGGGGGACATTGAGGCCCATATTTATACTTTTTGACGCCACGTAGACCAGACAGCGCCGGCGTAGGGAAATGGCGTATGGGCGTCTTAAAATGGGGCAAGTCAGGTTACGTCGAAAAAATCGTCGTAACCCGACTTGCGCCATTTTTTTTCGACGCCCATCCCCCATCAACATGACTCCTATCATTGTAAAGATAGGAGTCATGCCCCCTTGCCCAATGGCCATGCCCAGGGGACTTCTGTCCCCTGGGCATGGTCATTGGGCATAGTGGCATGTAGGGGGGCACAAATCAGGCCCCCCTATGCCACAAAAAATAAAAAATAAAATACTTACCTGAACTTACCTTAATGTCCATGGGATGGGTCCCTCCGTCCTTGGGTGTCCTCCTGGGGTGGCCAAGGGTGGCAGGGGGGGTCCCTGGGGGCAGGGGAGGGCACTCTGGGCTCATTTTGAGCCCACTTGTCCCTTAACGCCATGCCTAACCCAGGCGTTAAAAAGCGGCGCAAATGCGCCGTTTTTAGCCACGCCCACTCCCGGGCGTCTCTTTTGCCCGGGAGTATAAATACCACGTAAAGGCCTGGGAGTCATTTTTTAAGACGGGAACGCCTCCCTTGCATATCATTAACGCAAGGAAGGGGTTCACGCTAAAAAATGACGCACATCCCGGGAACTTTGGCGCTAGACGCCTCTAACGCCATAGTATAAATATGGCGTTAGTTGGCGTTAGTTTAGCGTCGAATTTGCGTCGAAAAAAACGACGCAAATTCGGCGCAAACGGAGTATAAATACGGGCCTGAGGGAGCATGGTGGGAGACCAAGAGTGGGTAGAGTCACAGAGGAAAGGCAGTGCCAGGATGCAGGAGAAGAAGTGGTGTAGGCCAGAGAGCAAGAGTGAGTGCAGGACAGGAAGCATAGTGGAGTGGGGTCACTGCTGACAAGCAAGCAGAGCCCAGCCCCTAGCATACAAATGGGGTGATTACAAAGGAAGGGATTTGGTGGTGGACATCATCTTTTTATGCCCCCCCTCACTCTCAGAAGGGGTCAAATTTTGGGGAGCAGTGTCAAAAGGGGCATTAGGGTGCATTATTAAGGGGTGCCAGGAGACACAGTCCTCCATTCTAAAGGCTCATCAAAAACCAACAAGAACAAAAGGTAATTCAGCAAGTAGATTTAAAGCCTCTCTGTGGATTTATGTTCAACTGCTCCCTCTAGTAATGTTACATGGCAACTGCAGTTTAATCACTGGATTGAGAAAGGGGCCGTCCTATGCAAATAATCTCCTCCCATGATTACTTCTGTGAGCTTCCGTTGTGATACAATGATAGGACCTTCAACATATGCTCTTCAGCAGATTTGTAAAGTTATCAAATTGCCTTAGGCTAAGGATTGTTCCACTTGAAGGCCCTCAGATAAGTACCCCACCCTCACTTAGCAGGGTACTGAATTACATGCAGTAATCCTCTATACAGAACATGGGCGTTCGTGGGCCTACTGTAAAGGCTGTATGCTAAGATTGGGATGTTTAAAGTCCCATAGCACAGCAGCCATAGGTCCAGGTTATAGCAGAGGGTGGGAGTAGAAAGAGTGTGAGTCAGGTGATAGGGGTGGAGCAAGAAGTACAGGTAGAGAGAGACCCATATAGAGAGAGGAGGTATAGACAGATAATAGCAGGGGTGGTTGGAGAACTTAGAGGAGGAAGGGGGACATTGAGGGAGCATGGTGGGAGACCAAGAGTGGGTGGAGTCACAGAGGAAAGGCAGTGCCAGGATGCAGGAGAAGAAGCGGTGTAGGCCAGAGAGCAAGAGTGAGTGCAGGACAGGAAGCATAGTGGAGTGGGGTCACTGCTGACAAGCAAGCAGAGCCCACCCCCTCACATGCAAATGGGGTGATTACAAAGGAAGGGATTTGGTGGTGGACATCATCTTTTTATGCCCCCCCTCACTCTCAGAAGGGGTTACATTTTGGGGAGCAGTGTCAAAAGGGGCATTAGGGTGCATTATTAAGGGGTGCCAGGAGACACAGTCCTCCATTCTATAGGCTCATCAAAAACCAACAAGAACAACAGGTAATTCAGCAAGTAGATTTAAAGCCTCTCTGTGGATTTATGTTCATACTGCTCCCTCTAGTAATGTTACAAGGCAACTGCAGTTTAATCACTGGATTGAGAAAGGGGCCGTCCTATTCAAATAATCTCCTCCCATGATTACTTCTGTGAGCTTCCGTTGTGATACAATGATAGGACCTTCAACATATGCTCTTCAGCAGATTTGTAAAGTTATCAAATTGCCTTAGGCTAAGGATTGTTCCACTTGAAGGCCCTCAGATAAGTACCCCACCCTCACTTAGCAGGGTACTGAATTACATGCAGTAATCCTCTATACAGAACATGGGCGTTCCTGGGCCTACTGTAAAGGCTGTGTGCTAAGTCTGGGATGTTTAAAATCCCATAGCACAGCAGCCATAGGTCCAGGTTATAGCAGAGGGTGGGAGTAGAAAGAGAGTGTGAGTCAGGTGGTAGGGGTGGAGCAAGAAGGACAGGCAGAGAGAGACCCATATAGAGAGAGGAGGTTGGAGAACTTAGAGGAGGAGGGGGACATTGAGGGAGCATGGTGGGAGACCAAGAGTGGGTGGAGTCACAGAGGAAAGGCAGTGCCAGGATGCAGGAGAAGAAGTGGTGTAGGCCAGAGAGCAAGAGTGAGTGCAGGACAGGAAGCATAGTGGAGTGGGGTCACTGCTGACAAGCAAGCAGAGCCCAGCCCCTAGCATACAAATGGGGTGATTACAAAGGAAGGGATTTGGTGGTGGACATCATCTTTTTATGCCCCCCCCCTCACTCTCAGAAGGGGTCAAATTTTGGGGAGCAGTGTCAAAAGGGGCATTAGGGTGCATTATTAAGGGGTGCCAGGAGACACAGTCCTCCATTCTAAAGGCTCATCAAAAACCAACAAGAACAAAAGGTAATTCAGCAAGTAGATTTAAAGCCTCTCTGTGGATTTATGTTCAACTGCTCCCTCTAGTAATGTTACATGGCAACTGCAGTTTAATCACTGGATTGAGAAAGGGGCCGTCCTATGCAAATAATCTCCTCCCATGATTACTTCTGTGAGCTTCCGTTGTGATACAATGATAGGACCTTCAACATATGCTCTTCAGCAGATTTGTAAAGTTATCAAATTGCCTTAGGCTAAGGATTGTTCCACTTGAAGGCCCTCAGATAAGTACCCCACCCTCACTTAGCAGGGTACTGAATTACATGCAGTAATCCTCTATACAGAACATGGGCGTTCGTGGGCCTACTGTAAAGGCTGTATGCTAAGATTGGGATGTTTAAAGTCCCATAGCACAGCAGCCATAGGTCCAGGTTATAGCAGAGGGTGGGAGTAGAAAGTGTGTGAGTCAGGTGATAGGGGTGGAGCAAGAAGAACAGGCAGAGAGAGACTCTTATAGAGAGAGGAGGTATAGACAGATAATAGCAGGGGTGGTTGGAGAACTTAGAGGAGGAAGGGGGACATTGAGGGAGCATGATGGGAGACCAAGAGTGGGTGGAGTCACAGAGGAAAGGCAGTGCCAGGATGCAGGAGAAGAAGCGGTGTAGGCCAGAGAGCAAGAGTGAGTGCAGGACAGGAAGCATAGTGGAGTGGGGTCACTGCTGACAAGCAAGCAGAGCCCACCCCCTCACATGCAAATGGGGTGATTACAAAGGAAGGGATTTGGTGGTGGACATCATCTTTTTATGCCCCCCCTCAATCTCAGAAGGGGTTACATTTTGGGGAGCAGTGTCAAAAGGGGCATTAGGGTGCATTATTAAGGGGTGCCAGGAGACACAGTCCTCCATTCTATAGGCTCATCAAAAACCAACAAGAACAACAGGTAATTCAGCAAGTAGATTTAAAGCCTCTCTGTGGATTTATGTTCATACTGCTCCCTCTAGTAATGTTACAAGGCAACTGCAGTTTAATCACTGGATTGAGAAAGGGGCCGTCCTATGCAAATAATCTCCTCCCATGATTACTTCTGTGAGCTTCCGTTGTGATACAATGATAGGACCTTCAACATATGCTCTTCAGCAGATTTGTAAAGTTATCAAATTGCCTTAGGCTAAGGATTGTTCCACTTGAAGGCCCTCAGATAAGTACCCCACCCTCACTTAGCAGGGTACTGAATTACATGCAGTAATCCTCTATACAGAACATGGCTGTTCGTGGGCCTACTGTAAAGGCTGTATGCTAAGACTGGGATGTTTCAAATCCCATAGTACAGCAGCCATAGGTCCAGGTTATAGCAGAGAGTGGGAGTAGAAAGAGAGTGTGAGTCAGGTGGTAGGGGTGGAGCAAGAAGAACAGGCAGAGAGAGACCCATATAGAGAGAGGAGGTATAGACAGATAATAGCAGGGGTGGTTGGAGAACTTAGAGGAGGAAGGGGTACATTGAGGGAGCATGGTGGGAGACCAAGAGTGGGTGGAGTCACAGAGGAAAGGCAGTGGCAGGATGCAGGAGAAGAAGCGGTGTAGGCCAGAGAGCAAGAGTGAGTGCAGGACAGGAAGCATAGTGGAGTGGGGTCACTGCTGACAAGCAAGCAGAGCCCACCCCCTCACATGCAAATGGGGTGATTACAAAGGAAGGGATTTGGTGGTGGACATCATCTTTTTATGCCCCCCCTCACTCTCAGAAGGGGTTACATTTTGGGGAGCAGTGTCAAAAGGGGCATTAGGGTGCATTATTAAGGGGTGCCAGGAGACACAGTCCTCCATTCTATAGGCTCATCAAAAACCAACAAGAACAACAGGTAATTCAGCAAGTAGATTTAAAGCCTCTCTGTGGATTTATGTTCATACTGCTCCCTCTAGTAATGTTACAAGGCAACTGCAGTTTAATCACTGGATTGAGAAAGGGGCCGTCCTATGCAAATAATCTCCTCCCATGATTACTTCTGTGAGCTTCCGTTGTGATACAATGATAGGACCTTCAACATATGCTCTTCAGCAGATTTGTAAAGTTATCAAATTGCCTTAGGCTAAGGATTGTTCCACTTGAAGGCCCTCAGATAAGTACCCCACCCTCACTTAGCAGGGTACTGAATTACATGCAGTAATCCTCTACACAGAACATGGGCGTTCGTGGGCGTACTGTAAAGGCTATATGTTAAGACTGGGATGTTTAAAATCACATAGCACCGCAGCCATAGGTCCAGGTTATAGCAGAGTGTGGGAGTAGAAAGTGAGTGTGAGTCAGGTGATAGGGGTGGAGCAAGAAGAACAGGCAGAGAGCGACCCATATAGAGAGAGGAGGTATAGACAGATAATAGCAGGGGTGGTTGGAGAACTTAGAGGAGGAAGGGGGACATTGAGGGAGCATGGTGGGAGACCAAGAGTGGGTGGAGTCACAGAGGAAAGGCAGTGCCAGGATGCAGGAGAAGAAGCGGTGTAGGCCAGAGAGCAAGAGTGAGTGCAGGACAGGAAGCATAGTGGAGTGGGGTCACTGCTGACAAGCAAGCAGAGCCCACCCCCTCACATGCAAATGGGGTGATTACAAAGGAAGGGATTTGGTGGTGGACATCATCTTTTTATGCCCCCCCTCACTCTCAGAAGGGGTTACATTTTGGGGAGCAGTGTCAAAAGGGGCATTAGGGTGCATTATTAAGGGGTGCCAGGAGACACAGTCCTCCATTCTATAGGCTCATCAAAAACCAACAAGAACAACAGGTAATTCAGCAAGTAGATTTAAAGCCTCTCTGTGGATTTATGTTCATACTGCTCCCTCTAGTAATGTTACAAGGCAACTGCAGTTTAATCACTGGATTGAGAAAGGGGCCGTCCTATGCAAATAATCTCCTCCCATGATTACTTCTGTGAGCTTCCGTTGTGATACAATGATAGGACCTTCAACATATGCTCTTCAGCAGATTTGTAAAGTTATCAAATTGCCTTAGGCTAAGGATTGTTCCACTTGAAGGCCCTCAGATAAGTACCCCACCCTCACTTAGCAGGGTACTGAATTACATGCAGTAATCCTCTATACAGAACATGGGCGTTCGTGGGCCTACTGTAAAGGCTGTATGCTAAGATTGGGATGTTTAAAATCCCATAGCACAGCAGCCATAGGTCCAGGTTATAGCAGAGGGTGGGAGTAGAAAGAGAGTGTGAGTCAGGTGATAGGGGTGGAGCAAGAAGAACAGGCAGAGAGCGACCCATATAGAGAGAGGAGGTATAGACAGATAATAGCAGGGGTGGTTGGAGAACTTAGAGGAGGAAGGGGGACATTGAGGGAGCATGGTGGGAGACCAAGAGTGGGTGGAGTCACAGAGGAAACACAGTGCCAGGATGCAGGAGAAGAAGCGGTGTAGGCCAGAGAGCAAGAGTGAGTGCAGGACAGGAAGCATAGTGGAGTGGGGTCACTGCTGACAAGCAAGCAGAGCCCACCCCCTCACATGCAAATGGGGTGATTACAAAGGAAGGGATTTGGTGGTGGACATCATCTTTTTATGCCCCCCCCTCACTCTCAGAAGGGGTTACATTTTGGGGAGCAGTGTCAAAAGGGGCATTAGGGTGCATTATTAAGGGGTGCCAGGAGACACAGTCCTCCATTCTATAGGCTCATCAAAAACCAACAAGAACAACAGGTAATTCAGCAAGTAGATTTAAAGCCTCTCTGTGGATTTATGTTCATACTGCTCCCTCTAGTAATGTTACAAGGCAACTGCAGTTTAATCACTGGATTGAGAAAGGGGCCGTCCTATGCAAATAATCTCCTCCCATGATTACTTCTGTGAGCTTCCGTTGTGATACAATGATAGGACCTTCAACATATGCTCTTCAGCAGATTTGTAAAGTTATCAAATTGCCTTAGGCTAAGGATTGTTCCACTTGAAGGTCCTCAGATAAGTACCCCACCCTCACTTAGCAGGGTACTGAATTACATGCAGTAATCCTCTATACAGAACATGGGCGTTCCTGGGCCTACTGTAAAGGCTGTGTGCTAAGACTGGGATGTTTAAAATCCCATAGCACAGCAGCCATAGGTCCAGGTTATAGCAGAGGGTGGGAGTAGAAAGAGAGTGTGAGTCAGGTGGTAGGGGTGGAGCAAGAAGGACAGGCAGAGAGTGACCCATATAGAGAGAGGAGGTTGGAGAACTTAGAGGAGGAAGGGGGACATTGATGGAGCATGGTGGGAGACCAAGAGTGGGTGGAGTCACAGAGGAAAGGCAGTGCCAGGATGCAGGAGAAGAAGTGGTGTAGGCCAGAGAGCAAGAGTGAGTGCAGGACAGGAAGCATAGTGGAGTGGGGTCACTGCTGACAAGCAAGCAGAGCCCAGCCCCTAGCATACAAATGGGGTGATTACAAAGGAAGGGATTTGTTGGTGGACATCATCTTTTTATGCCCCCCCTCACTCTCAGAAGGGGTCAAATTTTGGGGAGCAGTGTCAAAAGGGGCATTAGGGTGCATTATTAAGGGGTGCCAGGAGACACAGTCCTCCATTCTAAAGGCTCATCAAAAACCAACAAGAACAAAAGGTAATTCAGCAAGTAGATTTAAAGCCTCTCTGTGGATTTATGTTCAACTGCTCCCTCTAGTAATGTTACATGGCAACTGCAGTTTAATCACTGGATTGAGAAAGGGGCCGTCCTATGCAAATAATCTCCTCCCATGATTACTTCTGTGAGCTTCCGTTGTGATACAATGATAGGACCTTCAACATATGCTCTTCAGCAGATTTGTAAAGTTATCAAATTGCCTTAGGCTAAGGATTGTTCCACTTGAAGGCCCGCAGATAAGTACCCCACCCTCACTTAGCAGGGTACTGAATTACATGCAGTAATCCTCTATACAGAACATGGGCGTTCGTGGGCCTACTGTAAAGGCTGTATGCTAAGATTGGGATGTTTAAAGTCCCATAGCACAGCAGCCATAGGTCCAGGTTATAGCAGAGGGTGGGAGTAGAAAGAGTGTGAGTCAGGTGATAGGGGTGGAGCAAGAAGAACAGGCAGAGAGAGACCCATATAGAGAGAGGAGGTATAGATAGATAATAGCAGGGGTGGTTGGAGAACTTAGAGGAGGAAGGAGGACATTGAGGGAGCATGGTGGGAGACCAAGAGTGGGTGGAGTCACAGAGGAAAGGCAGTGCCAGGATGCAGGAGAAGAAGCGGTGTAGGCCAGAGAGCAAGAGTGAGTGCAGGACAGGAAGCATAGTGGATTGGGGTCACTGCTGACAAGCAAGCAGAGCCCACCCCCTCACATGCAAATGGGGTGATTACAAAGGAAGGGATTTGGTGGTGGACATCATCTTTTTATGCCCCCCCTCACTCTCAGAAGGGGTTACATTTTGGGGAGCAGTGTCAAAAGGGGCATTAAGGTGCATTATTAAGGGGTGCCAGGAGACACAGTCCTCCATTCTATAGGCTCATCAAAAACCAACAAGAACAACAGGTAATTCAGCAAGTAGATTTAAAGCCTCTCTGTGGATTTATGTTCATACTGCTCCCTCTAGTAATGTTACAAGGCAACTGCAGTTTAATCACTGGATTGAGAAAGGGGCCGTCCTATGCAAATAATCTCCTCCCATGATTACTTCTGTGAGCTTCCGTTGTGATACAATGATAGGACCTTCAACATATGGTCTTCAGCAGATTTGTAAAGTTATCAAATTGCCTTAGGCTAAGGATTGTTCCACTTGAAGGCCCGCAGATAAGTACCCCACCCTCACTTAGCAGGGTACTGAATTACATGCAGTAATCCTCTCTACAGCACATGGGCGTTCGTGGGCCTACTGTAAAGGCTGTATGCTAAGACTGGGATGTTTAAAATCCCATAGCACAGCAGCCATAGGTCCAGGTTATAGCAGAGAGTGGGAGTAGAAAGAGAGTGTAAGTCAGGTAATAGGGGTGGAGCAAGAAGGACAGGCAGAGAGAGACCCATATAGAGAGAGGAGGTATAGACAGATAATAGCAGGGGTGGTTGGAGAACTTAGAGGAGGAAGGGGGACATTGAGGGAGCATGGTGGGAGACCAAGAGTGGGTGGAGTCACAGAGGAAAGGCAGTGCCAGGATGCAGGAGAAGAAGCGGTGTAGGCCAGAGAGCAAGAGTGAGTGCAGGACAGGAAGCATAGTGGAGTGGGGTCACTGCTGACAAGCAAGCAGAGCCCACCCCCTCACATGCAAATGGGGTGATTACAAAGGAAGGGATTTGGTGGTGGACATCATCTTTTTATGCCCCCCCTCAATCTCAGAAGGGGTTACATTTTGGGGAGCAGTGTCAAAAGGGGCTTTTGGGTGCATTATTAAGGGGTGCCAGGAGACACAGTCCTCCATTCTATAGGCTCATCAAAAACCAACAAGAACAACAGGTAATTCAGCAAGTAGATTTAAAGCCTCTCTGTGGATTTATGTTCATACTGCTCCCTCTAGTAATGTTACAAGGCAACTGCAGTTTAATCACTGGATTGAGAAAGGGGCCGTCCTATGCAAATAATCTCCTCCCATGATTACTTCTGTGAGCTTCCGTTGTGATACAATGATAGGACCTTCAACATATGGTCTTCAGCAGATTTGTAAAGTTGTCAAATTGCCTTAGGCTAAGGATTGTTCCACTTGAAGGCCCGCAGATAAGTACCCCACCCTCACTTAGCAGGGTACTGAATTACATGCAGTAATCCTCTCTCCAGCACATGGGTGTTCGTGGGCCTACTGTAAAGGCTGTATGCTAAGACTGGGATGTTTAAAATCCCATAGCACAGCAGCCATAGGTCCAGGTTATAGCAGAGGGTGGGAGTAGAAAGAGAGTGTAAGTCAGGTGGTAGGGGTGGAGCAAGAAGGACAGGCAGAGAGAGACCCATATAGAGAGAGGAGGTATAGACAGATAATAGCAGGGGTGGTTGGAGAACTTAGAGGAGGAAGGGGGACATTGAGGGAGCATGGTGGGAGACCAAGAGTGGGTGGAGTCACAGAGGAAAGGCAGTGCCAGGATGCAGGAGAAGAAGCGGTGTAGGCCAGAGAGCAAGAATGAGTGCAGGACAGGAAGCATAGTGGAGTGGGGTCACTGCTGACAAGCAAGCAGAGCCCACCCCCTCACATGCAAATGGGGTGATTACAAAGGAAGGGATTTGGTGGTGGACATCATCTTTTTATGCCCCCCCTCAATCTCAGAAGGGGTTATATTTTGGGGAGCAGTGTCAAAAGGGGCATTAGGGTGCATTATTAAGGGGTGCCAGGAGACACAGTCCTCCATTCTATAGGCTCATCAAAAACCAACAAGAACAGCAGGTAATTCAGCAAGTAGATTTAAAGCCTCTCTGTGGATTTATGTTCATACTGCTCCCTCTAGTAATGTTACAAGGCAACTGCAGTTTAATCACTGGATTGAGAAAGGGGCCGTCCTATGCAAATAATCTCCTCCCATGATTACTTCTGTGAGCTTCCGTTGTGATACAATGATAGGACCTTCAACATATGCTCTTCAGCAGATTTGTAAAGTTATCAAATTGCCTTAGGCTAAGGATTGTTCCACTTGAAGGCCCTCAGATAAGTACCCCACCCTCACTTAGCAGGGTACTGAATTGCATGCAGTAATCCTCTATACAGAACATGGCCGTTCGTGGGCCTACTGTAAAGGCTGTATGCTAAGACTGGGATGTTTCAAATCCCATAGTACAGCAGCCATAGGTCCAGGTTATAGCAGAGAGTGGGAGTAGAAAGAGAGTGTGAGTCAGGTGGTAGGGGTGGAGCAAGAAGAACAGGCAGAGAGAGACCCATATAGAGAGAGGAGGTATAGACAGATAATAGCAGGGGTGGTTGGAGAACTTAGAGGAGGAAGGGGGACATTGAGGGAGCATGGTGGGAGACCAAGAGTGGGTGGAGTCACAGAGGAAAGGCAGTGGCAGGATGCAGGAGAAGAAGCGGTGTAGGCCAGAGAGCAAGAGTGAGTGCAGGACAGGAAGCATAGTGGAGTGGGGTCACTGCTGACAAGCAAGCAGAGCCCACCCCCTCACATGCAAATGGGGTGATTACAAAGGAAGGGATTTGGTGGTGGACATCATCTTTTTATGCCCCCCCTCACTCTCAGAAGGGGTTACATTTTGGGGAGCAGTGTCAAAAGGGGCATTAGGGTGCATTATTAAGGGGTGCCAGGAGACACAGTCCTCCATTCTATAGGCTCATCAAAAACCAACAAGAACAACAGGTAATTCAGCAAGTAGATTTAAAGCCTCTCTGTGGATTTATGTTCATACTGCTCCCTCTAGTAATGTTACAAGGCAACTGCAGTTTAATCACTGGATTGAGAAAGGGGCCGTCCTATGCAAATAATCTCCTCCCATGATTACTTCTGTGAGCTTCCGTTGTGATACAATGATAGGACCTTCAACATATGCTCTTCAGCAGATTTGTAAAGTTATCAAATTGCCTTAGGCTAAGGATTGTTCCACTTGAAGGCCCTCAGATAAGTACCCCACCCTCACTTAGCAGGGTACTGAATTACATGCAGTAATCCTCTACACAGAACATGGGCGTTCGTGGGCCTATTGTAAAGGCTATATGCTAAGACTGGGATGTTTAAAATCACATAGCACCGCAGCCATAGGTCCAGGTTATAGCAGAGTGTGGGAGTAGAAAGTGAGTGTGAGTCAGGTGATAGGGGTGGAGCAAGAAGAACAGGCAGAGAGCGACCCATATAGAGAGAGGAGGTATAGACAGATAATAGCAGGGGTGGTTGGAGAACTTAGAGGAGGAAGGGGGACATTGAGGGAGCATGGTGGGAGACCAAGAGTGGGTGGAGTCACAGAGGAAAGGCAGTGCCAGGATGCAGGAGAAGAAGCGGTGTAGGCCAGAGAGCAAGAGTGAGTGCAGGACAGGAAGCATAGTGGAGTGGGGTCACTGCTGACAAGCAAGCAGAGCCCACCCCCTCACATGCAAATGGGGTGATTACAAAGGAAGGGATTTGGTGGTGGACATCATCTTTTTATGCCCCCCCTCACTCTCAGAAGGGGTTACATTTTGGGGAGCAGTGTCAAAAGGGGCATTAGGGTGCATTATTAAGGGGTGCCAGGAGACACAGTCCTCCATTCTATAGGCTCATCAAAAACCAACAAGAACAACAGGTAATTCAGCAAGTAGATTTAAAGCCTCTCTGTGGATTTATGTTCATACTGCTCCCTCTAGTAATGTTACAAGGCAACTGCAGTTTAATCACTGGATTGAGAAAGGGGCCGTCCTATGCAAATAATCTCCTCCCATGATTACTTCTGTGAGCTTCCGTTGTGATACAATGATAGGACCTTCAACATATGCTCTTCAGCAGATTTGTAAAGTTATCAAATTGCCTTAGGCTAAGGATTGTTCCACTTGAAGGCCCTCAGATAAGTACCCCACCCTCACTTAGCAGGGTACTGAATTACATGCAGTAATCCTCTATACAGAACATGGGCGTTCGTGGGCCTACTGTAAAGGCTGTATGCTAAGATTGGGATGTTTAAAATCCCATAGCACAGCAGCCATAGGTCCAGGTTATAGCAGAGGGTGGGAGTAGAAAGAGTGTGAGTCAGGTGATAGGGGTGGAGCAAGAAGAACAGGCAGAGAGCGACCCATATAGAGAGAGGAGGTATAGACAGATAATAGCAGGGGTGGTTGGAGAACTTAGAGGAGGAAGGGGGACATTGAGGGAGCATGGTGGGAGACCAAGAGTGGGTGGAGTCACAGAGGAAACACAGTGCCAGGATGCAGGAGAAGAAGCGGTGTAGGCCAGAGAGCAAGAGTGAGTGCAGGACAGGAAGCATAGTGGAGTGGGGTCACTGCTGACAAGCAAGCAGAGCCCACCCCCTCACATGCAAATGGGGTGATTACAAAGGAAGGGATTTGGTGGTGGACATCATCTTTTTATGCCCCCCCCTCACTCTCAGAAGGGGTTACATTTTGGGGAGCAGTGTCAAAAGGGGCATTAGGGTGCATTATTAAGGGGTGCCAGGAGACACAGTCCTCCATTCTATAGGCTCATCAAAAACCAACAAGAACAACAGGTAATTCAGCAAGTAGATTTAAAGCCTCTCTGTGGATTTATGTTCATACTGCTCCCTCTAGTAATGTTACAAGGCAACTGCAGTTTAATCACTGGATTGAGAAAGGGGCCGTCCTATGCAAATAATCTCCTCCCATGATTACTTCTGTGAGCTTCCGTTGTGATACAATGATAGGACCTTCAACATATGCTCTTCAGCAGATTTGTAAAGTTATCAAATTGCCTTAGGCTAAGGATTGTTCCACTTGAAGGTCCTCAGATAAGTACCCCACCCTCACTTAGCAGGGTACTGAATTACATGCAGTAATCCTCTATACAGAACATGGGCGTTCCTGGGCCTACTGTAAAGGCTGTGTGCTAAGACTGGGATGTTTAAAATCCCATAGCACAGCAGCCATAGGTCCAGGTTATAGCAGAGGGTGGGAGTAGAAAGAGAGTGTGAGTCAGGTGGTAGGGGTGGAGCAAGAAGGACAGGCAGAGAGTGACCCATATAGAGAGAGGAGGTTGGAGAACTTAGAGGAGGAAGGGGGACATTGAGGGAGCATGGTGGGAGACCAAGAGTGGGTGGAGTCACAGAGGAAAGGCAGTGCCAGGATGCAGGAGAAGAAGTGGTGTAGGCCAGAGAGCAAGAGTGAGTGCAGGACAGGAAGCATAGTGGAGTGGGGTCACTGCTGACAAGCAAGCAGAGCCCAGCCCCTAGCATACAAATGGGGTGATTACAAAGGAAGGGATTTGTTGGTGGACATCATCTTTTTATGCCCCCCCCCCACTCTCCGAAGGGGTCAAATTTTGGGGAGCAGTGTCAAAAGGGGCATTAGGGTGCATTATTAAGGGGTGCCAGGAGACACAGTCCTCCATTCTAAAGGCTCATCAAAAACCAACAAGAACAAAAGGTAATTCAGCAAGTAGATTTAAAGCCTCTCTGTGGATTTATGTTCAACTGCTCCCTCTAGTAATGTTACATGGCAACTGCAGTTTAATCACTGGATTGAGAAAGGGGCCGTCCTATGCAAATAATCTCCTCCCATGATTACTTCTGTGAGCTTCCGTTGTGATACAATGATAGGACCTTCAACATATGCTCTTCAGCAGATTTGTAAAGTTATCAAATTGCCTTAGGCTAAGGATTGTTCCACTTGAAGGCCCTCAGATAAGTACCCCACCCTCACTTAGCAGGGTACTGAATTACATGCAGTAATCCTCTATACAGAACATGGGCGTTCGTGGGCCTACTGTAAAGGCTATATGCTAAGATTGGGATGTTTAAAGTCCCATAGCACAGCAGCCATAGGTCCAGGTTATAGCAGAGGGTGGGAGTAGAAAGAGTGTGAGTCAGGTGATAGGGGTGGAGCAAGAAGAACAGGCAGAGAGAGACCCATATAGAGAGAGGAGGTATAGACAGATAATAGCAGGGGTGGTTGGAGAACTTAGAGGAGGAAGGAGGACATTGAGGGAGCATGGTGGGAGACCAAGAGTGGGTGGAGTCACAGAGGAAAGGCAGTGCCAGGATGCAGGAGAAGAAGCGGTGTAGGCCAGAGAGCAAGAGTGAGTGCAGGACAGGAAGCATAGTGGAGTGGGGTCACTGCTGACAAGCAAGCAGAGCCCACCCCCTCACATGCAAATGGGGTGATTACAAAGGAAGGGATTTGGTGGTGGACATCATCTTTTTATGCCCCCCCTCACTCTCAGAAGGGGTTACATTTTGGGGAGCAGTGTCAAAAGGGGCATTAAGGTGCATTATTAAGGGGTGCCAGGAGACACAGTCCTCCATTCTATAGGCTCATCAAAAACCAACAAGAACAACAGGTAATTCAGCAAGTAGATTTAAAGCCTCTCTGTGGATTTATGTTCATACTGCTCCCTCTAGTAATGTTACAAGGCAACTGCAGTTTAATCACTGGATTGAGAAAGGGGCCGTCCTATTCAAATAATCTCCTCCCATGATTACTTCTGTGAGCTTCCGTTGTGATGCAATGATAGGACCTTCAACATATGCTCTTCAGCAGATTTGTAAAGTTATCAAATTGCCTTAGGCTAAGGATTGTTCCACTTGAAGGCCCTCAGATAAGTACCCCACCCTCACTTAGCAGGGTACTGAATTACATGCAGTAATCCTCTATACAGAACATGGGTGTTCCTGGGCCTACTGTAAAGGCTGTGTGCTAAGACTGGGATGTTTAAAATCCCATAGCACAGCAGCCATAGGTCCAGGTTATAGCAGAGGGTGGGAGTAGAAAGTGAGTGTGAGTCAGGTGATAGGGGTGGAGCAAGAAGAACAGGCAGAGAGAGACCCATATAGAGAGAGGAGGTATAGACAGATAATAGCAGGGGTGGTTGGAGAACTTAGAGGAGGAAGGGGGACATTGAGGGAGCATGATGGGAGACCAAGAGTGGGTGGAGTCACAGAGGAAAGGCAGTGCCAGGATGCAGGAGAAGAAGCGGTGTAGGCCAGAGAGCAAGAGTGAGTGCAGGACAGGAAGCATAGTGGAGTGGGGTCACTGCTGACAAGCAAGCAGAGCCCACCCCCTCACATGCAAATGGGGTGATTACAAAGGAAGGGATTTGGTGGTGGACATCATCTTTTTATACCCCCCCTCACTCTCAGAAGGGGTTACATTTTGGGGAGCAGTGTCAAAAGGGGCTTTTGGGTGCATTATTAAGGGGTGCCAGGAGACACAGTCCTCCATTCTATAGGCTCATCAAAAACCAACAAGAACAACAGGTAATTCAGCAAGTAGATTTAAAGCCTCTCTGTGGATTTATTTTCATACTGCTCCCTCTAGTAATGTTACAAGGCAACTGCAGTTTAATCACTGGATTGAGAAAGGGGCCGTCCTATGCAAATAATCTCCTCCCATGATTACTTCTGTGAGCTTCCGTTGTGATACAATGATAGGACCTTCAACATATGGTCTTCAGCAGATTTGTAAAGTTATCAAATTGCCTTAGGCTAAGGATTGTTCCACTTGAAGGCCCGCAGATAAGTACCCCACCCTCACTTAGCAGGGTACTGAATTACATGCAGTAATCCTCTCTACAGCACATGGGCGTTCGTGGGCCTACTGTAAAGGCTGTATGCTAAGACTGGGATGTTTAAAATCCCATAGCACAGCAGCCATAGGTCCAGGTTATAGCAGAGAGTGGGAGTAGAAAGAGAGTGTAAGTCAGGTAATAGGGGTGGAGCAAGAAGGACAGGCAGAGAGAGACCCATATAGAGAGAGGAGGTATAGACAGATAAAGCAGGGGTGGTTGGAGAACTTAGAGGAGGAAGGGGGACATTGAGGGAGCATGGTGGGAGACCAAGAGTGGGTGGAGTCACAGAGGAAAGGCAGTGCCAGGATGCAGGAGAAGAAGCGGTGTAGGCCAGAGAGCAAGAGTGAGTGCAGGACAGGAAGCATAGTGGAGTGGGGTCACTGCTGACAAGCAAGCAGAGCCCACCCCCTCACATGCAAATGGGGTGATTACAAAGGAAGGGATTTGGTGGTGGACATCATCTTTTTATGCCCCCCCTCAATCTCAGAAGGGGTTACATTTTGGGGAGCAGTGTCAAAAGGGGCTTTTGGGTGCATTATTAAGGGGTGCCAGGAGACACAGTCCTCCATTCTATAGGCTCATCAAAAACCAACAAGAACAACAGGTAATTCAGCAAGTAGATTTAAAGCCTCTCTGTGGATTTATGTTCATACTGCTCCCTCTAGTAATGTTACAAGGCAACTGCAGTTTAATCACTGGATTGAGAAAGGGGCCGTCCTATGCAAATAATCTCCTCCCATGATTACTTCTGTGAGCTTCCGTTGTGATACAATGATAGGACCTTCAACATATGGTCTTCAGCAGATTTGTAAAGTTGTCAAATTGCCTTAGGCTAAGGATTGTTCCACTTGAAGGCCCGCAGATAAGTACCCCACCCTCACTTAGCAGGGTACTGAATTACATGCAGTAATCCTCTCTACAGCACATGGGTGTTCGTGGGCCTACTGTAAAGGCTGTATGCTAAGACTGGGATGTTTAAAATCCCATAGCACAGCAGCCATAGGTCCAGGTTATAGCAGAGGGTGGGAGTAGAAAGAGAGTGTAAGTCAGGTGATAGGGGTGGAGCAAGAAGGACAGGCAGAGAGAGACCCATATAGAGAGAGGAGGTATAGACAGATAATAGCAGGAGTGGTTGGAGAACTTAGAGGAGGAAGGGGGACATTGAGGGAGCATGGTGGGAGACCAAGAGTGGGTGGAGTCACAGAGGAAAGGCAGTGCCAGGATGCAGGAGAAGAAGCGGTGTAGGCCAGAGAGCAAGAATGAGTGCAGGACAGGAAGCATAGTGGAGTGGGGTCACTGCTGACAAGCAAGCAGAGCCCACCCCCTCACATGCAAATGGGGTGATTACAAAGGAAGGGATTTGGTGGTGGACATCATCTTTTTATGCCCCCCCTCAATCTCAGAAGGGGTTACATTTTGGGGAGCAGTGTCAAAAGGGGCATTAGGGTGCATTATTAAGGGGTGCCAGGAGACACAGTCCTCCATTCTATAGGCTCATCAAAAACCAACAAGAACAACAGGTAATTCAGCAAGTAGATTTAAAGCCTCTCTGTGGATTTATGTTCATACTGCTCCCTCTAGTAATGTTACAAGGCAACTGCAGTTTAATCACTGGATTGAGAAAGGGGCCGTCCTATGCAAATAATCTCCTCCCATGATTACTTCTGTGAGCTTCCGTTGTGATACAATGATAGGACCTTCAACATATGCTCTTCAGCAGATTTGTAAAGTTATCAAATTGCCTTAGGCTAAGGATTGTTCCACTTGAAGGCCCTCAGATAAGTACCCCACCCTCACTTAGCAGGGTACTGAATTACATGCAGTAATCCTCTATACAGAACATGGCCGTTCGTGGGCCTACTGTAAAGGCTGTATGCTAAGACTGGGATGTTTAAAATCCCATAGTACAGCAGCCATAGGTCCAGGTTATAGCAGAGGGTGGGAGTAGAAAGAGAGTGTGAGTCAGGTGGTAGGGGTGGAGCAAGAAGAACAGGCAGAGAGAGACCCATATAGAGAGAGGAGGTATAGACAGATAATAGCAGGGGTGGTTGGAGAACTTAGAGGAGGAAGGGGGACATTGAGGGAGCATGGTGGGAGACCAAGAGTGGGTGGAGTCACAGAGGAAAGGCAGTGCCAGGATGCAGGAGAAGAAGCGGTGTAGGCCAGAGAGCAAGAGTGAGTGCAGGACAGGAAGCATAGTGGAGTGGGGTCACTGCTGACAAGCAAGCAGAGCCCACCCCCTCACATGCAAATGGGGTGATTACAAAGGAAGGGATTTGGTGGTGGACATCATCTTTTTATGCCCCCCCTCACTCTCAGAAGGGGTTACATTTTGGGGAGCAGTGTCAAAAGGGGCATTAGGGTGCATTATTAAGGGGTGCCAGGAGACACAGTCCTCCATTCTATAGGCTCATCAAAAACCAACAAGAACAACAGGTAATTCAGCAAGTAGATTTAAAGCCTCTCTGTGGATTTATGTTCATACTGCTCCCTCTAGTAATGTTACAAGGCAACTGCAGTTTAATCACTGGATTGAGAAAGGGGCCGTCCTATGCAAATAATCTCCTCCCATGATTACTTCTGTGAGCTTCCGTTGTGATACAATGATAGGACCTTCAACATATGCTCTTCAGCAGATTTGTAAAGTTATCAAATTGCCTTAGGCTAAGGATTGTTCCACTTGAAGGCCTTCAGATAAGTACCCCACCCTCACTTAGCAGGGTACTGAATTACATGCAGTAATCCTCTACACAGAACATGGGCGTTCGTGGGCCTACTGTAAAGGCTGTATGCTAAGACTGGGATGTTTAAAATCCCATAGCACCGCAGCCATAGGTCTAGGTTATAGCAGAGGGTGGGAGTAGAAAGAGAGTGTGAGTCAGGTGATAGGGGTGGAGCAAGAAGAACAGGCAGAGAGCGACCCATATAGAGAGAGGAGGTATAGACAGATAGTAGCAGGGGTGGTTGGAGAACTTAGAGGAGGAAGGGGGACATTGAGGGAGCATGGTGGGAGACCAAGAGTGGGTGGAGTCACAGAGGAAAGGCAGTGCCAGGATGCAGGAGAAGAAGCGGTGTAGGCCAGAGAGCAAGAGTGAGTGCAGGACAGGAAGCATAGTGGAGTGGGGTCACTGCTGACAAGCAAGCAGAGCCCACCCCCTCACATGCAAATGGGGTGATTACAAAGGAAGGGATTTGGTGGTGGACATCATCTTTTTATGCCCCCCCTCACTCTCAGAAGGGGTTACATTTTGGGGAGCAGTGTCAAAAGGGGCATTAGGGTGCATTATTAAGGGGTGCCAGGAGACACAGTCCTCCATTCTATAGGCTCATCAAAAACCAACAAGAACAACAGGTAATTCAGCAAGTAGATTTAAAGCCTCTCTGTGGATTTATGTTCATACTGCTCCCTCTAGTAATGTTACAAGGCAACTGCAGTTTAATCACTGGATTGAGAAAGGGGCCGTCCTATGCAAATAATCTCCTCCCATGATTACTTCTGTGAGCTTCCGTTGTGATACAATGATAGGACCTTCAACATATGCTCTTCAGCAGATTTGTAAAGTTATCAAATTGCCTTAGGCTAAGGATTGTTCCACTTGAAGGCCCTCAGATAAGTACCCCACCCTCACTTAGCAGGGTACTGAATTACATGCAGTAATCCTCTATACAGAACATGGGCTTTCTTGGGCCTACTGTAAAGGCTGTATGCTAAGATTGGTATGTTTAAAATCCCATAGCACAGCAGCCATAGGTCCAGGTTATAGCAGAGGGTGGGAGTAGAAAGAGAGTGTGAGTCAGGTGATAGGGGTGGAGCAAAAAGAACAGGCAGAGAGCGACCCATATAGAGAGAGGAGGTATAGACAGATAATAGCAGGGGTGGTTGGAGAACTTAGAGGAGGAAGGGGGACATTGAGGGAGCATGGTGGGAGACCAAGAGTGGGTGGAGTCACAGAGGAAACACAGTGCCAGGATGCAGGAGAAGAAGTGGTGTAGGCCAGAGAGCAAGAGTGAGTGCAGGACAGGAAGCATAGTGGAGTGGGGTCACTGCTGACAAGCAAGCAGAGCCCACCCCCTCACATGCAAATGGGGTGATTACAAAGGAAGGGATTTGGTGGTGGACATCATCTTTTTATGCCCCCCCCTCACTCTCAGAAGGGGTTACATTTTGGGGAGCAGTGTCAAAAGGGGCATTAGGGTGCATTATTAAGGGGTGCCAGGAGACACAGTCCTCCATTCTATAGGCTCATCAAAAACCAACAAGAACAACAGGTAATTCAGCAAGTAGATTTAAAGCCTCTCTGTGGATTTATGTTCATACTGCTCCCTCTAGTAATGTTACAAGGCAACTGCAGTTTAATCACTGGATTGAGAAAGGGGCCGTCCTATGCAAATAATCTCCTCCCATGATTACTTCTGTGAGCTTCCGTTGTGATACAATGATAGGACCTTCAACATATGCTCTTCAGCAGATTTGTAAAGTTATCAAATTGCCTTAGGCTAAGGATTGTTCCACTTGAAGGCCCTCAGATAAGTACCCCACCCTCACTTAGCAGGGTACTGAATTACATGCAGTAATCCTCTATACAGAACATGGGCGTTCCTGGGCCTACTGTAAAGGCTGTGTGCTAAGACTGGGATGTTTAAAATCCCATAGCACAGCAGCCATAGGTCCAGGTTATAGCAGAGGGTGGGAGTAGAAAGAGAGTGTGAGTCAGGTGGTAGGGGTGGAGCAAGAAGGACAGGCAGAGAGTGACCCATATAGAGAGAGGAGGTTGGAGAACTTAGAGGAGGAAGGGGGACATTGAGGGAGCATGGTGGGAGACCAAGAGTGGGTGGAGTCACAGAGGAAAGGCAGTGCCAGGATGCAGGAGAAGAAGTGGTGTAGGCCAGAGAGCAAGAGTGAGTGCAGGACAGGAAGCATAGTGGAGTGGGGTCACTGCTGACAAGCAAGCAGAGCCCAGCCCCTAGCATACAAATGGGGTGATTACAAAGGAAGGGATTTGGTGGTGGACATCATCTTTTTATGCCCCCCCTCACTCTCAGAAGGGGTCAAATTTTGGGGAGCAGTGTCAAAAGGGGCATTAGGGTGCATTATTAAGGGGTGCCAGGAGACACAGTCCTCCATTCTAAAGGCTCATCAAAAACCAACAAGAACAAAAGGTAATTCAGCAAGTAGATTTAAAGCCTCTCTGTGGATTTATGTTCAACTGCTCCCTCTAGTAATGTTACATGGCAACTGCAGTTTAATCACTGGATTGAGAAAGGGGCCGTCCTATGCAAATAATCTCCTCCCATGATTACTTCTGTGAGCTTCCGTTGTGATACAATGATAGGACCTTCAACATATGCTCTTCAGCAGATTTGTAAAGTTATCAAATTGCCTTATGCTAAGGATTGTTCCACTTGAATGCCCTCAGATAAGTACCCCACCCTCACTTAGCAGGGTACTGAATTACATGCAGTAATCCTCTATACAGAACATGTGCGTTCGTGGGCCTACTGTAAAGGCTGTATGCTAAGATTGGGATGTTTAAAGTCCCATAGCACAGCAGCCATAGGTCCAGGTTATAGCAGAGGGTGGGAGTAGAAAGAGTGTGAGTCAGGTGATAGGGGTGGAGCAAGAAGAACAGGCAGAGAGAGACCCATATAGAGAAAGGAGGTATAGACAGATAATAGCAGGGGTGATTGGAGAACTTAGAGGAGGAAGGGGGACATTGAGGGAGCATGGTGGGAGACCAAGAGTGGGTGGAGTCACAGAGGAAAGGCAGTGCCAGGATGCAGGAGAAGAAGCGGTGTAGAGAGCTCCAGAGAGCAAGAGTGAGTGCAGGACAGGAAGCATAGTGGAGTGGGGTCACTGCTGACAAGCAAGCAGAGCCCACCCCCTCACATGCAAATGGGGTGATTACAAAGGAAGGGATTTGGTGGTGGACATCATCTTTTTATGCCCCCCCTCACTCTCAGAAGGGGTTACATTTTGGGGAGCAGTGTCAAAAGGGGCATTAGGGTGCATTATTAAGGGGTGCCAGGAGACACAGTCCTCCATTCTATAGGCTCATCAAAAACCAACAAGAACAACAGGTAATTCAGCAAGTAGATTTAAAGCCTCTCTGTGGATTTATGTTCATACTGCTCCCTCTAGTAATGTTACAAGGCAACTGCAGTTTAATCACTGGATTGAGAAAGGGGCCGTCCTATGCAAATAATCTCCTCCCATGATTACTTCTGTGAGCTTCCGTTGTGATACAATGATAGGACCTTCAACATATGCTCTTCAGCAGATTTGTAAAGTTATCAAATTGCCTTAGGCTAAGGATTGTTCCACTTGAAGGCCCTCAGATAAGTACCCCACCCTCACTTAGCAGGGTACTGAATTACATGCAGTAATCCTCTATACAGAACATGGGCGTTCCTGGGCCTACTGTAAAGGCTGTGTGCTAAGACTGGGATGTTTAAAATCCCATAGCACAGCAGCCATAGGTCCAGGTTATAGCAGAGGGTGGGAGTAGAAAGAGAGTGTGAGTCAGGTGGTAGGGGTGGAGCAAGAAGGACAGGCAGAGAGAGACCCATATAGAGAGAGGAGGTTGGAGAACTTAGAGGAGGAAGGGGGACATTGAGGGAGCATGGTGGGAGACCAAGAGTGCGTGGAGTCACAGAGGAAAGGCAGTGCCAGGATGCAGGAGAAGAAGTGGTGTAGGCCAGAGAGCAAGAGTGAGTGCAGGACAGGAAGCATAGTGGAGTGGGGTCACTGCTGACAAGCAAGCAGAGCCCAGCCCCTAGCATACAAATGGGGTGATTACAAAGGAAGGGATTTGGTGGTGGACATCATCTTTTTATGCCCCCCCTCACTCTCAGAAGGGGTCAAATTTTGGGGAGCAGTGTCAAAAGGTGCATTAGGGTGCATTATTAAGGGGTGCCAGGAGACACAGTCCTCCATTCTAAAGGCTCATCAAAAACCAACAAGAACAAAAGGTAATTCAGCAAGTAGATTTAAAGCCTCTCTGTGGATTTATGTTCAACTGCTCCCTCTAGTAATGTTACATGGCAACTGCAGTTTAATCACTGGATTGAGAAAGGGGCCGTCCTATGCAAATAATCTCCTCCCATGATTACTTCTGTGAGCTTCCGTTGTGATACAATGATAGGACCTTCAACATATGCTCTTCAGCAGATTTGTAAAGTTATCAAATTGCCTTAGGCTAAGGATTGTTCCACTTGAAGGCCCTCAGATAAGTACCCCACCCTCACTTAGCAGGGTACTGAATTACATGCAGTAATCCTCTATACAGAACATGGGCGTTCCTGGGCCTACTGTAAAGGCTGTGTGCTAAGACTGGGATGTTTAAAATCCCATAGCACAGCAGCCATAGGTCCAGGTTATAGCAGAGGGTGGGAGTAGAAAGAGAGTGTGAGTCAGGTGGTAGGGGTGGAGCAAGAAGGACAGGCAGAGAGTGACCCATATAGAGAGAGGAGGTTGGAGAACTTAGAGGAGGAAGGGGGACATTGAGGGAGCATGGTGGGAGACCAAGAGTGGGTGGAGTCACAGAGGAAAGGCAGTGCCAGGATGCAGGAGAAGAAGTGGTGTAGGCCAGAGAGCAAGAGTGAGTGCAGGACAGGAAGCATAGTGGAGTGGGGTCACTGCTGACAAGCAAGCAGAGCCCAGCCCCTAGCATACAAATGGGGTGATTACAAAGGAAGGGATTTGGTGGTGGACATCATCTTTTTATGCCCCCCCTCACTCTCAGAAGGGGTCAAATTTTGGGGAGCAGTGTCAAAAGGGGCATTAGGGTGCATTATTAAGGGGTGCCAGGAGACACAGTCCTCCATTCTAAAGGCTCATCAAAAACCAACAAGAACAAAAGGTAATTCAGCAAGTAGATTTAAAGCCTCTCTGTGGATTTATGTTCAACTGCTCCCTCTAGTAATGTTACATGGCAACTGCAGTTTAATCACTGGATTGAGAAAGGGGCCGTCCTATGCAAATAATCTCCTCCCATGATTACTTCTGTGAGCTTCCGTTGTGATACAATGATAGGACCTTCAACATATGCTCTTCAGCAGATTTGTAAAGTTATCAAATTGCCTTATGCTAAGGATTGTTCCACTTGAATGCCCTCAGATAAGTACCCCACCCTCACTTAGCAGGGTACTGAATTACATGCAGTAATCCTCTATACAGAACATGTGCGTTCGTGGGCCTACTGTAAAGGCTGTATGCTAAGATTGGGATGTTTAAAGTCCCATAGCACAGCAGCCATAGGTCCAGGTTATAGCAGAGGGTGGGAGTAGAAAGAGTGTGAGTCAGGTGATAGGGGTGGAGCAAGAAGAACAGGCAGAGAGAGACCCATATAGAGAAAGGAGGTATAGACAGATAATAGCAGGGGTGGTTGGAGAACTTAGAGGAGGAAGGGGGACATTGAGGGAGCATGGTGGGAGACCAAGAGTGGGTGGAGTCACAGAGGAAAGGCAGTGCCAGGATGCAGGAGAAGAAGCGGTGTAGAGAGCTCCAGAGAGCAAGAGTGAGTGCAGGACAGGAAGCATAGTGGAGTGGGGTCACTGCTGACAAGCAAGCAGAGCCCACCCCCTCACATGCAAATGGGGTGATTACAAAGGAAGGGATTTGGTGGTGGACATCATCTTTTTATGCCCCCCCTCACTCTCAGAAGGGGTTACATTTTGGGGAGCAGTGTCAAAAGGGGCATTAGGGTGCATTATTAAGGGGTGCCAGGAGACACAGTCCTCCATTCTATAGGCTCATCAAAAACCAACAAGAACAACAGGTAATTCAGCAAGTAGATTTAAAGCCTCTCTGTGGATTTATGTTCATACTGCTCCCTCTAGTAATGTTACAAGGCAACTGCAGTTTAATCACTGGATTGAGAAAGGGGCCGTCCTATGCAAATAATCTCCTCCCATGATTACTTCTGTGAGCTTCCGTTGTGATACAATGATAGGACCTTCAACATATGCTCTTCAGCAGATTTGTAAAGTTATCAAATTGCCTTAGGCTAAGGATTGTTCCACTTGAAGGCCCTCAGATAAGTACCCCACCCTCACTTAGCAGGGTACTGAATTACATGCAGTAATCCTCTATACAGAACATGGGCGTTCCTGGGCCTACTGTAAAGGCTGTGTGCTAAGACTGGGATGTTTAAAATCCCATAGCACAGCAGCCATAGGTCCAGGTTATAGCAGAGGGTGGGAGTAGAAAGAGAGTGTGAGTCAGGTGGTAGGGGTGGAGCAAGAAGGACAGGCAGAGAGAGACCCATATAGAGAGAGGAGGTTGGAGAACTTAGAGGAGGAAGGGGGACATTGAGGGAGCATGGTGGGAGACCAAGAGTGCGTGGAGTCACAGAGGAAAGGCAGTGCCAGGATGCAGGAGAAGAAGTGGTGTAGGCCAGAGAGCAAGAGTGAGTGCAGGACAGGAAGCATAGTGGAGTGGGGTCACTGCTGACAAGCAAGCAGAGCCCAGCCCCTAGCATACAAATGGGGTGATTACAAAGGAAGGGATTTGGTGGTGGACATCATCTTTTTATGCCCCCCCTCACTCTCAGAAGGGGTCAAATTTTGGGGAGCAGTGTCAAAAGGTGCATTAGGGTGCATTATTAAGGGGTGCCAGGAGACACAGTCCTCCATTCTAAAGGCTCATCAAAAACCAACAAGAACAAAAGGTAATTCAGCAAGTAGATTTAAAGCCTCTCTGTGGATTTATGTTCAACTGCTCCCTCTAGTAATGTTACATGGCAACTGCAGTTTAATCACTGGATTGAGAAAGGGGCCGTCCTATGCAAATAATCTCCTCCCATGATTACTTCTGTGAGCTTCCGTTGTGATACAATGATAGGACCTTCAACATATGCTCTTCAGCAGATTTGTAAAGTTATCAAATTGCCTTAGGCTAAGGATTGTTCCACTTGAAGGCCCTCAGATAAGTACCCCACCCTCACTTAGCAGGGTACTGAATTACATGCAGTAATCCTCTATACAGAACATGGGCATTCGTGGGCCTACTGTAAAGGCTGTATGCTAAGATTGGGATGTTTAAAATCCCATAGCACAGCAGCCATAGGTCCAGGTTATAGCAGAGGGTGGGAGTAGAAAGAGAGTGTGAGTCAGGTGATAGGGGTGGAGCAAGAAGAACAGGCAGAGAGCGACCCATATAGAGAGAGGAGGTATAGACAGACAATAGCAGGGGTGGTTGGAGAACTTAGAGGAGGAAGGGGGACATTGAGAGAGCATGGTGGGAGACCAAGAGTGGGTGGAGTCACAGAGGAAACACAGTGCCAGGATGCAGGAGAAGAAGCGGTGTAGGCCAGAGAGCAAGAGTGAGTGCAGGACAGGAAGCATAGTGGAGTGGGGTCACTGCTGACAAGCAAGCAGAGCCCACCCCCTCACATGCAAATGGGGAGATTACAAAGGAAGGGATTTGGTGGTGGACATCATCTTTTTATGCCCCCCCCTCACTCTCAGAAGGGGTTACATTTTGGGGAGCAGTGTCAAAAGGGGCATTAGGGTGCATTATTAAGGGGTGCCAGGAGACACAGTCCTCCATTCTAAAGGCTCATCAAAAACCAACAAGAACAAAAGGTAATTCAGCAAGTAGATTTAAAGCCTCTCTGTGGATTTATGTTCAACTGCTCCCTCTAGTAATGTTACATGGCAACTGCAGTTTAATTACTGGATTGAGAAAGGGGCCGTCCTATGCAAACAATCTCCTCCCAAGATTACTTCTGTGAGCTTCCGTTGTGATACAATGATAGGACCTTCAACATATGCTCTTCAGCAGATTTGTAAAGTTATCAAATTGCCTTAGGCTAAGGATTGTTCCACTTGAAGGCCCTCAGATAAGTACCCCACCCTCACTTAGCAGGGTACTGAATTACATGCAGTAATCTTCTATACAGAACATGGGCGTTCGTGGGCCTACTGTAAAGGCTGTATGCTAAGATTGGGATGTTTAAAGTCCCATAGCACAGCAGCCATAGGTCCAGGTTATAGCAGAGGGTGGGAGTAGAAAGAGTGTGAGTCAGGTGATAGGGGTGGAGCAAGAAGAACAGGCAGAGAGAGACCCATATAGAGAGAGGAGGTATAGACAGATAATAGCAGGGGTGGTTGGAGAACTTAGAGGAGGAAGGGGGACATTGAGGGAGCATGGTGGGAGACCAAGAGTGGGTGGAGTCACAGAGGAAAGGCAGTGCCAGGATGCAGGAGAAGAAGCGGTGTAGGCCAGAGAGCAAGAGTGAGTGCAGGACAGGAAGCATAGTGGAGTGGGGTCACTGCTGACAAGCAAGCAGAGCCCACCCCCTCACATGCAAATGGGGTGATTACAAAGGAAGGGATTTGGTGGTGGACATCATCTTTTTATGCCCCCCCTCAATCTCAGAAGGGGTTACATTTTGGGGAGCAGTGTCAAAAGGGGCTTTTGGGTGCATTATTAAGGGGTGCCAGGAGACACAGTCCTCCATTCTATAGGCTCATCAAAAACCAACAAGAACAACAGGTAATTCAGCAAGTAGATTTAAAGCCTCTCTGTGGATTTATGTTCATACTGCTCCCTCTAGTAATGTTACAAGGCAACTGCAGTTTAATCACTGGATTGAGAAAGGGGCCGTCCTATGCAAATAATCTCCTCCCATGATTACTTCTGTGAGCTTCCGTTGTGATACAATGATAGGACCTTCAACATATGGTCTTCAGCAGATTTGTAAAGTTGTCAAATTGCCTTAGGCTAAGGATTGTTCCACTTGAAGGCCCGCAGATAAGTACCCCACCCTCACTTAGCAGGGTACTGAATTACATGCAGTAATCCTCTCTACAGCACATGGGTGTTCGTGGGCCTACTGTAAAGGCTGTATGCTAAGACTGGGATGTTTAAAATCCCATAGCACAGCAGCCATAGGTCCAGGTTATAGCAGAGGGTGGGAGTAGAAAGAGAGTGTTAGTCAGGTGGTAGGGGTGGAGCAAGAAGGACAGGCAGAGAGAGACCCATATAGAGAGAGGAGGTATAGACAGATAATAGCAGGGGTGGTTGGAGAACTTAGAGGAGGAAGGGGGACATTGAGGGAGCATGGTGGGAGACCAAGAGTGGGTGGAGTCACAGAGGAAAGGCAGTGCCAGGATGCAGGAGAAGAAGCGGTGTAGGCCAGAGAGTAAGAATGAGTGCAGGACAGGAAGCATAGTGGAGTGGGGTCACTGCTGACAAGCAAGCAGAGCCCACCCCCTCACATGCAAATGGGGTGATTACAAAGGAAGGGATTTGGTGGTGGACATCATCTTTTTATGCCCCCCCTCAATCTCAGAAGGGGTTACATTTTGGGGAGCAGTGTCAAAAGGGGCATTAGGGTGCATTATTAAGGGGTGCCAGGAGACACAGTCCTCCATTCTATAGGCTCATCAAAAACCAACAAGAACAACAGGTAATTCAGCAAGTAGATTTAAAGCCTCTCTGTGGATTTATGTTCATACTGCTCCCTCTAGTAATGTTACAAGGCAACTGCAGTTTAATCACTGGATTGAGAAAGGGGCCGTCCTATGCAAATAATCTCCTCCCATGATTACTTCTGTGAGCTTCCGTTGTGATACAATGATAGGACCTTCAACATATGGTCTTCAGCAGATTTGTAAAGTTGTCAAATTGCCTTAGGCTAAGGATTGTTCCACTTGAAGGCCCGCAGATAAGTACCCCACCCTCACTTAGCAGGGTACTGAATTACATGCAGTAATCCTCTCTACAGCACATGGGTGTTCGTGGGCCTACTGTAAAGGCTGTATGCTAAGACTGGGATGTTTAAAATCCCATAGCACAGCAGCCATAGGTCCAGGTTATAGCAGAGGGCGGGAGTAGAAAGAGAGTGTAAGTCAGGTGGTAGGGGTGGAGCAAGAAGGACAGGCAGAGAGAGACCCATATAGAGAGAGAGGAGGTATAGACAGATAATAGCAGGGGTGGTTGGAGAACTTAGAGGAGGAAGGGGGACATTGAGGGAGCATGGTGGGAGACCAAGAGTGGGTGGAGTCACAGAGGAAAGGCAGTGCCAGGATGCAGGAGAAGAAGCGGTGTAGGCCAGAGAGCAAGAATGAGTGCAGGACAGGAAGCATAGTGGAGTGGGGTCACTGCTGACAAGCAAGCAGAGCCCACCCCCTCACATGCAAATGGGGTGATTACAAAGGAAGGGATTTGGTGGTGGACATCATCTTTTTATGCCCCCCCTCAATCTCAGAAGGGGTTTCATTTTGGGGAGCAGTGTCAAAAGGGGCATTAGGGTGCATTATTAAGGGGTGCCAGGAGACACAGTCCTCCATTCTATAGGCTCATCAAAAACCAACAAGAACAACAGGTAATTCAGCAAGTAGATTTAAAGCCTCTCTGTGGATTTATGTTCATACTGCTCCCTCTAGTAATGTTACAAGGCAACTGCAGTTTAATCACTGGATTGAGAAAGGGGCCGTCCTATGCAAATAATCTCCTCCCATGATTACTTCTGTGAGCTTCCGTTGTGATACAATGATAGGACCTTCAACATATGGTCTTCAGCAGATTTGTAAAGTTATCAAATTGCCTTAGGCTAAGGATTGTTCCACTTGAAGGCCCGCAGATAAGTACCCCACCCTCACTTAGCAGGGTACTGAATTACATGCAGTAATCCTCTCTACAGCACATGGGCGTTCGTGGGCCTACTGTAAAGGCTGTATGCTAAGACTGGGATGTTTAAAATCCCATAGCACAGCAGCCATAGGTCCAGGTTATAGCAGAGGGTGGGAGTAGAAAGAGAGTGTAAGTCAGGTGGTAGGGGTGGAGCAAGAAGGACAGGCAGAGAGAGACCCATATAGAGAGAGCAGGTATAGACAGATAATAGCAGGGGTGGTTGGAGAACTTAGAGGAGGAATGGGACATTGAGGGAGCATGGTGGGAGACCAAGAGTGGGTGGAGTCACAGAGGAAAGGCAGTGCCAGGATGCAGGAGAAGAAGCGGTGTAGGCCAGAGAGCAAGAGTGAGTGCAGGACAGGAAGCATAGTGGAGTGGGGTCACTGCTGACAAGCAAGCAGAGCCCACCCCCTCACATGCAAATGGGGTGATTACAAAGGAAGGGATTTGGTGGTGGACATCATCTTTTTATGCCCCCCCTCACTCTCAGAAGGGGTTACATTTTGGGGAGCAGTGTCAAAAGGGGCATTAGGGTGCATTATTAAGGGGTGCCAGGAGACACAGTCCTCCATTCTATAGGCTCATCAAAAACCAACAAGAACAACAGGTAATTCAGCAAGTAGATTTAAAGCCTCTCTGTGGATTTATGTTCATACTGCTCCATCTAGTAATGTTACAAGGCAACTGCAGTTTAATCACTGGATTGAGAAAGGGGCCGTCCTATGCAAATAATCTCCTCCCATGATTACTTCTGTGAGCTTCCGTTGTGATACAATGATAGGACCTTCAACATATGCTCTTCAGCAGATTTGTAAAGTTATCAAATTGCCTTAGGCTAAGGATTGTTCCACTTGAAGGCCCTCAGATAAGTACCCCACCCTCACTTAGCAGGGTACTGAATTACATGCAGTAATCCTCTATACAGAACATGGGTGTTTGTAGGCCTACTGTAAAGGCTGTATGCTAAGACTGGGATGTTTCAAATCCCATAGCACAGCAGCCATAGGTCCAGGTTATAGCAGAGGGTGGGAGTAGAACGAGAGTGTGAGTCAGGTGGTAGGGGTGGAGCAAGAAGGACAGGCAGAGAGAGACCCATATAGAGAGAGGAGGTATAGACAGATAATAGCAGGGGTGGTTGGAGAACTTAGAGGAGGAAGGGGGACATTGAGGGAGCATGGTGGGAGACCAAGAGTGGGTGGAGTCACAGAGGAAAGGCAGTGCCAGGATGCAGGAGAAGAAGCGGTGTAGGCCAGAGAGCAAGAGTGAGTGCAGGACAGGAAGCATAGTGGAGTGGGGTCACTGCTGACAAGCAAGCAGAGCCCACCCCCTCACATGCAAATGGGGTGATTACAAAGGAAGGGATTTGGTGGTGGACATCATCTTTTTATGCCCCCCTCACTCTCAGAAGGGGTTACATTTTGGGGAGCAGTGTCAAAAGGGGCATTAGGGTGCATTATTAAGGGGTGCCAGGAGACACAGTCCTCCATTCTATAGGCTCATCAAAAACCAACAAGAACAACAGATAATTCAGCAAGTAGATTTAAAGCCTCTCTTTGGATTTATGTTCATACTGCTCCCTCTAGTAATGTTACAAGGCAACTGCAGTTTAATCACTGGATTGAGAAAGGGGCCGTCCTATGCAAATAATCTCCTCCCATGATTACTTCTGTGAGCTTCCGTTGTGATACAATGATAGGACCTTCAACATATGCTCTTCAGCAGATTTGTAAAGTTATCAAATTGCCTTAGGCTAATGATTGTTCCACTTGAAGGCCCTCAGATAAGTACCCCACCCTCACTTAGCAGGGTACTGAATTACATGCAGTAATCCTCTATACAGAACATGGGTGTTCGTGGGCCTACTGTAAAGGCTAGTGCTAAGACTGGGATGTTTAAAATCCCATAGCACAGCAGCCATAGGTCCAGGTTATAGCAGAGGGTGGGAGTAGAAAGAGAGTGTGAGTCAGGTGGTAGGGGTGGAGCAAGAAAGACAGGCAGAGAGAGACCCATATAGAGAGACGAGGTGTAGACAGATAATAGCAGGGGTGGTTGGAGAACTTAGAGGAGGAAGGGGGACATTGAGGGAGCATGGTGGGAGACCAAGAGTGGGTGGAGTCACAGAGGAAAGGCAGTGCCAGGATGCAGGAGAAGAAGTGGTGTAGGCCAGAGAGCAAGAGTGAGTGCAGGGCAGGAAGCATAGTGGAGTGGGGTCACTGCTGACAAGCAAGCAGAGCCCAGCCCCTCGCATACAAATGGGGTGATTACAAAGGAAGGGATTTGGTGGTGGACATCATCTTTTTATGCCCCCCCTCACTCTCAGAAGGGGTCAAATTATGGGGAGCAGTGTCAAAAGGGGCATTAGGGTGCATTATTAAGGGGTGCCAGGAGACACAGTCCTCCATTCTAAAGGCTCATCAAAAACCAACAAGAACAAAAGGTAATTCAGCAAGTAGATTTAAAGCCTCTCTGTGGATTTATGTTCAACTGCTCCCTCTAGTAATGTTACATGGCAACTGCAGTTTAATCACTGGATTGAGAAAGGGGCCGTCCTATGCAAATAATCTCCTCCCATGATTACTTCTGTGAGCTTCCGTTGTGATACAATGATAGGACCTTCAACATATGCTCTTCAGCAGATTTGTAAAGTTATCAAATTGCCTTAGGCTAAGGATTGTTCCACTTGAAGGCCCTCAGATAAGTACCCCACCCTCACTTAGCAGGGTACTGAATTACATGCAGTAATCCTCTATACAGAACATGGGCGTTCGTGGGCCTACTGTAAAGGCTGTATGCTAAGATTGGGATGTTTAAAATCCCATAGCACAGCAGCCATAGGTCCAGGTTATAGTAGAGGGTGGGAGTAGAAAGAGAGTGTGAGTCAGGTGATAGGGGTGGAGCAAGAAGAACAGGCAGAGAGAGACCCATATAGAGAGAGGAGGTATAGACAGATAATAGCAGGGGTGGTTGGAGAACTTAGAGGAGGAAGGGGGACATTGAGGGAGCATGGTGGGAGACCAAGAGTGGGTGGAGTCACAGTGGAAAGGCAGTGCCAGGATGCAGGAGAAGAAGCGGTGTAGGCCAGAGAGCAAGAGTGAGTGCAGGACAGGAAGCATAGTGGAGTGGGGTCACTGCTGACAAGCAAGCAGAGCCCACCCCCTCACATGCAAATGGGGTGATTACAAAGGAAGGGATTTGGTGGTGGACATCATCTTTTTATGCCCCCCCTCACTCTCAGAAGGGGTTACATTTTGGGGAGCAGTGTCAAAAGGGGCATTAGGGTGCATTATTAAGGGGTGCCAGGAGACACAGTCCTCCATTCTATAGGCTCATCAAAAACCAACAAGAACAACAGGTAATTCAGCAAGTAGATTTAAAGCCTCTCTGTGGATTTATGTTCATACTGCTCCCTCTAGTAATGTTACAAGGCAACTGCAGTTTAATCACTGGATTGAGAAAGGGGCCGTCCTATGCAAATAATCTCCTCCCATGATTACTTCTGTGAGCTTCCGTTGTGATACAATGATAGGACCTTCAACATATGGTCTTCAGCAGATTTGTAAAGTTGTCAAATTGCCTTAGGCTAAGGATTGTTCCACTTGAAGGCCCGCAGATAAGTACCCCACCCTCACTTAGCAGGGTACTGAATTACATGCAGTAATCCTCTCTACAGCACATGGGTGTTCGTGGGTCTACTGTAAAGGCTGTATGCTAAGACTGGGATGTTTAAAATCCCATAGCACAGCAGCCATAGGTCCAGGTTATAGCAGAGGGTGGGAGTAGAAAGAGAGTGTAAGTCAGGTGGTAGGGGTGGAGCAAGAAGGACAGGCAGAGAGAGACCCATTTAGAGAGAGGAGGTATAGACAGATAATAGCAGGGGTGGTTGGAGAACTTAGAGGAGGAAGGGGGACATTGAGGGAGCATGGTGGGAGACCAAGAGTGGGTGGAGTCACAGAGGAAAGGCAGTGCCAGGATGTAGGAGAAGAAGCGGTGTAGGCCAGAGAGCAAGAATGAGTGCAGGACAGGAAGCATAGTGGAGTGGGGTCACTGCTGACAAGCAAGCAGAGCCCACCCCCTCACATGCAAATGGGGTGATTACAAAGGAAGGGATTTGGTGGTGGACATCATCTTTTTATGCCCCCCCTCAATCTCAGAAGGGGTTACATTTTGGGGAGCAGTGTCAAAAGGGGCATTAGGGTGCATTATTAAGGGGTGCCAGGAGACACAGTCCTCCATTCTATAGGCTCATCAAAAACCAACAAGAACAACAGGTAATTCAGCAAGTAGATTTAAAGCCTCTCTGTGGATTTATGTTCATACTGCTCCCTCTAGTAATGTTACAAGGCAACTGCAGTTTAATCACTGGATTGAGAAAGGGGCCGTCCTATGCAAATAATCTCCTCCCATGATTACTTCTGTGAGCTTCCGTTGTGATACAATGATAGGACCTTCAACATATGCTCTTCAGCAGATTTGTAAAGTTATCAAATTGCCTTAGGCTAAGGATTGTTCCACTTGAAGGCCCTCAGATAAGTACCCCACCCTCACTTAGCAGGGTACTGAATTACATGCAGTAATCCTCTATACAGAACATGGCCGTTCGTGGGCCTACTGTAAAGGCTGTATGCTAAGACTGGGATGTTTAAAATCCCATAGTACAGCAGCCATAGGTCCAGGTTATAGCAGAGAGTGGGAGTAGAAAGAGAGTGTGAGTCAGGTGGTAGGGGTGGAGCAAGAAGAACAGGCAGAGAGAGACCCATATAGAGAGAGGAGGTATAGACAGATAATAGCAGGGGTGGTTGGAGAACTTAGAGGAGGAAGGGGGACATTGAGGGAGCATGGTGGGAGACCAAGAGTGGGTGGAGTCACAGAGGAAAGGCAGTGCCAGGATGCAGGAGAAGAAGCGGTGTAGGCCAGAGAGCAAGAGTGAGTGCAGGACAGGAAGCATAGTGGAGTGGGGTCACTGCTGACAAGCAAGCAGAGCCCACCCCCTCACATGCAAATGGGGTGATTACAAAGGAAGGGATTTGGTGGTGGACATCATCTTTTTATGCCCCCCCTCAATCTCAGAAGGGGTTACATTTTGGGGAGCAGTGTCAAAAGGGGCATTAGGGTGCATTATTAAGGGGTGCCAGGAGACACAGTCCTCCATTCTATAGGCTCATCAAAAACCAACAAGAACAACAGGTAATTCAGCAAGTAGATTTAAAGCCTCTCTGTGGATTTATGTTCATACTGCTCCCTCTAGTAATGTTACAAGGCAACTGCAGTTTAATCACTGGATTGAGAAAGGGGCCGTCCTATGCAAATAATCTCCTCCCATGATTACTTCTGTGAGCTTCCGTTGTGATACAATGATAGGACCTTCAACATATGGTCTTCAGCAGATTTGTAAAGTTGTCAAATTGCCTTAGGCTAAGGATTGTTCCACTTGAAGGCCCGCAGATAAGTACCCCACCCTCACTTAGCAGGGTACTGAATTACATGCAGTAATCCTCTCTACAGCACATGGGTGTTCGTGGGCCTACTGTAAAGGCTGTATGCTAAGACTGGGATGTTTAAAATCCCATAGCACAGCAGCCATAGGTCCAGGTTATAGCAGAGGGTGGGAGTAGAAAGAGAGTGTAAGTCAGGTGGTAGGGGTGGAGCAAGAAGGACAGGCAGAGAGAGACCCATATAGAGAGAGGAGGTATAGACAGATAATAGCAGGGGTGGTTGGAGAACTTAGAGGAGGAAGGGGGACATTGAGGGAGCATGGTGGGAGACCAAGAGTGGGTGGAGTCACAGAGGAAAGGCAGTGCCAGGATGCAGGAGAAGAAGCGGTGTAGGCCAGAGAGCAAGAATGAGTGCAGGACAGGAAGCATAGTGGAGTGGGGTCACTGCTGACAAGCAAGCAGAGCCCACCCCCTCACATGCAAATGGGGTGATTACAAAGGAAGGGATTTGGTGGTGGACATCATCTTTTTATGCCCCCCCTCAATCTCAGAAGGGGTTATATTTTGGGGAGCAGTGTCAAAAGGGGCATTAGGGTGCATTATTAAGGGGTGCCAGGAGACACAGTCCTCCATTCTATAGGCTCATCAAAAACCAACAAGAACAACAGGTAATTCAGCAAGTAGATTTAAAGCCTCTCTGTGGATTTATGTTCATACTGCTCCCTCTAGTAATGTTACAAGGCAACTGCAGTTTAATCACTGGATTGAGAAAGGGGCCGTCCTATGCAAATAATCTCCTCCCATGATTACTTCTGTGAGCTTCCGTTGTGATACAATGATAGGACCTTCAACATATGCTCTTCAGCAGATTTGTAAAGTTATCAAATTGCCTTAGGCTAAGGATTGTTCCACTTGAAGGCCCTCAGATAAGTACCCCACCCTCACTTAGCAGGGTACTGAATTACATGCAGTAATCCTCTATACAGAACATGGCCGTTCGTGGGCCTACTGTAAAGGCTGTATGCTAAGACTGGGATGTTTCAAATCCCATAGTACAGCAGCCATAGGTCCAGGTTATAGCAGAGAGTGGGAGTAGAAAGAGAGTGTGAGTCAGGTGGTAGGGGTGGAGCAAGAAGAACAGGCAGAGAGAGACCCATATAGAGAGAGGAGGTATAGACAGATAATAGCAGGGGTGGTTGGAGAACTTAGAGGAGGAAGGGGGACATTGAGGGAGCATGGTGGGAGACCAAGAGTGGGTGGAGTCACAGAGGAAAGGCAGTGGCAGGATGCAGGAGAAGAAGCGGTGTAGGCCAGAGAGCAAGAGTGAGTGCAGGACAGGAAGCATAGTGGAGTGGGGTCACTGCTGACAAGCAAGCAGAGCCCACCCCCTCACATGCAAATGGGGTGATTACAAAGGAAGGGATTTGGTGGTGGACATCATCTTTTTATGCCCCCCCTCACTCTCAGAAGGGGTTACATTTTGGGGAGCAGTGTCAAAAGGGGCATTAGGGTGCATTATTAAGGGGTGCCAGGAGACACAGTCCTCCATTCTATAGGCTCATCAAAAACCAACAAGAACAACAGGTAATTCAGCAAGTAGATTTAAAGCCTCTCTGTGGATTTATGTTCATACTGCTCCCTCTAGTAATGTTACAAGGCAACTGCAGTTTAATCACTGGATTGAGAAAGGGGCCGTCCTATGCAAATAATCTCCTCCCATGATTACTTCTGTGAGCTTCCGTTGTGATACAATGATAGGACCTTCAACATATGCTCTTCAGCAGATTTGTAAAGTTATCAAATTGCCTTAGGCTAAGGATTGTTCCACTTGAAGGCCCTCAGATAAGTACCCCACCCTCACTTAGCAGGGTACTGAATTACATGCAGTAATCCTCTACACAGAACATGGGCGTTCGTGGGCCTATTGTAAAGGCTATATGCTAAGACTGGGATGTTTAAAATCACATAGCACCGCAGCCATAGGTCCAGGTTATAGCAGAGTGTGGGAGTAGAAAGTGAGTGTGAGTCAGGTGATAGGGGTGGAGCAAGAAGAACAGGCAGAGAGCGACCCATATAGAGAGAGGAGGTATAGACAGATAATAGCAGGGGTGGTTGGAGAACTTAGAGGAGGAAGGGGGACATTGAGGGAGCATGGTGGGAGACCAAGAGTGGGTGGAGTCACAGAGGAAAGGCAGTGCCAGGATGCAGGAGAAGAAGCGGTGTAGGCCAGAGAGCAAGAGTGAGTGCAGGACAGGAAGCATAGTGGAGTGGGGTCACTGCTGACAAGCAAGCAGAGCCCACCCCCTCACATGCAAATGGGGTGATTACAAAGGAAGGGATTTGGTGGTGGACATCATCTTTTTATGCCCCCCCTCACTCTCAGAAGGGGTTACATTTTGGGGAGCAGTGTCAAAAGGGGCATTAGGGTGCATTATTAAGGGGTGCCAGGAGACACAGTCCTCCATTCTATAGGCTCATCAAAAACCAACAAGAACAACAGGTAATTCAGCAAGTAGATTTAAAGCCTCTCTGTGGATTTATGTTCATACTGCTCCCTCTAGTAATGTTACAAGGCAACTGCAGTTTAATCACTGGATTGAGAAAGGGGCCGTCCTATGCAAATAATCTCCTCCCATGATTACTTCTGTGAGCTTCCGTTGTGATACAATGATAGGACCTTCAACATATGCTCTTCAGCAGATTTGTAAAGTTATCAAATTGCCTTAGGCTAAGGATTGTTCCACTTGAAGGCCCTCAGATAAGTACCCCACCCTCACTTAGCAGGGTACTGAATTACATGCAGTAATCCTCTATACAGAACATGGGCGTTCGTGGGCCTACTGTAAAGGCTGTATGCTAAGATTGGGATGTTTAAAATCCCATAGCACAGCAGCCATAGGTCCAGGTTATAGCAGAGGGTGGGAGTAGAAAGAGTGTGAGTCAGGTGATAGGGGTGGAGCAAGAAGAACAGGCAGAGAGCGACCCATATAGAGAGAGGAGGTATAGACAGATAATAGCAGGGGTGGTTGGAGAACTTAGAGGAGGAAGGGGGACATTGAGGGAGCATGGTGGGAGACCAAGAGTGGGTGGAGTCACAGAGGAAACACAGTGCCAGGATGCAGGAGAAGAAGCGGTGTAGGCCAGAGAGCAAGAGTGAGTGCAGGACAGGAAGCATAGTGGAGTGGGGTCACTGCTGACAAGCAAGCAGAGCCCACCCCCTCACATGCAAATGGGGTGATTACAAAGGAAGGGATTTGGTGGTGGACATCATCTTTTTATGCCCCCCCCTCACTCTCAGAAGGGGTTACATTTTGGGGAGCAGTGTCAAAAGGGGCATTAGGGTGCATTATTAAGGGGTGCCAGGAGACACAGTCCTCCATTCTATAGGCTCATCAAAAACCAACAAGAACAACAGGTAATTCAGCAAGTAGATTTAAAGCCTCTCTGTGGATTTATGTTCATACTGCTCCCTCTAGTAATGTTACAAGGCAACTGCAGTTTAATCACTGGATTGAGAAAGGGGCCGTCCTATGCAAATAATCTCCTCCCATGATTACTTCTGTGAGCTTCCGTTGTGATACAATGATAGGACCTTCAACATATGCTCTTCAGCAGATTTGTAAAGTTATCAAATTGCCTTAGGCTAAGGATTGTTCCACTTGAAGGTCCTCAGATAAGTACCCCACCCTCACTTAGCAGGGTACTGAATTACATGCAGTAATCCTCTATACAGAACATGGGCGTTCCTGGGCCTACTGTAAAGGCTGTGTGCTAAGACTGGGATGTTTAAAATCCCATAGCACAGCAGCCATAGGTCCAGGTTATAGCAGAGGGTGGGAGTAGAAAGAGAGTGTGAGTCAGGTGGTAGGGATGGAGCAAGAAGGACAGGCAGAGAGTGACCCATATAGAGAGAGGAGGTTGGAGAACTTAGAGGAGGAAGGGGGACATTGAGGGAGCATGGTGGGAGACCAAGAGTGGGTGGAGTCACAGAGGAAAGGCAGTGCCAGGATGCAGGAGAAGAAGTGGTGTAGGCCAGAGAGCAAGAGTGAGTGCAGGACAGGAAGCATAGTGGAGTGGGGTCACTGCTGACAAGCAAGCAGAGCCCAGCCCCTAGCATACAAATGGGGTGATTACAAAGGAAGGGATTTGTTGGTGGACATCATCTTTTTATGCCCCCCCCCCACTCTCCGAAGGGGTCAAATTTTGGGGAGCAGTGTCAAAAGGGGCATTAGGGTGCATTATTAAGGGGTGCCAGGAGACACAGTCCTCCATTCTAAAGGCTCATCAAAAACCAACAAGAACAAAAGGTAATTCAGCAAGTAGATTTAAAGCCTCTCTGTGGATTTATGTTCAACTGCTCCCTCTAGTAATGTTACATGGCAACTGCAGTTTAATCACTGGATTGAGAAAGGGGCCGTCCTATGCAAATAATCTCCTCCCATGATTACTTCTGTGAGCTTCCGTTGTGATACAATGATAGGACCTTCAACATATGCTCTTCAGCAGATTTGTAAAGTTATCAAATTGCCTTAGGCTAAGGATTGTTCCACTTGAAGGCCCTCAGATAAGTACCCCACCCTCACTTAGCAGGGTACTGAATTACATGCAGTAATCCTCTATACAGAACATGGGCGTTCGTGGGCCTACTGTAAAGGCTATATGCTAAGATTGGGATGTTTAAAGTCCCATAGCACAGCAGCCATAGGTCCAGGTTATAGCAGAGGGTGGGAGTAGAAAGAGTGTGAGTCAGGTGATAGGGGTGGAGCAAGAAGAACAGGCAGAGAGAGACCCATATAGAGAGAGGAGGTATAGACAGATAATAGCAGGGGTGGTTGGAGAACTTAGAGGAGGAAGGAGGACATTGAGGGAGCATGGTGGGAGACCAAGAGTGGGTGGAGTCACAGAGGAAAGGCAGTGCCAGGATGCAGGAGAAGAAGCGGTGTAGGCCAGAGAGCAAGAGTGAGTGCAGGACAGGAAGCATAGTGGAGTGGGGTCACTGCTGACAAGCAAGCAGAGCCCACCCCCTCACATGCAAATGGGGTGATTACAAAGGAAGGGATTTGGTGGTGGACATCATCTTTTTATGCCCCCCCTCACTCTCAGAAGGGGTTACATTTTGGGGAGCAGTGTCAAAAGGGGCATTAAGGTGCATTATTAAGGGGTGCCAGGAGACACAGTCCTCCATTCTATAGGCTCATCAAAAACCAACAAGAACAACAGGTAATTCAGCAAGTAGATTTAAAGCCTCTCTGTGGATTTATGTTCATACTGCTCCCTCTAGTAATGTTACAAGGCAACTGCAGTTTAATCACTGGATTGAGAAAGGGGCCGTCCTATTCAAATAATCTCCTCCCATGATTACTTCTGTGAGCTTCCGTTGTGATACAATGATAGGACCTTCAACATATGCTCTTCAGCAGATTTGTAAAGTTATCAAATTGCCTTAGGCTAAGGATTGTTCCACTTGAAGGCCCTCAGATAAGTACCCCACCCTCACTTAGCAGGGTACTGAATTACATGCAGTAATCCTCTATACAGAACATGGGTGTTCCTGGGCCTACTGTAAAGGCTGTGTGCTAAGACTGGGATGTTTAAAATCCCATAGCACAGCAGCCATAGGTCCAGGTTATAGCAGAGGGTGGGAGTAGAAAGTGAGTGTGAGTCAGGTGGTAGGGGTGGAGCAAGAAGAACAGGCAGAGAGAGACCCATATAGAGACAGGAGGTTGGAGAACTTAGAGGAGGAAGGGGGACATTGAGGGAGCATGGTGGGAGACCAAGAGTGGGTGGAGTCACAGAGGAAAGGCAGTGCCAGGATGCAGGAGAAGAAGTGGTGTAGGCCAGAGAGCAAGAGTGAGTGCAGGACAGGAAGCATAGTGGAGTGGGGTCACTGCTGACAAGCAAGCAGAGCCCAGCTCCTAGCATACAAATGGGGTGATTACAAAGGAAGGGATTTGGTGGTGGACATCATCTTTTTATGCCCCCCCTCACTCTCAGAAGGGGTCAAATTTTGGGGAGCAGTGTCAAAAGGTGCATTAGGGTGCATTATTAAGAGGTGCCAGGAGACACAGTCCTCCATTCTAAAGGCTCATCAAAAACCAACAAGAACAAAAGGTAATTCAGCAAGTAGATTTAAAGCCTCTCTGTGGATTTATGTTCAACTGCTCCCTCTAGTAATGTTACATGGCAACTGCAGTTTAATCACTGGATTGAGAAAGGGGCCGTCCTATGCAAATAATCTCCTCCCATGATTACTTCTGTGAGCTTCCGTTGTGATACAATGATAGGACCTTCAACATATGCTCTTCAGCAGATTTGTAAAGTTATCAAATTGCCTTAGGCTAAGGATTGTTCCACTTGAAGGCCCTCAGAAAAGTACCCCACCCTCACTTAGCAGGGTACTGAATTACATGCAGTAATCCTCTATACAGAACATGGGCGTTCGTGGGCCTACTGTAAAGCCTGTATGATAAGATTGGGATGTTTAAAGTCCCATAACACAGCAGCCATAGGTCCAGGTTATAGCAGAGGGTGGGAGTAGAAAGAGTGTGAGTCAGGTGATAGGGGTGGAGCAAGAAGAACAGGCAGAGAGAGACCCATATAGAGAGAGGAGGTATAGACAGATAATAGCAGGGGTGGTTGGAGAACTTAGAGGAGGAAGGGGGACATTGAGGGAGCATGATGGGAGACCAAGAGTGGGTGGAGTCACAGAGGAAAGGCAGTGCCAGGATGCAGGAGAAGAAGCGGTGTAGGCCAGAGAGCAAGAGTGAGTGCAGGACAGGAAGCATAGTGGAGTGGGGTCACTGCTGACAAGCAAGCAGAGCCCACCCCCTCACATGCAAATGGGGTGATTACAAAGGAAGGGATTTGGTGGTGGACATCATCTTTTTATACCCCCCCTCACTCTCAGAAGGGGTTACATTTTGGGGAGCAGTGTCAAAAGGGGCTTTTGGGTGCATTATTAAGGGGTGCCAGGAGACACAGTCCTCCATTCTATAGGCTCATCAAAAACCAACAAGAACAACAGGTAATTCAGCAAGTAGATTTAAAGCCTCTCTGTGGATTTATTTTCATACTGCTCCCTCTAGTAATGTTACAAGGCAACTGCAGTTTAATCACTGGATTGAGAAAGGGGCCGTCCTATGCAAATAATCTCCTCCCATGATTACTTCTGTGAGCTTCCGTTGTGATACAATGATAGGACCTTCAACATATGGTCTTCAGCAGATTTGTAAAGTTATCAAATTGCCTTAGGCTAAGGATTGTTCCACTTGAAGGCCCGCAGATAAGTACCCCACCCTCACTTAGCAGGGTACTGAATTACATGCAGTAATCCTCTCTACAGCACATGGGCGTTCGTGGGCCTACTGTAAAGGCTGTATGCTAAGACTGGGATGTTTAAAATCCCATAGCACAGCAGCCATAGGTCCAGGTTATAGCAGAGAGTGGGAGTAGAAAGAGAGTGTAAGTCAGGTAATAGGGGTGGAGCAAGAAGGACAGGCAGAGAGAGACCCATATAGAGAGAGGAGGTATAGACAGATAATAGCAGGGGTGGTTGGAGAACTTAGAGGAGGAAGGGGGACATTGAGGGAGCATGGTGGGAGACCAAGAGTGGGTGGAGTCACAGAGGAAAGGCAGTGCCAGGATGCAGGAGAAGAAGCGGTGTAGGCCAGAGAGCAAGAGTGAGTGCAGGACAGGAAGCATAGTGGAGTGGGGTCACTGCTGACAAGCAAGCAGAGCCCACCCCCTCACATGCAAATGGGGTGATTACAAAGGAAGGGATTTGGTGGTGGACATCATCTTTTTATGCCCCCCCTCAATCTCAGAAGGGGTTACATTTTGGGGAGCAGTGTCAAAAGGGGCTTTTGGGTGCATTATTAAGGGGTGCCAGGAGACACAGTCCTCCATTCTATAGGCTCATCAAAAACCAACAAGAACAACAGGTAATTCAGCAAGTAGATTTAAAGCCTCTCTGTGGATTTATGTTCATACTGCTCCCTCTAGTAATGTTACAAGGCAACTGCAGTTTAATCACTGGATTGAGAAAGGGGCCGTCCTATGCAAATAATCTCCTCCCATGATTACTTCTGTGAGCTTCCGTTGTGATACAATGATAGGACCTTCAACATATGGTCTTCAGCAGATTTGTAAAGTTGTCAAATTGCCTTAGGCTAAGGATTGTTCCACTTGAAGGCCCGCAGATAAGTACCCCACCCTCACTTAGCAGGGTACTGAATTACATGCAGTAATCCTCTCTACAGCACATGGGTGTTCGTGGGCCTACTGTAAAGGCTGTATGCTAAGACTGGGATGTTTAAAATCCCATAGCACAGCAGCCATAGGTCCAGGTTATAGCAGAGGGTGGGAGTAGAAAGAGAGTGTAAGTCAGGTGGTAGGGGTGGAGCAAGAAGGACAGGCAGAGAGAGACCCATATAGAGAGAGGAGGTATAGACAGATAATAGCAGGAGTGGTTGGAGAACTTAGAGGAGGAAGGGGGACATTGAGGGAGCATGGTGGGAGACCAAGAGTGGGTGGAGTCACAGAGGAAAGGCAGTGCCAGGATGCAGGAGAAGAAGCGGTGTAGGCCAGAGAGCAAGAATGAGTGCAGGACAGGAAGCATAGTGGAGTGGGGTCACTGCTGACAAGCAAGCAGAGCCCACCCCCTCACATGCAAATGGGGTGATTACAAAGGAAGGGATTTGGTGGTGGACATCATCTTTTTATGCCCCCCCTCAATCTCAGAAGGGGTTACATTTTGGGGAGCAGTGTCAAAAGGGGCATTAGGGTGCATTATTAAGGGGTGCCAGGAGACACAGTCCTCCATTCTATAGGCTCATCAAAAACCAACAAGAACAACAGGTAATTCAGCAAGTAGATTTAAAGCCTCTCTGTGGATTTATGTTCATACTGCTCCCTCTAGTAATGTTACAAGGCAACTGCAGTTTAATCACTGGATTGAGAAAGGGGCCGTCCTATGCAAATAATCTCCTCCCATGATTACTTCTGTGAGCTTCCGTTGTGATACAATGATAGGACCTTCAACATATGCTCTTCAGCAGATTTGTAAAGTTATCAAATTGCCTTAGGCTAAGGATTGTTCCACTTGAAGGCCCTCAGATAAGTACCCCACCCTCACTTAGCAGGGTACTGAATTACATGCAGTAATCCTCTATACAGAACATGGCCGTTCGTGGGCCTACTGTAAAGGCTGTATGCTAAGACTGGGATGTTTAAAATCCCATAGTACAGCAGCCATAGGTCCAGGTTATAGCAGAGGGTGGGAGTAGAAAGAGAGTGTGAGTCAGGTGGTAGGGGTGGAGCAAGAAGAACAGGCAGAGAGAGACCCATATAGAGAGAGGAGGTATAGACAGATAATAGCAGGGGTGGTTGGAGAACTTAGAGGAGGAAGGGGGACATTGAGGGAGCATGGTGGGAGACCAAGAGTGGGTGGAGTCACAGAGGAAAGGCAGTGCCAGGATGCAGGAGAAGAAGCGGTGTAGGCCAGAGAGCAAGAGTGAGTGCAGGACAGGAAGCATAGTGGAGTGGGGTCACTGCTGACAAGCAAGCAGAGCCCACCCCCTCACATGCAAATGGGGTGATTACAAAGGAAGGGATTTGGTGGTGGACATCATCTTTTTATGCCCCCCCTCACTCTCAGAAGGGGTTACATTTTGGGGAGCAGTGTCAAAAGGGGCATTAGGGTGCATTATTAAGGGGTGCCAGGAGACACAGTCCTCCATTCTATAGGCTCATCAAAAACCAACAAGAACAACAGGTAATTCAGCAAGTAGATTTAAAGCCTCTCTGTGGATTTATGTTCATACTGCTCCCTCTAGTAATGTTACAAGGCAACTGCAGTTTAATCACTGGATTGAGAAAGGGGCCGTCCTATGCAAATAATCTCCTCCCATGATTACTTCTGTGAGCTTCCGTTGTGATACAATGATAGGACCTTCAACATATGCTCTTCAGCAGATTTGTAAAGTTATCAAATTGCCTTAGGCTAAGGATTGTTCCACTTGAAGGCCTTCAGATAAGTACCCCACCCTCACTTAGCAGGGTACTGAATTACATGCAGTAATCCTCTACACAGAACATGGGCGTTCGTGGGCCTACTGTAAAGGCTGTATGCTAAGACTGGGATGTTTAAAATCCCATAGCACCGCAGCCATAGGTCTAGGTTATAGCAGAGGGTGGGAGTAGAAAGAGAGTGTGAGTCAGGTGATAGGGGTGGAGCAAGAAGAACAGGCAGAGAGCGACCCATATAGAGAGAGGAGGTATAGACAGATAGTAGCAGGGGTGGTTGGAGAACTTAGAGGAGGAAGGGGGACATTGAGGGAGCATGGTGGGAGACCAAGAGTGGGTGGAGTCACAGAGGAAAGGCAGTGCCAGGATGCAGGAGAAGAAGCGGTGTAGGCCAGAGAGCAAGAGTGAGTGCAGGACAGGAAGCATAGTGGAGTGGGGTCACTGCTGACAAGCAAGCAGAGCCCACCCCCTCACATGCAAATGGGGTGATTACAAAGGAAGGGATTTGGTGGTGGACATCATCTTTTTATGCCCCCCCTCACTCTCAGAAGGGGTTACATTTTGGGGAGCAGTGTCAAAAGGGGCATTAGGGTGCATTATTAAGGGGTGCCAGGAGACACAGTCCTCCATTCTATAGGCTCATCAAAAACCAACAAGAACAACAGGTAATTCAGCAAGTAGATTTAAAGCCTCTCTGTGGATTTATGTTCATACTGCTCCCTCTAGTAATGTTACAAGGCAACTGCAGTTTAATCACTGGATTGAGAAAGGGGCCGTCCTATGCAAATAATCTCCTCCCATGATTACTTCTGTGAGCTTCCGTTGTGATACAATGATAGGGCCTTCAACATATGCTCTTCAGCAGATTTGTAAAGTTATCAAATTGCCTTAGGCTAAGGATTGTTCCACTTGAAGGCCCTCAGATAAGTACCCCACCCTCACTTAGCAGGGTACTGAATTACATGCAGTAATCCTCTATACAGAACATGGGCTTTCTTGGGCCTACTGTAAAGGCTGTATGCTAAGATTGGTATGTTTAAAATCCCATAGCACAGCAGCCATAGGTCCAGGTTATAGCAGAGGGTGGGAGTAGAAAGAGAGTGTGAGTCAGGTGATAGGGGTGGAGCAAAAAGAACAGGCAGAGAGCGACCCATATAGAGAGAGGAGGTATAGACAGATAATAGCAGGGGTGGTTGGAGAACTTAGAGGAGGAAGGGGGACATTGAGGGAGCATGGTGGGAGACCAAGAGTGGGTGGAGTCACAGAGGAAACACAGTGCCAGGATGCAGGAGAAGAAGTGGTGTAGGCCAGAGAGCAAGAGTGAGTGCAGGACAGGAAGCATAGTGGAGTGGGGTCACTGCTGACAAGCAAGCAGAGCCCACCCCCTCACATGCAAATGGGGTGATTACAAAGGAAGGGATTTGGTGGTGGACATCATCTTTTTATGCCCCCCCCTCACTCTCAGAAGGGGTTACATTTTGGGGAGCAGTGTCAAAAGGGGCATTAGGGTGCATTATTAAGGGGTGCCAGGAGACACAGTCCTCCATTCTATAGGCTCATCAAAAACCAACAAGAACAACAGGTAATTCAGCAAGTAGATTTAAAGCCTCTCTGTGGATTTATGTTCATACTGCTCCCTCTAGTAATGTTACAAGGCAACTGCAGTTTAATCACTGGATTGAGAAAGGGGCCGTCCTATGCAAATAATCTCCTCCCATGATTACTTCTGTGAGCTTCCGTTGTGATACAATGATAGGACCTTCAACATATGCTCTTCAGCAGATTTGTAAAGTTATCAAATTGCCTTAGGCTAAGGATTGTTCCACTTGAAGGCCCTCAGATAAGTACCCCACCCTCACTTAGCAGGGTACTGAATTACATGCAGTAATCCTCTATACAGAACATGGGCGTTCCTGGGTCTACTGTAAAGGCTGTGTGCTAAGACTGGGATGTTTAAAATCCCATAGCACAGCAGCCATAGGTCCAGGTTATAGCAGAGGGTGGGAGTAGAAAGAGAGTGTGAGTCAGGTGGTAGGGGTGGAGCAAGAAGGACAGGCAGAGAGTGACCCATATAGAGAGAGGAGGTTGGAGAACTTAGAGGAGGAAGGGGGACATTGAGGGAGCATGGTGGGAGACCAAGAGTGGGTGGAGTCACAGAGGAAAGGCAGTGCCAGGATGCAGGAGAAGAAGTGGTGTAGGCCAGAGAGCAAGAGTGAGTGCAGGACAGGAAGCATAGTGGAGTGGGGTCACTGCTGACAAGCAAGCAGAGCCCAGCCCCTAGCATACAAATGGGGTGATTACAAAGGAAGGGATTTGGTGGTGGACATCATCTTTTTATGCCCCCCCTCACTCTCAGAAGGGGTCAAATTTTGGGGAGCAGTGTCAAAAGGGGCATTAGGGTGCATTATTAAGGGGTGCCAGGAGACACAGTCCTCCATTCTAAAGGCTCATCAAAAACCAACAAGAACAAAAGGTAATTCAGCAAGTAGATTTAAAGCCTCTCTGTGGATTTATGTTCAACTGCTCCCTCTAGTAATGTTACATGGCAACTGCAGTTTAATCACTGGATTGAGAAAGGGGCCGTCCTATGCAAATAATCTCCTCCCATGATTACTTCTGTGAGCTTCCGTTGTGATACAATGATAGGACCTTCAACATATGCTCTTCAGCAGATTTGTAAAGTTATCAAATTGCCTTATGCTAAGGATTGTTCCACTTGAATGCCCTCAGATAAGTACCCCACCCTCACTTAGCAGGGTACTGAATTACATGCAGTAATCCTCTATACAGAACATGTGCGTTCGTGGGCCTACTGTAAAGGCTGTATGCTAAGATTGGGATGTTTAAAGTCCCATAGCACAGCAGCCATAGGTCCAGGTTATAGCAGAGGGTGGGAGTAGAAAGAGTGTGAGTCAGGTGATAGGGGTGGAGCAAGAAGAACAGGCAGAGAGAGACCCATATAGAGAAAGGAGGTATAGACAGATAATAGCAGGGGTGGTTGGAGAACTTAGAGGAGGAAGGGGGACATTGAGGGAGCATGGTGGGAGACCAAGAGTGGGTGGAGTCACAGAGGAAAGGCAGTGCCAGGATGCAGGAGAAGAAGCGGTGTAGAGAGCTCCAGAGAGCAAGAGTGAGTGCAGGACAGGAAGCATAGTGGAGTGGGGTCACTGCTGACAAGCAAGCAGAGCCCACCCCCTCACATGCAAATGGGGTGATTACAAAGGAAGGGATTTGGTGGTGGACATCATCTTTTTATGCCCCCCCTCACTCTCAGAAGGGGTTACATTTTGGGGAGCAGTGTCAAAAGGGGCATTAGGGTGCATTATTAAGGGGTGCCAGGAGACACAGTCCTCCATTCTATAGGCTCATCAAAAACCAACAAGAACAACAGGTAATTCAGCAAGTAGATTTAAAGCCTCTCTGTGGATTTATGTTCATACTGCTCCCTCTAGTAATGTTACAAGGCAACTGCAGTTTAATCACTGGATTGAGAAAGGGGCCGTCCTATGCAAATAATCTCCTCCCATGATTACTTCTGTGAGCTTCCGTTGTGATACAATGATAGGACCTTCAACATATGCTCTTCAGCAGATTTGTAAAGTTATCAAATTGCCTTATGCTAAGGATTGTTCCACTTGAATGCCCTCAGATAAGTACCCCACCCTCACTTAGCAGGGTACTGAATTACATGCAGTAATCCTCTATACAGAACATGTGCGTTCGTGGGCCTACTGTAAAGGCTGTATGCTAAGATTGGGATGTTTAAAGTCCCATAGCACAGCAGCCATAGGTCCAGGTTATAGCAGAGGGTGGGAGTAGAAAGAGTGTGAGTCAGGTGATAGGGGTGGAGCAAGAAGAACAGGCAGAGAGAGACCCATATAGAGAAAGGAGGTATAGACAGATAATAGCAGGGGTGGTTGGAGAACTTAGAGGAGGAAGGGGGACATTGAGGGAGCATGGTGGGAGACCAAGAGTGGGTGGAGTCACAGAGGAAAGGCAGTGCCAGGATGCAGGAGAAGAAGCGGTGTAGAGAGCTCCAGAGAGCAAGAGTGAGTGCAGGACAGGAAGCATAGTGGAGTGGGGTCACTGCTGACAAGCAAGCAGAGCCCACCCCCTCACATGCAAATGGGGTGATTACAAAGGAAGGGATTTGGTGGTGGACATCATCTTTTTATGCCCCCCCTCACTCTCAGAAGGGGTTACATTTTGGGGAGCAGTGTCAAAAGGGGCATTAGGGTGCATTATTAAGGGGTGCCAGGAGACACAGTCCTCCATTCTATAGGCTCATCAAAAACCAACAAGAACAACAGGTAATTCAGCAAGTAGATTTAAAGCCTCTCTGTGGATTTATGTTCATACTGCTCCCTCTAGTAATGTTACAAGGCAACTGCAGTTTAATCACTGGATTGAGAAAGGGGCCGTCCTATGCAAATAATCTCCTCCCATGATTACTTCTGTGAGCTTCCGTTGTGATACAATGATAGGACCTTCAACATATGCTCTTCAGCAGATTTGTAAAGTTATCAAATTGCCTTAGGCTAAGGATTGTTCCACTTGAAGGCCCTCAGATAAGTACCCCACCCTCACTTAGCAGGGTACTGAATTACATGCAGTAATCCTCTATACAGAACATGGGCGTTCCTGGGCCTACTGTAAAGGCTGTGTGCTAAGACTGGGATGTTTAAAATCCCATAGCACAGCAGCCATAGGTCCAGGTTATAGCAGAGGGTGGGAGTAGAAAGAGAGTGTGAGTCAGGTGGTAGGGGTGGAGCAAGAAGGACAGGCAGAGAGAGACCCATATAGAGAGAGGAGGTTGGAGAACTTAGAGGAGGAAGGGGGACATTGAGGGAGCATGGTGGGAGACCAAGAGTGCGTGGAGTCACAGAGGAAAGGCAGTGCCAGGATGCAGGAGAAGAAGTGGTGTAGGCCAGAGAGCAAGAGTGAGTGCAGGACAGGAAGCATAGTGGAGTGGGGTCACTGCTGACAAGCAAGCAGAGCCCAGCCCCTAGCATACAAATGGGGTGATTACAAAGGAAGGGATTTGGTGGTGGACATCATCTTTTTATGCCCCCCCTCACTCTCAGAAGGGGTCAAATTTTGGGGAGCAGTGTCAAAAGGTGCATTAGGGTGCATTATTAAGGGGTGCCAGGAGACACAGTCCTCCATTCTAAAGGCTCATCAAAAACCAACAAGAACAAAAGGTAATTCAGCAAGTAGATTTAAAGCCTCTCTGTGGATTTATGTTCAACTGCTCCCTCTAGTAATGTTACATGGCAACTGCAGTTTAATCACTGGATTGAGAAAGGGGCCGTCCTATGCAAATAATCTCCTCCCATGATTACTTCTGTGAGCTTCCGTTGTGATACAATGATAGGACCTTCAACATATGCTCTTCAGCAGATTTGTAAAGTTATCAAATTGCCTTAGGCTAAGGATTGTTCCACTTGAAGGCCCTCAGATAAGTACCCCACCCTCACTTAGCAGGGTACTGAATTACATGCAGTAATCCTCTATACAGAACATGGGCATTCGTGGGCCTACTGTAAAGGCTGTATGCTAAGATTGGGATGTTTAAAATCCCATAGCACAGCAGCCATAGGTCCAGGTTATAGCAGAGGGTGGGAGTAAAATGAGAGTGTGAGTCAGGTGATAGGGGTGGAGCAAGAAGAACAGGCAGAGAGCGACCCATATAGAGAGAGGAGGTATAGACAGACAATAGCAGGGGTGGTTGGAGAACTTAGAGGAGGAAGGGGGACATTGAGGGAGCATGGTGGGAGACCAAGAGTGGGTGGAGTCACAGAGGAAACACAGTGCCAGGATGCAGGAGAAGAAGCGGTGTAGGCCAGAGAGCAAGAGTGAGTGCAGGACAGGAAGCATAGTGGAGTGGGGTCACTGCTGACAAGCAAGCAGAGCCCACCCCCTCACATGCAAATGGGGAGATTACAAAGGAAGGGATTTGGTGGTGGACATCATCTTTTTATGCCCCCCCCTCACTCTCAGAAGGGGTTACATTTTGGGGAGCAGTGTCAAAAGGGGCATTAGGGTGCATTATTAAGGGGTGCCAGGAGACACAGTCCTCCATTCTAAAGGCTCATCAAAAACCAACAAGAACAAAAGGTAATTCAGCAAGTAGATTTAAAGCCTCTCTGTGGATTTATGTTCAACTGCTCCCTCTAGTAATGTTACATGGCAACTGCAGTTTAATTACTGGATTGAGAAAGGGGCCGTCCTATGCAAATAATCTCCTCCCAAGATTACTTCTGTGAGCTTCCGTTGTGATACAATGATAGGACCTTCAACATATGCTCTTCAGCAGATTTGTAAAGTTATCAAATTGCCTTAGGCTAAGGATTGTTCCACTTGAAGGCCCTCAGATAAGTACCCCACCCTCACTTAGCAGGGTACTGAATTACATGCAGTAATCTTCTATACAGAACATGGGCGTTCGTGGGCCTACTGTAAAGGCTGTATGCTAAGATTGGGATGTTTAAAGTCCCATAGCACAGCAGCCATAGGTCCAGGTTATAGCAGAGGGTGGGAGTAGAAAGAGTGTGAGTCAGGTGATAGGGGTGGAGCAAGAAGAACAGGCAGAGAGAGACCCATATAGAGAGAGGAGGTATAGACAGATAATAGCAGGGGTGGTTGGAGAACTTAGAGGAGGAAGGGGGACATTGAGGGAGCATGGTGGGAGACCAAGAGTGGGTGGAGTCACAGAGGAAAGGCAGTGCCAGGATGCAGGAGAAGAAGCGGTGTAGGCCAGAGAGCAAGAGTGAGTGCAGGACAGGAAGCATAGTGGAGTGGGGTCACTGCTGACAAGCAAGCAGAGCCCACCCCCTCACATGCAAATGGGGTGATTACAAAGGAAGGGATTTGGTGGTGGACATCATCTTTTTATGCCCCCCCTCAATCTCAGAAGGGGTTACATTTTGGGGAGCAGTGTCAAAAGGGGCTTTTGGGTGCATTATTAAGGGGTGCCAGGAGACACAGTCCTCCATTCTATAGGCTCATCAAAAACCAACAAGAACAACAGGTAATTCAGCAAGTAGATTTAAAGCCTCTCTGTGGATTTATGTTCATACTGCTCCCTCTAGTAATGTTACAAGGCAACTGCAGTTTAATCACTGGATTGAGAAAGGGGCCGTCCTATGCAAATAATCTCCTCCCATGATTACTTCTGTGAGCTTCCGTTGTGATACAATGATAGGACCTTCAACATATGGTCTTCAGCAGATTTGTAAAGTTGTCAAATTGCCTTAGGCTAAGGATTGTTCCACTTGAAGGCCCGCAGATAAGTACCCCACCCTCACTTAGCAGGGTACTGAATTACATGCAGTAATCCTCTCTACAGCACATGGGTGTTCGTGGGCCTACTGTAAAGGCTGTATGCTAAGACTGGGATGTTTAAAATCCCATAGCACAGCAGCCATAGGTCCAGGTTATAGCAGAGGGTGGGAGTAGAAAGAGAGTGTTAGTCAGGTGGTAGGGGTGGAGCAAGAAGGACAGGCAGAGAGAGACCCATATAGAGAGAGGAGGTATAGACAGATAATAGCAGGGGTGGTTGGAGAACTTAGAGGAGGAAGGGGGACATTGAGGGAGCATGGTGGGAGACCAAGAGTGGGTGGAGTCACAGAGGAAAGGCAGTGCCAGGATGCAGGAGAAGAAGCGGTGTAGGCCAGAGAGTAAGAATGAGTGCAGGACAGGAAGCATAGTGGAGTGGGGTCACTGCTGACAAGCAAGCAGAGCCCACCCCCTCACATGCAAATGGGGTGATTACAAAGGAAGGGATTTGGTGGTGGACATCATCTTTTTATGCCCCCCCTCAATCTCAGAAGGGGTTACATTTTGGGGAGCAGTGTCAAAAGGGGCATTAGGGTGCATTATTAAGGGGTGCCAGGAGACACAGTCCTCCATTCTATAGGCTCATCAAAAACCAACAAGAACAACAGGTAATTCAGCAAGTAGATTTAAAGCCTCTCTGTGGATTTATGTTCATACTGCTCCCTCTAGTAATGTTACAAGGCAACTGCAGTTTAATCACTGGATTGAGAAAGGGGCCGTCCTATGCAAATAATCTCCTCCCATGATTACTTCTGTGAGCTTCCGTTGTGATACAATGATAGGACCTTCAACATATGGTCTTCAGCAGATTTGTAAAGTTGTCAAATTGCCTTAGGCTAAGGATTGTTCCACTTGAAGGCCCGCAGATAAGTACCCCACCCTCACTTAGCAGGGTACTGAATTACATGCAGTAATCCTCTCTACAGCACATGGGTGTTCGTGGGCCTACTGTAAAGGCTGTATGCTAAGACTGGGATGTTTAAAATCCCATAGCACAGCAGCCATAGGTCCAGGTTATAGCAGAGGGCGGGAGTAGAAAGAGAGTGTAAGTCAGGTGGTAGGGGTGGAGCAAGAAGGACAGGCAGAGAGAGACCCATATAGAGAGAGGAGGTATAGACAGATAATAGCAGGGGTGGTTGGAGAACTTAGAGGAGGAAGGGGGACATTGAGGGAGCATGGTGGGAGACCAAGAGTGGGTGGAGTCACAGAGGAAAGGCAGTGCCAGGATGCAGGAGAAGAAGCGGTGTAGGCCAGAGAGCAAGAATGAGTGCAGGACAGGAAGCATAGTGGAGTGGGGTCACTGCTGACAAGCAAGCAGAGCCCACCCCCTCACATGCAAATGGGGTGATTACAAAGGAAGGGATTTGGTGGTGGACATCATCTTTTTATGCCCCCCCTCAATCTCAGAAGGGGTTTCATTTTGGGGAGCAGTGTCAAAAGGGGCATTAGGGTGCATTATTAAGGGGTGCCAGGAGACACAGTCCTCCATTCTATAGGCTCATCAAAAACCAACAAGAACAACAGGTAATTCAGCAAGTAGATTTAAAGCCTCTCTGTGGATTTATGTTCATACTGCTCCCTCTAGTAATGTTACAAGGCAACTGCAGTTTAATCACTGGATTGAGAAAGGGGCCGTCCTATGCAAATAATCTCCTCCCATGATTACTTCTGTGAGCTTCCGTTGTGATACAATGATAGGACCTTCAACATATGGTCTTCAGCAGATTTGTAAAGTTATCAAATTGCCTTAGGCTAAGGATTGTTCCACTTGAAGGCCCGCAGATAAGTACCCCACCCTCACTTAGCAGGGTACTGAATTACATGCAGTAATCCTCTCTACAGCACATGGGCGTTCGTGGGCCTACTGTAAAGGCTGTATGCTAAGACTGGGATGTTTAAAATCCCATAGCACAGCAGCCATAGGTCCAGGTTATAGCAGAGGGTGGGAGTAGAAAGAGAGTGTAAGTCAGGTGGTAGGGGTGGAGCAAGAAGGACAGGCAGAGAGAGACCCATATAGAGAGAGCAGGTATAGACAGATAATAGCAGGGGTGGTTGGAGAACTTAGAGGAGGAATGGGACATTGAGGGAGCATGGTGGGAGACCAAGAGTGGGTGGAGTCACAGAGGAAAGGCAGTGCCAGGATGCAGGAGAAGAAGCGGTGTAGGCCAGAGAGCAAGAGTGAGTGCAGGACAGGAAGCATAGTGGAGTGGGGTCACTGCTGACAAGCAAGCAGAGCCCACCCCCTCACATGCAAATGGGGTGATTACAAAGGAAGGGATTTGGTGGTGGACATCATCTTTTTATGCCCCCCCTCACTCTCAGAAGGGGTTACATTTTGGGGAGCAGTGTCAAAAGGGGCATTAGGGTGCATTATTAAGGGGTGCCAGGAGACACAGTCCTCCATTCTATAGGCTCATCAAAAACCAACAAGAACAACAGGTAATTCAGCAAGTAGATTTAAAGCCTCTCTGTGGATTTATGTTCATACTGCTCCATCTAGTAATGTTACAAGGCAACTGCAGTTTAATCACTGGATTGAGAAAGGGGCCGTCCTATGCAAATAATCTCCTCCCATGATTACTTCTGTGAGCTTCCGTTGTGATACAATGATAGGACCTTCAACATATGCTCTTCAGCAGATTTGTAAAGTTATCAAATTGCCTTAGGCTAAGGATTGTTCCACTTGAAGGCCCTCAGATAAGTACCCCACCCTCACTTAGCAGGGTACTGAATTACATGCAGTAATCCTCTATACAGAACATGGGTGTTTGTAGGCCTACTGTAAAGGCTGTATGCTAAGACTGGGATGTTTCAAATCCCATAGCACAGCAGCCATAGGTCCAGGTTATAGCAGAGGGTGGGAGTAGAACGAGAGTGTGAGTCAGGTGGTAGGGGTGGAGCAAGAAGGACAGGCAGAGAGAGACCCATATAGAGAGAGGAGGTATAGACAGATAATAGCAGGGGTGGTTGGAGAACTTAGAGGAGGAAGGGGGACATTGAGGGAGCATGGTGGGAGACCAAGAGTGGGTGGAGTCACAGAGGAAAGGCAGTGCCAGGATGCAGGAGAAGAAGCGGTGTAGGCCAGAGAGCAAGAGTGAGTGCAGGACAGGAAGATTAGTGGAGTGGGGTCACTGCTGACAAGCAAGCAGAGCCCACCCCCTCACATGCAAATGGGGTGATTACAAAGGAAGGGATTTGGTGGTGGACATCATCTTTTTATGCCCCCCTCACTCTCAGAAGGGGTTACATTTTGGGGAGCAGTGTCAAAAGGGGCATTAGGGTGCATTATTAAGGGGTGCCAGGAGACACAGTCCTCCATTCTATAGGCTCATCAAAAACCAACAAGAACAACAGATAATTCAGCAAGTAGATTTAAAGCCTCTCTTTGGATTTATGTTCATACTGCTCCCTCTAGTAATGTTACAAGGCAACTGCAGTTTAATCACTGGATTGAGAAAGGGGCCGTCCTATGCAAATAATCTCCTCCCATGATTACTTCTGTGAGCTTCCGTTGTGATACAATGATAGGACCTTCAACATATGCTCTTCAGCAGATTTGTAAAGTTATCAAATTGCCTTAGGCTAATGATTGTTCCACTTGAAGGCCCTCAGATAAGTACCCCACCCTCACTTAGCAGGGTACTGAATTACATGCAGTAATCCTCTATACAGAACATGGGTGTTCGTGGGCCTACTGTAAAGGCTAGTGCTAAGACTGGGATGTTTAAAATCCCATAGCACAGCAGCCATAGGTCCAGGTTATAGCAGAGGGTGGGAGTAGAAAGAGAGTGTGAGTCAGGTGGTAGGGGTGGAGCAAGAAAGACAGGCAGAGAGAGACCCATATAGAGAGACGAGGTGTAGACAGATAATAGCAGGGGTGGTTGGAGAACTTAGAGGAGGAAGGGGGACATTGAGGGAGCATGGTGGGAGACCAAGAGTGGGTGGAGTCACAGAGGAAAGGCAGTGCCAGGATGCAGGAGAAGAAGTGGTGTAGGCCAGAGAGCAAGAGTGAGTGCAGGGCAGGAAGCATAGTGGAGTGGGGTCACTGCTGACAAGCAAGCAGAGCCCAGCCCCTCGCATACAAATGGGGTGATTACAAAGGAAGGGATTTGGTGGTGGACATCATCTTTTTATGCCCCCCCTCACTCTCAGAAGGGGTCAAATTATGGGGAGCAGTGTCAAAAGGGGCATTAGGGTGCATTATTAAGGGGTGCCAGGAGACACAGTCCTCCATTCTAAAGGCTCATCAAAAACCAACAAGAACAAAAGGTAATTCAGCAAGTAGATTTAAAGCCTCTCTGTGGATTTATGTTCAACTGCTCCCTCTAGTAATGTTACATGGCAACTGCAGTTTAATCACTGGATTGAGAAAGGGGCCGTCCTATGCAAATAATCTCCTCCCATGATTACTTCTGTGAGCTTCCGTTGTGATACAATGATAGGACCTTCAACATATGCTCTTCAGCAGATTTGTAAAGTTATCAAATTGCCTTAGGCTAAGGATTGTTCCACTTGAAGGCCCTCAGATAAGTACCCCACCCTCACTTAGCAGGGTACTGAATTACATGCAGTAATCCTCTATACAGAACATGGGCGTTCGTGGGCCTACTGTAAAGGCTGTATGCTAAGATTGGGATGTTTAAAATCCCATAGCACAGCAGCCATAGGTCCAGGTTATAGTAGAGGGTGGGAGTAGAAAGAGAGTGTGAGTCAGGTGATAGGGGTGGAGCAAGAAGAACAGGCAGAGAGAGACCCATATAGAGAGAGGAGGTATAGACAGATAATAGCAGGGGTGGTTGGAGAACTTAGAGGAGGAAGGGGGACATTGAGGGAGCATGGTGGGAGACCAAGAGTGGGTGGAGTCACAGTGGAAAGGCAGTGCCAGGATGCAGGAGAAGAAGCGGTGTAGGCCAGAGAGCAAGAGTGAGTGCAGGACAGGAAGCATAGTGGAGTGGGGTCACTGCTGACAAGCAAGCAGAGCCCACCCCCTCACATGCAAATGGGGTGATTACAAAGGAAGGGATTTGGTGGTGGACATCATCTTTTTATGCCCCCCCTCACTCTCAGAAGGGGTTACATTTTGGGGAGCAGTGTCAAAAGGGGCATTAGGGTGCATTATTAAGGGGTGCCAGGAGACACAGTCCTCCATTCTATAGGCTCGTCAAAAACCAACAAGAACAACAGGTAATTCAGCAAGTAGATTTAAAGCCTCTCTGTGGATTTATGTTCATACTGCTCCCTCTAGTAATGTTACAAGGCAACTGCAGTTTAATCACTGGATTGAGAAAGGGGCGGTCCTATGCAAATAATCTCCTCCCATGATTACTTCTGTGAGCTTCCGTTGTGATACAATGATAGGACCTTCAACATATGGTCTTCAGCAGATTTGTAAAGTTGTCAAATTGCCTTAGGCTAAGGATTGTTCCACTTGAAGGCCCGCAGATAAGTACCCCACCCTCACTTAGCAGGGTACTGAATTACATGCAGTAATCCTCTCTACAGCACATGGGTGTTCGTGGGTCTACTGTAAAGGCTGTATGCTAAGACTGGGATGTTTAAAATCCCATAGCACAGCAGCCATAGGTCCAGGTTATAGCAGAGGGTGGGAGTAGAAAGAGAGTGTAAGTCAGGTGGTAGGGGTGGAGCAAGAAGGACAGGCAGAGAGAGACCCATATAGAGAGAGGAGGTATAGACAGATAATAGCAGGGGTGGTTGGAGAACTTAGAGGAGGAAGGGGGACATTGAGGGAGCATGGTGGGAGACCAAGAGTGGGTGGAGTCACAGAGGAAAGGCAGTGCCAGGATGCAGGAGAAGAAGCGGTGTAGGCCAGAGAGCAAGAATGAGTGCAGGACAGGAAGCATAGTGGAGTGGGGTCACTGCTGACAAGCAAGCAGAGCCCACCCCCTCACATGCAAATGGGGTGATTACAAAGGAAGGGATTTGGTGGTGGACATCATCTTTTTATGCCCCCCCTCAATCTCAGAAGGGGTTACATTTTGGGGAGCAGTGTCAAAAGGGGCATTAGGGTGCATTATTAAGGGGTGCCAGGAGACACAGTCCTCCATTCTATAGGCTCATCAAAAACCAACAAGAACAACAGGTAATTCAGCAAGTAGATTTAAAGCCTCTCTGTGGATTTATGTTCATACTGCTCCCTCTAGTAATGTTACAAGGCAACTGCAGTTTAATCACTGGATTGAGAAAGGGGCCGTCCTATGCAAATAATCTCCTCCCATGATTACTTCTGTGAGCTTCCGTTGTGATACAATGATAGGACCTTCAACATATGCTCTTCAGCAGATTTGTAAAGTTATCAAATTGCCTTAGGCTAAGGATTGTTCCACTTGAAGGCCCTCAGATAAGTACCCCACCCTCACTTAGCAGGGTACTGAATTACATGCAGTAATCCTCTATACAGAACATGGCCGTTCGTGGGCCTACTGTAAAGGCTGTATGCTAAGACTGGGATGTTTAAAATCCCATAGTACAGCAGCCATAGGTCCAGGTTATAGCAGAGAGTGGGAGTAGAAAGAGAGTGTGAGTCAGGTGGTAGGGGTGGAGCAAGAAGAACAGGCAGAGAGAGACCCATATAGAGAGAGGAGGTATAGACAGATAATAGCAGGGGTGGTTGGAGAACTTAGAGGAGGAAGGGGGACATTGAGGGAGCATGGTGGGAGACCAAGAGTGGGTGGAGTCACAGAGGAAAGGCAGTGCCAGGATGCAGGAGAAGAAGCGGTGTAGGCCAGAGAGCAAGAGTGAGTGCAGGACAGGAAGCATAGTGGAGTGGGGTCACTGCTGACAAGCAAGCAGAGCCCACCCCCTCACATGCAAATGGGGTGATTACAAAGGAAGGGATTTGGTGGTGGACATCATCTTTTTATGCCCCCCCTCAATCTCAGAAGGGGTTACATTTTGGGGAGCAGTGTCAAAAGGGGCATTAGGGTGCATTATTAAGGGGTGCCAGGAGACACAGTCCTCCATTCTATAGGCTCATCAAAAACCAACAAGAACAACAGGTAATTCAGCAAGTAGATTTAAAGCCTCTCTGTGGATTTATGTTCATACTGCTCCCTCTAGTAATGTTACAAGGCAACTGCAGTTTAATCACTGGATTGAGAAAGGGGCCGTCCTATGCAAATAATCTCCTCCCATGATTACTTCTGTGAGCTTCCGTTGTGATACAATGATAGGACCTTCAACATATGGTCTTCAGCAGATTTGTAAAGTTGTCAAATTGCCTTAGGCTAAGGATTGTTCCACTTGAAGGCCCGCAGATAAGTACCCCACCCTCACTTAGCAGGGTACTGAATTACATGCAGTAATCCTCTCTACAGCACATGGGTGTTCGTGGGCCTACTGTAAAGGCTGTATGCTAAGACTGGGATGTTTAAAATCCCATAGCACAGCAGCCATAGGTCCAGGTTATAGCAGAGGGTGGGAGTAGAAAGAGAGTGTAAGTCAGGTGGTAGGGGTGGAGCAAGAAGGACAGGCAGAGAGAGACCCATATAGAGAGAGGAGGTATAGACAGATAATAGCAGGGGTGGTTGGAGAACTTAGAGGAGGAAGGGGGACATTGAGGGAGCATGGTGGGAGACCAAGAGTGGGTGGAGTCACAGAGGAAAGGCAGTGCCAGGATGCAGGAGAAGAAGCGGTGTAGGCCAGAGAGCAAGAATGAGTGCAGGACAGGAAGCATAGTGGAGTGGGGTCACTGCTGACAAGCAAGCAGAGCCCACCCCCTCACATGCAAATGGGGTGATTACAAAGGAAGGGATTTGGTGGTGGACATCATCTTTTTATGCCCCCCCTCAATCTCAGAAGGGGTTATATTTTGGGGAGCAGTGTCAAAAGGGGCATTAGGGTGCATTATTAAGGGGTGCCAGGAGACACAGTCCTCCATTCTATAGGCTCATCAAAAACCAACAAGAACAACAGGTAATTCAGCAAGTAGATTTAAAGCCTCTCTGTGGATTTATGTTCATACTGCTCCCTCTAGTAATGTTACAAGGCAACTGCAGTTTAATCACTGGATTGAGAAAGGGGCCGTCCTATGCAAATAATCTCCTCCCATGATTACTTCTGTGAGCTTCCGTTGTGATACAATGATAGGACCTTCAACATATGCTCTTCAGCAGATTTGTAAAGTTATCAAATTGCCTTAGGCTAAGGATTGTTCCACTTGAAGGCCCTCAGATAAGTACCCCACCCTCACTTAGCAGGGTACTGAATTACATGCAGTAATCCTCTATACAGAACATGGCCGTTCGTGGGCCTACTGTAAAGGCTGTATGCTAAGACTGGGATGTTTCAAATCCCATAGTACAGCAGCCATAGGTCCAGGTTATAGCAGAGAGTGGGAGTAGAAAGAGAGTGTGAGTCAGGTGGTAGGGGTGGAGCAAGAAGAACAGGCAGAGAGAGACCCATATAGAGAGAGGAGGTATAGACAGATAATAGCAGGGGTGGTTGGAGAACTTAGAGGAGGAAGGGGGACATTGAGGGAGCATGGTGGGAGACCAAGAGTGGGTGGAGTCACAGAGGAAAGGCAGTGGCAGGATGCAGGAGAAGAAGCGGTGTAGGCCAGAGAGCAAGAGTGAGTGCAGGACAGGAAGCATAGTGGAGTGGGGTCACTGCTGACAAGCAAGCAGAGCCCACCCCCTCACATGCAAATGGGGTGATTACAAAGGAAGGGATTTGGTGGTGGACATCATCTTTTTATGCCCCCCCTCACTCTCAGAAGGGGTTACATTTTGGGGAGCAGTGTCAAAAGGGGCATTAGGGTGCATTATTAAGGGGTGCCAGGAGACACAGTCCTCCATTCTATAGGCTCATCAAAAACCAACAAGAACAACAGGTAATTCAGCAAGTAGATTTAAAGCCTCTCTGTGGATTTATGTTCATACTGCTCCCTCTAGTAATGTTACAAGGCAACTGCAGTTTAATCACTGGATTGAGAAAGGGGCCGTCCTATGCAAATAATCTCCTCCCATGATTACTTCTGTGAGCTTCCGTTGTGATACAATGATAGGACCTTCAACATATGCTCTTCAGCAGATTTGTAAAGTTATCAAATTGCCTTAGGCTAAGGATTGTTCCACTTGAAGGCCCTCAGATAAGTACCCCACCCTCACTTAGCAGGGTACTGAATTACATGCAGTAATCCTCTACACAGAACATGGGCGTTCGTGGGCCTATTGTAAAGGCTATATGCTAAGACTGGGATGTTTAAAATCACATAGCACCGCAGCCATAGGTCCAGGTTATAGCAGAGTGTGGGAGTAGAAAGTGAGTGTGAGTCAGGTGATAGGGCTGGAGCAAGAAGAACAGGCAGAGAGCGACCCATATAGAGAGAGGAGGTATAGACAGATAATAGCAGGGGTGGTTGGAGAACTTAGAGGAGGAAGGGGGACATTGAGGGAGCATGGTGGGAGACCAAGAGTGGGTGGAGTCACAGAGGAAAGGCAGTGCCAGGATGCAGGAGAAGAAGCGGTGTAGGCCAGAGAGCAAGAGTGAGTGCAGGACAGGAAGCATAGTGGAGTGGGGTCACTGCTGACAAGCAAGCAGAGCCCACCCCCTCACATGCAAATGGGGTGATTACAAAGGAAGGGATTTGGTGGTGGACATCATCTTTTTATGCCCCCCCTCACTCTCAGAAGGGGTTACATTTTGGGGAGCAGTGTCAAAAGGGGCATTAGGGTGCATTATTAAGGGGTGCCAGGAGACACAGTCCTCCATTCTATAGGCTCATCAAAAACCAACAAGAACAACAGGTAATTCAGCAAGTAGATTTAAAGCCTCTCTGTGGATTTATGTTCATACTGCTCCCTCTAGTAATGTTACAAGGCAACTGCAGTTTAATCACTGGATTGAGAAAGGGGCCGTCCTATGCAAATAATCTCCTCCCATGATTACTTCTGTGAGCTTCCGTTGTGATACAATGATAGGACCTTCAACATATGCTCTTCAGCAGATTTGTAAAGTTATCAAATTGCCTTAGGCTAAGGATTGTTCCACTTGAAGGCCCTCAGATAAGTACCCCACCCTCACTTAGCAGGGTACTGAATTACATGCAGTAATCCTCTATACAGAACATGGGCGTTCCTGGGCCTACTGTAAAGGCTGTGTGCTAAGACTGGGATGTTTAAAATCCCATAGCACAGCAGCCATAGGTCCAGGTTATAGCAGAGGGTGGGAGTAGAAAGAGATTGTGAGTCAGGTGGTAGGGGTGGAGCAAGAAGGACAGGCAGAGAGTGACCCATATAGAGAGAGTAGGTTGGAGAACTCAGAGGAAGAAGGGGGACATTGAGGGAGCATGGTGGGAGACCAAGAGTGGGTGGAGTCACAGAGGAAAGGCAGTGCCAGGATGCAGGAGAAGAAGTGGTGTAGGCCAGAGAGCAAGAGTGAGTGCAGGACAGGAAGCATAGTGGAGTGGGGTCACTGCTGACAAGCAAGCAGAGCCCAGCCCCTAGCATACAAATGGGGTGATTACAAAGGAAGGGATTTGGTGGTGGACATCATCTTTTTATGCCCCCCCTCACTCTCAGAAGGGGTCAAATTTTGGGGAGCAGTGTCAAAAGGGGCATTAAGGTGCATTATTAAGGGGTGCCAGGAGACACAGTCCTCCATTCTATAGGCTCATCAAAAACCAACAAGAACAAAAGGTAATTCAGCAAGTAGATTTAAAGCCTCTCTGTGGATTTATGTTCAACTGCTCCCTCTAGTAATGTTACATGGCAACTGCAGTTTAATCACTGGATTGAGAAAGGGGCCGTCCTATGCAAATAATCTCCTCCCATGATTACTTCTGTGAGCTTCCGTTGTGATACAATGATAGGACCTTCAACATATGCTCTTCAGCAGATTTGTAAAGTTATCAAATTGCCTTAGGCTAAGGATTGTTCCACTTGAAGGCCCTCAGATAAGTACCCCACCCTCACTTAGCAGGGTACTGAATTACATGCAGTAATCTTCTATACAGAACATGGGTGTTCCTGGGCCTACTGTAAAGGCTGTATGCTAAGATTGGGATGTTTAAAGTCCCATAGCACAGCAGCCATAGGTCCAGGTTATAGCAGAGGGTGGGAGTAGAAAGAGTGTGAGTCAGGTGATAGGGGTGGAGCAAGAAGAACAGGCAGAGAGAGACGCATATAGAGAGAGGAGGTCTAGACAGATAATAGCAGGGGTGGTTGGAGAACTTAGAGGAGGAAGGGGGACATTGAGGGAGCATGGTGGGAGACCAAGAGTGGGTGGAGTCACAGAGGAAAGGCAGTGCCAGGATGCAGGAGAAGAAGCGGTGTAGGCCAGAGAGCAAGAGTGAGTGCAGGACAGGAAGCATAGTGGAGTGGGGTCACTGCTGACAAGCAAGCAGAGCCCACCCCCTCACATGCAAATGGGGTGATTACAAAGGAAGGGATTTGGTGGTGGACATCATCTTTTTATGCCCCCCCTCACTCTCAGAAGGGGTTACATTTTGGGGAGCAGTGTCAAAAGGGGCATTAGGGTGCATTATTAAGGGGTGCCAGGAGACACAGTCCTCCATTCTATAGGCTCATCAAAAACCAACAAGAACAACAGGTAATTCAGCAAGTAGATTTAAAGCCTCTCTGTGGATTTATGTTCATACTGCTCCCTCTAGTAATGTTACAAGGCAACTGCAGTTTAATCACTGGATTGAGAAAGGGGCCGTCCTATTCAAATAATCTCCTCCCATGATTACTTCTGTGAGCTTCCGTTGTGATACAATGATAGGACCTTCAACATATGCTCTTCAGCAGATTTGTAAAGTTATCAAATTGCCTTAGGCTAAGGATTGTTCCACTTGAAGGCCCTCAGATAAGTACCCCACCCTCACTTAGCAGGGTACTGAATTACATGCAGTAATCCTCTATACAGAACATGGGTGTTCCTGGGCCTACTGTAAAGGCTGTGTGCTAAGACTGGGATGTTTAAAATCCCATAGCACAGCAGCCATAGGTCCAGGTTATAGCAGAGAGTGGGAGTAGAAAGAGAGTGTGAGTCAGGTGGTAGGGGTGGAGCAAGAAGGACAGGCAGAGAGAGACCCATATAGAGAGAGGAGGTTGGAGAACTTAGAGGAGGAAGGGGGACATTGAGGGAGCATGGTGGGAGACCAAGAGTGGGTGGAGTCACAGAGGAAAGGCAGTGCCAGGATGCAGGAGAAGAAGTGGTGTAGGCCAGAGAGCAAGAGTGAGTGCAGGACAGGAAGCATAGTGGAGTGGGGTCACTGCTGACAAGCAAGCAGAGCCCAGCCCCTAGCATACAAATGGGGTGATTACAAAGGAAGGGATTTGGTGGTGGACATCATCTTTTTATGCCCCCCCTCACTCTCAGAAGGGGTCAAATTTTGGGGAGCAGTGTCAAAAGGGGCATTAGGGTGCATTATTAAGGGGTGCCAGGAGACACAGTCCTCCATTCTAAAGGCTCATCAAAAACCAACAAGAACAAAAGGTAATTCAGCAAGTAGATTTAAAGCCTCTCTGTGGATTTATGTTCAACTGCTCCCTCTAGTAATGTTACATGGCAACTGCAGTTTAATCACTGGATTGAGAAAGGGGCCGTCCTATGCAAATAATCTCCTCCCATGATTACTTCTGTGAGCTTCCGTTGTGATACAATGATAGGACCTTCAACATATGCTCTTCAGCAGATTTGTAAAGTTATCAAATTGCCTTAGGCTAAGGATTGTTCCACTTGAAGGCCCTCAGATAAGTACCCCACCCTCACTTAGCAGGGTACTGAATTACATGCAGTAATCCTCTATACAGAACATGGGCGTTCGTGGGCCTACTGTAAAGGCTGTATGCTAAGATTGGGATGTTTAAAGTCCCATAGCACAGCAGCCATAGTTCCAGGTTATAGCAGAGGGTGGGAGTAGAAAGAGTGTGAGTCAGGTGATAGGGGTGGAGCAAGAAGAACAGGCAGAGAGAGACCCATATAGAGAGAGGAGGTATAGACAGATAATAGCAGGGGTGGTTGGAGAACTTAGAGGAGGAAGGGGGACATTGAGGGAGCATGATGGGAGACCAAGAGTGGGTGGAGTCACAGAGGAAAGGCAGTGCCAGGATGCAGGAGAAGAAGCGGTGTAGGCCAGAGAGCAAGAGTGAGTGCAGGACAGGAAGCATAGTGGAGTGGGGTCACTGCTGACAAGCAAGCAGAGCCCACCCCCTCACATGCAAATGGGGTGATTACAAAGGAAGGGATTTGGTGGTGGACATCATCTTTTTATGCCCCCCCTCACTCTCAGAAGGGGTTACATTTTGGGGAGCAGTGTCAAAAGGGGCTTTTGGGTGCATTATTAAGGGGTGCCAGGAGACACAGTCCTCCATTCTATAGGCTCATCAAAAACCAACAAGAACAACAGGTAATTCAGCAAGTAGATTTAAAGCCTCTCTGTGGATTTATTTTCATACTGCTCCCTCTAGTAATGTTACAAGGCAACTGCAGTTTAATCACTGGATTGAGAAAGGGGCCGTCCTATGCAAATAATCTCCTCCCATGATTACTTCTGTGAGCTTCCGTTGTGATACAATGATAGGACCTTCAACATATGGTCTTCAGCAGATTTGTAAAGTTATCAAATTGCCTTAGGCTAAGGATTGTTCCACTTGAAGGCCCGCAGATAAATACCCCACCCTCACTTAGCAGGGTACTGAATTACATGCAGTAATCCTCTCTACAGCACATGGGCGTTCGTGGGCCTACTGTAAAGACTGTATGCTAAGACTGGGATGTTTAAAATCCCATAGCACAGCAGCCATAGGTCCAGGTTATAGCAGAGGGTGGGAGTAGAAAGAGAGTGTAAGTCAGGTGGTAGGGGTGGAGCAAGAAGGACAGGCAGAGAGAGACTAATATAGAGAGAGGAGGTATAGACAGATAATAGCAGGGGTGGTTGGAGAACTTAGAGGAGGAAGGGGGACATTGAGGGAGCATGGTGGGAGACCAAGAGTGGGTGGAGTCACAGAGGAAAGGCAGTGCCAGGATGCAGGAGAAGAAGCGGTGTAGGCCAGAGAGCAAGAATGAGTGCAGGACAGGAAGCATAGTGGAGTGGGGTCACTGCTGACAAGCAAGCAGAGCCCACCCCCTCACATGCAAATGGGGTGATTACAAAGGAAGGGATTTGGTGGTGGACATCATCTTTTTATGCCCCCCCTCAATCTCAGAAGGGGTTACATTTTGGGGAGCAGTGTCAAAAGGGGCATTAGGGTGCATTATTAAGGGGTGCCAGGAGACACAGTCCTCCATTCTATAGGCTCATCAAAAACCAACAAGAACAGCAGGTAATTCAGCAAGTAGATTTAAAGCCTCTCTGTGGATTTATGTTCATACTGCTCCCTCTAGTAATGTTACAAGGCAACTGCAGTTTAATCACTGGATTGAGAAAGGGGCCGTCCTATGCAAATAATCTCCTCCCATGATTACTTCTGTGAGCTTCCGTTGTGATACAATGATAGGACCTTCAACATATGGTCTTCAGCAGATTTGTAAAGTTATCAAATTGCCTTAGGCTAAGGATTGTTCCACTTGAAGGCCCGCAGATAAATACCCCACCCTCACTTAGCAGGGTACTGAATTACATGCAGTAATCCTCTCTACAGCACATGGGCGTTCGTGGGCCTACTGTAAAGACTGTATGCTAAGACTGGGATGTTTAAAATCCCATAGCACAGCAGCCATAGGTCCAGGTTATAGCAGAGGGTGGGAGTAGAAAGAGAGTGTAAGTCAGGTGGTAGGGGTGGAGCAAGAAGGACAGGCAGAGAGAGACTAATATAGAGAGAGGAGGTATAGACAGATAATAGCAGGGGTGGTTGGAGAACTTAGAGGAGGAAGGGGGACATTGAGGGAGCATGGTGGGAGACCAAGAGTGGGTGGAGTCACAGAGGAAAGGCAGTGCCAGGATGCAGGAGAAGAAGCGGTGTAGGCCAGAGAGCAAGAATGAGTGCAGGACAGGAAGCATAGTGGAGTGGGGTCACTGCTGACAAGCAAGCAGAGCCCACCCCCTCACATGCAAATGGGGTGATTACAAAGGAAGGGATTTGGTGGTGGACATCATCTTTTTATGCCCCCCCTCAATCTCAGAAGGGGTTACATTTTGGGGGAGCAGTGTCAAAAGGGGCATTAGGGTGCATTATTAAGGGGTGCCAGGAGACACAGTCCTCCATTCTATAGGCTCATCAAAAACCAACAAGAACAGCAGGTAATTCAGCAAGTAGATTTAAAGCCTCTCTGTGGATTTATGTTCATACTGCTCCCTCTAGTAATGTTACAAGGCAACTGCAGTTTAATCACTGGATTGAGAAAGGGGCCGTCCTATGCAAATAATCTCCTCCCATGATTACTTCTGTGAGCTTCCGTTGTGATACAATGATAGGACCTTCAACATATGGTCTTCAGCAGATTTGTAAAGTTATCAAATTGCCTTAGGCTAAGGATTGTTCCACTTGAAGGCCCTCAGATAAGTACCCCACCCTCACTTAGCAGGGTACTGAATTACATGCAGTAATCCTCTATACAGAACATGGGTGTTCATGGGCCTACTGTAAAGGCTGTGTGCTAAGACTGGGATGTTTAAAATCCCATTGCACAGCAGCCATAGGTCCAGGTTATAGCAGAGGGTGGGAGTAGAAAGAGAGTGTGAGTCAGGTGGTAGGGGTGGAGCAAGAAGGACAGGCAGAGAGAGACCCATATAGAGAGAGGAGGTATAGACAGATAATAGCAGGGGTGGTTGGAGAACTTAGAGGAGGAAGGGGGACATTGAGGGAGCATGGTGGGAGACCAAGAGTGGGTGGAGTCACAGAGGAAAGGCAGTGCCAGGATGCAGGAGAAGAAGTGGTGTAGGCCAGAGAGCAAGAGTGAGTGCAGGACAGGAAGCATAGTGGAGTGGGGTCACTGCTGACAAGCAAGCAGAGCCCAGCCCCTCGCATGCAAATGGGGTGATTACAAAGGAAGGGATTTGGTGGTGGACATCATCTTTTTATGCCCCCCCTCACTCTCAGAAGGGGTCAAAATTTGGGGAGCAGTGTCAAAAGGGGCATTAGGGTGCATTATTAAGGGGTGCCAGGAGACACAGTCCTCCATTCTAAAGGCTCATCAAAAACCATCAAGAACAAAAGGTAATTCAGCAAGTAGATTTAAAGCCTCTCTGTGGATTTATGTTCAACGGCTCCCTCTAGTAATGTTACATGGCAACTGCAGTTTAATCACTGGATTGAGAAAGGGGCCGTCCTATGCAAATAATCTCCTCCCATGATTACTTCTGTGAGCTTCCGTTGTGATACAATGATAGGACCTTCAACATATGCTCTTCAGCAGATTTGTAAAGTTATCAAATTGCCTTAGGCTAAGGATTGTTCCACTTGAAGGCCCTCAAATAAGTACCCCACCCTCACTTAGCAGGGTACTGAATTACATGCAGTAATCCTCTATACAGAACATGGGCGTTCGTGGGCCTACTGTAAAGGCTGTATGCTAAGACTGGGATGTTTAAAATCCCATAGCACAGTAGCCATAGGTCCAGGTTAAAGCAGAGGGTGGGAGTAGAAAGAGAGTGTGAGTCAGGTGGTAGGGGTGGAGCAAGAAGAACAGGCAGAGAGAGACCCATATAGAGAGAGGAGGTATAGACAAATAATAGCAGGGGTGGTTGGAGAACTTAGAGGAGGAAGGGGGACATTGAGGGAGCATGGTGGGAGACCAAGAGTGGGTGGAGTCACAGACGAAAGGCAGTGCCAGGTTGCAAGAGAAGACGCGGTGTAGGCCAGAGAGCAAGAGTGAGTGCAGGACAGGAAGCATAGTGGAGTGGGGTCACTGCTGACAAGCAAGCAGAGCCCACCCCCTCACATGCAAATGGGGTGATTACAAAGGAAGGGATTTGGTGGTGGACATCATCTTTTTATGCCCCCCCTCACTCTCAGAAGGGGTTACATTTTGGGGAGCAGTGTCAAAAGGGGCATTAGGGTGCATTATTAAGGGGTGCCAGGAGACACAGTCCTCCATTCTATAGGCTCATCAAAAACCAACAAGAACAGCAGGTAATTCAGCAAGTAGATTTAAATCCTCTCTGTGGATTTATGTTCATACTGCTCCCTCTAGTAATGTTACAAGGCAACTGCAGTTTAATCACTGGATTGAGAAAGGAACCGTCCTATGCAAATAATCTCCTCCCATGATTACTTCTGTGAGCTTCCGTTGTGATACAATGATAGGACCTTCAACATATGGTCTTCAGCAGATTTGTAAAGTTATCAAATTGCCTTAGGCAAAGGATTGTTCCACTTGAAGGCCCTCAGATAAGTACCCCACCCTCACTTAGCAGGGTACTGAATTACATGCAGTAATCCTCTATACAGAACATGGGCGTTTGTGGGTGTTTGTGGGCCTACTGTAAAGGCTGTGTGCTAAGACTGGGATGTTTAAAATCCCATAGCACAGCAGCCATAGGTCCAGGTTATAGCAGAGGGTGGGAGTAGAAAGAGAGTGTGAGTCAGGTGGTAGGGGTGGAGCAAGAAGGACAGGCAGAGAGAGACCCATATAGAGAGAGGAGGTATAGACTGATAGTAGCAGGGGTGGTTGGAGAACTTAGAGGAGGAAGGGGGACATTGAGGGAGCATGGTGGGAGACCAAGAGTGGGTGGAGTCACAGAGGAAAGGCAGTGCCAGGATGCAGGAGTAGAAGCGGTGTAGGCCAGAGAGCAAGAGTGAGTGCAGGACAGGAAGCATAGTGGAGTGGGGTCACTGCTGACAAGCAAGCAGAGCCCACCCCCTCACATGCAAATGGGGTGATTACAAAGGAAGGGATTTGGTGGTGGACATTATCTTTTTATGCCCCCCCTCACTCTCAGAAGGGGTTACATTTTGGGGAGCAGTGTCAAAAGGGGCATTAGGATGCATTATTAAGGGGTGCCAGGAGACACAGTCCTCCATTCTATAGGCTCATCAAAAACCAACAAGAACAGCAGGTAATTCAGCAAGTAGATTTAAAGCCTCTCTGTGGATTTATGTTCATACTGCTCCCTCTAGTAATGTTACAAGGCAACTGCAGTTTAATCACTGGATTGAGAAAGGGGCCGTCCTATGCAAATAATCTCCTCCCATGATTACTTCTGTGAGCTTCCGTTGTGATACAATGATAGGACCTTCAACATATGGTCTTCAGCAGATTTGTAAAGTTATCAAATTGCCTTAGGCTAAGGATTGTTCCACTTGAAGGCCCTCAGATAAGTACCCCACCCTCACTTAGCAGGGTACTGAATTACATGCAGTAATCCTCTATACAGAACATGGGCGTTCGTGGGCCTACTGTAAAGGTTGTATGCTAAGACTGGGATGTTTAAAATCCCATAGCACAGTAGCCATAGGTCCAGGTTATAGCAGAGGGTGGGAGTAGAAAGAGAGTGTGAGTCAGGTGGTTGGGGTGGAGCAAGAAGAACAGACAGAGAGAGAAACATATAGAGAGAGGAGGTATAGACAGATAATAGCAGGGGTGGTTGGAGAACTTAGAGGAGGAAGGGGGACATTGAGGGAGCATGGTGGGAGACCAAGAGTGGGTGGAGTCACAGAGGAAAGGCAGTGCCAGGATGCAGGAGAAGAAGCGGTGTAGGCCAGAGAGCAAGAGTGAGTGCAGGACAGGAAGCATAGTGGAGTCGGGTCACTGCTGACAAGCAAGCAGAGCCCACCCCCTCACATGCAAATGGGGTGATTACAAAGGAAGGGATTTGGTGGTGGACATCATCTTTTTATGCCCCCCCTCACTCTCAGAAGGGGTTACATTTTGGGGAGCAGTGTCAAAAGGGGCATTAGGGTGCATTATTAAGGGGTGCCAGGAGACACAGTCCTCCATTCTATAGGCTCATCAAAAACCAACAAGAACAGCAGGTAATTCAGCAAGTAGATTTAAAGCCTCTCTGTGGATTTATGTTCATACTGCTCCCTCTAGTAATGTTACATGGCAACTGCAGTTTAATCACTGGATTGAGAAAGGGGCCGTCCTATGCAAATAATCTCCTCCCATGATTACTTCTGTGAGCTTCCGTTGTGATACAATGATAGGACCTTCAACATATGGTCTTCAGCAGATTTGTAAAGTTATCAAATTGCCTTAGGCTAAGGATTGTTCCACTTGAAGGCCCTCAGATAAGTACCCCACCCTCACTTAGCAGGGTACTGAATTACATGCAGTAATCCTCTATACAGAACATGGGCGTTCGTGGGTGTTTGTGGGCCTACTGTAAAGGCTGTGTGCTAAGACTGGGATGTTTAAAATCCCATAGCACAGCAGCCATAGGTCCAGGTTATAGCAGAGGGTGGGAGTTGAAAGAGAGTGTGAGTCAGGTGGAAGGGGTGGAGCAAGAAAGACAGGCAGAGAGAGACCCATATAGAGAGAGGAGGTATAGACTGATAGTAGCAGGGGTGGTTGGAGAACTTAACGGAGGAAGGGGGACATTGAGGGAGCATGGTGGGAGACCAAGAGTGGGTGGAGTCACAGAGGAAAGGCAGTGCCAGGATGCAGGAGAAGAAGCGGTGTAGGCCAGAGAGCAAGAGTGAGTGCAGGACAGGAAGCATAGTGGAGTGGGGTCACTGCTGACAAGCAAGCAGAGCCCACCCCCTCACATGCAAATGGGGTGATTACAAAGGAAGGGATTTGGTGGTGGACATCATCTTTTTATGCCCCCCCTCACTCTCAGAAGGGGTTACATTTTGGGGAGCAGTGTCAAAAGGGGCATTAGGATGCATTATTAAGGGGTGCCAGGAGACACAGTCCTCCATTCTATAGGCTCATCAAAAACCAACAAGAACAGCAGGTAATTCAGCAAGTAGATTTAAAGCCTCTCTGTGGATTTATGTTCATACTGCTCCCTCTAGTAATGTTACAAGGCAACTGCAGTTTAATCACTGGATTGAGAAAGGGGCCGTCCTATGCAAATAATCTCCTCCCATGATTACTTCTGTGAGCTTCCGTTGTGATACAATGATAGGACCTTCAACATATGGTCTTCAGCAGATTTGTAAAGTTATCAAATTGCCTTAGGCTAAGGATTGTTCCACTTGAAGGCCCTCAGATAAGTACCCCACCCTCACTTAGCAGGGTACTGAATTACATGCAGTAATCCTCTATACAGAACATGGGCGTTCGTTGGCCTACTGTAAAGGTTGTATGCTAAGACTGGGATGTTTAAAATCCCATAGCACAGTAGCCATAGGTCCAGGTTATAGCAGAGGGTGGGAGTAGAAAGAGAGTGTGAGTCGGGTGGAGCAAGAAGAACAGACAGAGAGAGAAACATATAGAGAGAGGAGGTATAGACAGATAATAGCAGGGGTGGTTGGAGAACTTAGAGGAGGAAGGGGGACATTGAGGGAGCATGGTGGGAGACCAAGAGTGGGTGGAGTCACAGAGGAAAGGCAGTGCCAGGATGCAGGAGAAGAAGCGGTGTAGGCCAGAGAGCAAGAGTGAGTGCAGGACAGGAAGCATAGTGGAGTGGGGTCACTGCTGACAAGCAAGCAGAGCCCACCCCCTCACATGCAAATGGGGTGATTACAAAGGAAGGGATTTGGTGGTGGACATCATCTTTTTATGCCCCCCCTCACTCTCAGAAGGGGTTACATTTTGGGGAGCAGTGTCAAAAGGGGCATTAGGGTGCATTATTAAGGGGTGCCAGGAGACACAGTCCTCCATTCTATAGGCTCATCAAAAACCAACAAGAACAGCAGGTAATTCAGCAAGTAGATTTAAAGCCTCTCTGTGGATTTATGTTCATACTGCTCCCTCTAGTAATGTTACATGGCAACTGCAGTTTAATCACTGGATTGAGAAAGGGGCTGTCCTATGCAAATAATCTCCTCCCATGATTACTTCTGTGAGCTTCCGTTGTGATACAATGATAGGACCTTCAACATATGGTCTTCAGCAGATTTGTAAAGTTATCAAATTGCCTTAGGCTAAGGATTGTTCCACTTGAAGGCCCTCAGATAAGTACCCCACCCTCACTTAGCAGGGTACTGAATTACATGCAGTAATCCTCTATACAGAACATGGGCGTTTGTGGGTGTTTGTGGGCCTACTGTAAAGGCTGTGTGCTAAGACTGGGATGTTTAAAATCCCATAGCACAGCAGCCATAGGTCCAGGTTATAGCAGAGGGTGGGAGTAGAAAGAGAGTGTGAGTCAGGTGGAAGGGGTGGAGCAAGAAAGACAGGCAGAGAGAGACCCATATAGAGAGAGGAGGTATAGACTGATAGTAGCAGGGGTGGTTGGAGAACTTAGAGGAGGAAGGGGGACATTGAGGGAGCATGGGGGGAGACCAAGAGTGGGTGGAGTCACAGAGGAAAGGCAGTGCCAGGATGCAGGAGAAGAAGCGGTGTAGGCCAGAGAGCAAGAGTGAGTGCAGGACAGGAAGCATAGTGGAGTGGGGTCACTGCTGACAAGCAAGCAGAGCCCACCCCCTCACATGCAAATGGGGTGATTACAAAGGAAGGGATTTGGTGGTGGACATCATCTTTTTATGCCCCTCCTCACTCTCAGAAGGGGTTACATTTTGGGGAGCAGTGTCAAAAGGGGCATTAGGATGCATTATTAAGGGGTGCCAGGAGACACAGTCCTCCATTCTATAGGCTCATCAAAAACCAACAAGAACAGCAGGTAATTCAGCAAGTAGATTTAAAGCCTCTCTGTGGATTTATGTTCATACTGCTCCCTCTAGTAATGTTACAAGGCAACTGCAGTTTAATCACTGGATTGAGAAAGGGGCCGTCCTATGCAAATAATCTCCTCCCATGATTACTTCTGTGAGCTTCCGTTGTGATACAATGATAGGACCTTCAACATATGGTCTTCAGCAGATTTGTAAAGTTATCAAATTGCCTTAGGCTAAGGATTGTTCCACTTGAAGGCCCTCAGATAAGTACCCCACCCTCACTTAGCAGGGTACTGAATTACATGCAGTAATCCTCTAAACAGAACATGGGCGTTCGTGGGCCTACTGTAAAGGCTGTATGCTAAGACTGGGATGTTTAAAATCCCATAGCACAGTAGCCATAGGTCCAGGTTATAGCAGAGGGTGGGAGTAGAAAGAGAGTGTGAGTCAGGTGGTTGGGGTGGAGCAAGAAGAACAGGCAGAGAGAGAAACATATAGAGAGAGGAGGTATAGACAGATAATAGCAGGGGTGGTTGGAGAACTTGGAGGAGGAAGGTGGACATTGAGGGAGCATGGTGGGAGACCAAGAGTGGGTGGAGTCACAGAGGAAAGGCAGTGCCAGGATGCAGGAGAAGAAGCGGTGTAGGCCAGAGAGCAAGAGTGAGTGCAGGACAGGAAGCATAGTGGAGTGGGTCACTGCTGACAAGCAAGCAGAGCCCACCCCCTCACATGCAAATGGGGTGATTACAAAGGAAGGGATTTGGTGGTGGACATCATCTTTTTATGCCCCCCCTCACTCTCAGAAGGGGTTACATTTTGGGGAGCAGTGTCAAAAAGGGCATTAGGGTGCATTATTAAGGGGTGCCAGGAGACACAGTCCTCCATTCTATAGGCTCATCAAAAACCAACAAGAACAGCAGGTAATTCAGCAAGTAGATTTAAAGCCTCTCTGTGGATTTATGTTCATACTGCTCCCTCTAGTAATGTTACAAGGCAACTGCAGTTTAATCACTGGATTGAGAAAGGGGCCGTCCTATGCAAATAATCTCCTCCCATGATTACTTCTGTGAGCTTCCGTTGTGATACAATGATAGGACCTTCAACATATGGTCTTCAGCAGATTTGTAAAGTTATCAAATTGCCTTAGGCTAAGGATTGTTCCACTTGAAGGCCCTCAGATAAGTACCCCACCCTCACTTAGCAGGGTACTGAATTACATGCAGTAATCCTCTATACAGAACATGGGCGTTCGTGGGTGTTTGTGGGCCTACTGTAAAGGCTGTGTGCTAAGACTGGGATGTTTAAAATCCCATAGCACAGCAGCCATAGGTCCAGGTTATAGCAGAGGGTGGGAGTAGAAAGAGAGTGTGAGTCAGGTGGTAGGGGTGGAGCAAGAAAGACAGGCAGAGAGAGACCCATATAGAGAGAGGAGGTATAGACTGATAGTAGCAGGGTTGGTTGGAGAACTTAGAGGAGGAAGGGGGACATTGAGGGAGTATGGGGGGAGACCAAGAGTGGGTGGAGTCACAGAGGAAAGGCAGTGCCAGGATGCAGGAGAAGAAGCGGTGTAGGCCAGAGAGCAAGAGTGAGTGCAGGACAGGAAGCATAGTGGAGTGGGGTCACTGCTGACAAGCAAGCAGAGCCCACCCCCTCACATGCAAATTGGGTGATTACAAAGGAAGGGATTTGGTGGTGGACATCATCTTTTTATGCCCCCCCTCACTCTCAGAAGGGGTTACATTTTGGGGAGCAGTGTCAAAAGGGGCATTAGGATGCATTATTAAGGGGTGCCAGGAGACACAGTCCTCCATTCTATAGGCTCATCAAAAACCAACAAGAACAGCAGGTAATTCAGCAAGTAGATTTAAAGCCTCTCTGTGGATTTATGTTCATACTGCTCCCTCTAGTAATGTTACAAGGCAACTGCAGTTTAATCACTGGATTGAGAAAGGGGCCGTCCTATGCAAATAATCTCCTCCCATGATTACTTCTGTGAGCTTCCGTTGTGATACAATGATAGGACCTTCAACATATGGTCTTCAGCAGATTTGTAAAGTTATCAAATTGCCTTAGGCTAAGGATTGTTCCACTTGAAGGCCCTCAGATAAGTACCCCACCCTCACTTAGCAGGGTACTGAATTACATGCAGTAATCCTCTAAACAGAACATGGGCGTTCGTGGGCCTACTGTAAAGGCTGTATGCTAAGACTGGGATGTTTAAAATCCCATAGCACAGTAGCCATAGGTCCAGGTTATAGCAGAGGGTGGGAGTAGAAAGAGAGTGTGAGTCAGGTGGTTGGGGTGGAGCAAGAAGAACAGGCAGAGAGAGAAACATATAGAGAGAGGAGGTATAGACAGATAATAGCAGGGGTGGTTGGAGAACTTAGAGGAGGAAGGGGGACATTGAGGGAGCATGGTGGGAGACCAAGAGTGGGTGGAGTCACAGAGGAAAGGCAGTGCCAGGATGCAGGAGAAGAAGCGGTGTAGGCCAGAGAGCAAGAGTGAGTGCAGGACAGGAAGCATAGTGGAGTGGGGTCACTGCTGACAAGCAAGCAGAGCCCACCCCCTCACATGCAAATGGGGTGATTACAAAGGAAGGGATTTGGTGGTGGACATCATCTTTTTATGCCCCCCCTCACTCTCAGAAGGGGTTACATTTTGGGGAGCAGTGTCAAAAGGGGCATTAGGATGCATTATTAAGGGGTGCCAGGAGACACAGTCCTCCATTCTATAGGCTCATCAAAAACCAACAAGAACAGCAGGTAATTCAGCAAGTAGATTTAAAGCCTCTCTGTGGATTTATGTTCATACTGCTCCCTCTAGTAATGTTACAAGGCAACTGCAGTTTAATCACTGGATTGAGAAAGGGGCCGTCCTATGCAAATAATCTCCTCCCATGATTACTTCTGTGAGCTTCCGTTGTGATACAATGATAGGACCTTCAACATATGGTCTTCAGCAGATTTGTAAAGTTATCAAATTGCCTTAGGCTAAGGATTGTTCCACTTGAAGGCCCTCAGATAAGTACCCCACCCTCACTTAGCAGGGTACTGAATTACATGCAGTAATCCTCTATACAGAACTTGGGCGTTTGTAGGCCTACTGTAAAGGCTGTGTGCTAAGACTGGGATGTTTAAAATCCCATAGCACAGCAGCCATAGGTCCAGGTTATAGCAGAGGGTGGGAGTAGAAAGAGAGTGTGAGTCAGGTGGTAGGGATGGAGCAAGAAGGACAGGCAGAGAGAGACCCATATAGAGAGAGGAGGTATAGACAGATAGTAGCAGGGGTGGTTGGAGAACTTAGAGGAGGAAGGGGGACATTGAGGGAGCATGGTGGGAGACCAAGAGTGGGTGGAGTCACAGAGGAAAGGCAGTGCCAGGATGCAGGAGAAGAAGTGGTGTAGGCCAGAGAGCAAGAGTGAGTGCAGGACAGGAAGCATAGTGGAGTGGGGTCACTGCTGACAAGCAAGCAGAGCCCAGCCCCTCGCATGCAAATGGGGTGATTACAAAGGAAGGGATTTGGTGGTGGACATCATCTTTTTATGCCCCCCCTCACTCTCAGAAGGGGTCAAAATTTGGGGAGCAGTGTCAAAAGGGGCATTAGGGTGCATTATTAAGGGGTGCCAGGAGACACAGTCCTCCATTCTAAAGGCTCATCAAAAACCATCAAGAACAAAAGGTAATTCAGCAAGTAGATTTAAAGCCTCTCTGTGGATTTATGTTCAACTGCTCCCTCTAGTAATGTTACATGGCAACTGCAGTTTAATCACTGGTTTGAGAAAGGGGCCGTCCTATGCAAATAATCTCCTCCCATGATTACTTCTGTGAGCTTCCGTTGTGATACAATGATAGGACCTTCAACATATGCTCTTCAGCAGATTTGTAAAGTTATCAAATTGCCTTAGGCTAAGGATTGTTCCACTTGAAGGCCCTCAGATAAGTACCCCACCCTCACTTAGCAGGGTACTGAATTACATGCAGTAATCCTCTATACAGAACATGGGCGTTCGTGGGCCTACTGTAAAGGCTGTATGCTAAGACTGGGATGTTTAAAATCCCATAGCACAGTATCCATAGTTCCAGGTTAAAGCAGAGGGTGGGAGTAGAAAGAGAGTGTGAGTCAGGTGGTAGGGGTGGAGCAAGAAGAACAGGCAGAGAGAGACCCATATAGAGAGAGGAGGTATAGACAAATAATAGCAGGGTTGGTTGGAGAACTTAGAGGAGGAAGGGGGACATTGAGGGAGCATGGTGGGAGACCAAGAGTGGGTGGAGTCACAGACGAAAGGCAGTGCCAGGTTGCAAGAGAAGACGCGGTGTAGGCCAGAGAGCAAGAGTGAGTGCAGGACAGGAAGCATAGTGGAGTGGGGTCACTGCTGACAAGCAAGCAGAGCCCACCCCCTCACATGCAAATGGGGTGATTACAAAGGAAGGGATTTGGTGGTGGACATCATCTTTTTATGCCCCCCCTCACTCTCAGAAGGGGTTACATTTTGGGGAGCAGTGTCAAAAGGGGCATTAGGGTGCATTATTAAGGGGTGCCAGGAGACACAGTCCTCCATTCTATAGGCTCATCAAAAACCAACAAGAACAGCAGGTAATTCAGCAAGTAGATTTAAAGCCTCTCTGTGGATTTATGTTCATACTGCTCCCTCTAGTAATGTTACAAGGCAACTGCAGTTTAATCACTGGATTGAGAAAGGAACCGTCCTATGCAAATAATCTCCTCCCATGATTACTTCTGTGAGCTTCCGTTGTGATACAATGATAGGACCTTCAACATATGGTCTTCAGCAGATTTGTAAAGTTATCAAATTGCCTTAGGCTAAGGATTGTTCCACTTGAAGGCCCTCAGATAAGTACCCCACCCTCACTTAGCAGGGTACTGAATTACATGCAGTAATCCTCTATACAGAACATGGGCGTTCGTGGGTGTTTGTGGGCCTACTGTAAAGGCTGTGTGCTAAGACTGGGATGTTTAAAATCCCATAGCACAGCAGCCATAGGTCCAGGTTATAGCAGAGGGTGGGAGTAGAAAGAGAGTGTGAGTCAGATGGTAGGGGTGGAGCAAGAAGGACAGGCAGAGAGAGACCCATATAGAGAGAGGAGGTATAGACTGATAGTAGCAGGGGTGGTTGGAGAACTTAGAGGAGGAAGGGGGACATTGAGGGAGCATGGTGGGAGACCAAGAGTGGGTGGAGTCACAGAGGAAAGGCAGTGCCAGGATACAGGAGAAGAAGCGGTGTAGGCCAGAGAGCAAGAGTGAGTGCAGGACAGGAAGCATAGTGGAGTGGGGTCACTGCTGACAAGCAAGCAGAGCCCACCCCCTCACATGCAAATGGGGTGATTACAAAGGAAGGGATTTGGTGGTGGACATCATCTTTTTATGCCCCCCCTCACTCTCAGAAGGGGTTACATTTTGGGGAGCAGTGTCAAAAGGGGCATTAGGATGCATTATTAAGGGGTGCCAGGAGACACAGTCTTCCATTCTATAGGCTCATCAAAAACCAACAAGAACAGCAGGTAATTCAGCAAGTAGATTTAAAGCCTCTCTGTGGATTTATGTTCATACTGCTCCCTCTAGTAATGTTACAAGGCAACTGCAGTTTAATCACTGGATTGAGAAAGGGGCCGTCCTATGCAAATAATCTCCTCCCATGATTACTTCTGTGAGCTTCCGTTGTGATACAATGATAGGACCTTCAACATATGGTCTTCAGCAGATTTGTAAAGTTATCAAATTGCCTTAGGCTAAGGATTGTTCCACTTGAAGGCCCTCAGATAAGTACCCCACTCTCACTTAGCAGGGTACTGAATTACATGCAGTAATCCTCTATACAGAACATGGGCGTTCGTGGGCCTACTGTAAAGGCTGTATGCTAAGACTGGGATGTTTAAAATCCCATAGCACAGTAGCCATAGGTCCAGGTTATAGCAGAGGGTGGGAGTAGAAAGAGAGTGTGAGTCAGGTGGTTGTGGTGGAGCAAGAAGAACAGGCAGAGAGAGAAACATATAGAGAGAGGAGGTATAGACAGATAATAGCAGGGGTGGTTGGAGAACTTAGAGGAGGAAGGGGGACATTGAGGGAGCATGGTGGGAGACCAAGAGTGGGTGGAGTCACAGAGGAAAGGCAGTGCCAGGATGCAGGAGAAGAAGCGGTGTAGGCCAGAGAGCAAGAGTGAGTGCAGGACAGGAAGCATAGTGGAGTGGGGTCACTGCTGACAAGCAAGCAGAGCCCACCCCCTCACATGCAAATGGGGTGATTACAAAGGAAGGGATTTGGTGGTGGACATCATCTTTTTATGCCCCCCCTCACTCTCAGAAGGGGTTACATTTTGGGGAGCAGTGTCAAAAGGGGCATTAGGGTGCATTATTAAGGGGTGCCAGGAGACACAGTCCTCCATTCTATAGGCTCATCAAAAACCAACAAGAACAGCAGGTAATTCAGCAAGTAGATTTAAAGCCTCTCTGTGGATTTATGTTCATACTGCTCCCTCTAGTAATGTTACAAGGCAACTGCAGTTTAATCACTGGATTGAGAAAGGGGCCGTCCTATGCAAATAATCTCCTCCCATGATTACTTCTGTGAGCTTCCGTTGTGATACAATGATAGGACCTTCAACATATGGTCTTCAGCAGATTTGTAAAGTTATCAAATTGCCTTAGGCTAAGGATTGTTCCACTTGAAGGCCCTCAGATAAGTACCCCACCCTCACTTAGCAGGGTACTGAATTACATGCAGTAATCCTCTATACAGAACATGGGCGTTCGTGGGCCTACTGTAAAGGCTGTGTGCTAAGACTGGGATGTTTAAAATCCCATTGCACAGCAGCCATAGGTCCAGGTTATAGCAGAGGGTGGGAGTAGAAAGAGAGTGTGAGTCAGGTGGTAGGGGTGGAGCAAGAAGGACAGGCAGAGAGAGACCCATATAGAGAGAGGAGGTATAGACAGATAATAGCAGGGGTGGTTGGAGAACTTAGAGGAGGAAGGGGGACATTGAGGGAGCATGGTGGGAGACCAAGAGTGGGTGGAGTCACAGAGGAACGGCAGTGCCAGGATGCAGGAGAAGAAGTGGTGTAGGCCAGAGAGCAAGAGTGAGTGCAGGACAGGAAGCATAGTGGAGTGGGGTCACTGCTGACAAGCAAGCAGAGCCCAGCCCCTCGCATGCAAATGGGGTGATTACAAAGGAAGGGATTTGGTGGTGGACATCATCTTTTTATGCCCCCCCTCACTCTCAGAAGGGGTCAAAATTTGGAGAGCAGTGTCAAAAGGGGCATTAGGGTGCATTATTAAGGGGTGCCAGGAGACACAGTCCTCCTTTCTAAAGGCTCATCAAAAACCATCAAGAACAAAAGGTAATTCAGCAAGTAGATTTAAAGCTTCTCTGTGGATTTATGTTCAACTGCTCCCTCTAGTAATGTTACATGGCAACTGCAGTTTAATCACTGGATTGAGAAAGGGGCCGTCCTATGCAAATAATCTCCTCCCATGATTACTTCTGTGAGCTTCCGTTGTGATACAATGATAGGACCTTCAACATATGCTCTTCAGCAGATTTGTAAAGTTATCAAATTGCCTTAGGCTAAGGATTGTTCCACTTGAAGGCCCTCAGATAAGTACCCCACCCTCACTTAGCAGGGTACTGAATTACATGCAGTAATCCACTATACAGAACATGGGCGTTCGTGGGCCTACTGTAAAGGCTGTTTGCTAAGACTGGGATGTTTAAAATCCCATAGCACAGTAGCCATAGGTCCAGGTTAAAGCAGAGGGTGGGAGTAGAAAGAGAGTGTGAGTCAGGTGGTAGGGGTGGAGCAAGAAGAACAGGCAGAGAGAGACCCATATAGAGAGAGGAGGTATAGACAGATAATAGCAGGGGTGGTTGGAGAACTTAGAGGAGGAAGGGGGACATTGAGGGAGCATGGTGGGAGACCAAGAGTGGGTGGAGTCACAGAGGAAAGGCAGTGCCAGGATGCAGGAGAAGAAGCAGTGTAGGCCAGAGAGCAAGAGTGAGTGCAGGACAGGAAGCATAGTGGAGTGGGGTCACTGCTGACAAGCAAGCAGAGCCCACCCCCTCACATGCAAATGGGGTGATTACAAAGGAAGGGATTTGGTGGTGGACATCATCTTTTTATGCCCCCCCTCACTCTCAGAAGGGGTTACATTTTGGGGAGCAGTGTCAAAAGGGGCATTAGGGTGCATTATTAAGGGGTGCCAGGAGACACAGTCCTCCATTCTATAGGCTCATCAAAAACCAACAAGAACAGCAGGTAATTCAGCAAGTAGATTTAAAGCCTCTCTGTGGATTTATGTTCATACTGCTCCCTCTAGTAATGTTACAAGGCAACTGCAGTTTAATCACTGGATTGAGAAAGGGACCGTCCTATGCAAATAATCTCCTCCCATGATTACTTCTGTGAGCTTCCGTTGTGATACAATGATAGGACCTTCAACATATGGTCTTCAGCAGATTTGTAAAGTTATCAAATTGCCTTAGGCTAAGGATTGTTCCACTTGAAGGCCCTCAGATAAGTACCCCACCCTCACTTAGCAGGGTACTGAATTACATGCAGTAATCCTCTATACAGAACATGGGCGTTCGTGGGTGTTTGTGGGCCTACTGTAAAGGCTGTGTGCTAAGACTGGGATGTTTAAAATCCCATAGCACAGCAGCCATAGGTCCAGGTTATAGCAGAGGGTGGGAGTAGAAAGAGAGTGTGAGTCAGGTGGTAGGGGTGGAGCAAGAAGGACAGGCAGAGAGAGACCCATATAGAGAGAGGAGGTATAGACAGATAGTAGCAGGGGTGGTTGGAGAACTTAGAGGAGGAAGGGGGACATTGAGGGAGCATGGTGGGAGACCAAGAGTGGGTGGAGTCACAGACGAAAGGCAGTGCCAGGATGCA